>NC_140939.1:123069159-123687492 GCF_014529385.1 Adiantum capillus-veneris
GCGTCGAGGGAGATCGCCAACAGCATCCGGAATCCTGGAAGGGACTCGTCGCCGGTCCACTCTGCTGTGTGGGTCGTGCAGTACTTGAACTTCATAATGGTCTGCACCGCGCCGAAAGTGACAGAATCTCCTTTCTTGCTTCAACTTCGTCTAGAGTCCTGCTTCTTTCGTCTTCAAGAATCTCCATGGCTGAAAATTCCTGAAACCATCTCGAACACAAAACCATGAACATACCTATTCCATGTAAAGTGAAGGAAATAAATCTCGTCTTCTCTAAAGACTATGTATGCAATGTCGATGAACATAGAGAGGGATTGACAACCCGTTCATCAAACACATGCAAACAATGAGGTCGAATCTTTTCTGTTTGATCGAAATCAATCAACTGTGGCAAATCACAATGAAAATGTTCATGCTTGGTGCTCATACTATCATATGCTCTTCCGGAAACTGTGTCATGCCATGGAAGAAACATGGAATGTGACTTCCTGACATACAAACTTTTCAACTTTTCATGAACAATCCGCATACATTCGTGCCCATCCATGAGAGAAACGTGCTCAACATACAATATGTCATGCCTAGGAAAAGGGATCACATAACGATGCTGACTAAAATACAGGAAACCTTCACGAATGAAACACACGAAGAATGCATGCGTATCAATCATGCGAACACATAATACTTCCTGTGATGGTTCTTTGGACCAAGGCTCGAGAGCCAAGATCGGTTCTTCCGGATCTATCGAATCTTCTTGTGGGGGTTCTTTGGACCTCGACTCGAAAGCCAAGATCGGTTCTGCGTGATTGATCGACTCTACCACGAGGTTAGCTTCGCTAGGAAAAGCATCCACTAACACATCATCCTTGTGAACAATCACATTATCTTCATGCAATTCATCATGCTTGTCTTTTTCATCCAAATCATCATGCAAATCATTATCATTCAAATCATCATGCAAATCCTGTGTGTCATGCCGTGGAGAAAAAGAGATTGAGAGAATCTCCTTATCCCGAATCCTTTCAACCTTGTCCTGCATATTAGCAATGAGAGATGGAGAAGGAGCAATGTCCTCTCCATGAAAGACAATAGGAGAATCACTGTCGACATTGATAGTTATAGTGTTAGCCTTAAATTTCATGAGAGCGTCATTATCACGAAACCATCGAATACCTAAAATCATATCACATCCTGAGAGAGGAGAAACAACAAATCTTCTAGTGAAGGCAGTCTGTTGAATTGCAAACAACACATCAAGGCATTCCTCGGTGATGAGAGCGTCCACACCAGGACGAAAGCCAGAGACCTCGATAGGAGATCTCGGACTAACTTCGAGGCGGGCTCTTTCAAGAAGAGAGGAACTGATCACATCATGCATACTACCTGGGTCAAACAATATGACAAAACGGTGCCCCGACGTACGACCATAACATTTAATGAGAGAATCATCAATGGGAGGGTCCTGAGAAACTGTGGACACAATCGTGTTATCATTCATTGCATTGACAGATGTAGTGGGTGCTGTGGGTTCTTTAGATTCATTCGATTCAAGCTTAGGACATGTTCTTTTTATGTGACCCTTAATGTGACAATGAAAACAACGACCTTCTTTAGAATAAGTGCTTTGTTCTTCCGAAGTGATATATCCTCCTATAATTCCTTGTGCTACCTTTTAATCTGAAGTAAGCTTAGGTTTAGCAGTTGTGTTAGCTTTACCCTTAGATTCATTGGAAAAATTCTTTGATGAGATACTGTTGGTAGATTGGTTAGAAGAGTTATCATTCTTACCATTCTTACCGTTTGGAGGATTCTGCGAAGTCTGCGAGGTACTTGTGGAAGTCTTGTTCTCCTTGGGCTTTCCCTTGTTGTGCTTTATCTCTTGTGTGAGAGCAATCGCTACCGCCTTGTTGAGATCGATTGGATCGAGTACCTCGACATCGTACTTGATATACTCGTCCAATCCAAAGAGAAAAGCCTCTTTGCGCTCTTCATGCGACATGCGGAGTTGGATATCTAGCTGCAAAACACGATTAGAAAAAGACATAACTGGCATACCATTTTGCTTGAGAGTGCGCCAATCGTCCTTCAATCGTGCAAGGTACTGAGGTGGCATAAACCGCGCCTTGAGCTTGTCTTGGAAATCAGCCCAACTAAAAGAGAGGGGCGTGAAATCGTCGGCTGCCTCTAAGTGCGCGGCTATCTGTGCCTCTTGCCATGCGTGGTACCAATTAATGGCATCACCGGCAAGGTACATAGTTGCCGTCAAGACTTTGCTATTGCTTGTCTTCTTAGTTGTCGCAAAATAAGCATTAAATTGATGCAACCAAGAATAAATAACAGTAGCATCCATCTTACCGTCATACTTACTGAAAATCAACTTTTCTGTAACTGGATGGTTGGAATCCACGTTGTGGCTTGCGCCACTTGACGAACTCCCACGATCTTTGGGTGGTTCGCTCTTCAAGGCTAGGATTTTGGCAATAAATTCTTGATTGCGAAGCTCCCTTTGAGCTTCACGCTCGGCCTCCTTTTCTGCTTTTCGTTCATTTCGTTCAGCGCGCTCGCGTTCAAGAGCAAGTCGATTTTCTTCTTGTTGTGCGGCAAATCTTGCGTTTCTTTCGTCGCGCTCGCGGTCCTTGGTTGCTTGATCTGCGGCCATTCTTGCAATTCTGTCGTCGCACTCACGGTCCTGAGCAAGGCGCTCGCGTTCTAAAGCAAGGCGCTTGTCTTCCTGTCTGTCCATCATGGCCATCATCTGCTTCATCATTGCCTCCATAGGGTCTGGCGTAGATGGTGAAGGGAGAGGGTTGGAAAAATCTCCTGGTGGGGAAAATCCTTCGTCGCCTCTCTCATGCTCATCACCTGAATGTGAAGTATCCATGCCGCTTCGGGTGACGACCATGCACTATGATCTTGGGATCTTAAGCTCGCGAGGAACTTGGGTTCTTGAGGGTCTTAAGGTTCTTGAGGTCCTTGATTCGTGAGAATCTTGGGTTCTTGAGGTTCTTGAGTCTTGAGGGTCTTGGGTTCTTGGGGTTCTTGAGGTTTTCTTTCGCTTGCAAATCGCGTTGGAGAAGGATCTTCTCTTCACCCAAGTTCTACCCTTTTCTACGGACGCACCCCTTGGCGGCCTTGCGCTCACACCAAGGTTGCTTTTTCCCACCTCACGTCGATTGGCCGGCCGCTAAGTGCACGGTCCGCTCTCAATGAGTGAAAAGAGACACAAGGGGAGGCTGGACAAGCCCTTCTTTCTTGGAATTCCTGTCACTTTTCAACAAAACACGATTAGGAATCGCCACACCCCAAGTAAACGTGCGACCGCAACAAGCAAAAAAATTCTTGTGGTTCTTGTGGTTCTTTCCTTGAGTAATGCACAACACTTCCAAAGCTCTGATACCAATGTAAGGTGCAGCGGAATGAATGTTGTATTTTCTCAAGATTAGTGATCTTTATTTGCTCAAGGTTCCTTTTAGTTCTTAGGGAAAGAGAGAGCTTTCCGTCTTATGGAGAGTGCTATGATCACGAACAAAGTGAATGGATTGTGCGTGCAAGTGAATGAGACTGAGAGAAGGAGAAAGAAGAGATACGACACCGAGAGGTTGCAAAACCCTCCTCCGAAGGCCCCACTCTCGTCGGCGAGAGTGGTCTATTCTTTGTTTGCACAAAGGTGTACAATACGTATGCAATGGACTGATGCAATGGGACTATGCTGATGACGACGACGGTGGTCACGGCGACGACTTGGTGGCTGAAATCTGGGATCTTTTAATCGCTGAATTCGGGGACTGTTTCGGTGGCTGAAAATGACTGTTTTGGCTGCGTTTTTATGGCTGAAAATGGGGGATCATCTGCAACCTTCTTGGGGTGGTTCTGCTATGCTTCACATGCCGAAAACCTACGTTTCTTCAAGGCTGAAATCTGCTGATCAAAAACGCTGATGCTGCAGGTCTAGGGCTGGCGTTTTTGGCTGAACACACTGAGGGTGACAAAGAATGCTAGCGTTAGTAAAACGCTGCCTTGGCTGAGATATGCTGTGGAGACACAAACGCTACTAGGCTGAAATGTCTTGAGTCAAAACGCTGGGCTTTACTCCTCTGCTAGCGACCAAGGTGCTGAAGGCTTGGCTGTTGCAGATTGGTAAAAACGCCAGGGAAGGGATCTTGTAGGCGAGGTTCAGTGAAGAAAAACGCCAAGGAATGGAGTTTTACTGTTGGGAACAGAAAATGCTAGAGGTCTTCGGGGGGTACTGCTGAGAAGTTGCCTGTTGAGCGGGAAGCTCCTGCTGCCTCTTCTGCCAGAAAGTGCTAACTTGGGTTTGCTTATATATTAACTTAGCAAAATTACCCTACCTACTTTTGTTGGAAAGTCACTTAAAAATAATAAGTGAAAATAACCAAAAATAGGAAAATAGGCTAAATGCACTGGAAAATTCTCCTAATTGATGCTAATGGATTCTGATGGGAATTCCGATGATCATGCTGTGTGCAACCGGAGGATATGCATCTATGCTAAGTGACTGGGCATGCACGGTCTACGAATAGACTCAGAAAAGTGCCAGATCACTGCTAATCTAGACTGACTGAACTGACGGGAACCCTGCTATGGTGTAGCTTGTCCACGGACACATAGGGTTGGGATGTGTCACATGACAATTAGCACCACTAAATCCTTACAATGGTATCTGAGCAAATTTTTTCCCAGGACCCGAAGATTGTGGAATCTTGACTTGGGGCATCCAAGTTTGTTATAGTGGTATTAGAGCACGGAAAGATTCTTCTTCTACGGAGGATTCGATCCTCTTTGCAATGCACGCAGCTTTTGGAAAAGAATCTTTGTGTCACGACACGACCCCAGACTTATTAGCCACTCCCACCCTTCATACATCGTGCATCGGGCACGCTCCCGTTTTCATCGCTCTGTCTTGGAGGACATAAAGCCATAAAGAATCCCAGATTACATATGGGTTCTTGTGGAGAATTTGACAGAGATGACACCTCTCAGTGGGAAGGCAAAGAAAAGTTGAAAATCCAGTGCGGGAACTGAAGAAAAGAATGAAGATTTGGGCTTTTTTTTTCGACGGACAAGTTTTCCAAAATGCAGTACAAATGTCAATTGCAGATTGACATATGTGTGACCAGATTGATCAAGTACTCCAAAGACCCGAGATTGGCGAAACACCTGAAGAATTTCCCGATTGATAAGATTTACTCTAGATGGCGTGTGGCCATTGCTTCTCCTCTCAGGTAGGGAGGAAAGCCGAAAAGACAGATGAGTGCAGAAAAGAGGAACTTGTACTTGCAGAAAGACGTCGACAAGCACTCTTGAGAAGAACCATTTTTACAGAGCCAACCAATATGACTTCCTCGAAGACAAGAGCAAGAAAACAAAAGAATTCAAAGAAGGTGATGTAACAAACTGGTGACGTGTCAAAGCCTAAAGAATGGAGTCAACGTACAGATGTGGCCGAGGGGCCTAAACCCTAATTGCGGAAACCCTAATTCTGGAAACCCTAACCCTAACCTGCAAACCCTAATTTCTGCCAGAAACCCTAATTGCTGCAAACCCTAATTCTGAAAACCCTAACCCTAAAACCTGCAAACCCCAATTTCTGCCAGAAACCCTAACCCTAAGGCAGCAGACAAATTTCGAAAATTGCATTGACATGATGACGTGGCAGGCTGTACAGATTTCCGCGTTTTGCGCTGACTGATGACGTGGCAGGCTATACGGATTTCCGTAATGTGCGCTGGCAGCTTTTGGCATTGCTTTTAGGACCAGAAGCTTTTGAGTTTGAAAGCTTTTCATGTAAACTGCTTTTTAGGCCAAGGGCCTTTAAATATGAGGCTAGGACTCATTCTCTGGCATGCTTCCCGGAGAAGGTGCAGAGTCTGGAGTACCGGCTTGTACTTTGATGATGCAATATAAAGAAATACCGAAAGGGGCACCAAGGTTTGGGGCCAATACTCTCTAGGGTGGAATTCCGCCACTCCGTGTCGCGTGTTGTCTCTCTCACTTTCAGTTCAGTTGTTATTGAAGTGCTAAAAGTTTGTTCAGTCTGCTCTTCTCTATTGGCACGTGGTGCCCGCCTTGTGACAGTGGTATCAGAGCATCAGGCGTGTGCTTTTCTGAAAGCATACCGGTCCCACAAAAGAGCAGACAAAGCTTTATTCGAGGATATCTTCGTCCTCCAAAAGCTTTATTCGAGGATATCTTCGTCCTCCCTCCTCCCCGGACTTACCAGCCACTCCCACCCTTACTTCATCGCGCATCGGGCGCGCTCCCGTCTTCACCGCAGTGTCTTACAGGGCATAAGCCAATTAAGAACCCAATACTTGGAATTCATGGATTCAACAGAATATTTGCAGTTCCTGCTCAACGAACTCCAGGACATTCTTTCGCGGCATCCTCAGCAGAATCTTCCGATGCTGCAAAGTTTTCAACAATTTTTGAACTACATGTTACCCCCTCTGATGCCCCAGGTGGTACCTCCTCCTCTGGCACCAGAAAGTACCAGAGCTTCTAACCGGCAACCTTCTCAGCCGTCTGTTCCAATCGGGGGAGTCTTCAGGAATATGGTGCAGCCATCTGACCTTGATCGAGTGCAACCGCCTTTGCCACCGCCATTGCCCCCACCTCCACCACCACCGCCACCAGGGTACAATGGTTGGAGCCCATATGGATACCCTTATTATCAATACTCGGGATATGCGCCTAACCAACCCAAAGATTTCAAGGATGGTGGCACGACAATCAAATTTTTCACTTTTTCTGGGGTGAAAGATTGCAAGAAAGCATTGCAGTTCCTACAGCAATTCGACAACATCTATGCTTTGGGGAACTATACAGAAGAATCCAAGATTTCTCGAGCAGCGGGATTTCTTAAAGACAATGCTATGCAATGGTGGAGTTCAATCGCGACACAACAACATGCTCCAAGGACCTGGCAAGCTTTCAAGACAGTTTTTGCACGTAGTTAGATGACTTCAATGTTTGAAGTCCGGATTTTGGCAGAGTGGGGCAACTTGAAAATGCTTGCCACCGAAACCATGGACGAATATAACCAAAGGTTTCTCGACATGTACCTTCCGGTGTCCTTTTTTAGATCTGTTCCCTTGGAGGCCCAGTGCAAGCGATACCCCATTGGACTACCATCACCATTGCAAGAATATTGTCTATCCAAGCAAGTCTCTACCATGCAAGAACTTATGGACCATGCCTCGGTCGGCTACAAACTGATGAAGGGAAAGCTAGAGTTTACCACAGAAGAATCTCCGGCCGCTAACCACAACTCTCGGCAACAACGAACAAATTCTCGAGAGTCTCATGAAAGTCAACCACAAAGGCCTCGTTTGACACCTCAACAACGAGACACCTTACTACAAGAAGGCCGATGTTTTGGATGCTTTCAAACAGGACATAACTATTTTGGTTGTCCCCAACGCACTGACAGACCTGCGGAGCTGACTCCCGCGTCCACGGTCGACAGAAACCCAAGACCATCTCCAACCAAACGAGCTAAACCGGCCATTGGATTAGTACCTGACATCTATGGCATACGCCTTGAAAGTACAAATGAATTGTGTCGAGCATATGGCAAAGTCAACGGTTTGAAAGCCCTAATTTTCTTTGACCCAGGAGCTACAGAGAACTTTATCCATCCACAATTCTTGAAGCAGATGGACTTTGATTATGATGTAGAGGGTGGAGAAATTGAAGTTGAGCTAGCCACATGGCAAACTCAGAAAGTGGTACCACTCATTGGTGCTCTTCTAGTGACTATCCAAGATTATCATGGAAAAGCCGATTTCCACATTATGAAGTTGGGCAATTGTGACGTTCTATTAGGCATGCCTTGGCATGACAAGAATGATGCGACTCTCCAAGTTCGGAACCGAACCATCACCGTGATGCAAAAGGGCAAGCCAGTCGTCCTCAAAGTTCGGTTGCCTGAACAAAACCTTGAATGAACTCTCTAGTTGTTCTATAGTTAGATACTTTTGAACTTTGTTTGAAAAAGTATTGTTTGAAGCTTTGTTTGAAATGGATGGTATCTATTTTGAACCTGTCTTGGTGCCGATTTGAATTGTTTGACTCTGGTTTGATACCGGTTTCAATGATTGGTGATTTTACTCCCGGGTGGAGAAGTGAGAAATGATGTTTGAGAATGCTTGTTCATACTCATGGCCCGGACCCTTGTGGTTATTTGCGGGGGCAGTATTGAACGTTTGAAAAGTGTTGTTTTTTTTACTCATGGCCCGGACCCTTGTGGTTATTTACGGGGGGAGTATTGTTGTTGTTACTCATGGCCCGGACCTGGATGGTTATGCGGGAGGAGTATTAAGAAGTCTGAGCAGTGGTTACTCTCAGCACCTCCAAACGACGCAGGCTGCGGTCTGGGGGGCGTTTGGTTGTAAAAGGCCTCTATATCTCATGGCCCGGACCTTTTTAGGTTATTTGCGGGAGGAGTGATGAGGGAGTCGTTGAACAGCTCATGGCCCGGACCTAGATGGTTATTTGCGAGGGGAGTGTTCATCGGCGGCTTTATGTTTCCATGTCTTGTAACATGCATATGTGAGCATTTGTGTTGCATTGTGATGTGCCAACCACTGAATATTCCTAATTGGATGAGATTGCCTGGGTATGTAATTTTAGTGCATCAAGACACCCGAGGAAGATCAGTACGGTCTGGGTATGATGGCTAATTTTACTACGCCGGAATATCAAGAGTTCCGACCTGGACGAAAGGAGAAGCTAACTCCTTGATCAAAACAGCCGATAGAAGCTGCTAACTCCTTGATCAAAAGAGCAGAAAGGAGAAGCTAACTCCTTAATAAAAAGAGCAAACCGATTGTCCCTCGGAATGAGCCTCGAAAATTTTTGAGCTAACTTGAGTTGTTTATCAGGTATGCTGTAATCGCGGACGATTACTCTCTTTCAAGAAGGGGAGATGTAACAAACTGGTGACGTGTCAAAGCCTAAAGAATGGAGTCAACGTACAGATGTGGCCGAGGGGCCTAAACCCTAATTGCGGAAACCCTAATTCTGGAAACCCTAACCCTAAAACCTGCAAACCCTAATTTCTGCCAGAAACCCTAATTGCTGCAAACCCTAATTCTGAAAACCCTAACCCTAAAACCTGCAAACCCTAATTTTTGCCAGAAACCCTAACCCTAAGGCAACAGACAAATTTCAAAAATTGTGCTAACATGATGACGTGGCAGGCTGTACAGATTTCCGCGTTTTGCGTTGGCTGATGACGTGGCAGGCTGTACGGATTTCCGTAATGTGCGTTGGCAGCTTTTGGCATTGCTTTTAAGACCAGAAGCTTTTGAGTTTGAAAGCTTTTCATGTAAACTGCTTTTTAGGCCAAGGGCCTTTAAATATGAGGCTAGGACTCATTCTCTGGCATGCTTCCCGGAGAAGGTGCAGAGTCTGGAGTACCGGCTTGTACTTTGATGATGCAATATAAAGAAATACCGAAAGGGGCGCCAAGGTTTGGGGCGAATACTCTCTGGGGTGGAATTCCGCCACTCCGTGTCGCGTGTCGTCTCTCTCACTTTCAGTTCAGTTGTTATTGAAGTGCTAAAAGTTTGTTTAGTCTGCTCTTCTCTATTGGCACGTGGTGCCCGCCTTGTGACAGGTGGACACTCAACTAAGTTTGAATCCTTTTTTGGGTTTAGAGATGCTCTAAGGGCTTTGACCTTCATTCAGCAGTTTGACATAGCTTTCTCTGGAGGGCATTACTCAGAGCATCTCAAGATTCGGAGGGCTACCTCTTTCTTCAAGGGAAATGCTCAAACATGGTGGTCTACCCTTCTTCTGAGGAAGGAAGCTCCAGTTAAAGTTGAAATTCAAAAGGCTCTTTATTTTCTTCTTGCCTGACTCGAGAATACGAACGAGATATACGAACCGCTTGGAATTATCTTCGGATGACCAAGGGAAATTCTTTGGACGCTTATTGCGAGAGATTTTGGAACTCTTTTCTATTAATCTCTTCATTTATTAAGGTCTCTTTAAAGGAACAGATTGAGAGGTTTTGCTGCGGATTCTCTAGAGAGATCCGAGACTATTGCCTGGAACAAAAGTCGAATTCTATTCAAGAATTGATGGGTCATGCAAAACGGGGTTTTGCGATACATTCGGCAAATTTACCTTACCCCACTGATGAGATCTTGACTCAGAGAACCCAACAGACCTCTCATAATGAAAGTAGAAAGAAAGAGAAAGAGTTCCTAGGACAAAGAAAAGAAAGATACACGTCCACGACAGACTCTTAGAGAAAGGGCTATCTATCTCAATGAGGGGAAGTGTTTTGGCTGCGGGGAATTTGGACACATCTCCACAAAGTGCCTCAAAAAGGCATAGCAAGAACAGACTGAAAAAAAGGCCAGAGAGTTCTAGAGCAGCAAAGGAACGTGGCAGAAAAGGCAGATGAAGCAGAACTGATACCACATTGCGTGGGGCCCGACACGAATCAGATGAATGAAAGTACAAAACTTTGCCGCTCTTGGGGCAAAGTGAAAGATAAAGAATCCCTTATTTTGTTTGATGGAGGAGCCAAGGCCAACTTCTTTTCACTTGGAATTACGCCCGACAAACTGAGACCACAGGCGGAGGCAATTCTAGCGGCACTCGGACGGGATATTGCCATTACATCGATCATTGGCAAACTTCAGACTGAAAAAAAGGCCAGAGAGTTCTAGAGCAGCAGAGGAACGTGGCAGAAAAGGCAAATGAAGCAGAACTGATACCACATTGCGTGGGGCTCGACACGAATCAGATGAATGAAAGTACAAAACTTTGCCGCTCTTGGGGCAAAGTGAAAGATAAAGAATCCCTTATTTTGTTTGATGGAGGAGCCAAGGCCAACTTCTTTTCACTTGGAATTACGCCCGACAGACTGAGACCACAGGCGGAGGCAATTCTAGCGGCACTCGGACGGGATATTGCCATTACACCGATCATTGACAAACTTCGTTTGCAGTGTCAGGGGTGTTTAGGGCACGAGGACTTCTACGTAATGCCCTTGGGAGGTTGTGACGTCCTCCTCGAAATCCCTTGGTACCACAAGAACAACGCCGTGGTTGACTATCGGGCTGAGAAAGTGACTTTGACAAATGAAGGGCAAAGAGATTGTACTTGATGAAATTCAGTTTCTTTACTTGATTTTCTGGAGAGAACTGAATGATGATTGACGGTCAAATATGTTTTGACCTCGAAAAAGAACGCCAAGATTTTCTCCTCACATGCTGACTGTTTCTTTGAGGGCATACCAGGCGAGTTACCACCATTTCGTCCCGAGGATCATACCATTGATTTGATACCTGGAAGCACACCACCGAACCGGCCACCTTACCGAGTGAGCCGAGCTTAGAATGAAGAGATTATGAACCAAGTGAAAGACCTCTTGGAAAGGGGACTTCTCCAGCCGAGTACTTCACCCTACTGCTCTCCGGTGTTGTTGGTTTTAAAGAAGACGGATCTTGGAGAATGTGCATTGATTATAGAGCTCTCAATAAAATCACCATCAAGAACAGATTTCCGATTCCGAGGATCAATGATATTCTTGACCGACTACCAGGATCCTCTTGTTTCCGCAGGATCGATTTGAAAAGCGGATATCATCATATCAAAATCGCGCCGAGAGATGTCTATAAGACAGCTCTTCGGGCTAGCTTCGGTTTATATGAATTTTTGGCAATTCCTTTTGGCGTTACCAATGCTCCAACGACTTTTAACCGAATGATGGACAAGATTTTCAGAGAGTACAGATCTTTTGTTGGCACTTTCTTTGATGACATTAGAGTCTTCTCCAATGATGAGGTAGAACATAGACAACATTTGCTACAGGTCTTTCAGGCATTGTGAGGTCACAAGTTGGTGATCAATGTCAAGAAGAGTGAATTTTTTTCTTACTGGAGATCCACTTTCTGGGACACATCATCTCAGCAGCAGGAGTATAGATGGACCCGGCCAAGATTGAGACTATACGTGTAAGGTGCAACAGAATGAATGTTTGAACTTTGCTCAAGATGAGTGCTCCGAACTGTGCTCAAGGTTCCTTTTACTTACGGAAGAGAGAGCCTTCCATTCCTTTAGTGAGAGAGTGCAATGGACACAAACAAAGTGAATGGACACTATAAATGGAAGTGCATGAGACTGAGAGATAGAGAAGAGAATACGACACAAAAGACGTTGTAAAACCCTCCTCCGAAGGCCCCACTCTCTATGGTGAGAGCGGTCTACTTATGATTGCACAAATCTCTACAATGCTTGGACTTGCCGACGATGTCGACGACGATGAGGACGACGAGACGGGCTGAAAACTGAAAACGCTAAGGGCTGAAATCTGCAAATCTTTATCTGCTGAATTCTGACTCTATGTCAATGATGACGATGCGACGACAACGTGCTGAAAACGCAGATGCTGAAATTTGCGTTTTCCGGGCTGAATCTGTAAACCTTGCGGAATCTGACCGTGCGGTGAGAATCTGCTGCGGGAAGGTGAGATCTGCGAGGTTCGGGACTTCTTCTGCGATGTCTGACTGCTGAAATATGAAAACGTTGGTCTATGGGCTGATTCTGTCGCGAAGATCTGCAAAAACGCTGAGGTTGATCTGCAAACCAAAAACGCTAGGGCTGAAAACTGACCTTGCGGGGAAATCTGCTAATGCTAGGAAATCTGTTGTGTTGCTGTGGGAATCTGCTAACACTAGGGCTGATCTGCTGTCTACTGTCGTCGGGAATCTGCAGTTGCAAAAACGCTGGTTGATCTGGTGCAAAACGCTAGGCCTTTTGTTGAGAGAAAACGCCAGAGTTGTTGCGGGGGTTGGTCTTGCTGAGAAGTTGCCTGTTGAGCAAGGTGCTCCTACTGCCTCTTCTGCCAGAAAGTGCTAGCTCTGGTTCGCTGATATACAAACTTACTCAATTTGCCCTACCTACTTTTTAACAAAAGTCACTTAAAAATAATAAGTGAAAAATGTCAAAAATAGGTAAAATAGGCTAAATGCACTAGAAAATTTCCCTGAAGGATTCTGATGGGAATGCTTATGATCATGCTGTGTGCAACCAGAGGATATGCATCTACACTAAGTGTCTGGGCATGCACGGTTTGCGAACACACTCACAAAAGTGCCAGATCACTTCTAAATCTAGACTGACTGGACTGATTGAACCCTTGTCGTGCTGTAGCTTGTCCACGGACACATAGGGTTGGATGTGTCACGTTACAATACGCGATTGGCCCTTTTTGAAGAATGTCCATAAAGTTAGAAGCTTCTTGGGCTTATGTTCTTACTACTGGAGGTTCATTAGAAAATTTGCAGAGACTGCTTCCCCTTTGCATATCTTGACACAGAAAGGAGTCCCTTTCTTGTGGGGACTGCTTTTCAGACTTTAAAAGAGAATTTGACTATGGGACCAATTTTGACTTTGCCGGATTTGCAAAAGTCTTTCGAAGTATATTGTGATGCTTGTGGTCGTAGTCTAGGTGCGGTCTTAATGCAAGGAGGCCATGTCGTTGCCTATGAAAGCCGACTGTTTTCAAGGTTGAAATTGACAACACAGATTTATGAGAAAGAGCTTTTGGCGGTTATCCATACTTAGTGGCGACATTATCGACTAGGAGCCGATTTTACGGTCTTCACTGATCATCAGAGTTTATGCTACTTGTCACAGAAGTAGCTTTCGGAAAAGCAGATACGGTGAGCTAACATCTTATTTCACTTTTAGATTGTCCATGTACGGGGACAGAAGAACTTGGTGGCAGATGCTTCGTCCCGGAAGCCGTCAGTCTTAGCTATTTCCGCGATTCATCATAGAAGCTTCGAGGACATAGTCGATCAGTACGCCACAGATCCAGATTTTCAGATGTATTCGGTCGAATACAGAATGGGGAGGTAGTAGGAAGATATTCCATTCGGGATGGCTACTTGATGAAGAAAACGATGTTGTGCCTTACACAGCCGTCGAGGGAAAAGGTTCTAACCGAATGCCACTGTCCACCATTTACGGGTCACTACGGCATTGATACCATTTGGAAAGGTGTGGAACGATACTTCTTTTGGCTGAGACTCAAGAAGGACGTGGACGATTTTGTACGCAGTTGCTTGGTATGCCAAAAGGTCAAGTTTGACAGGCATAAAGCATAGGGATTGTTACAGCCTTTACCCATTCCCACTCGTCCCTGGGAAAGTATTGCTATGGATTTCATTTTTGATCTCCCAAAGACACAGAGTGGGTACAATGGTATCTGGACTGTTATTGACAAATTTAGCAAGCAAGCTTATTTCATTCCAGTGAAAAAAACAGTCAAGCCGGATTATTTAGCGAGATTGTTCATTGCCCAGATATTCAGATTACATGGCATGCCTGAGACAATAGTCTCTAACAGAGATCCCCAATTCACAAGTTTGTTTTGGAAGGCTATTTGGGAGAGCATTGGCGCATGGCTGTTGTTCTCGTCATCTTTCCACCTGCAGGACAGATTGGCAATTTGAGATTGCAAATTTAGTCGTATTAGATTTATTGAAGTCTTACATTTCGGATCAGAAGTCTCAATGGGAAAAGTTTTCGCCTTTGGCGGAATTTGCCTAGAATAACACGATTCACTCGTCGACAGGGAAGGTGCCATTTGAGGCTATTGAAGGTGCTCCGAATGTTCCACCCTTCCTAAGCACGAAAGATAAGATTTTTGAAGCCGACTAGTATATGAGGGACTTGGACACTGCTTTTGCCAAGGTCCGGGAGGCTTTACAGAAATCTCAGGAAAGCCACAAGAAGGCAGCATATCAACACCGTCGCGATTTGAAATTAAAGGAAGACGATTGGGTGCTCTTACGTTTTGAGAAGGCGTGCGCCTGAGAAAGAAAAAGGAAAGGAGCGGCTTTTTCCAAAGCTTAGCATGAGATACTATGGACCTTTCCAGACCTTTACTTGGAGAATTCACAATGCTTTTCATGTGACTCTCTTGAAGCCTTGTAAAGGCGATGTGCCGATGATGGGGAGCCAGATGAGCAACCCGAAGTGGAGGAAAGCGAGGAGATACTCGTTCTAGAACAGATACTGGCACATAAAGATAGAAAGATTAAAGGTAAAGTAATGAGGCGGTTCTTGGTTAAATTCAAGAACTATCCCGCATTGGATGCAAAGTGGATGGAGGAGGAGGACCTAGCAGATACTCCTCAGATTGTGGAACTTTACCTTGAAGCATTCGGTTTAGCATAGTCTACTCCGATAGAACCCCGATTTCAGCATGGGCGAATCTAGTGCAGCGGGCTTGCACAAGAGGGGAGTCACTCCGCTCCTTTGTCAACAGATTGCCCCGATATTCTGATATAGAGTCACTGATGTCCCTTTGGGTTTCAAGTATACTGCTGAGCTGACAATATTCTGCTGTATGACTTTATGAACTGGAATTCCCGAAAATGAAATGATACTGATTAATTTGTGCTTGACTTGTTTAAGTGCAGGAATTGATAGACGAAATGATTGTAGCATTTCTGTCTCACAATCTCTATAGACATGATTGTAATACGGATTAGTTAATCAGGCATGTGTGAGGTCCCGACTGGATCTAGATGCGATTGCTAAATACGTTGCCGATTAATCATGGTCTGAGATTTGAAATGATTTTTGAATGTGATGTGTCATGTGATGTCCTGTGATGTCAAGTGGTGTGACTGGCGATTGGTACATGTGCTAGATGTGTTGTGCCTAGTGCGTCGGTACTAACCGTCAGTGTCTGCTAAGACAGTTTACGGCCTCTGTCTGCTTTGAAGGTGTAATCGAGGGCGATTACAATGCTTTCAAGAGGGGGGGGTATGTCACAAAATGGTGACGTGCCAGCAGACCCGGACACACCCCAACTGGCGGGCAGTACACGTGGCAGATAGTACGGCAGTCCCAGAAATTCCGGCGCAAAACCGGTTGACAGGCTGACGTGGCACCCGTACAGAATCTCCGTGAATTGGGTGCAAAAAGCGGGCAGCGTATGGAAATCCTGCTTTTGCGCTAGCTGAAATTTACTGGCAGCTTTTGGGATAAATTGCTTGTTAGGTGCAGCGGAATGATTGTTTACGGTTTGCTCAAGATGAGTGCTCCAAACTATGCTCAAGGTTCCTTTTGTTCTGATGGAAGGTAGAGCCTTCCGTTCTTAATGAGAGAATGCTATGATCACAAACAAAGTGAATGGACACTGTGCGTGCAAGTGTATGAGATTGAGAGAAAGAGAGAAGAGAGATACGACACCATAGACGTTGTAAAACCCTCCTCCCCACTCTCGTCGGCGAGAGTGGTCTACGATTGATTGCACAAAGTGGTACAATGAAGATGCATGGGAACTGATGCAACTTGGGACTATGACGGCGACGACGACGACGATGACTTAAAGGCTGAAATCTGCGATTTTGCTATCTGCTGAATTCTGACTCTATGTCGATGGCGACGGTACGACGACGACGTGCTGAAAACGCAGATGCTGAAATCTGCGTTTTCCGGGCTGAATCTGTAAACCTTGCGGAAACTGACCGTGCGGCGAGGAACTGCTGCGGGAAGGTGAGATTTGTGAGGTTCGGGACTTGATCTGCGGGTACTAACTGCTGAAAACTGAAAACGCTATGCTCAAGGTTCCTTTTGTTCTGATGGAAGGTAGAGCCTTCCGTTCTTAATGAGAGAATGCTATGATCACAAACAAAGTGAATGGACACTGTGCGTGCAAGTGTATGAGATTGAGAGAAAGAGAGAAGAGAGATACGACACCATAGACGTTGTAAAACCCTCCTCCCCACTCTCGTCGGCGAGAGTGGTCTACGATTGATTGCACAAAGTGGTACAATGAAGATGCATGGGAACTGATGCAACTTGGGACTATGACGGCGACGACGACGACGATGACTTAAAGGCTGAAATCTGCGATTTTGCTATCTGCTGAATTCTGACTCTATGTCGATGGCGACGGTACGACGACGACGTGCTGAAAACGCAGATGCTGAAATCTGCGTTTTCCGGGCTGAATCTGTAAACCTTGCGGAAACTGACCGTGCGGCGAGGAACTGCTGCGGGAAGGTGAGATTTGTGAGGTTCGGGACTTGATCTGCGGGTACTAACTGCTGAAAACTGAAAACGCTAATGTTCCTTGACTTTCCGTCGCGGTAAAGGTGCAAAACGTCGGGGCTGATCTGCAACCAAAAATGCTAGGGCTGAATTTTGGTCCTGCTGTTGCCGTGGTTCTGCAAAATGCAAAACGCTAGGCTGATCTGCTGATATCTTGCAAAAACGCTGGGGCTCTTGCTGTCTGCGGTAGCCGAGGCTGATCTGATGGGGAAAAACGCTAGGTGATGCTGGATCTGCAAAACGCTGGTCTCCTGGGGGTGTCTGCTGAGAAGTTGTCCGTTGAGCGTGTAGCTCCTGCTGCCTCTTCTGCCATTTAGTGCTAACTTGGGTTTGCTTATATATTTTCTTAGCAAAATTGCCCTACCTACTTTTGTTGGAAAGTCACTTAAATTAATAAGTGAAAAATGTCAAAAATAGGGAAAATAGGCTAAATGCACTGGAAAATTCCCCTGATGGAATCTGATGGATTCTGATGGGAATACTGATGATCATGCTGTGTGCAACCAGAGGATATGCATCTACACTAAGTGACTGGGCATGCACGGTCTACGAATAGACTCACAAAAAGTGCCAGATCACTTCTAAATCTAGACTGACTGGACCGACTGAACCCTGATCATGTTGTAGCTTGTCCACGGATACATAGGGTTGGATGTGTCACGTGACATCCCCTCTTTTTCAAAGTGAGGTACTAGTACCGAACTGTATGGCGTCGAGGGAGATCGCCAATAGCATCCGGAATCCTGGAAGGGACTCTTCGCCGGCCCACTCTGATGTGTGGGTCGTGTGGTACTTCAACTTCATAAAGGTCTGCAACGCTTGCTTCTTTGGGCCGCGCCGAAAGCGACAGTCTTTTGTGGCTCCTTCGATGCTTCAACTTCGTCTAGAGTCGTGCTTCTTCCTTCTTCAAGAATCTCCATGGCTGAAAATTCCTGGAAGCACTTCCAACACAAAAACATGAACATACCCATTCCATGTAAAGTGAGTGGAAAAAATCTTGTCTTCGCTAAAGACTGTGTATGCAATGTAGATGAACATAGAGACGGAGTGACAACCCGTTCATCAAACACACGCAAACAATGAGATCGAATTTTGTCATTCTTTTGATCTAAAGCAATCAACTGTGGCAATTCACAACGGAAATGTGCATGCTTGGCGCTCATACTTTCATGTGTTCTTTCTACCACTGTGCCGTGCCAAGGAAGAGACATTGAATGTGACTTCCTTGAATGCATACTTTTCAGCTTTTCATGAACAATCCGCATACATTCGTTCTCATTCATGAGTGAAACGTGCTCAACATACAATATGTCATGCCTAGGAAAAGGGATCACATAACGACGCTAACTAAAATACAGGAAACGATCATGAATGAAACACTCGAACAATGCGTGCATATGAATCATGCGAACACATAATACTTCCTGTGAGGATTCTTTGGACTAAGGCTCGAGAGCCAAGATCGGTTCTTCTTGAATGTCGAATCGTCCTGTGGGGGTTCTTTGGACCTCGACTCAAAAGCCAAGATCGGTTCTTCGTGATTGATCGAATCTGCAACGAGGTTAGCTTCGCTAGAAAAAGCCTCCACTAACTCATCATCCTTGTGAACAATCACGTCATCTTCATGCAACTCATCATGCTTGTGAGAAATCGCATCTTGATCATGCAAATCATCATGCTTGTGAGAAATCACATCTTGATCATGCAAATCATCATGCTTGTGAGAAATCACATCTTGATCATGCAAATCATCATGCTTGTCATTGGCATCCAAATCATCATGCTCATCGTTTCCAAGCAATTCATCATCATGCAAAGCATTGTCATTCAAATCATCATCATGCAAATCATGTGTGTCTTGCTTTGGAGAAGAAGAGACTGAGAGAGTCTCCTTTTCCTGATTCTCTTGCATCTGTGCCTGACCTTGAGAAAAGAGTCGCAAGAACTCTTGCATTCTTGCTTTGTTCTCTCGATCAAATCTTGCTAGTCTTTCTTTGTTGTCGCGATCAAATTTTGCTTCTCTTGCTTTAGCTTCCAAGCGTGCTTGCTCGCTTTCACGCGCTGTGGCTGCCATTCTTTCTTGGTATTTGCGCTCTATGGCTGCTATTCTTTCTTCGCTTTCTAACTTCCTGTCCATCATCCTCTTGTCGAAAGCCTCCATAGAAGTTAGTGCAATCCTTGTCGTAGATGGAAAAGGGGGAGGGTCGGAAAAACCTTTTGGTGCGAAAAATTCTTCTTCGCCTCTCTCATGCTCATCACCTCCAAGCGAAGTATCCATTCCGCTTCGAGTGATGACCATTCTGAAGTCGTGGGTTCTTGTGGGTTCTTGTGGTCTTGGGTTCTTAAGTTCACGAGGAACTTGGGTTCTTGCAGGTCTTGGGTTCTTGAGGGTCTTGATGTTCTTGAGGTTTTTCTTTCGCTTGCAAACCGTGTTTGAGAAGGATCTTCTCTTCACCCGAGTTCTACTCCTTTCCGCGGGCGCACCCCTTGGCGGCCTTGCGCTCACACCAAGGTTGCTTTTTCCCACCTCACGTCGATTGGCCGGCCGCTAAGTGCACGGTCCGCTCTCAATGAGTGAAAAGAGACACAAGGGGAGGTTGGACAAGCCCTTCTTACCTGGGATTCCTGTCACTCTTCAAAAACACGACTAAGAATCGACACGCCCAAGCGAACTTGGGTTTGTGCGACCTCAACAAGCAAAAAAAATTCTTGTGATTCTTGTGATTCTTTCCTTGAGTGATACAGAACACTACCAAAGCTCTGATACCAATGTTAGGTGCAGCGGAATGATTGTTTGCGCTTTGCTCAAGATGAGTGCTCCAAACTGTGCTCAAGGTTCCTTTTGTTCTTATGGAAGGTAGAGCCTTCCGTTCTTAATGAGAGAATGCTATGATCAAAAACAAAGTGAATGGACACTGTGTGTGCAAGTGTATGAGATTGAGAGAAAGAGAGAAGAGAGATACGACACCAGAGACGTTGTAAAACCCTCCTCCGAAGGCCGCACTCTCGTCGGCGAGAGTGGTCTACGATTGATTGCACAAAGTGGTACAATGAAGATGCATGGGAACTGATGCAACTTGGGACTATGACGGCGACGGCGACGATGATGACTTAAAGGCTGAAATCTGCGATTTTGCTATCTGTTGAATTCTGACTCTATGTCGATGACGATGTCGATGGCGACGGTACGACGACGACGCACTGAAAACGCAGATGCTGAAATCTGCGTTTTTCGGGCTGAATCTGTAAACCTTGCGGAAACTGACCGTGCGGCGAGGAACTGTTGCGGGAAGGTGAGATCTGCGAGGTTCGGGACTTGATCTGCGGGTACTAACTGCTGAAAACTGAAAACACTAATGTTCCTTGACTTTCCGTCGTGGTAAAGGTGCAAAACGTTGGTCTCCCGGGGGTGTCTGCTGAGAAGTTGCCTGTTGAGCATGTAGCTCCTGTTGCCTCTTCTGCCATTTAGTGCTAACTTGGGTTTGCTTATATATTTTCTTAGCAAAATTGCCCTACCTACTTTTGTTGGAAAGTCACTTAAATTAATAAGTGAAAAATGTCAAAAATAGGAAAATAGGCTAAATACACTGGAAAATTCCCCTGATGGAATCTGATGGATTCTGATGGGAATACTGATGATCATGTTGTGTGCAACCAGAGGATATGCATCTCGGTCTTTCTTTATTATTTAGGAGGGTAAATTACAAAGAAGAGTCCTGGGAATCCTTTAGCCCAAATTTAAGCAGCATAATAGCCCTAAAACTTGCGCGAAACCAATTCTCCTGCTAGAACTCACATCCATTCGCATAAACTCTCTGATTTCTGCCCAAAAACAGTAAATATAGCACGCTGTATTTACTGGTTTTTGCCCTGTTTTCAGCCCCAAACAGTTCCCTAACTGTCCTCTGCCAGTGGGGCTATTCCCAATGGTTCTTGCGTCCGTATGGCTGAAAAATAGTCAATTTACAGCGCATGCGCAGCGCTGAAAACGCACCTGTACGGTGAGGTTATGACCCTCACCGGTGCCTGCTTTGGAGTAGCAGTTAGCTACCCCTGTTCCTTCTCAAGGAGGCACAAAAGCATGAAACCACACAATTGTACATCAGTCAAATGAAGAGCCCTCTTGTGGGGCATCACATAACTGCACGTAGGGGAGAGAGAGAGCAGTGTCTAGTGTGCATGGCATCACTCCTAGCACCACACTGTACATAGAGTGGAAAGAAAGCACTCCATAGCTCTTAACCTGTGACAATTGCAAAATGAGGCCTCTCCCAGCTTAAAAAATTCAGCGCCCATTTTTCTGAATAAGGCAAGTACATAGGAAAGTGCCACTTAGCACATTTACAAGCATTTGTCCGTTTCGGGGTTGCCGCCTAAAAATCTTCCGATCGGTTGTCCAGTTGACTTCGCGGCAAAGCTATAAAATGTTCCCCTTGTCATTTCGAAGGTAATGACGCGAACACATTTCACGGCCCAAAATAGCAATTCCCTAATTTTTAGGAGATTCTTCCGTTGGGCTCCCAGTGGTCATCTGACCATCTATCCTCATTGGGACCACATCCAAAAGTGCAATGTGGCCCAACTGTCGGATACTTCCTGTTGGTGATCCCACCTTGACTTTATGCCTTTATTGAGTTCACTTCCTAGTATCCACCAACTTGCTAAGTGTGACGGGGGGACCTACATGATCTTGCACTGAGCCTAGACATCCTCTTACTATACAAATTCCAGTGCCGACCAACATCCCGTCTGCGGATGAAACTACCGTTCACATTGGCCATACAATGTTCGACCATTTGCAACTTCAAAAAGAGGGTCTCAAAAATAAAACAAAAATCATTGGAAAGAAACCAACAACTAAAGTTAGCAGTTGCCACGTCCTCGTGACATAGTTAACAGCTGCCACGTCCTCGTGACATACCTCCCTCTTGAAATCGCAAACGTCCTCGATTGCATACCATAAATACACGCCATTGATGCTCTATGTCCATAGGTTCCAATGGAAAGACAATTGCAAATAATTTGCAATTACCATGTGTTGCAAATGTTCCTTCTGGAAGATCAAAGATAAAGTCCATAGCAATGCTTTCCTGGCTTATTTGGAATCGGCAGTGATTGTAACAACCCTGGTGCCTTTTGCCTGTCAAACTTGACCTTCTGGCAAATTATATGCATGCTCGAACA
This sequence comes from Adiantum capillus-veneris, assembly GCF_014529385.1. Taxonomy (NCBI): domain Eukaryota; kingdom Viridiplantae; phylum Streptophyta; class Polypodiopsida; order Polypodiales; family Pteridaceae; genus Adiantum; species Adiantum capillus-veneris. The sequence continues at coordinate 123,091,456 of NC_140939.1, forward strand.
AAGGCGTCCACATCTCTCCTCAAGGTAGGCCAATAGAAGAACGTCTCTATCGCTTTAACTGTCGCATCAATACCACGATCCGCTGCATACGGTGGGACATGACTCTCTTCCATGACCTTATGTCGCAATGGCCTAGTGACACAAAGTCTACCATGCATCATCATAAAACCATCTCTGAGGAGGTAGTGCTCATGATGTTGCCCCTCTTGCAACTGTTCAAAGATCCTTGCAAAATCTTCATCAGTAGCATATTGTTCCTTCATGTCATCTAACTCACGATGATAAGAAATTGACACAGCTGAAATATGATGATAAGGAATTGACACAGCTGAAATCTATGGCTTTCTTTATAACGCATCAGCCACAACATTCTTCTTGCCTTCCACATGCATAATCTAGAAGTGGAACATGAAAAGAATGTTTGCCCATCGCATATGCTTTTCGGATAACTTTGATTGTGTCGAGAAGTATCGCAAGGTCTGATGATGTGTTTGGACAACAAAATTAGCACCTATGAGGTAGTGCTTCCAGCTAGAAAGCGCATGAATCATGGCCAAGAGCTCTTTCTCATACACTTGCATAGTCTTCTCTGGCCCTTGCAAACTTCGGCTTTCATAAGCTACTACCCGTCTGTCTTGTATTAGCACTGCTCCGATGCTACTGCCACACGCGTCATACTGGACCACAAATGACTTCTTGAGATCTGGCAAAACAATTACTGGATCTGAAGTCAACTTTTCCTTTAAGAGACTAAAAGCTGAAATCTCTTTTTGGGTCTATCTGAAAGTGACCTCTTTCTTTTGCAAAGCGTGAAGAGGCGATGCTATCTCTGCAAAATTCTTGATAAATCTTCTATAGTAGGAACACCTTCCCAAGAAGCTTCTGACATCGTGCACAGTCTTCAAGTCTGGCCATGTCTTAATAGCTTCGACCTTTGCGGGATCCATTCTAACACCATCCTTTGAGACTATGTGGCCAAGAAAGTGGATCTCTTCCAAGAAGAATTCACTTTTCTTAGGATTGACAAGTAACGTGTGACTACGTAGCTCTTCGAACACAATGGCCAAGTGACGCCTATGCTCCTCTTCATTCTTCGAATAGACCATCATGTCATCGAAGAACGTCCCAACAAACTGTTGATGCGAGTGGAAAATCCGGTCCATCATTTTGTTGAACGTGGCAAGAGCATTTGTTAGACCAAACAGCATCACTAGAAACTCATAAATACCAAATGTCGTTCTAAATGCAGTCTTGTGCACATCCTCCGGCCTTATACGAATCTGATGGTACCCACTCTTAAGGTCTATCCTGCTGAAAATTGCAACACCCTCTAAAGGATCGAGAATATCATCAATTCGAGGAGTAGGAAACCTATTCGTGATGGTATTCTTATTCAACGCACGGTATTCAATACATGCACCATGAGCCATCCTTCTTCTGCACTAGGAGCATTGGGGAGCAAAAGGGTAAAGAACTAGGCTGAATCAGCCCCTTCTCTAATAACTCCTCAACCTGGCCCATAATCTCTTTCTGCTGCGTTGCACTAACCCTGTAGGGAGGTCTATTTGGTGGGCTTTACCCTGGCACCAAATCTATCCGATGGTCCTCAGATCTCTCTAGCGGCAATTGCGACGGTAGAATAAAAAAAACAGTCACTAAACTTTTGCAAAGATGCTGACCTTTCTTTATCTAACACAGATAAATTTGACTGATCATTATTTGAGACATCACGTGCAAAAATCAAGTACACAGAAAGATGATTCTTTATTACAGAAGTGATAGCAGAAGCAGATACAATAGGGACAGACTCCCCTTTGAGCTTTATATGTTGAAGGGTGATCGTCTTGCGCAAGACATCCCGCACGCCATGCACTCTGAACATCCACGGAATTTTAAGTAGCGCATGGCACCCTTCCAATGGCATGATATAGAACTCTTCTGTGTCTACATACGACTGAATATGCAGACGCAGCTTTCCAATAATGGGAGTAACACACTCTGAGTAGCCAGGCAGCTCTGATGCCCAGTTTCATAGCTAGCTCTGGTGAGATAAAGTTTTCTTTGGCACCTGGATCAAAGAAGATGAGTGTTGTTTGATCCCTAACTTTACCCCATCCCCTGCATAATGCACTGGCATCTGTATTGGGCCTTATCACCCACCATATCTAACACTAAACCTGCCGTGGGTTTAGGCTTCTTGCCTTTCTGATCCTCTTTATTATCTGAGTCAGCTGGTCTTTTCCTTTGTGGACAATTGGTAGCAAAGTGACCAGGTTGCTCGTATATAAAGCATTTCTTTTCAGCCATTAGGACCTTCTTTTCCTCGAGCAACTTGCACACAAAAGGCTTCCTTTCGTGTTTCTTTGCCTGTGCTCCAGAAGTCCCGGTTGAATCCTTGTCTTTGGTGGCCTTTTCTAACCCCAGTGACACTTCAGCAGCCGTTTTCACAAAGGGCTTCTTCGCTGAATTTTTCTTTTGCTGCCCTCCTTTCTCATTGCTCGGAAACCCACTGTCCTCTCCTTTCAACAAGGCAAGACCAATGTTAGCAACTTCCATAAGTTGAGTGAGGGTAGCCACTCTGTTCTTGGTATAGTAATCACGAAGCCCTTTAGCCAGCCCACAACAGTACTTCTCTGTAAGGTGCAGCGGAATGAATGTTTGAACTTTGCTCAAGATGAGTGCTCCGAACTGTGCTCAAGGGTTCCTTTTACTTACGGAAGGGAGAGCCTTCCGTTCCTTTAGTGAGAGAGTGCAATGGACACAAACAAAGTGAGTGGACACAGTGAATGGAAGTGCATGAGACTAAGAGATAGAGAAGAGAATACGACACCAGAGACGTTGTAAACCCCTCCTCTGAAGGCCCCACTCTCTATGGCGAGAGCGGTCTACTTATGATTGCATAAATCTCTACAATGCTTGGACTTGCCGACGATGTCAACGATGACAATACGGCGGGCTGAAATCTGAAAACTCTAAGGGCTTAAATTTGCAAATCTTTATCTGCTGAATTCTGACTCTATGTCGATGACGACGATGCGACAACGACGCGCTGAAAACGCAGATGCTGAAATCTGCGTTTTCCGGGCTGAAACTGTTAACCTTGCGGAAACTGACTGTGCAAGGAACTGCTGCAGGAAGGTGAGATCTGTGAGGTTCGGGACTTGATCTACGGTGTCTAAGGCTGAAAACTGAAAACACCGAGTCTAGGGCTGATTCCATCGCAAAGATCTGCAAAAACGTTGAGGTTGGTCTGCAAATAAAAAACGCTAGGGCTGAATTCTGTGCTTCTGCAAAAACGCTAGGGTTCTGCTGTGTCTTGTTGTCGTCAGGTTGGTCTGCAATGCAAAACGCTGGGGCTGATCTGCAATGGAGAAAAACGCTGGCTGTCCTTGGCTGAAAACGCTAAGTCTCGTGCTCGGGGGGGGGGGTCTTGCTGAGAAGTTGCCTGTGGAGCAAGGTGCTCCTGCTGCCTCTTCTGCCAATTAGTGCTAGTCTAGGTTTGCTTATATACAAACTTACTCAATTTGCCCTACCTACTTTCCAACAAAACTCACTTCAAAATAATAAGTGAAAAATGTCAAAAATAGGTTAAATGCACTGGAAAATTCCCCTGAAGGATTCTGATGGATTTTGATGGGAATGCGCTTATGATCATGCTGTGTGCAACCAGAGGATATGCATTTACAATAAGTGACTGGACATGCACGGTCTGCGAACAGACTCACAAAAGTGCCAGATCACTTCTAAATCTAGATTGATTGGACTGACTGAACCCTTGTCGTGCTGTAGCTTGTCCACGGACACATAGGGTTGGATGTGTCACGTGACATTCTCTATCTACTCTGTCAATGGCACAAATCTGTAGGAGGTCACTGAGAGTAACGCTTTACAAAACCTTCGATTATACTCCAGCAAGCTCTTGCATGTAGCCGAAGTAAGTTGGTGCCAATCTGTCATGAAGTCGGCTTCAAATTTATTTGACAGCCAAGCAGATGCAAACATTTGCTTGAAGTAAACCCAAGTGGCGGGTGCCTGTCCTTGCATTAACAATGTCGTCCACCATGTAAGCGCATTGTCCTTTAAGACAGTGGCAGCTTTCCTGACCTTAGAGGCCTCTGTAAAATTCCCTCCTGCATAAGCTGTATCAAACTGTTGGAGGAAAGTGAGAGCCTTTGCTTTATCCTCGAAGCCAATGAAAGTGTTGAACTTTATAGCTGCAGCACCTTCTTTGTAAGCTTTCGGCTTCTCCAGTGCCCCCAAATTGTCATAAGGAATGGTCTGCAACATGGGCACTGTAGTAGGCGTGATCGGCACATCTTGGCCATTAACATTTCTCGTCAGAGGTGCAATATCTGGCTGCTGTCCAGAGAAACCACCCATTCCAAAATGACCTTGTGGCACCCCAAACTGCCCTGGTTGCACTGAAAACCTTGTTGCATGCCACTACTACCATACATAAGGTTTGGCATCATGTTTTGCATGTAAAGAATGAGGATGCAAGAGAGCTACACAAGACAAGCACAAAGCACACAAAGATGGAAAGCTTCTTCTTCTTCACACAGAAAAGAGAGTACAAAATGACTTAGTGCTAAAACTGAAAAGTAGCACATATGTACATGCGGTCACTAAGTGTGAACTCGCTAGAAGCGTACTAGGCTGGCACTATAAGTGTAGTCCAGCTGTAGAATCACTAGCAGAGATCCTCCGTGTCGATCACCTAACGCGCCAGTGAGTAAATGCCGTAAGCGGCCAAGACCCGTAGTGGATGCCAGCTCAAGATGTAGAGCTCGACATCTCAACACTCTCCCTCGAGCTCTGTATGTCGCAGAGTCCAAGCATAGTCCGGAAACGTCGAAGCTTCTCAGCTCCGAGGGCCTTAGTAAAGATATCTGCTATCTGCTCCTCCATGCTGACGTAGACCAAGTCGATGTCGCCCGCCAACACTCGCTCTCGAACATAGTGGTAATGGACCTCTATGTGCTTGGTCCTGGCATGGAACACTTGGTTCCTAGCCAACTGCATGCTGCTGAGGTTGTCACAATGGATGACAATCTGCTGGTCCACCTGCACTCCTAAGTCCTCAAGTAATGTGCGTAGCCAAGCTACCTCGCACGCCGCAACTGATGCACCTCTGTACTCGGCCTCTGTGCTCGATAAAGCAACCGTAGGCTGCTTTTTTGCTGCTCCAAGTAACAGCAGCACTCCCAAAAGAGAACATGAAGCCACTCGTAGATCTCCTATCAACAATGCTACCTGCCCAATCTGCATCTGTATACCCATACAATGCTAATGGCACATCTGCTGCATAGAACAATGCGTAGTCAAGAGTCCCTTGCACATACCAAAGTGTGCGTCGTACTCCATCCAAATGTGGCTTCCTCGGAAGCTGCATGAACTGACTCTCCAAGCCTACTGTGTAGCTCAAGTCTGGCCTCGTGATAGTCAAGTAGATTAGACTACCCACAATCTTCCTGTACATCTTGACATCCTCAACAACATCACCCTTCTCTGCACTCAGCTTTGCATTCACATCCAAGGGAATAGAAATTGGCTTACAATCAGCCATACCATACTTTGACAACATGTCCAAAGCATACTGTCTCTGTGATAGCCATACACCCTCTAGAGTCCTGATCACCTCAATGCCAAGAAAGTAGCGCAACTCGCCCAAATCTTTCATTTCAAACTCCTGTTTGAGAAGACCCTTCACATGGTCAATCTCCATAGCATTGTCACCCACAATAATAAGGTCATCTACATATATAGTAATGACCACAATCCCCACATCACTCTCACGTACATAGAGTGAATGATCAACATAAGCTCTCCTAAACCCAATACTGACAAGATACTTGGCAATCCTGTCATACCATGCTCTAGAGCCCTGCTTCAAACCATATAGAGCTTTGAGAAGTCTGCATACATAATATGGGTAACCTGGATCGACATAACCAGGTGGCTGATCCATATACACTTCCTCTTGCAACTCACCATTCAAGAAGGCATTCTTTACATCCATTTGATGCATAATCCATCCTCTAGATGCAGCCACTGCTATGACAGCTCTCAAAGTCGTCATCTTTGCCACTGGAGCAAAGGTCTCCTCATAGTCTATGCCATACGTCTGTGCATAACCCTTTGCGACCAGCCTTGCCTTGTGACGCTCAATGTTACCATCAGCCTTATGCTTGGTTTTATACACCCATTTACTTCCAATGCAGCCATCTCTTCATTCATTACATCATCCCAATACACATTTCCAACTGCATCCTCAAAACATGTGGGCTCCACATCCTCTATCACCTTGGCCATGTAGGCTTGGTGATGATACCCATCATAAGTCAATTTCTGAACTGGATTTCTGACTCTGTTAGACCTGCGCGGTCCTGGGTCACTCCTTTGCCCTCTAGCATCTTCTTGTACTTTCCTTACACCAGGTGTCCTGACAGCCGGAATTCCAAATTCATCATCAAAACTTTGTTCAGAACCATTTGAATCCATGTCTACATGTGAAAAACCTGATGATGCATCAACCATAAAGGGAGGTTCATCAACCTTTTCCTTTCCTTTTCGTGATACGTTCCCTGTACCTGCTGGTGGAGTAACCTGCGTACGTAGTCTACCATTCCATGGCTTCTCAACAGAGCCACGAGAAGAGGACTCTTGTGGTCCACTCAAAACCTGTGACTGTGGCCTCACATTTTGTACAACCACATCATCTTTTACATCAGCCCCAATAGTGCCATGTGCATTACTGTACCAGTTGCTCATCTCATCAAAGACTACATCTCTGCTCACTCGTAATTCTCGTGTAGTAGGATTGTAGCACCTGTACCCCTTTTGTTCAAGGGAATATCCCACAAGAATACATTTCTCTGCTTTAGGATCCAATTTCGTACGCAACTCATCTGGTACATGCACGTAAGCTATGTAGCCAAACACTTTTAAGTGTGCCAAATCAGGCTTTGTACCTGTAAACTTTTCCTCAGGTGTTACATCATGCACCGCAGCTGTAGGTGTCCTGTTCATAATGTACACAGCTGTATTTACAGCTTCAGCCTAGAAATGATGAGGCATGTTCTTCTCATTCATCAATGCACGTGCAACCTCTGCAATGTGCCTGTTTTTCCTTTCTGCGATCCCATTGTGCTGTGGAGTATATCTACATGTAAACTGCCTGCGTATACCATGCATTCGCAGAAAATCTGAAAAATCGTTGGAGAAGTACTCTCCCCCTCCATCTGACCTCAATGTCTTGATTTGCATATCTATCTCCTTCTCAATCATGATTTTGAAGTCCTGAAAGTGACCAAACACTTCACTTTTGTTACGCATGAAGTAGACCCATACTTTCCTTGTATGGTCATCAATGAAAGAGACATAATACCTGCAACCATGTATACTTGCAGTATCGGTAGGATCCCAAACATCTGTGTGCACCACCTCAAGTGGCTTTTTACATACATTGCGCTCATGTGGAAATGAGCCCTTTGACTGTTTTCCAAATTGGCATGCTGCACACACTTTATGCATACCATCCACCTTGAATTTGGGCAAACCTTTTACAATCTGTTTTGATTGCATGTTGCGCAATCTCTGCTCATTGACATGGCCAATGCGTTTGTGCCAAATGTCAACATCAGCCACAACACCTGTGCCTTGTGCAAATAATGCAGCTTTTATCTCAGGCATGTCTACATTCAGCGTAAACATTCTGCCCACACATTTGCCCTCTGTGATCAGCTTACAGCCATTCTGGAAATCTTCTACATAACAGCCATTCGGATTGAAACGAACCTGCAAACCCTGCTCAACCATTTGTCCAACAGAAACAAGATTCTTTGTAATGTTTGGAACATGAAGTACATCTGCTAAGTACTTTGATTTCCCACTCTTCGTATTTAGAGGTATGTCCCCTACATGAGCAATGGGGTGAGCTGTGTCATCTCCTGTCTGCACATAGCCTGACACATCTGGTTTGCGTATATCTCTAAACCACTCTCCACGAGACGTCATGTGATTAGAGGCACCTGAATCCACATACCAAACATCATCTTGGTAGGAATTCTCTGCAGTCATTGTATTCATTACATGCTGCATAACAAACATGCGCTCGTTTTTGCTGTCATCTGCATCTCTGCTAGTAGATGCATAGTTGCCCTGTTCTCTCTTTCCACTTGCTTTTCCCTTTGGACAGTCACGTGACATGTGACCTCTCTCACCACAAGTTTAACATTCTCTGCTATCTGCAGTATGTTGCTGCCTGCACCACGACCTCTTTGACTCCCCTTGCCTTGAGACTGGTTTCCCCTGCCACCTGTATTGTTTTGATTTGATTGACCTTCTTGAAATTGGCCACTGCAACCACTTGGGCCTCGACCATGACCTCTACCTCTACCTCTGTTGGAGTTAGAATAGAAGGCCTGTTCAGACCTATTTCTGCCACGAGAAGTAGATGTGTCAAGACCAAGGTTCTTCTCCTCAAGAATAAGCATAGAAATCAAATCTTGGAACACGGGGATGTCGTCTCTTGTATTCATGGAAGACCTGAAATGTACATACTCATCTCCTAGACCATCCAAGCATGCACGGACAATGTCATCATCTTCCACTGAGACTTTAATAGATCCAAGAGCCTCAATGATACTCTTGATCTTCAAGGCATAATCATTGATGGAGAGATTGTTCCTCTTAACCTGATTTAGCTCCGACTTTAGTTAAAGATTCTTGGCCTTGGTGTTTACCTCGAACACTCTGCCTATGTTTTTCCATGCAATGGCGGGGGTTTCAGCATCCTGTAGATAGCCCATCATGCCATCTGTGATGCTCATAGAAAGCCAATACATCACTTTGCTCTGGCCTTGTTGCCAGTCCCTCAAAGCTTTTCTTTGTTCTGCTGTAGCATTTGTCTCGGGAATCTGTGGTTCCTTTTCATTGTCTCCTTCTACATAGTCCCAATAACCTTTTCCTTTTAGGAAATTAGTTATTCTGAACTTCCATGCAGGGTAGTTATTTTTCTCAAGCTTCTCAGTAACAATCTGACTGAAACCGTCAGACATCTTGAAGCACTAAGACAAAATAGCTGCAATCTGCAAAAACCTGTAAATCTGTTGAACCTGCTATCGTGGTACCTGTAACGCTTTCTACACTCAACGAGTGTCCACAATCAAGCGTACATACAACCATTGTACTTGTACAGTAAATCTCTGTGTACTGCACTTTGGAAACCTGTTCAGAAACTTGTACGAAAAACCCCTGGTTGTGGATTGCGAGCGAAGGGATTGTGATGCTCTTGCTCTCTTAGCCTCTCTTACCTGCACAAGGCTCTGATACCATGTAAAGAATGAGGATGCAAGAGAGCTACACAAAACAAGCACAAAGCACACAGAGATGGAAAGCTTCTTCTTCTTCACACAGAAAAGAGAGTACAAAATGACTTAGTGCTAAAACTGAAAAGTAGCACATATGTACATGCGGTCACTAAGTGTGAACTCGCTAGAAGCGTACTAGGTTGGCACTATAAGTGTAGTCCAGCTGTAGAATCACTGGCAGAGATCCTCCGTGTCGGTCACCTAACACGCCAGTGAGTAAATGCCGTAAGCGGCCAAGACCCGTAGTGGATGCCAGCTCAAGATGTAGAGCTCGACATCTCAACATTGCATACCCTCGAACACTGTTCCTGGCATGTACGGCTGACTTCCAGGCACATAACCAACCATACTTTGGAACACTGATCCAAGGATGTACCGTGGATGGTGGAAAAACTGGATGCATTGACTGGTAACCAGTTCCCTGTGCATTCAAGAAAGCATGCGGGCCCTGAAAGGTGGCGGGCTGAACTGGCATAACTTGTGGAATAGGCGTTCTAGCCACCTGTTCAAGCACGGGAGGAACCTGTTTTGGAGCCCTGACTCCGCAACATGCAAATGTTCCCTATCCTGCTGAGTCACATGAAGTACCTAGGCTTGAGCCTCAACAAGCTCTGTACACGGTATAGGTTGCCTATTTTGCTGTTGCATTGTTGGCGCTTGCAAGAACTCCATAAACCTTGGACTTTGCACTAGTTGCGAAAAGACATTCACCGCGGCAACTAACTGAGTCATGAACGCATCATCCTCTAGTTGCCCAGTCATAAAGCCCTGTACTATTGGAGTGACATTCACATCAATAGGAGGTACAGACTGACGTGGCCGTGAGCTCTCGCCAATCTCAAACACCATAGCAGTTTCCTGTCTCTCCTTCGAAGAGGAACCCTCTTCCATAATGCCCTTCCCTTTGTCGGCCATAATGTAAGCCCGCGTTCTTGTACTCTATGTCTTTACCCAAAACAACCGAGGCTCACTCTTTGAGGAAAAAGTAATTGATCATTGATGTCCCAGCAATGGAACCTTGAAACCGGACCGTAGGGCGGTAGGCTTTGGCTTTCACCCGAAATTCTTTACTTTGGACACACACAGAGAGAACGTGCAAAGGAAACCTGCGACGGGAATTAACACTTAAGCACACACACGGCTCGGAAGCTAGAATGCTCTGAGCATATGCCGACAACCTGTAGGCCCCAAAATTGGAGCCCCTTTTGGTATTTCTTTATTCTTTAGGAGGGTAAATTAGAAAGAAGAGTCCTGGGAATCCTTTATCTGTATCAAGCTAGATACCACGTGTTTTGGCCAATTTTTGGCAGCATAACAGCCCCAAAACTTGTGCGAAACCAATTCCCCTGCTAGAACTCACTTCCACTGGCATAAACTCTCTGATTTTTGCCCAAAAACAATAAATTCAGCACGCTGTATTTACTGGTTTTTGCCCTGTCTTCAGCCCCAAACAGTCCCCTATCTGTCCTTTGCCAGTGGGGCACAATTCCCAATGGTTCTGGCGTCCGTATGGTTGAAAAACAATCAATTTACAGCGCATACACAGTGCTGAAAACGCACCTGTACGGTGAGGTTATGACCCTCACCGGTGCTTGCTTTGGAGTAGCAGTTAGCTACCCCTGTTCCTGCTCAAGGAGGCTCTTGCCTCAGCACAAAAGCATAAAACCACACAATTGTAAATCAGTCAAATGAAGAGCCCTCTTGTGGGGCATCACATAAGTGCACGTAGGGGAGAGAGAGTATCACAAGATGGGCACCACGTGCCAATAGAAATGAATAGACTGAACAGACTTTTAGCACTTCAATAACAACTGGACTGAAATAGAGAGACGACACGCGACACGGAGTGGCGGAATTCCACCCCAGAGAGTATTGGCCCCAAACCTTGGCGCCCTTTTCGATATTTCTTTATATTGCATCAACCCAGTACAAGTCGGTACTCCAGACGCTGCACCTTCTCCAGGAAGCATGCCAGAGAATGAGCCCTAACCTCATATATAAAGGCCCTTGGCCTGAAAAGCAGTTTTTCATGAAAAGCCTTTTAACTCAAAAGCATCTGGTGCAAAAGCAATGCCAAAAAGCTGCCAGCGTAAATCACGAAATCCGTACAGTTACCATGTCATCAGCCAGCGCAAAACACGAAAATCCGTACAGCTTGCCATGTCATCGTGCCAGCGTAATTTTCGGAATTTGCCACGTCATCAGTATTTGTGTGTGTGCGGGTCCTGCTTTATTTTAATTCTTTATGTCACTTGGGGCCCCATCGGGACGGGGTCTCCATAAGTTGGGAGGACTTCTTCTGTTACTTGTTCTTCTTAGGGTTTAGGCCCCTCGGCCGGGATCTGTAAGTTGGCTCCATTCTTTAGGCTTTGACACGTCAGCAGTTTGTTACAGAGAGAGCAGCGTGTAGTGTGCAGGGCATCACCCCTAGCACCACATTGTACATATAGAGTGGAAAGAAAGCACTCCATAGCTCTTAACCTATGACAATTGCAAAATGAGGCCTCTCCCAGCTTAAAATTCAGCACCCATTTTTCTGAGTGAGGCAAGTACACAGGAAAGTGCCACTTGGCACATTTACAAGCATTTGTCCGTTTCGGGGTTGCCGCCTAAAAATCTCCCAACCCGTTGCCCAGTTGACTTCGCAGCAGAGTTGTAAAATGTTCTCCTTGTCATTCCGAAGGTAATGACGCGAACACATTTTACGGCCCAAAATGGCAGTTCCGTAATTTTTAGGAGATGCTTCCCTTGGGCTCCCACTGGTCATCTGACCATCTATCCTCATTGGGACTGCATCCAAAAGTGCAATGTGGCCCAACTGTCGGATACTTTCTGTTGGTGATCCCACCTTGACTTTATGCCTTTATTGAGTTCACTTCCTAGTATCCACCAACTTGCTAAGTGCGACGGGGGGAACTACATGATCTTGCACTGAGCCTAGACATCCTCTTACTATATGAATTCCAGTGCCAACCAACTTCCCTTGCGGGTGAAACTACCATTCACATTGGCCATACAATGTCCGACCATTTGCAACTTCAAAAAGAGGGTCTCAAAAACAAAACAAAAATCATTGGAAAGAAACCAACAACTAAAGTTAGCAGTTGCCACGTCCTCGTGAGATTCCCCCGCGACAGAAAAACACAGATTTCCATCGCTTGCCTGGTGCATGCAAAAACACTGGCAAATTTGTGTTCCTTTTACATAAATGCTGGCTATTACTGATCCCTTGGGTAGAAAGCCTGATGCGGAGATGCGCCCTTGATCATCGAGAGCCTGAAGCTGCTGATACCATGTAAGTGCACGTGTGTGGAAGAGAGAGAGAGAGAGAGAGAGAGAGAGAGAGAGAGAGAGAGAGAGAGAGAGAGAGAGAACAACAAACACAAGGTATGGTGGAAGAGGGGGCGATTAGCCCCCCATGAGTACCATGAGCACAAGACCCAATACACAATGACCAAATGATCTCTGTGAGATGTGGAAGTGGGTGCCCCCTGACCCTATAAATAGGTGCCCAAGAGGAGGTAGGGCAAGGCTTGATTTATCCCCATGACCCAACAGAAAAATGATATATGGAAATATATGAGGGCGCCTGGACAAAGGTCGGCGGCCGGCCCCAAACTCGGGCGGCCGGACCAAGAGCAACCTAGACTATGGGTAGCCAACCCAGAGACAAACTAGCCGTACAAGTATGCCCTAGACCTTGTGAAGCAGCAGAGTGTTGTAAATCTAACAAAAAGTACTTGCCCTTGGTGGAATTTTCCTACAACAACACGGTTCATTCATCGATAGGGAAGGCGACATTTGAAGTAATTTGAGTGTGTGAAGAAGGTTCCTCCATTTCTAAGCACCAAAGACAAATATTTTGAAGCAGATTAGTACACGAGAGATTTGGATAATACATTTGCCAAGGTTCGTGAGGCTCTTGAGAAGTCTCAAGCACGGCATAAGAAGGTAGCTGATAAACATCGACGTGACTTGCAGTTGAAGGAAGATGATTGGGTGCTCTTACGATTTGAGAAGACATGCCTCAGGAAAGAAAGGGAAAGGAGCGGCTTTTTCCAAAGCGAAGTATGAGAGCTAGATACTTGGAAGATTTACAATGCTTTTCATGTGAGTCTCTTTAAACCTTTTAAGGGTGAGGTGCCAATGGACAAGGAGCCTGAGGAGCAACCTGAAGTAGAAGAGAGCGAGGAGATACTCGTCTTTGAACTGATATTGGCTCACAAGGAAAGAAAAGTGAAAGGTAAAAGTGATACGATGGTTCTTAGTGAAATTCAAGAACTATCCGGCATTGGATGCAAAATGGATGGAGGAGGAGGACCTAGCAGATACTCCTCATATATTGGAACTTTACCTTGAGACTTTCGGTCTAGCTGCATCTATTCCACAGATTAGCAGGGTTGAATCTGGTGCGGACGGGACTGCACAAGAGGGGAGTTACTCCACTCCTTTGTCACAGATTACCCAAATGGAATAAAGTCACCGATTTCCCTTTGGATTTCAGGGCTATTGACGTGCTGACAGTATTCTGCTTTATGACTTTATGAATGAAGTACTTTGAAATGGAAATTCCCGAAGATGAATCTGATTTATGTGTGCTCACTCATGTGATTGTGTTTGAGTGCAGGTTTGAAAGATGAAATGACTGCAACATTCGGTCTTGAGATTCTATGGACATGATCGCAATAAGAATTAGTTAATCCGACATCAATGAGGTCAGGTGTGGATCTAGATGCGATTGCTAAACACATTATCGAGAGATATGGTCCTAGAACTCGATGGATTTTATGTGACATGATTTGAATGTGACATGATTTGAATGTGATCTGAATGTTCAGTGACTTGTCATCTTTGTGCAAGTACTGCATTTGTGTAGTGTAGTGCGTCGGTACTTAGAGTCAATGTCTACGGAACTAGGTTATCGCTTATGTCTGATTTTGAGATGTAATCGAGGGCCTCCGCCCGTGTAGACTGTGCTTGCTACCAAGTCAAAAACTTACATAGTGACTTTATGTTCTAAAATTCGAGTTGTAGTATTCACCAACTGAGCCGCCTCTTGTATAACAAGCATTATTCTGCAAGTGACGCACATGATGAGAGGAATATTTGACATCGCCACTAGAGATACAAATGTATTGGGTACCAATTGTTGAATTGCCTATTTGATCAAGAAAATTCGTTGCAGTGTGTGTCACAAATTGTTGACATGTCAAGCCATTGAAGAACGGAGCCAACCTGCAGATTCCAACTCAAGAGGCCGAAACCTTAAGTGAAGAAGCGGAAGCAGCAGCAGAAGTTTTACCGACTTACAAAGTCTTGTGAGAGTGGCCTATTTTTACAGAAGAGTTCCCACCAACTTATGGGACCCCGTCCGATAGGGCCCAAGTGACATAAGGCATTAAAATAAAGCAAGCCCACACACACACACACATGCGGAGAGCTGATGACATGGCACTGTTGTAAGGATTTCTGAATTTTGTGCTGACTGCTGATGTGGCAGCCTGTACGGATTTTCGGATTTTATGCTGACATGATGACGTGGCTTCTGTACGGATTTTCACGTTTTACGCTAAGTGTTGACGTGGCAGATTGTATGGATGTCCATTTCTTGCACTGGCTACTTTTGAGCAAGATGCTTTTAGAGACCACATGCTTTTGAGCTTGAATGCTTTTCATGTAACTGCTTTTCAAAGCCAAGGGCCTTTAAATATGTGCAGAGGACTGTAGAGGGCTCATTCTCTGACACTCTTTTGGGTGAAAATGTAGAGCATGAGTACCGGCATTGTAGTGAGTTCAAGTAATATAAAGAAATACCGAAAGGGGTGCAAGGTTTGGGACCAATGCTCTCTTGGGGATGGAATTCCGCCACTCCACGTCTCGCGTGTCGTGCATATCAGTTTTGTCGTTATTGACCTTAACAATATTAAAAGAGCAAATTGATTGTCCTTTGAAATGACCCTCCGAAAATTTTGAGCTAACTTGAGTTGTTTTGCAGATATGCTGTAATCGCGGACGATTATTTTCTTTCAAGAAGGGGGGATCTCACAAACTTCTAACGTGTCAAGCTACTGAAGAACAGAGCCAACCTTCAGATCACGGCCGAAGCAGAAGCAGTAGAAGAAGCGGAAGAAGTTCCCACCAACTTATGGAACCCGTCCGATGAGGCCCAAGTGACCTAAAGAGAATAAGTAAAGCAAGCCCACACACACACTCAATTGCGGGGGGAACTGATGACGTGGCAAAGTTGTACGGAACCCTGGATTTCACTTTGGCATGCTGACGTGAGAGCTGTACGGATTTGCACAATTTTTGTTGATAGCATTGATGTGGTAGTTGTATGGATTTCCGCGTTTTAGGTTGATGACGTGGCAACTGTACGGATTTCCGCAAAACGTGCTGGCACCTTTTGGCACTTTTGGACTAGATGCTTTTTGAGTTTATTGCTTTTCATGAAACTGCTTTTGAGGCCAAGGGCCTTTAAATATGTGCAGAGGGCTCAGTCTTTGGCACGCTTCAGTGAGAAGGTGCAGAGCACAAGTACCGGCATTGTACTGAGTTTAAGTATTATAAAGAAATACCGAAAGGGGTGCCAAGGTTTGGGGCCAATACTCTTTGGGCTAGAATTCCGCCACTCCGTATCGCGTGTGTGCTCTCTCTTTCAGTTCAGTTATTAGTGAAGTGCTAAAAGTATGTTCAGTCTGTTCTTTTCTATTGGCACGTGGTGCCCGTCTTGTGACACTCCACCTCTACAACAAGGCTCGCTTGCTCCGTTAGCAAAAGAGCGAGTCGGATGGTGGGCTCGGGCGAGGGGGACTTCGTTTGAGTCTCTCTGAGGCGGGGCAAGAGCCTCTATTCGTGTTTATAGCCGATGGCGAGGGCGTCGATATCGAGGGTGATGTTGCAAACCCACACACCCATCTGCACTGGACTTTGTTTGCGTTTCTCTGAGGCGGGGCAGGAGCCTCTATCCGTGTTTATAGCTGATGGCGGGGGCGTCGATATCGAGGGTGATGTTGCAAAACCACACACCCACCCGCACACTCCACTCCCCTCCACAAGAGAGGACGAGAGGAGGTGGAGGCTAGGGTCTGAATGCGGCAGGGGGAGGGGTTGAAGACGGGCCAAGAAGGGAGAAGGCGGGGGGCTGAAGGGGCCAGTGTGAGGGCGAGTGGTTGAGGAGGGGCTATTCACGTGATGGGGAGCATCAGGGGCGTGGGCTTCAGAGAGCAGAACAACGCTTCTTTGACTATTGTGGAATGCTGGATTAAGATGTGATGGATAGTAGGTACATCTGGATGAATCTAATGTAAATGTTAGATTGGGATGTTCCACGTTGAA
Organism: Adiantum capillus-veneris; assembly: GCF_014529385.1. NCBI lineage: Eukaryota > Viridiplantae > Streptophyta > Polypodiopsida > Polypodiales > Pteridaceae > Adiantum > Adiantum capillus-veneris. The sequence continues at coordinate 123,108,165 of NC_140939.1, forward strand.
CCCAATTTGTTTCCACGTTGAATCCAATTTGTGCTTGCTCTCTGGGGTGTATGCCATATGACTCGAGATTGTTAATAGGCAAGAACTCTTATGGAAACATCATTTTGCACCTGTGTGACTCATCCACCAGTATGTCTAAACCACATTAGGGAGATGCCATAAGGCATTCAAATTGGACCATTTGGCTAAAAACGTGTTTATTGTCCTCGTTCTATTCCTTAATCTCAATGTCATAGGGTTTGCAAATCTCCCATTTTGGTGTTGCAAAAAGATCGATTGGTACTGCAGTTTTTGAAGCTACTCTATAGTGGTTGAAAATAGTGTATTGGGTGTATGTATGCATATTGTTATAGAAACATTTGATTTTTGGTCCGTTTCAAGTTTTTAACAGATTTTTTATTTTCTACGAGCATGTCCACAACGATGGAATCAACTTTATTGTTAGTGGGAAGCTAAACAAGAACAATTTCCATGCTTGGAACTTCAGAAAGACTTGGTAAGAGGACTCAGATTGGCTAGACCGGAGGGCGGTGGAGGTCTTCATTTCAACACCTTAAAATTTTGGGGTTTAGATGGCTATACGAGTTTGGAACTGAAAAAGGGGTGAAACCAACAAACACACCATGAACTGAACTGAACTGAAACATCAAGTACTAGAATGAAATAGAACTGAAAATTGGAGACGAGACATCGTGGGGTGGAGTTCCCCACTCATATGTGGTGGCCCGTAAGCTAGGTGTCCCTTGCAGTACTTATTTATTATTGATGTTTGAATACATAAAACTGCCAGGGAGTCGCTTCATAATGTGCAACTATGCACTGATCTGCAGAGTGCTTGCAAGGCTATGAATTTAAAGGCAATGTGTCCCAAAAAGAAGCTGCTATCAAAAGGAGGGATCCAAAAACCTGGGAAAGTCAACACTGCACTGATCTGTAGAGTTCTCCCAAGACTATGAACATGGGCAATTGCTATAGAAAGCAAGTAGAGTTCTCCGAAGACTATGAACATGGAATTTAGCGCCGGGTTGCACCCAGGTTAGTGGGGGAAGTGGAAACCCAGAGTCGCACCCAGCCTCTTTCAGAACCATGGTCTGTGGCGCCTTCTGTCGACCAGCTCGTGTGCTTTGCTTTCATTGGCTCAGGAATTCGTACGTCCCCAGAGGAAGCAGCTAGCCCTTCATACTCGCTTAATCCCCCCCTTTTTCAAAGTGGTAGCGGGGTTAGTAGAAGCCTTCGGATTCTCTGCAGAGCTTTTCGGACTTGCTGAAAATGGCGAATGACTTCCCCCTGCTCCCCCTACTCCTCCTGGGCGCTAATGCCACATTAGCACGTTGTGCGCCATCTTGCAAAGCGTGCCGCAAATCCCGCTGCTATTGCTACCGTGTTCCCTGCTTGGGCGAGCTCAGATCTGGGTCCACTCTTTCGGTCCAGGTCCAACTCGGCATGCTTTCTTTGCTCGGGCAATGCCCCATCATCACTTTGTGACAAGAAATCTTCCAGATAAGCGTGCATGTGCGGCGATGAGAAGTTCCCCCCAGATTTCCAAATCTTACAAAAGTTATACACACACAGAGAGAGAGAGGAGCCGAGAGCTAGGGCAACCCTCTGCCTATTTCATCTGCTATGGCGGAGTCCCTTCCTCCTTCCGGTTGCGCTTCACATGCATCGTCGTGCACTTCTTCACACAAGCGCTGCCTTCGGTTCCTGCATTACGAGTTTTTAGCTTTACTTTAGGAGTTCTTTTTACGGGTTGTGAGTTTTAATTTTCCAAGTTCTCTCTCCAATGAAGATGAGCCAAGTGGACTGCCTCTCCTTTCAAGGTTTCTAAAATTGCTCTTACATAATCAAGGTAAAAAGAATCTCTTGCTTGTAGTCTACGCTCTGTGATACCTTTGTTGTTTGTTGTTTTTTTGCGTCTTCATATTTTGTAGGTCTTCCATGGTTTTTGCTTATATGCTTGTTTGTTTGTGTGGTTGCTCGTGCTTGTAAGTTTTGCATGTGATTGTGTGTGTGCGCTTGGTTGTTTGTGGAGGGGTGTGCGTGTATGTCAGCTTGCTTTGCTTGTTTTTTTGTTTCATTCTTTGTTTGGTGAACACTGGCTATTGGTAAGAGGTTTGGTTGTGGTTTTGGGAAGGATTATACCTCACCTTCGACTTGCTTCTCCATGCTTATGCTTGCAAGTTGAAAACACCCATAGCCGTGTTGATTGCTACCAGGGATGGTTCGAGGTTACTCATATTGATGCACGGTGGTTATGTAGTGGTGGTGCTTTTCTACTAGGATGTGCCTTGTGGCTTTGGAGAGTCGGAGTTGGATATTGAAGATTCTTTGGTGGAGTTTTCGACCTCTTAGTGGAAGTGTGGGTGGCCTGTTTTTGCTTCAACTCTGTGCTACTTTCTTCCATTATCTCCCATGTTCCTAGTTTTTGATGTATTGTCCATCTTATGTAACTCTGTACCACTGGTTGCTTTGCCCCTAAGGTTTATGGTTGTTGAATATCCCATCGGTTATATTTTGTGTACCACGGGCTAAAGTAATCCTGTAATTGTGATAACATAATCAAAAGGGTACCAAGTCCCCCCTTCTTTTGAGAGAGAGAAAGAGAGATTTCTCTCATTCAATTTCAGGAAACAGAATATTAGATTTGAATCGAGAGAAACTCTTAGGGTTTAGAGCAGATTCTAGAGAGAGAGAGAGAGAGAGAGAGAAGAAGAAGAAGAAGAAGAAGAGAATTTTAATGTCGTAGGAAACCATCGCAAGAGACCTTAAAGATCTATCTGACGAGGACTCAAGTTGAACTCAAGAACTATTATTCAAGAGGGAAATGGCATAACCAATCTACCACACTTGGGTGATAGAAAGGTTATACCATTTTCCTCTTCTTATTAATTAACGCACACACACACACACACCCGAGAAGAAGAGAATTTTAACGTCGTAGGAAACCATTCCAAGAAACCTTAAAGATCTATCCAACGAGGACTCGAGTTGGACTCCAGACTTGTTATTCAAGAGGGAAATGGCATAACCAATCTACCACACTTGGGTGATAGAAAGGTTACACCATTTCCTATTCTTATTATTAAAAACACACACACACACACACACACACGAGAAGAAGAGAGTTTTAACGTCCTAGGAAACCATCCAAAAGACCTAAAAGATCTATTCGATGAGGACTCGAGTTGACCTCAAGACTTGTTATTCAAGAGGGAAATGGCATAACCAATCTACCACACTTGGGTGATAAAAAAGTTTTACCATTTTCCTCCTCTTATTAACACACCTAGTAGCTAATACTTTACCCGACACACTTATGGCAGTTGACTAATCCTTTGACACTATTGCTGCATGATTACAAGTAGCCTACTCTTAGCATAAGGTTCTCCACCTTGAGTATGAAATTACTAAATTGAGATTTGAATTCCTTGGTGTTGGCTTGCTATGATGTCTTGGTTAGCATGGTTTAAGGAGTATCTCTAATAGCTTAACTCAGTGGGAACAGTCCCTTGTGGGTTCAACCCTTAGAAAGTAAAGCAGTGAGAACAATCCCTTAAGGTTCTAACCTTAAAGGGTAAATGTTACCCCTTCCCTTTATGGCGCCTCTTGGCTTAACCCACTGCGAGGAATCCTATTCACTATCTGTCGCCACCGATCCCCTTCTCTTTTTGATGATGTTGGCGGCCTGGCGAGGCATGTAACTCATCCTTTTCATGATATCTCTTCCTCTTTAGGACCCTCTCACGATCCCGATGTGGATTGCACGCAGTGGACAGCTTGCAGGGTGTGGCCATACCTGGCATATTGTTTGGGTGATGACTGGTGACATGCTTCTTTGCTGACACATACCTATCCACTACCCCTATATTAAGGTGAGGGGCTCTTCTCCCTTCACTTAGACTTTGGTTTTTTTTGTGTCTTTTGTCTTTTAGCATACAGGAAAAGTATCTATGATTTAGGTTTTGGGCATTGGGTTTTTTGATATATCCTGTCTCGTGCAACATTATAAACAACTTGATATGGTCAACTTGGTTGTAGTGGTTAAAGAAAGGGGGAATGAGAGAGCAAGATGACATTGGAATTGTACTTGGCTTTCCCCTGGCACTTTGGAGATTATTTTGGGATTACTTTTGCTCACAGGTTCTATATTTCTCTCAAAATCTCACTTTTTAGATAATATCTTGCTCTGTTGGATGATTATGACAGGTTTTTCTTACCTTAGAATATTGAAAGAGAGATTTTTTGTCCCTATTGGTTGTTGAATGCAAAGCAAAAATTGAAGTGTCCCACTGACTTTGCTTTAATCTGAGATTTTTCCTACCTCATGAATAAAGGTACCTAGCCCATGCTGGTCTCCAGTCCTATTCACTTTACTAAAGCTTGAGAATTTATTAAGCTAATTTATGCAATCTCTATAGTAGTTTTTGTTGCCTATCATGAAAACTTATGGAAATTGGTTTTACCTGAGAATTTTCATAACATGCTACTTGTGGAGGGTATGGTGTTGTAACATGGGGAAGCGTGGTGGCCGCGACTTTATCTTTTTGTTATTTGGCTTAATCTTTCTATTGGGAAGGGTATAATACTGGACACTGGTTTGTATTCTGGAGGGTTATGTGGTGCTTCATATTCCTTCAAAAAGTTACATGGGGATTTTTTTGAGAAATGTTTTTGGCTTACAATTTTTGTTTTAGAAAACCATAGGAAGTGATTTACTGTTGAAATCTAAGTTTGAAAATTGCAGGTTCTAATCTGGTTATGATACATACATTTTGCAAATACTACCATGATTGTCTATTGTTATCTGGCTTAATCTCTCTATTGAGGAGGAGATTCTTGTTTGCTTTGACTTACGTACAGACTGTTGTTGATTACTGGTTGGCTTTTTGGTTCTTGGATATCTGGCTTAGTCCTGATATACTACAGCTAGCTCTTGGGGGTACTGCTATAAATTATATGTAAACTTTATACATACATACATATTCTAGGTTTGATGTTGTACTGAAAATTGGCATAATATAAATGGATATTGATATGGTTTTTGGTGCTTTACTACCTAAATATTTCGTGGTCTTTGGATGTGGCTAGTCATTTTTTTGGATTAGATTTTACTCTCATAAACTGACTATATTTGGGTATGGTTTGAGGTGGCCTTCTTTCTGACTGGCTCTGGTTGGTACTTCTTTGGCTCTAGCTAATACTTCTCTGGGCTGAATTTAGCAATATCTTTTTACTTCTTTGTTTTGACCCTGTTGGACTTTGTCATGATGGCCTTGACTTGCTGCTGATTATTGGATAAATGTTTGGCTTTTGGCTCTTGGATAAACTGCCTTTAATTTGGTCCAGGTTTGAAATTTGTACTTCCATAGCCGTTGTCTTCTATCAGTTGTGTCTAGATAGGAGTTCTAGTCTACATCACAATTTTTTATTTTTATTTTTCATAAAAGCCTGGTCTTTGGATCTGGCCAGTCATTTCTCTAGACTTGATCCTACTCTCATACAATGGCTATATCTAGGAATGGTTTGAGATAGCTTGCTTTATGACTGGCTCTGGCTCTGGTTAATACTTCTCTGACCCTGGCAATTACTTCTCTGGGCTGATAGTTCAGCTACTATTTTAAATTCAGATCCTTTATGGTATTTGGTGTAATGCTGATTAGTGTGCATATCTATTTGCAAAGTACTGGAATACTCAGATACTTTTGGTTCTTGATATCTAGCCTTTATCTGGTCTCGTAATATTCCTAGTTGATTTTGGCTTTTGATCATTGTCTTGCTAACCCAGCAGGATCTTTCACTTTTAGGCTCTGATCCAATAAATCTTCTAGTCTCTTTTCTAGTAGCTAAGCTGAAAATATCTTCTGCTCTGATGGTTGAAACTTTGGATTTTTTACAACTTCCTCACATATGCTGGATCTTTTTTATGATCTTGTATAGGGCTAACATACCCTGATTAATGTAATTTGAGAGCTTGCTTTAGCAAAAACTTCAATACAAACCGTCAATGGTAAATCATACAATTCCTCCCACTTCTCTAAAAACACAAACTTTAGGTTCCATAGTATCAAGACAGAGTCCCACCAGAATCACGACAGTAACTAGTAACCAATACTCCCATTTTGATCGTCAGAAACGACATTATCTAGAGCCAGGACTTTGTTTATGTAGGGGTTTCCAGAAATCCAAATCATAGTGTATTAAGGTTATACACAAATCTTGTCATAAAATCTAATATCTAACCAACCCAAATGATTTTCTCATATTAAATTGATCACTTAATGTGGGAGAATAAACGGGAACAAGGGTTAAGATATAAACATGTGCTTATAGATCTATTTCAACACAGGACCAATGGTAAAGGGGCCCAAATGAGAGATGGTCTATCAAAGAGCAAGGCTAACCAATGGAGCATAAGACCTTAGGGCTAGCTTCATTAAAGACCTCCAATTATTTTTTGTACAAGTCCTTTGACCTTAGGTAAGCTAGGGTTGAGCTTGAGGTGGGAACCCGATCCAGCTCGAGGTGCTTGTCCTGCTTGAGGTACTTGTCGTGCTTGATTGAGGTGCTTGAGGTGCTTGTCTTGCTGGATGATTAAGGTGCTTGAGGTGCTTGTCCTGTTGGATGACTAAGGTGCTTGAGGTGCTTTGTAGTGCTTGCTTGAGATGCTTGTGGGAACACCCCCAAGCTAGAAGTGCTTTGTCATGCTTGATGAGTAAGGTGCTTGAGCACCTAAAGTCAAAATGATCCCTACATAAGAGGGGGCGAGACCATATTTTAGGGGCTAGTGACAAAACACACACACACACTCTCAAGGTAACCCCAAGCCTTAAGAGGCAGCAAGGACACATGTCAAGCTCCTACCCATGCTACCTTCAAGAGGTGCTTGAATCCTATTGGCCAGGCTTAAAAGGGTTCCAATGATAAATTACTTGAATTATCTAATTATTTTTGTATTTATCAAGTCCTCTCTCTCAAAGAGGAAAGGAGGACACTTGTCCCAAGACTACCCCTATTGCTAGAAATGACCCAAGCTTGTGATTGGCTAGGCTTGGCATGAGCCAATGAGCTTCAAGCATGAGCTAGAAGAGGGGGTCGACCAAAGCAAGAAGAGGCCTTGCTTGCAGGGTATACTCACCCACACACACTCACACATACTCTCATTGTGTGCTATGCAAAGTGCAAGTTCTCCATCTCCTTCTCCAAGCTCCTTGAGAAGTTGAGAGCCTACACCAACACTCTTGGCTATGGAGTCCAAATCCAACCAAGACCCACGCTTCAATGCTTAAGCTTGTCATCTTCTCCATCTTCATTACTATGCTATTATGTATGCTAGCAAGAAGAGTTATGATAAGTGAGGAACTAATTCTTTCTCCTATGAAATTTTTCTTCTTCCTCTTCCCTACCCTCAATCCCTGCTAGCTCTCTCCACCTTCGAAGGTGTTTGAGGTCTTGGGACTGAGGCTTGGGATGGTTAAATCTTTCTTCAAAGTTTATGTTATGCTTGTGATGCATGAAGCTTTCCATCTTCATTGCATCACCTAGGTAATAAGGAACACAAAGTTTGTATTGTAACAAGTCTCTTTTGATGGGAGAAATCATAATACAAATGCCTATTGGAGGGGGGATCGGCTCTACATAAATCCGGTCCTCAACTCTTGTCATGTTCTCTAAATTCTCTCTCTTGCAAAAGTATTGTTCATGCCAAGTTAACTATTTGCTATGATTATGTTGCTATCTTCAATTATGTTCACCCACTATGCTCACAAAGTCATTTCTCAAAAGTACTCTCATTAATTTCCTCTACTCTAAAGTTAAATAGGCCAATTTCATTACAAATCCGCAAGTGCTTTGTTTGAGACATAACCCACTATTTGTAAAACCAACTAGCTAACACAGTAAAAAGCCATGGAGAAATAGACATTAAACGTCAGTGTGATCAATACCGACTGGTTACATGTACAAAAAACAACCAATCCGCTCAATACCCATCTCTAATTTATCATTAATAAATGGGTTCTGCAAACCATGGTGTATTAACATCCATCCTACAAAACCAGACAGTGCAGCGTCATGAAAAAACAAAGCCCGGTCCATTGTGGTAGGGTACCAACCTCTGACGCTTCCTTATGTTCAACAACCTCCATAGTTACACAGTACGGGCTGCTACGAATAATCCCTAAGAACTCTCTTTCACATACACACACAACGCACAAGGCTAAGTGAGGGACATAGAGCATCCCTCACCTGGTTTAAATAGCAAACGCCAACCTGTTAGCGCTCTGAATAGCCCAAAACTAGGTGAATCGCTCTTGATCTACCTAGATGGGGGGGGGGGGGGGTATGTTGGGGGGGTGGTGTGTTAATCCTACTCAGACTGCATGCGAGCATGAAAATGAATTATTGCGTGTACAGGTTAAGGGGTAAAAAAGAGGGTATAAAAGTTGTATCCCCTCTATGATGTGCCCTTAAGTGACCACTTCCCTAATAGGTAGGTTAACATGCGGGAGACCCTCAGGGGGATGTGCCATGAAGGGATGAAACCCACGTAAGTTTAATAAAAAAGATGGTGCTTCCAGAAGCCTTAGAAAGGCATGGGAAGTTTTGAGTGATAGTGATCATTGCATGCTTGAATAGGTCCATTAAAAAAGAAAAAAACGTATTACTAGTACCAAAGAGAGAGAGAGAGAGAGAGTTTGTGTGTGTGTGTGTGTGTGTGTGTGTGTGTGTGTGTGTGTGTGTGTGTGTGTGTGTGTGTGTGTGTGTGCGCGCGCCCGCCCACCCTATCCCAGGTGCCATACACAATGGGTCGGCAATAGGTCCGTTGTGTATGGGCCTATTTCTTAAGGAGATAATATTAGTGCGTATAAACTTTAAGTTAGGCCAATCATTTAGTGAAATTGCTTTAGTGTGGTATTAATTAGGTCTATCCTTTTAAATCCATAAAGACAAAACTTGTGAATAAGACGCTTGATGTCTTCCCAAGCCACGAAGCAGCTAGAGGAGGAAAACAGGATCATATATAGCAGATTAATACATGTATTGAGGGTAGCTTGATGCGGTTGGTTAGACTTCTATATGAAATGGTAGTCATAATTGACATTATAGGACTGTGTAGCATAATCAAAAAGTTAAGGAATTGAATAGAAGTGGAAAAGAACTCGGAAGCTGTCTCAAAGCCGTCACCGTAGGTCGGCTCAATTTTAAGGCAGATAGGGTAAATAAGGTTAATCTCATCGGGAAAAGTTATATTGTTAAGGCTTAGGATATTGTCCATGTATTTGTATATATGTTTAAAAAGTGAGAGGTTATGACTGGTGCGTTTATTTCTTATGGTTGCAAACCATTTGTATTCAAAAAAAGCTAGGTATAAATAACACGTAACGGTGAGCAAGAGAAGCCCATGGGGATGCCAAGGCTTTGGTTAAATCAATGGCATTCTAAGTGGACTGAATAGTTGTCCAAAAGCTAGGTTATGTAATTAACCAATTTTTCCTCATCAAAGTGGGAGGAATGAAATGAGCTTGTTTTTTTAATCCATCTCGGCTTGTTAACGAGAGGAATGTAGAAAAGGCCTTTTGTCATGGCATGGTTAAATGCAATCTGGTCAAACCACATGATTTTGGACTCACAAGAGGCTTTAGGGTCAAGTAATTTGCAGGCACATTTAAGATAATGCCGTAACACATTCCAAATAGACTCAGTGTAGAAGTCGGGATTGCTTTTTTGCGAACTCCATGTTGCCTTTTGTATTAATATATAACCCTGCAATAGATGAACACTTAATATGGTCAATAAAGTTGAGGCTGAAGGGAGCCTTGATTAGTTCCCTTTATCCAGGAATCGTCCCTCTTTCAAAATTTTAAGTCTGCAATCCTCTATTGTGGAAGCAGGGAGGTTGGCCAGATATACCCATATTTTGCTAATAAGAATAGGAGCCAAGAAGGCCTTGTTGGGAGCACCCAAAGCTGATGGTCCACACCAAAAGACTCGGCCTCAATTTGTCTAACATGTAAAAGTGAGAAAACTTTAGATACTTTGGGTACCATCTCTAACAAGTTAGAGTCATTGAGGGAACAGAGGTTATTTTGAAACTCCTTGACAACTTCCAAAGTGGCACTATCCCTGCAAAAGATGCCACCAAATTGAGGGATAGCGGGGGTAGTAGGGTTACTAATAAAAGTTGGGTTAAGGCCGCATAATTTCTTAAGAAAGGAAGATAGTTTAGCCCCCGAAGAAGAAAATTGAGCCACCTCCTGGTTGTATTGTAACAAGAGTATAGGCAATTGAGCAATGTGTTGGAAAATCATAGCTATACCATCCTTATTGTCCTTGTAAAAGGATCCAAGAGCTTGACCCAATCATTAAAAGAAAGCATGGGCAAGATAGAAGATTTTTTATTTGAAGCTAAAGCCAAATCATAAAGAAGTTATGAAACCTCCAAGTTGCTAATACATTTTAGGATGAGGGAAGTTGCCACAGAAAGTGGTTCAAAAGTTAATTCCAAGCCTTGAGAAAGAGCAAGGGCATGTACCAAACAAAATGTTGTGTTAGAAAGAAACTATTTAGGGTAGGAAGTTATAATGCTTTTGGCTTTTTGGGCCAGAAAGGGTCTAGTTCTAAGGGTAAGGGCTTTTTTCAAGGGGTGGTCCTTTAGGTAAAGTCTAATTTGTTCTAAAATTCTTGCATGATTTTTTGATTCCTCAATGACTCTCATGCGGGCAATCAATTTATAATGCTTATGATCCTGAAAGGTCATAATAAAATTAGGATTAGTACTGTTGGATAAACCTGCAACCCTTAAACTGGCAAGGTCAAAAGACCATGATAGCCGTGAGCAGGCTTCCAGAATTACAATCTAAGAAGGACCACCAAACACCAGCCAACCTAAACAAGAATTATAGATAGTGGGTCTAACTTAGCCCAATAATTTAAACCAAATCACTAAAGCTAGCTCTCGAATTTCCCAGAAGACTAGGAAAGTCTTGTGTGTAGGACGTGTGTGTGTGTAGCTATTTTATTCTAATATATAAACACAAATGAACATATAAGACAGCTGGCTTTAGACAAGTGACCAAGGGTAGCACAAAAACAAGTCAGTTTTAGAATTACTTATGTACATTGATGTAAGAATGAGGTCTCATTCTAATATTTAAGTACAAAGGGGTTATGTGCTATTTGTTCCATAAAGTGATAAGGGTCTAATATGCCCAAAGGCGGACAACAACTAAGCCAAAAAAATCCCAAGAAAGGATAGAGTCCTAACATGCATCCCTCTAAACAAGACAACAAATACGTTAGCCTTGAATGCATATTACAAGTGTCAACGGACTATATCACTTGTTATCCATGTCCAACTTACATCTTTTCTAACTTAAAACCAATGTCCCCAAAGTGTTCATGTATCCAATTCTTAAGTTTTATTATTTTTTTAAAAAAGTTTATTATCCCAATGATTGGAAGTAATTAAATGTATGGTTTCTATAGCCCCAAGTTTTATAAGATCGTAAATAGAAATTTAACATACATATCATTCTAATCAGAAGGCCACCACCCCTTCTAATCCAAGTGGCTTAATCCCCGTATCAGCCCATAGGTCACTTTTGTCAAATATTACTTTCCCATATTGTTAGGCTCTGTCTACTCATTTTACAAGTACCATAAAGCCATAAAATAACCTAATCAACATCTCAGATATCTCCCATAAAAATTCCATTGCTAGGTTAAGGCATCAACTTAGCTATATTCTCAAGCAAAACCAATACTCAACGGCCACGGGCATATAGTATCCAACATACCTCCGTCTGTATTAGTAATTGTCATGCCAAATTAAAAAGATAACCTATTAAATCCAGTCAACCTAGCCTTAATCCAGTTAAAAATTATCACATCCCAATAAACAACATCAAAAATGGCATCATTTAATATGTTGGTAGCCTAGTATGAACCCGATACCAAATGGAATCGGAGTTTACCCCAAAGTATGCAAACAACAGTCCACAATCGGGTTCAAATAATAAACACCCTTTGGGGCGAACCTTCTTAATACACCATTACCTTTCCTGCAAGTGTCAAGGGTAAATCATACATGCCTCCCACTTCTCTTAAAAAACAAACTTTAGGTTGCGTAGTATCAAGACAAAGTCCCATCAAAATCACGGGAATAACTAGTAACCAATACTCCCATTTTGGCCGCCAAAAAACGACATTATCTAGTGCCAAGACTTTCTTTATGCAAGGGTTTCTAGAAAACCAAACCATAGTGTATTAAGGTTATACACAAATCCACAAGTGCGTTGTTTGAGACATAACCCATTAATTTTAAACCAACTACCTAGCACAGTAAAATTCCAGAGAGAAACAGACAATAAACATCAACATGACCAGTATAGACTGGTTACATGTACAAAAAACCACCAATCCCCTCAACACCCATCTCCTATTTTCTTAGTAATAAACGGGTTTTGCAAACCACATTGTATTAACATCCATCCTACAAAACCAGATAGTGTAGCATAATGAAAAAATAGAGCCCAATCCCTTGTGGTAGGGTACCAACCTGTGATGCTTGCTTATGTTCAACAACCTCCATAGCCACAGAGTATGTGGCTGCTACAAATAAGCCCTCAAAACTCTCTTTGACATACACACACAACACACAAGGCTAAGTGAGGGGCATAGAGCATCCCTCACCTGGTTTAAATAGCAATCCCCATCCAAAGCTAGGCGAATTGCCCTTGATACTCCTATCATCATGTTACTATCTTTCGAGGTGAATGCTATGGCAGCCACCTTGTCAACACCAGTGGAGGATGGAGAGATGGGGGGATTAGGGGTGGTGGTGTGTTAATCCTACTCAGACTGCGTGCAAGCGTGAAAAAGAATTATTGCGTGTACAAGTTAAGGGGTAAAAAACAGGGTATAAAAGTTCTATTTCTACTATGATGTCAAACCCTTAAGGTTTTTACCGCTAGAGTAAGAGGGCCACTTCCCTAATAGGGAGGTTCACATGCGGGACACCCTTAGGGAGATGTAACATCATGAAGGGTTGCAACCCATGTAGGTTTAGTAAAACAGATGAGGCTTCTAGAAGCCTTAGAAAGGCATGGGAATTTTTTAGTGATAGTGATCATTGCAAGCTCTAATAGGTCCGCTTTTATTTTAAAAGAACTCCTTCAATGCATCTATATTGGTACCAAAGATTGTGTGTGTGTGTGTGTGTGTGTGTGTGTATTTTGTTATATCAAACTTAATACATAGACACAAAAGAACATAACTTTCAAAAGACGATTGGCTTTAGATAATAGGACAGAGATTTGTACAAAAATGACTCCCAATATAATAAGAATGAGGCATCATTCCAATGATCCTATACAGAAAAACTATAGAATTGTGGAGGTTATCCACGTTGAATCAGCGGGATTCTTCAAAGTTGGATAGCAGCAAAGCCAAGAACGCGTAAGTGAAGATAGAATTCTCACTTGCATCCATATAAACAAGACAACATATTTGTTAGCCTTAAATACGTATTACGAGTGTCAACAAACCCATTAGTTGTTACCATGTCCTACTTAAAAACTTTTTAACTTAAAGCCTACCATCCTTAAAGTAAATAAGCGTGTCGCATAATAGTGCCAACTATCAAAAACCCTGCAAAAGTAAGTGGTTTGAAACCTAACAGCCTTATTTTTTCAAGTGGTTTTAATTATTATCAAAAGGTCATCACCCCTTATGATCCAAGTGTTAACAGAACTCTATCTAGATTTTTTTTTTTGTTTCAATCATTTTTATAATTCTTGGACCCTTCTAAAAGAAAGTAGGTAAACCTAGAGAAGCGTGTTTCCCCAAGTTTTCATTGTGATCAGAAGGCCACCACCCCTTCTGATCCAAGTGTCACAAGATCCCTATAATGTTTCATTTTAAATAAAAATGTGATGTATTTAAAACCTGATGTAGCTTTTTTTAATTACTATCAAAAGGTCATCACCCCTTATGATCCAAGTGTTAACAGAACTCTATCTAGAATTATTTTTTTTGTTTCAATCATTTTTATAATTCTTGGACCCTTCTAAAAGCAAGTAGGTAAACCTAGAGAAGCGTGTTTCCCCAAGTTTTCATTGTGATCAGAAGGCCACCACCCCTTCTGATCCAAGTGTCACAAGATCCCTATAATGTTTCATTTTAAATAAAAATGTGATGTATTTAAAACCTGATGTATCTTTTTTTAATTACAAAACCCATTTTATGGGCATCAAAAGGCCATTACCCCTGTTGATGCAAATGACCTGACAAGTATTCACTCCAATTAGTAGAATGAAGATTCGATACAATTATCCCTTTTAATTGAGCCCTAACAATTCTTGAGAGTAAAATTTATGAGAGGTTTTTAGCAATGCTAAAGAAATGAAAGAAGCCCTATGAGTTTCACAATTAATCCATTAAGTAGACCAATATTTCAAGCTTTACAACATTAAGAGTCAAGCCCCCTTTGCAATGAGTCTAGTTTCAAAGGGCAAGTAGAATCCATTGTAATCTTTTGTCTATGTTTTGTTTAACCAATAATGAATTAAAGCAGATCATACTCTATAGTTAGCTCTAGTTCTGCAGGAATAAAAAATTCAATCAGCAATTTCACGTCAGGACTAGCCACACCCGCTATATTCCTCGACATGTCCATGCCAAGAAGTATCCTAAATTCATCACATTCAAAATAAAAGAGAAGGGTCCCCCCCTTTTTTGAGTTTATTTAAACCAGAGATTAGTAATCATCAAGCTTTAATATTAACCATCGACAATAATGTTGCATAGAGTACCAAGGAATGATGATCACTACCCTAAACACAGAGATCATCAATATTTTTGTGACATGGCATTCTCAATCAATCTCATGGTGCACAAGACCCCAGTCAAGCAGCGGCATATAGTCCTCAATAACCACAGATAGATGCAATATCGAGGCCAAATGAGGGAGTTAAAGAAATCAGTCTAAAACCCCAATGCAACGTCTTCTACATAAGTATGAAAATAAATACATACACCTATTTTTGTTCAAATCATCGTAGTCTAATCATAGCAAAAGAAGTAAGTAAAGTGAAGAAAAAGTATAAGCAGATTCACAAAGTATATAGTAGAGAAAAAGCAGCCCAACCCTTTGATAACAAATAAACAGTTATACAAAAAACTACTGCAGTAAAAGACATGAGATCAAGAATCATTATTAATGAAACTTTGGCACTAGGACTTCATTAAAGCAGACGCTATTACAAATCTTCAAATATTGACAGGTGAAGCCCCCATAGTATTCTAATTTGAGTGATTAGTTTAAACAACTACAAAAATCGTCAGATCCCTACAATGGCTACTATATCAATATGCAAATGATCTTAGATAACAGATCATTCAACACAATAATCCAGAGTGATTTGTTTAAACCAAGAAAACCATTACAAGCAATTCGACACCATCCTGCAAAGCCTCAGTTTTCTCAACCAGATCCATATCATAGTATATAGGACAACAAACAACTATGTGACCCTGTCTCACAAATTGAAATAGTAATAGGGTAATTCAAGGCTATGTGAGGGGAAAAACCACCCTTGCATGTTGATATATAGGCACAAGTATAGCACGTCGACCTCCACCACCATCGAAGTTATCACTGCTTTCAGGAGAGAATCCGGAGGCACGCTTTAAAAGAACCAGAGAGCTATAGACACGTCCAGAAGAAGTTACAGGGAACAGGCTGAGAGAAGGAACATGTATGCACACGAATGTGTGGGCTAGGAAGAGAGAGGTGTGAATCCACCACCTGGTGGGTGTAATTAACAATTTACGAGGAGGGTCACACACAAGGGGGGGAACCCGGTTAGGAAGTCCCACAAACTTCTATGGTTTTTTTGCTACAATGTAAGTGCCCCTAAGTACTCTCATAGATTGTATGGAGCTACTAAACCAAGGAAATCTAGGTGTTAAGAGAATGAACTTGGAATTAATTCTTAGGGTATAAGTGACAAGAGTGTGTGGGTGTGTGTGTGCGTGCGTGCGTGCGTGCGTGCGTGCGTGCGTGTGTGTGTGTGTGTGTGTGTGTGTGTGTGTGTGTGTGTGTGTGTGTGTGTGTGTGTGTGTGTGTGTGTGTGTGTGTGTGTGTGTGTAGCAGTTCTAAATATATGCATATACGTAAAAGAACAGAACCTATTCACAGACCAAAAATTCTAGGTAAATACAATGGAATTGTACAATAATTCATTTGCTGTTGAAAATAAATTTGTATAGGGTACTGAAGAGAACAAAGAATGGCAAAAGAAAAAGTAATCCCACTTTAGGGGTGATACTGCTTTAAGGTAAAAGATAATCCACATGTCATCAACCACGTCGAACAGTGTGTTTTTATTAAACAAGGTAGCCCTCATCTGCACCCATAATAGACAAGAAAACGCTCGGTTAGCAATTGTTACTGTGTACACATGATGCATGGGCATCCCATGTTATCCATGTCCCAATGAAAAAAATAACAGTTCTCATGATGTAATTTGTAATTTGATACAAAGAATAAGAGAATTTTTTTTTGCCGAGTTCTTATTATACGAAATTCTTTGGTGTTTCGCAAATCTTTCTTAGACAGTGAGATTTCATAGTAAATGCTCCCATTTATCAAAGTATTTCCCAATATTTCAAAAGTTTCAAGAGCTAATTTTAAGTTTTTTTCTTTAATTTTGAAGGTTCTTTCAAACAGCACTTTCTAATCCTTCTTAAACCCGTATTGGGAGAAGTTTTCCCATATAATCAAGCACAAGTTGGCTCGAGACAAAACATCTTATAGTAGGCATCAATTTTTTACAACTAATCAATTTCAACACATCTCAAGAAGTGTTAAGAGGATCACCGGTTACACATGAACCATGTCAAACCCAGATTTTATTTCATTTAACCAAGCCTAGACGTTTACTGTAGCATTATCGAGAAAGCAAAGCAATAAAAAATTCCAACTTTCTAAGGTGATGTCCTCAAATAAAAACCGGCACTATCATGTTCAAGTCACTGGAAACCAATAAAAACGACCAGAGGAGTCACAGCAGTATGTTTGGCATTTGCAATTTTCCATTTATGATTTGCGAGCTGATTCAATTAACTACCATCATCAAATCCCGCTGTCTCTTAACTTATGTCATGTCCGTCATTTATTTTACACAGCATGTTACAACTTCCATTTTATTCCATGCTAACATATATTACAAATTCCTTCCCTCTTTTTTAAAAAAAACGACAGTTTCATTCTTCTAGGTATGAAAAAAATATGTATTGATAGTGTCTGCCACAATGCAAAAACTCAAAATCACAACCAGCCTGGCATGTCTAAGCACTAAGAAAAGCATCAACCCAAAACCAACACAGAAAACACAAGAGAAAAGTTAAAGTAAGGCTAAAAATTAGGGACCAGCAAGAGCATATCGAAGACATCTCTTACACTAGAGAATACCTATTAAACCATCAACCCAAATAGGATATTTAACACTAGCTGGAGATACCCAAATTATACTCATTGTGGCCGCATCATGCGGGTAAGTGATCATCCTCCTACACACTGAAATGAAATAAAATGTGAGCAAATAAAGGCAAGCTTAACACTAGGTTGGTAACCTAACAGGACATAAAACCGTCCTTTGCAGGGTCCAAGAAAAACTTAACAACTCCTAGATGAGGTGTCTATTCACAAAACCCTTCATTGAGAGTATTCACAAGACCCATGTGCTTTAGGAAAAATTATAAGAATGTTGAAATGTGTAATCCAATGGAAGAACTAAGCCCTCAAAGTAAGTGCTTTTTTACAAACAACAAAAAACAGGGAAGTCCATTAGTGCGTAGCTTAGTGCTCTAAAAGAAAAATTGTTCTAGTCATTCCAACATTTTTCCAGGAATCTATAATAGTATAGATTTCAACTGGAAGAGTACCTATGACCTCAAAAAATCTATTAGAAGTCTCACATTTTACTTTAAATTAGCATGTTTTTAGACAGTTTGAGGTGTAAGTGCATGTACGCTTACAAATGGCTAATTGATCATTCAATTTGGTATACGAAGCACTTTATGATCACTATGACTCTTGCTAGATATCACTAACACAAAAAAGTCATTTCTTTTCATCCTCCATTGATAATGACAAGGAGATTATGAATGAGAAGTTCTTCCGAGGTATAGAACACTGTAGTACTAGTAAGTTATATTGCAGAGGAACAAATTTGCAAGCTTGAATCAAGGTCCTCCATGATAATTTTCCATGTGCACCATGAATAGGGATGACCAAAAAACATTATGCACATTAGAAGCAAACAAAATTTCTTTCTTGTCCATCCATGTGCAAGCAAGGACACCTTGCTTCTTGCAATATGCAAACCAGCAAGCACCTCGTGCTTGCTTACCCAAATGTAGCATCTTTGCATGCGGGAAGTACTTTCTATTTGCCACATAAGTACCTGTACCACCTTGGCCCTCATGAAGCAAGTGCTCAAGAAGCTCAATGGAGGTAAAAAACCTGTCAAAAAACACATGATGACCCTTCCTTGGAAGGGATTTTACCAAATTTGCAACTGCATGAAAAGACAATTCCGGGCATGGCAATTTATCATAGATTTGAAATGCATGATTATACCCCGTTCATGAATCACATAGGTTCCATATCTGTATGCCAAACTTATGCGGATTCTTTGGATTGTAAACCCTACATGGGATCAATTTGCATTTAGAGGGAATTATGCGCTCATCAACAGTGACACACTTGCCTACATTGTAATGCTTTTGAAAAGTGTAATTCAGCCGCTCCTCCAAATCAATTAATTGCCACAACTTGTGCTCTCTACATCCACGAGGTGGCCTTTGTGCATTGTCTCGTAAGTGGAAGAACCGTTTGATTTGTTGAAGTGTGGTTTGGCTCATCTTCTCACCAAAGTTAGGAAACAAGAGTGAGCCTACCACGTCATCCTTCCAATAGTGTTTCTTGGAAGGCATGTAGTGAAGTGCCATGCCCAATGCTATGCCCATGAAACGCATAAAAGAGTGATGATCAATAGGAACCCACCTATGCATGGAGTCATGCAAGCTCCCACACCTTCTCCTCTCTTTTTCCGCATAAGTGTTTGTCTCACTTACAATGTGATCAATGAGATCTAGTGGAAACAACATCAAAAACAAATGAAATTCACAAAAATCACGAGGTAAATGACCCAAATCGGGTCCATGGACTCCATTGAAGGGAGGGAGAGTCCTAAATGTGCCATGGGGCTCTTGCTCAAGGCCATCAACACTATGCCATTCCGGAGGAATAACATCAACAAAGTCATTATCCGTTTTGGGAGAGTCATCAAGTACCGGCCGTTCTGCCTCCAAGGCCTCATCATCACCACCTTCAACCCCCTCACCCTCCGATGCATGCTCATCATTGCTTTCCTCCTCATCAAATACATCAAATGGGCTAGGTGAGGGACTAGCTCTACTTCCTGCATGCGGTAGTTTATGTTTACGAGGTTGGCCACCATTTCGGCCACTATATTTGCTAAATTTGGGTGATGGTCCTGAGGCGTCATCACTTGTAAGTGTGCTACAGCCCTTGGGTCTACCCCGGTTTTGTGGTTTGGGTGGCCTTCCACGCCGCTTTGCAATCGGTGTGGCCTCCACTAGAGTGCTTTCAAAATCAGGACTGCTAAGAGGAGTATCCTCTTCAAGATGGTAGGAATGGCTTCCCTCCCCCAATGCATCCTCAGCAAGCTTCCTCCACATTTCAACCATAGATGCATGACTAGATTGACCAATTTCATATGTGGAAGAAACAGGTGTACTTGCATGGCTTACCTTGATTATTTTCCGAGGAGGAGTGAGAGTCAGGGAGCTTTGAACAAGGTACTCGCAGATGTCATTCCAATTTGCAGCATAGGACTTCGGATCCCACTTAGGACTTCTGACATGCAAATTTCTAAGTTTTTGCATGGTATTTGTGTAGCACCCGTAAGAAGAACACCTCAGCATGATTATCCCCAAATTCTTGTTGTGCCCAGGAAGCCCCAAACCAGGCCGCGTGTACTTGTAGCAGGGCACCTTCTTGGTGTTAGGAAATAAGACGTAGCTAAATAGATTTTTGAGTAGATTACTTAATGGAGAGAGATAGATTTCACACACAAGAGATTATAGAGTAGAGAGAGAGAGAGAGTACACACGATATACGTGGTTCACCCAATGTGGGTTACGTCCACGGGAAAGCAGCCACTCAATGGCTTTAGGACTTCAAAAGAAGAAGTAGTTTACAAAGGGATTAAACCCTTGATAGAGCTCCCGCCTTGCTTCACTCTCACCACCTCACACTCACCTTGTTGCATCAACTTCACACTATGAAATGTGTGTAGAAATGGCCTCCTTTTATAGGCCAAAAGGGCTGCCCTCTCTTATGAGAGACAGCCATGTGTAGCTGCCCTTGTGCGAATAAGTCCAAATCGGACCCTCCAATCCGCCCATGTGTGGCCGCCCTTGAGAAGACAAGTCCGCTTCTGAATTCGGCCACCGGCCATTGACTTCCAACCACCGGCCACCGGCCATTGACTTCCGACCACCAGCCATCGGCCATTGACTATTGGCCACTGGCCAACCGACCGGATGTTTTCCGACCACTTTCCGGCCGCCGTCCGGCCATAATATTCCGGCGAAAAGGAATATTCCGGCAAAAAATCCTCTAAAGTTGCCCCTGATTCTTGTCCGTGAAAATTTTGGTTTCCGGTGAGTGATTTTCCTTCACGCACGATGGTTTCTCCTCATAATGGGGCTCTTACAAATGTGCGCTTTCACCACAGAAAATTACAAGGGTAAATCAGGCTCCATACTTAACAATCTCCCACTTGGAGACTGATCTCCAAACCAAACCTGTGACTGCTTTCCATCCTGGCTTCTTATCCTTGAATGCCGATTGAAGATGATCAAAAGCTCAACTTCTCCTTGTTGACCACCTTTGTAAACATGTCTGCAGGATTTTCACTTGTATGCACCTTTCCTAGCTTTAGTTGTCCCTCTTCCAAAAGAGTGCGTATGAAGTGATATCTCACCTCAATGTGCTTTGTCCTTGAATGAAAGGCTGAGTTCTTCGCAAGATGGATAGCGCTTTGGCTATCACTGTACAAGACACAATTGTCTTGTTTGAATCCAAGCTCTTCTAAGAATCTGTGAAGCCATAGAATTTCTTTACTTGCCTCCGTCATTGCTACATACTCTGCTTCCGTGGTAGAAAATGAAACCACTTTCTGCAGCTTTGAAGCCCAGCTTATTGTTGTGCCTCCAACCATGAACACATAGCCAGTAGTGCTCCTTCGAGTATCTTTGTCACCTGCCATATCTGCATCAGCATACAATTCTAGAAAAATATCAGTTCCTCCAAAATACAAAGCATTTGTTGTTGTCCCTTTTAGATACCTAAGTATCCACTTCACAGCTTGCCAATGCTCTTTACCTGGGTTGTCTATGAACCTACTCACAACTTCCACTGCATGTGCAATGTCTGGCCTTGTCCAGACCATAGTATACATTAGAGAACCTACCGCTGCAGCATATGGAACTTTAGACATATAGGCTATCTCCTCTTGTGTCTTTGGACACATATCCTTCGTTAGTTTAAAATGACCAGCCAAAGGTGTAGAAACTGGTTTTGCATTTTGTATTGCAAACCTTTCTAGTACCTTCTTGATGTAATCTTCTTGAGATAGCTTTATTGTCTTCTTCGTCCTGTCCCTTGATATTTTCATACCAAGTATCCTCTTTGCAGCACCTAAATCTTTCATTGAAAAAGATTTGGACAGCTCCTCTTTTAGGTCTTTGATGTCCTGCATGTTAGCACTTGCAATCAACATGTCATCAACATACAACATTAGGATGATGAATTTCCCATCTCCCAAATTCTTCGTGTAGACGCAGTGATCCGAGTTGCATCTTGTGAATCCATGATCCAACATCCATCGATCAAACTTCAAGTACCATTGTCTTGATGCTTGCTTTAAACCATACAAGCTCTTCTTTAATCTGCAAACCATTTTCTCTTTACCTTTTACTTCATACCCCTTTGGTTGAAGCATGTAGATTTCCTCCTCTAAGTCACCATGAGGGAATGCCGTATTTACATTCATTTGCTCAAGATTTAGATCATGAGCAGCCACAAGGCTTAAGACAAGCCTAATTGAGTTCATTTTTACAACAAGAGAAAATATTTCATTGAAGTCAATACCTTTCTTTTGAGAAAAACCTTTTACCACAAGCCTAGACTTGTACCTTTTCTTCCCACCTTCTTCTTCCTTCAGCTTGTACACCCATTTGTTTTGAAGTGTCCGCTTACCTTTAGGCAACTCAACCAACTCCCATGTTTGGTTACGATGTAGTGAGTCCATCTCCACTTGCATGCTCTTCGTCCATTCTTCTTTGGATTCATGTTGCATAGCTTCTTCGTATGATTCCGGCTCTCCAGAATCTGAGATCAAGAGATGAAGGAACAAACCTTTCTGGAGGTCTACTTGCTCTTGTAGATCTTCGGGGAATAGGTTGAGGCTCCTCATTTGGTTGACGTTGTTGCACATTGTCACCGTTTGCAGTCCTTGAGTCTTCACCGTCCTCAAGCTCCATGTACTCATCACCTATTTCTTTTGTTTGTTTTCTTTCCGAGTAATCTTTGTACATATTTTGTTCATTAAAAATTACATCCCTACTCCTTAAGATTTTACCATCTTCAGGATTCCATAGGCGATACCCAAAGTCTCCTTCTCCATAGCCAATGAAGAAACACTTTTTGGACTTTGCATCTAGCTTTGATCTTAGGCTTCTATCTATGTGCATGAAAGCCTCACACCCAAACACTTTGAGAAATGCATAATTCACCGGTTTACCTATCCATGCCTCTTCTGGAACTCCCCCATCCAATGCCGTTGAGGGTGACCGATTGATTAAGTACACAGACGTACTTAGAGATTCCACCCAAAGCTCAAGCAGTAGGCCTGCATGTAGCCGCATGCTTCGTGCTCGTTCCATGATTGTCATGTTCATCCTTTCCAAAATCCCATTTTGTTGAGGTGTCCTTGGGGTTGTCCTTTGCCTCCGAATGCCATTGCTAGCACAAAAGCTTGGCTGCAATATTCGCCTCCATTGTCGGATCTGAGGCATTTAACCTTGGTACCTGTTTCATTCTCCACAAAGGCTTTCCACCTTTGAAATATGGAAAATACATCGGATTTATTCTTCATGACATAAACCCATGTTTTTCTAGTCACATCGTCTATGAATGTTACATAGTACAATGAGCCACCAAGTGATGGTGTACTTGCAGGACCCAAACATCAGAATGAACCAACTCAAGTTTTTTATTTTTTCTTTCATTTCCTGATTTTTGAAATCTTACCCTCTTTTGTTTACCATAAACACAATCTTCACAGAACTCTAAGTCCACTTCTTTCAAACCTGGTAGAAGCTTCTTTGTTTGAAGGATTTGCATTCCTTTGGCACTCATATGCCCAAGTCGGTAGTGCCACACCGCACTGTCAACTTCTGTAGTCGTTGCACAAGCTGAAGGTTGCTTGCTAACAGTACACAAGTAAAGTGTACCAACCTTTTCTCCCTTGGCAACCACCAAAGATCCCTTTGAGAACTTCCACCGTTTGTTTCCGAATGCAATGTTGTGACCTTCATCGTCCAATTGTCCTGTAGAGATCAAATTTTTGCGAAGAGAAGGAACATGCCTAACATCTTTAAGCTTCCATTCATTTCCGTTAGCAGTTTTGACAGAAACTGTACCTTTGCCGACAATCTCACAAGCTTCATCATCTCCCAATTATACATACCCAAAATTACTTTTGGTGTTGTCTTGGAAATGTTGCTTGTGTGGTGTCGCATGGAATGAAGCCCCGGAATCTACTATCCAGGAATTAGACACATTGTCTAATGAGAGAATTAGAGCATCTTGCTCTACTTTACCTGCCACATTGGCCTCCGATGTTGGCTTGTTGTCTTGAGACTTTGTCTCCTTCTTCTTCTTGGACCAGCAATCCTCTTGACGTGGCCCTTCTTGCCGCAGTTCCAACATTCAAGAACTGACTTTGTGCGTGACTTGCTCCGCCTTGAGCGATCACGACCCTTTTGGTTTTTGAACCTCTCCTTAGGCCTTCCTCTTGTTTCCACTTACAATGCAGCACTTGATGATTCTCCTGTGCTTCTCCTTTGTATTTCCTCGCTTAGGAGAACACCCACAACATCATCAAACTTAAGAGTATTTGTACCAGAGATAGAATTACTTACAGTCATCACAAGGCTGTCCCAACTATCCGGTAGAGATGATAGTATAAGGAGAGCTCGCACTTCGTCATCGAAATTGATTTTCACTGATCGAATTTGACTTATGTTTGTGTTAAAGTCATTTAGGTGTTCTGCAACTGAACCATTCTCTGCCATCTTTAGATTGAACAAGCGCTTCATAAGAAATACCTTATTGGATGCTGATGGTTTCTCGTAGAAGTCGTCAAGTGACTTCATCAAGTCCTCTGTGGTCTTCATCTCCGAAACATTGAAGGCCACCGTTGACGCCAAGATTAACCGGATTGTTCCCAGTGCCTTTCGATCAAGGACAATCCATGCTTCATCTGCCATTGTTGCGGGCTTCTTCGCAAGACCGCCTAGTGGCAAATAGAGGTCCTTCTGGTAGAGATAGTCTTCAATCTGCATCTTCCAATGTTGGTAGTTTTTGCCGTTGAACTTCTCAATCTTGAGCTTCCCTTCCTCCGCCATAACTCCCACTCAATTCAAGGAATCCTTTCCTTGAGATAATTTAGCTACGAGCAAACCTTGCTCTAATACCAGTTGTTAGGAAATAAGACATAGCTAAATAGATTTTTGAGTAGATTACTTAATGGAGAGAGATAGATTTCACACACAAGAGATTATAGAGTATAGAGAGAGAGAGAGAGAGAGAGTACACACGATATACGTGGTTCACCCAATGTGGGCTATGTCCACGGGAAAGCAGCCACTCAATGGCTTTAGGACTTCAAAAGAAGAAGTAGTTTACAAAGGGATTAAACCCTTGATAGAGCTCCCGCCTTGCTTCACTCTCACCACCTCACACTCACCTTGTTGCATCAACTTCACACTATGAAATGTGTGTAGAAATGGCCTCCTTTTATAGGCCAAAAGGGCTGCCCTCTCTTATGAGAGACAGCCATGTGTAGCCGCCCTTGTGCGAATAAGTCCAAATCGGACCCTCCAATCCGCCCATGTGTGGCCGCCCTTGAGAAGACAAGTCCGCTTTTGAATTTGGCCACCGGCCATTGACTTCCGACCACCGGGCATCGGCCATTGACTATCGGCCACCGACCAACCGACCGGTTGTTTTCCGACCACTTTCTGGCCGCCGTCCGCCATAATATTCCGGCGAAAAGGAATATTCCGGCGAAAAAAAATTCCTCTAAAGTTGCCCATGATTCTTGTCCGTGAAAATTTTGGTTTCCGGTGAGTGATTTTCCTTCACGCACGATGGCTTCTCCTCATAATGGGGGCCTTAAAAATGTGTGCTTTTACCACAGAAAATTACAAGGGTAAATCAGGCTCCATACTTAACACTTGGGCCGCGAGAAACTTAGAGGAGCGTCCAGCACGGTTGCAGCATACCTGCGCAGGTGAGTAGCGCCTTTGATTGAGCTCCATGCGCGCAAAAAAAAATCGATCCCTGCACCCATTCCTCGGCCTCTGTTTCTCGGAATTTTGGCTCTCCTCATGCTGCCATAACCCAATTTCTTGAGTTGGCGCTTTCATTTGGAGCCCTTCGATCTAGGCAAGATCCTACGGGCCTCAATTCTCCCCGATTTGGATCCCCCATGCATGAATTCGGGCTTTTGGGGAGGCACGACACTCAATTGGAAGGTGTCTGTTGCATGCAATTTTCCATGCTTAGATTGGATAATCGCTTAATTACTCAAATTAGAAGGCATGCAACAATGCAGAAAAAAATTCCAAGTTTTTTGACAAGTTTGTCCTCACCTACCCCAATTGGTCAATCTATGTTATCTAACTTGAATTTCTAGAATTAATTTGTCAAACTTTTCCAGTTAAAAGGACATAAAACTGTCCTAGGACATAAAACTGTTCGGTTACCAACCTAGTGTTAAAAAAGTAAAACATAGATTATTGTAAAGGGAAGGGCCCAAACCATAACCAGGCAAGCAATAGCCAGCTATAATAAGTCAGTAAGCCATGCAAGCGGTGAGCCAAAAAAAGGGCAGAAATCTTACGGGTAGGTGATGTAAGAAGGTAAAAGAGATCAAGCTCAAATGTAAAAGAAAACCGACACTATCATGTTCAGGTCTTTGGAAACCAGCAAAACGACCAGAGGAGTCACAACCAATAAGTCTGGCATTTGCAATTTTCCTTTTATGATTTGCAAGCTAATTCAATCATATTAACTGCCATCATCAAATCCCGCAGTCTCTTAAGTTATGTCATGTCCGTCATATATTTTACACAGCCTGTTACAACTGCCATTTTATTCCATGCCAACATATGTTACAAACTCCTTCCCTCCTCTTTTTTTAGAAAAAAAGCAACAATTTTATTCTTCTAGGTATGGAAAAAAATATGTATTGATAGTGTCAGCCACAGTGTAAAAACTCTTAATCACAACCAACCTGGCATGTCTAAGCATTAAAAAAAGCATTAACCCAAAAACCGGCTTAGAAAACACCAGAGAAAAGTTAAAGTAAGGCTAAAAAGCAGGGACCAGTAAGAGCATAGTCGATGACATCTCTTACACTAGAGAATATCTATTAAACCATCGACCCAAATAGGATATTTATCACTAGCTGGAGATACCAAAATTCTACTCCTTGTAGCCGCATCATGTGGGTAAGTGCTCATCCTCCTACATAGTGAAATGTAATACAATGTGAGCAAATAATCGGCAAGCTTAAAAGAGTAAAGCTTAGATTATTGAATAGCGGAGGTCCCTAACCATAACCAGGCAAGCAGTAACCAGCTATCATAAGTCAGCAAGCCATGCAAGTGGTGAGCCACAAAAAAGGCCAAAAATCTTAAGGGAAGGTGATGTAAGAAGGTAAAAGAGATCAAGCTCAAAAAATAGTACATCATTAGGGTAAGTGATGCTTTTCAACCACTACAAATCATTTCAAGATACGTCAGCATTTCAGAAACTAGTCATCATGAGAGTGAGCTTCATATTTTCTAAGAAAATTCAGTGAAAAAACCCCCCCGAACCTGAGCAACACATTCGATCTTAAATATGTCCAATTAGCCAGAGTTCAACATACCAACATTTTATTATTTATCCAAGTTTTTGACATTCATAATAAACAAACCAGCCCCGCTCAATCTAAAAGGCCATGATGTTTTTTAACCCTTCCAACACTTTTCAAAAACTGGCAGTACCTTAGTACCCAGAATTAATTCAATAATGGAGAAACTATTTTACGGATAACAGCGACAACAAACCACCTAGAGTCAAGACCTCAATACGATCATAAAATTGTCCAATGACTAGTAATTAAAACCACCCAACATACATATATTTATCCCAATTATCATAATAAACTTAACTAAATCTGCTCAGCCCCATCTTAACAGCAAGTAGAGTGACAACCACCACCAAAAAATAAAGCACCTATAAACTCGGAGGAGATGACAACTCCACCACAGCTTTCTCTTTAACTTTACGCATCTTGTAGTCCCCACACCTTATAAATTAGAATGCACAGGTACAGAATAACAACTGCTAAGTGAGTCTGGTACTCATCTGATCCACATCAGTGTGGGATTTATAGAAGACGAAGTGCAATTGTAGGTGATGGGACTCGACAATAGGCAGCCATCCCTGCAATAGTGGTATCTCTTATAGCCCAGGTCTCCAGGGATTTTAATCGCACAAGATCCATAAATCGTGGATGCAGAAGCCGCGAGACAGCAGACACTCCATTCCTAAGCAGAAGGTAGCGTGCGACAGAGCAAAAGTATGGGCAGGTGTACAGTTTGCAGGCGGTAAAGCAATAAGTAAGAACATGCTATATAGGAGATAAAAAGGTTACGGTTTATAGACAGCAAATAAAAACCAGTTTGAATAATTACACAAAGGAGGCTACAATGAATCCCATCATCATTTACTGCTAGTGATGAAAATAAGAGCAATAGTAATTGAGTAGCAGTATCTAGTTTGGACACTTCAGACTATAGTCGATGCACGGCTCAAAAAACTTCTATGAGGTAAAGACTCTGACATTGGAAGGTTGCAAACGAACAATTACTAATAGTACCGACATTTTATAAGAGACTGAAATCGGTAGGAAGGCCAAAAGGGTATATGTTCCTAGGAGAAACAAATGTCATGAAAACAAAATACGAGTTAAAGTGTTATAGGATTCAAGCAGAGAGGGCACGTAAGGAGGGAATTTAGTACGGATAACCACCGAATACTGGTTGCAGTATGGGTCTATTATAAGACAGGCATGTTATACCTCAGAGTGTGCACTGTAACCGACTTGGGCATTTCTAAACTCGGTCACAGTTTACAAGTTTCTGCAATAGGTTGTCTTAAGCTATGTCTTTATACTTCATCATCTATGTCTTATATTC
Source organism: Adiantum capillus-veneris (assembly GCF_014529385.1). Lineage (NCBI taxonomy): Eukaryota > Viridiplantae > Streptophyta > Polypodiopsida > Polypodiales > Pteridaceae > Adiantum > Adiantum capillus-veneris. Next base: position 123,136,797 of record NC_140939.1, read on the forward strand.
AAGAACAGGTAATAGCGATATCCTTTGCTCATCTGCAGCAGTCAAGAGAGTCCGTCCATCAAAACACCATACTCCATTATGAACGTCTTCTATTCCCTCAATTAGGAACATCAGTTGCTAAATGGTTGACATATCAAAATAGAGTATTACGGGTGACCCTTTGGGGTCAAGAACACTTCAGGAAAAATATCCGTTTGGTGATGGTAAAGGAAGCCCTAGGGTTAGGGCCACAGTATTATTATGTGAAGCTTGGATTTTTCGAGCGGTTATTTTTGCTAGCTCAGTTTCTACGACATCATAAAATATATTTGTATCCCTAGTTTGGCCTAGCCTTACGAGGATATTTTAACCAAACACCCCACACCAGGGAGTTAGGAGTAATTTTAGTCAACCGTATCTTACCTTTGGCCGAGCGTCCAAACATTTGTTACTATTGTGACAGCTGCCTGTGTGATCATGTAATGGAAGGGTTAATTGAGATGTAATGGTGAAAAAGAGGGGTTTTTTTATACTTAAATCCATGCTCTTTCATTCCATTTTTTTGTAGTGAAGCATGAGTAAGGACCCATGCAATTTTGTGTGTGTGTGTGTGTGTGTGTGTGTGTGCGCGCGCGTGCCCACCCATTCCCAACCACCATATTCTAAGAGGTAGTAGACCCATAGATATGGGCCTACTACCTCCACACGAGAAAAAAAATTCAAGTAAAAAGAGTTTCCTTCAAGAAAATACTTACTTAAGTGTATCTTATTCTAGTTTAATGAAACTAATCAAGTTTTGCAGGTCAAACTCAAGGCCAAACCATTTATGCATTTTTAACGAATTGCAGATACATGCAACAATCTAAGAAACCCATTATTGATAAACTTGGTAATCAAAGTGTTGATTTCTTCATACGCCGAAAAACTGTCTGACGAGGCATACAATATAAGAATTACCATTCCTAGACATGTGTGTAAGGAATTTTTAAAGGGTCTATTGCTTCTTCTTTTTGTAAATTCAGAAGATTCGAGCCTGAGATTTTCTCTTTTCCAGAAGAAACGAGTATAAAAACTACCCAAGAATGGGGGAGTTAAAGTAATCTCGATATTCAAGAAGTGACTCCTAGAGATAAACCATTTATCAAGGCTCACAATTTTATCAAAGAAGGTAGGTTCAATATTAAGACAGGTCGGATACATCTCTCTAAGCGTTTCTTCGAACATGGGACTGTTAAGGCTACAGAGGTCATCCATAAACCTAAAGGTATGAACAAAGTGTGAGAGTAACGAAGTCCTGGAAGGGTCCCTCATCATTTTTAAGAGCCATTGGTATTCAAAGTGACAAGATAAAGATTACACATAACAAGAGAGCAAGAAAATCCCATTCGGATCCCTAAAATTTGTTTGTATCAAGTAATCCCAATTTGGAGACAGCAATTGTTAAGGAGCCAAAAGATATATTTATATAGGTCGTCTTCTCTAAAGACGATAGATGTCGTCATTTTAGATTTTTTTACCCAACCTATATTCTTTTTTGTCGAGATACAAGTATATCCAAGCGTCGCTCTGTAGGAGAAAGTAATCTTTATAAGATTTGATAGGGTATTAAACAGACCAATAGACCTTGTTAGAGGGATATTTTCATAACATTGTGTTATGTCTTCCGTAAAGATAAAGAAAATGTTTTCTGGGAGGCTAATAGAGACCTCAACTGCATTCTTTACATTCCAAAAAGGGCACAGTCTAAATTCACAAATCGTCTTAGATCATTACGCTTGATGGTGCAAATTGCTTCAATTTCTAGTAGAATAAAGTTTAAGCAGAAGTTGATGTCATTATTAATACATGAAAACAAGCTATTAAACGCATCAGAGATCCATCTAAACGTATGTTTATGAATTTTATATGTTGGAAAGAGTATAGGTATCTTATGAGAGTTAGGATAATAGCCAAGTTCTGATAATTCATCATTTAGAAGTGTAGAAGTTCTAAGAGGAGAGGTATCAAGTTTAAAAAAATCAATTCCATTGAGTCTGGAAAAGGCAGCCTCAAACGCTAATTTTTTTACAGATAAAGGAAGCAAAGTTAGACGCTTTATCTAGGCCTACAATGAACCATCTCTCTTTAATATCAGAGATGGAAGTCTTAATATTGGGAGTCAACCAGGTAGTCTCAATACTTAACCACTCATGTGAAAATTTCTTTAAGTGTAGATGTAAGTAGAAAGTGAACATCAACCTCCAGTTGGAGTTTTAAGGCCAAGTCGGCCAAGCATTCGAGTAGAGCCAAGAAGGCAAGCTGAGGATTTAGCGGAAATGGAGGGATATGATTCAAGCCCTTACCTAGGAGGCTCCTCACACGCGTCTCATATATGATTTCTAAGTTCGAAGTACACACATGTACGCCGAAGTTAGTAAAATATTTACAAACTTAGGATGCAAGTGACAAACACAGACATGAACCTCTTCATTGTGGAGGAAATCATTAGAATAAATAATATTTTTGATAGAAGGCAAGTATTTCCAACCAATCATAACCTCTTCATTGTGGAGGAAATCATTAGAATAAATAATATTTTTGATAGAAGGCAAGTATTTCCAACCAATCATAACATTTTTTAGCAATATATTTGGTCCAAACACGTGTCTAAAGCATTCAGTAAAAATAGATTGGGGAGTAAAAAATTCCAAAATTTTCCTAGTAAATAAGCATTGTGCAAGTATTCTATTACATGCTTCTTCCTTCGGAGGTAGGTAAATTATGCCATAGGCATTCCTTCGTACCTGCACATCACATATCCATAAGATTCAGATTGGTAGGTTTCTGCCACGGCCTCTAGTAAAATTTTTAGCCCTCCCTCTACCAAATAAAGAATCACTAGAGGAGGGATTCAAGAAAGAGGTGTAAGAAGCCGACAGAGAGACAAGAGTGTTGGGGCGTTTGGATACTTGAGTATCTTCATCATCAATCTTTGACTTGATTTGCCCAACCATACCTTTGATTCCTTTAAAACCTCCATAAGTGGTTAACATTGTGCCACAACCTTCAGAACCCAGCTTTTGGAGGGTGTCGCACATAAAAGATCCATAATGAATAAAGGTGATTTGAGCTAAGACCAGATCCCTAGCTTGTATATCCAGCCACGAACAGAAGAGGGAAAGATGAAACTCTCAGCTTTATCAGGAAAGATATTTGGAAGATTGTTGAGGGCATACCAAATAGCATGGTCAAACCAAATGATGCTCGAGTCACAAGCAATTTTCGGATCTAAAAATCTGCATGCACACCTAAGGTAAGGTCTGAACACATTCCACACCATTTCAGTGTAGTAATCAACATTATTTTTACTAAAGGTCATCACACCTTTGGTTCTTGCATATAAACCTGTATTAGATCCGTATTTTTTTTCGTCAAGGAAATTCATTTTGAACGGAGCTTTAATCAGATCACCTTTGTCCAAAATCTAAATCCCTTTAAGAACTTTGCTTGCATTCTTCAATAGTGGCAGGTGCCAGGTTGGCAAGGAAGACCCAATTTTCCATAGAAATGGGAGCGAGAAACTCTTTATTCGGAAACAACCAGACTCTGTGTTCTACACCCAGGGATTCAACTTCAATCTGACATGAAGGTAAAAAAGGAAAGGCTCTAGAGACTTTCGGCACCATATCCAAAAGGGAAGCCTCATTGAATGAACAAAGGTCCTTTTGAAATTCTTTTACAACTTCCAAAGCCGCAGCATCTCTACAAAAAAGGCTATTAGGTGAAGGGACTATTGGAGTAGAGGGAGAAGTAACATAGTCCACAAAATTTTCTAAGGAGATTGGATAATTTTGAGCCTTTAGAAGAAAAGGAAGCTAAGTCCTGAATATGTGCTTTGGACAGACTAGCCAAGTTAGAAGTAAATTCCACCAACAGGTTGAAACCCTCGGTTTTATTCTTAATGAAGAGAGCGAGAACTTTCACCCATTGGTCAAACGAAAGAAACTGGACAAGTAACAGACTAAAATCTTTTGAGGCATCAACAAGTAAAGGTGAAGCTTCGTTATCTTGGATACATTTCAGCACTAGTAGAGAAGCAAAGGAGAGTGGTTTTATAGGGAGGGTAAGAAAGAGAGATAATCTACAAAGATTTTAAAAATAAAAGTTAGATTAACATCTTTTTGACGAGAAGAGTAGTCATACTAACATTGATTATACAGAGAGTAACTTCTTTTTGAGTTTTACAGCCCTACGAATATAGGGCCTAATCCTAAGTAAGATATTTGGAAAGACAATCTCTGATTCTCTAGCAAGTCGCAATTTCTCCGAGACCAAAGCCCTTTTTACTCGGTTAGACCTTCATTCTTGCAGTGAGTTTTCAAGTACCCTGGTGGACATAAATATATAAAATAGTGAAAAGACAAGGCAAAAAGGTCATTAGAAAGAGAGAACGAGAATAGTTAGAATAGAATGGTAGTGCTAGCAACCTTTCACCTGTCAGGTCAGTGGGGACCACTACGACTGTGTGATAGCACCCCTGCCTATTAGAATATAATAAATTATATTGTAACAGGCGCTAAGACCTAGAACTAAAGTCTGAGAGAGATAGACAATTCAATCTCTATTTTGCCTTTATTGTGTGTGTAGCGGTTCTAAATATATACATATACACAAAAAAACAGAACCTATGTACAAGGTAGTGAAGAGAACAAAGAATGACAAGGGAAAAAGTAATCCCAATTTGGGGGTCATACTATTTTAAGGTAAAAGATAATCCACATGTCATCAACCACGTCGAATAGTATGTTTTTATCAAAGAAGGTAGCCCTCACCTGCACCCATAGTAAACAAGAAAACGCTCGGTTAGCAATTGTTATTGTGTAAACGTGATGCATGGGCATCCCAGTTGTTATCAATGTCCCAATGACAAAAACAACAATTCTCATGATGTAATTTGTAATTTGATCAAAGAATAAGAGTTTTTTTTTGCCAAGTTCTTACTATACGAAATTCTTTGGTATTTCGCAAATCTTTCTTAGACAGTGAGATTCCATAGTAAATTCTCCCATTTATCAAAGTATTTCCTGATTTTTCAAAAGTTTCAAGAGCTAATTTTAAGTTTTTTTCTTTATTTTGAAGGTTCTTTCAAACAGGACTTTCTAATCCTTCTTAAACCCGTATTGGGAGAATTTTTCCCATATAATCAAGCACAAGTTGGCTCGAGACAAAACATCTTATAGTAGGCATCAATTTTTTACAACTAATCAATTTCAACACATCTCAAGAAGTGTTAAGAGGATCACCGGTTGCGCATGAACCATGTCAAACCCAGATTTATTTCATTTAACCAAGCCTAGACGTTTACCGTAGCATTATCGAGAAAGCAAAGCAATAAAAAAATTCCAACTTTCTAAGGTGATGTCCTTAAAGAAAAACCGACACTATCATGTTCAAGTCACTGGAAACCAGTAAATACGACCAGAGGAGTAACAACGGTATGTCTGGCATTTGTAATTTTCCATTTATGATTTGCGAGCTAATCCAATTAACTACCATCATCAAATCCCGCTGTCTCTTAACTTATGTCATGTCCGTCATTTATTTTACACAGCATGTTACAACTTCCATTTTATTCCATGCTAACATATATTACAAATTCCTTCTCTCTTTTTTTTTTAAAAACAACAGTTTCATTCTTCTAGGTATGGAAAAAAATATGTATTGATAGTGTCTGCCACAGTGCAAAAACTCAAAATCACAACCAGCCTGGCATGTCTAAGCACTAAGAAAAGCATTAACCCAAAACCAGCACAGAAAACACCAGAGAAAAGTTAAAGTAAGGCTAAAAAGCAGGGACCATCAAGAGCATAGTCGACGACATCTCTTACATTAGAGAATACCTATTAAACTATCAACCCAAATAGGATATTTAACACTAGCTGGAGATACCCAGTTTATACTCATTATAACCGCATCATGCGGGTAAGTGATCATCCTCCTACACACTGAAATGAAATAAAATGTGAGAAAATAAAGGCAAGCTTAAAAGAGTAAAACATAGATTATTGTAAAGCGAAGGGCCCAAACCGTAACCAGCCAAGCAGTAGCCAGCTATCATAAGTCAGTAAGCCATGCAAGTGGTGAGCCAAAAAAAAGGCCAGCAATCTTACGGGTAGGTGATGTAAGAAGGTAAAAGAGATCAAGCTCAAATGTAAAAGAAAAACCGACACTATCATGTTCAAGTCCAACAAAACGACCAGAGGAGTCACAACCAGTAAGTCTGGCATTTGCAATTTTCCTTTTATGATTTGCGAGCTGATTCAATCATATTAACTGCCATCATCAAATCCCGCAGTCTCTTAACTTATGTCATGTCCATCATATATTTTACACAGGCTGTTACAACTTCCATTTTATTCCATGCTAACATATATTACAAACTCCTTCCCTCCTCTTTTTTTAGTAAAAAAAGCGAGAGTTTCATTCTTCTAGGTATGGAAAAAAATATGTATTGATAGTGTCAGCCACAGTGGTAAAACTCTTAATCACAACCAGCCTGGCATGTCTAAGCATTAAAAAAAAAAGCATTAACCCAAAAACGGCATAGAAAACACCACAAAAAAGCTAAAGTAAGGCTAAAAAGCAGGGACCAGTAAGAGCATAGTCAATGACATCTCTTACACTAGAGAATATCTTTTAAACCATCAACCCAAATAGGATATTTAACACTAGCTGGAGATACCCAGTTTATACTCCTTGTAGCCGCATCATGTGGGTAAGTGCTCATCCTCCTACACACTAAAATGTAATACAACAGTGTGAGAAAATAATAGGCAAGCTTAAAAGAGTAAAGCTTAGATTATTGTATAGCGGAGGTTCCTAACCATAACCAGGCAAGCAACTATCATAAGTCAGCAAGCCATGCAAGTGGTGAGCCACAAAAAGGCTAGAAATCTTACGGGAAGGTGATGTAAGAAGGTAAAAGAGATCAAGCTCAAAAAATACTACATCATTAGGGTAAGTGATGCTTTTCAACCACTACAAATCATTTCAAGATACAGCAACATTTGAGAAACTAGTCATCATATGACAGTGAGCTTCTATTTTCTAAGAAAATTCAGTGAAAAAAACCCCCCCGAACCTGAGCAACACATTTGATCTTAAATCTGTCCAATTAGCCAGAGTTGATCATACCAAGATTTTATTATTTATCCAAGTTTTTGACATTCGTAATAAACAAACCAGCCCCGCTCAATTCTAAAAAGCCATGATGTGTTTTAACCCTTCTGACACTTTTCAAAAACTGGCAGTACCTTAATACCCAGACAACTATTTTACAGATTACAGCGACAACAAACCGCCTAGAGTCAAGACCTCAATACGATCATAAAACTGTTCAATTAGCAGTCAAGAAATAAAAAGGTTAGGGTTTATAGGCAACAAATAAAAACAAGTTTGAATAATTACACAAAGGAGGCTACAATGAATCCCATTATCATTTACTGCTAGTGGTGAAAATAAGAGCAATAGTAACTGAGTAGTAGTATCTAGTTTGGACACTTCAGACTATAGTCGATGCACGGCTCAAAAAACTTCTATGAGGTAAAGACTACGACACTGGAAGGTTGCAGACGAACAATTACTAATAGTACCGACATTTTATAAGAGACTAAACTCGGTAGGAAGGCCAAAAGGGTATGCTCCTAGGAGAAACAAATGTCATGAAACAAAAGACGAGTTAAAGTGTTACAGGATTCAAGTAGAGAGGGCACGTAAGGAGGGCATTTAGTACGAATAACCACCGAATAGTGGTTGCAATATGGGTCTATTATAAGACAGGCATGTTATACCTCAGAGTGCACTGTAACCGACTCGGGCATTTCTAAACTCACTCACAGTTTACAAGTTTCTGCAATAGGTTGTCTTAAGCTGTGTCTTAATACTTCATCAGCTATGGTTTATATTCAAGAACAGGTAATAGCGATGTCCTTTTCTCATCTGCAGCTGTCAAGAGATTCCATCCGTCAAAACACCATACTCCGTTATGAACGTCTTCTATTCCCTCAATTAGGAACATCAGTTGCACAGACTAAATGGTTGACATATCAAAATAGAGTAACACGGGTGACCCTTTGGGGTCAAGAACACTTCAGGAACAATATCCTTCTAGGGATGGTAAATGAAGCCCTAGGGTTAGGGCCACAGTATTATTATGTGGGACATTTAATGAAGCGTGGATTTTTTGAGCGGTTATTTTTGCTAGCTCAATTTCTACCACATCATAAAATATATTTGTATCCCCATTTTGGCCTACCCTTATGAGGATATTTTAACCAAACACCCCACACCAGGGAGTTAGGAGTAATTTTAGTCAACTATATCTTACCTTTGGCTGAGCGTCCAAACATTTGTTACTATTGTGATAGTTGCATGTGTGATCATGTAATGGGAGGGTTAATTGAGATGTAATGGTGAAAAAGAGGTTTTTTTTTAACTTAAATCCGTGCTCTTTCAGTCCATTTTTTGTAGTGAAGCCTGAGTAAGGACCCATGTAATTTTGTGTGTGTGTGTGTGTGTGTGTGTGTGTGTGTGTGTGTGTGTGTGTGTGTGTGTGTGTGTGTGTGTGTGTGTGTGTTGTTGTTGTTGTTGTTGTTAAATACATAAGCACAAAGGAACTAAATTGTTCATAAGATAGCTGGCTTTAGACAAGTGAACAGAGGTAGCACAAAAACAACTCAGTTTTAGAATTAGTTTTTTACAATGTAATAAGAGTGAGGTCTCATTCTAGTGTAAAAGTAAAAAGGAGCTTTTGTATTGTCTGCTACAAAAAGTAGGAATAGTCTTTATATGAAGGATGGACAGTAGCAAAGCCAAAAAGATTCCAAGAAAGGATAGAGTCCTCACCTGCATCCATTCAAACAAGACAACAAACACGTTAGCCTTGAATGTGTTTTGCAGGTGCCAATGGACTATATCAGTTGTATCCATGTCCATCTTAGAACCTTTTCAACTCAAAGTAGTCATGAAATCCAGTTATGCCAGATGTAAAGTGTTTTTGTTTTAGTTTTTGTTCATTGTCTAACTCGAGATCAAAAGGTCATCACTCCTTTAAGATCCAAGTATGTTATTTTATTATAGATAAGGTAATTATGTACCCAGTTTTTTTTAGAAAAACCTTCAATAGGTATTTAACTAAGTACATATCATTCTGTTCAAAAGGCAACCACCCCTTCCGATCCAAATGTCATAGTCCCTAGTTTCCAAATTTTAAAATCAATGTGGCTTTGATTTTTTCTATCCTAGTTCAAAAAATTAAAAAACATGATAAAATGGATGAGATGACATTCTATTATTTAATTCATTTTTTTTTTTGTATAACATCACCATATGTTGTATAGAACATTAAAAAAACCAAGAAAAAAAACTCCCCTTCTTTTTTTATTATGGCCAATTGGGCCAACCTTCAATGTGCTACCTCATAACCAGTCTAGGTAACAATTACATCATTCATTTCCAAAATACTAAAGCCACTACACGACATTATTTGTCCGCAGAGTATAACATCCAATCAATAGTAAACGTGTGCCGTAGGGTCAAAAAAGTGACTATCATTATGAGAACAACCCAACAAAAACTAGATATCAAAATGCAACTGAAGCCCATCTGTTTGGGTACCCTCTTATACAATGTTGTTTTTACACCTTCACTCAAAACAAATCTGCGCAAAAATCCATTATATAGTCCGAAAGGGACAAATCAAACTTACCCCCCCTTTTTCTTGCTACCCAGTGTACCAACTAGTATGAGTAAGTAGATGAATCCCCGTTATTAGGTGCATCCTACCCCACAGTGACACTAGCAGCGTAAACCATTGTCTGTAGCTTTAAAAATGTGAATCAATATGAAAAAACATGAGCCAATATTTAGGCCTCAAAATTTTTACTAAGCTCATATGTGAAGTGTATGGGATCCGACCCTGTGCTAGGTATCAAAAGATGGCCACAATACTTGGTTTAGAACAGTTTTTACAAAGTATATGCCGACCATGGCCACAGTGATGAAATATCTAGGACAATGAAAACCAAAAACCATAAGACTGTGTGTTTTAGAGAGGCCAACCTTAATATGCTAAGTAAACAGTGAAAAAAATAATCAAGGCCTCATGTTTTCGGTCAATCTATAGTAAAAAGAACAAACTAATTTTGCAAGAATAGAGCATACTCGGCAGTTTATCGACGTGAGAAGTTGCTCCACATTCAACCAACTCCATAGCTCCATAGTAAGCAGACAAACGAAAAAGCCCTCTCTCACTATTATCACATACACACACAAACAATGCAGATTCAAGGCTAAGTGAGGTGCCCATAGCAACCCTCACCTTTGTATATAGAAGGTCCTGCAGGTGAATGCGCCATATGGAGGATTCGTTTGATCAACACAATCTACCCAATTCCCAAGGTCTAGAAGCACGAGCGACGACCACCACAATCTTTGCTTTGAAGGAGTTAGAGGTGGATTATTAAGAGGAATCCCAATCCTCGAGCGAGTACTTCCGAGCGAACAAGAAACCGAGCGAGCATAAGCAGTGAAAAATATTAGATCAAGATCTCAATAGTTACTCTATAGAGAATAGTGTAGCAAAGTAACCATGTTGCATCTCAAATAGTCTCAAACAAAAAAGCCATACTCTTCCTTTAATGTGTTCATACACATTAAAATAGTCTGAAACAAAAGAGCCATACTCTTCCTTTAATGTGTTCACACACACATTGATACACAGTCATATCCTTGCTTTTGAACCATCTTCTTGAGCATATTCCAAAACTCTATTTGTGCAAACTTATTCTCCATGGTAAATTCACATGTTGCAATTGTCATAAGTTCATGCACAAATAGATCAAAAGATGGTAACTCAAATGCCACATGTCCATCATAATGCATATGTAGCTCTTGAACTTGAATGATATCCTTTGCTTGCTTGAGTGCCATGTGTATGCTGCTTTGTGAAGTCATTGCATGTAGTATACCACCTACTCTGGAGGGACCATCGGACTATTACTAGTGTGTCCTTCATTCCAATGCCTTGTGTGCTTTCAATAACAATGTGAACCTTCTAGAATTGACATTGGCCATGATTGAGAAGGAAGATTTGTTCACCACTAGCAAGTTTAGTAGCCTTTATCTTCATCTGCTCTCCCATTAGAGTTAATGGATGAAAATTGAATGCATTAGATATTTCATAATGTTGTATCACAAAAGAGATAGAAAGTGCATAGATGCTATCGTCAAACATAAGAACAATCTTGTGACCACATTGTCATCCATAAATGGTTATGTGCCTAGCCATGGTTGACTGCAGGATGAGAAATTTCAAACTCCAAGAAAATCTTTTCGAGCAATCATAAAAAAGAGCAAGGGGAATTTCAAACTCCGAGCAATCATAAAAACGAGCGAACCCAACAAGATACATATAGAACTTAGATCATATTAGGAAACATTTAGCATCAAATTACATATTATATTGTCCCAAAACACCTTATGGAAACTTCACTCATCCACCCTTATATTAACTCCTTGGAGGTTATGCTCCCTCCTCCGAAGCACAACTCGTGGTCATAGATAATCAAGTCATGGTAGATGCTTGGGCAAGTGTGTGTGTGTGTGTGTGTGCACTCTATTGTTGGGGGTGGTTTTGGGGGGGGGGGGGGGGGGGGGGGGAGTGTGTCTCAATACATAATATTATGGAAAGTGCTTGTAGGAAGAGAGCCTTGTTTTTTTAGAAAAAATGAAATGCCTAGTCTAAGGAAGTTATACAAGAAGTAGTTTTTGGCAGAGTCTAAGTGGACATACGAAAAGCAATTGTTTCATATATACCTAATATGGAATGTTCGAATGAGATGATGCAAAGTTTTACAATATTGGTTACATTTTTGAGCTCTTTTTGGCTTGTTCTTATTGTAAGTTTTGCATCTTCTACCCTTCTCTCTCTCTCTCTCTCTCTCTCTCTCTCTCTCTCTCTCTCTCTCTCTCACACACACACACACACTCAATGATGCTTTGATTAATTTAAAAATAAATTACCCTTATGTAAGGTGTCTACTGCATCATTCCATCTACCAATGCACCTGGTTGTCAACAGCCCAACCTGAAGAAATGGAAGAGCACCACATTTAATGTGAATTCCACAGGAAGGTTTTGATAAACTGTAAAAGCGAACTAAGAGGCCCTCCACCAACAACGACACAAACCCAATGTGTGCAATCAATAGGTTCAATGAGTTGGATGCCACAACATCCGCGGTAATTCGATCGACTAATTCACCATCATTAAAATCTCTACATTCTTGACCATAGGATAATCTTCCATCTCTAGATGAGACTCTTACAAGATCGTGACCCCAATATAAGCAAAAACTTGAATCTGCTCCTCTGGCTTCCTTTAACTTGTATGTTGTCCTCATGCTGGAGCGTCTCTGACACTACCTTGTGGACTTGTCCCACTCCTATTAGGCGGTACTCTGTTTTGCAAATTCTGAACAAATTGAAATACCATTGCGCACCCACCTGAGCACCCCATAGGGTACCTCTCTCAAAAGGGTGGCTCGATTGTTGGCGACTACAACCAACAACTTTGACACGACGGTGTTGGCTAGGAAAGGCATATATGAGGGTCCCTATTAGTGCTAGGGAAAAGTGTGCCTAAGCTTTGTCTTAGAACGGTTGAAACTTCAAAACAACAGAGGATTGAAGGGAAGTGAAGAAGGAGAAAATCTACCTTAGAAATTTTTAAAAATAGAGTTAAATTGTTAAAAATGCCGATTATTTAGAAAAAAATCCTCTTTCAATTCATCCTAAAGGGAATTTTGTACATTCGTAAAGTTGATTCTAAACATTAGGACTCCCTATTCATAGAAGCCTGCTGGATGTTGGAGGCACACTAGCTGAGGCAAGAAGGTCAACCCTCTTAATCATTTTCACCAAATATAAAGAGAAACCTTTAGAGCATGTCTGCAGGTTGTGAGAGACAGAGCATCGCATGCATGGAGGAAAGAGAGACAAGTAGCATGTTGGGGAAAGCACAGAGTGTGAGAGGATACGGGGTGTATGAGCCGCCTACATAGCGAGAAAAATAACCTTAGACGAGCTACCACATATAAAGAAAAGCGCATCTAGTGTTCGTCCCAAAGCTCTCCAAATGAGGCTACATTAGCGCATACTCTTTCTGAGAGCTTTTGGAGTTAGTTTTCAGGGCGAGCTGCAAAGAGGAGACCCTTCTCAACAAAGGCTTCGTGGGCAAGGGAGGGGGAGGTGATGAAGATCATGGAGGTACTGCAGCTGACATGAAAGGTAAAGATGGTGCCAAGCTGATTGCAAAAGCGCTACATGGAAGAAGGGACTTGGCTAGAACAGAGATGAACTCTCTCTCTCTCTCTCTCTCTCTCTCTCTCTCTCTCTCTCTCTCTCTCTCTCTCTCTCTCTCTCTCTCTCTCTCTCTCTCTCTCTCTCTCTCTCTCTCTCTCTCTCTCTCTCTCTCAAAACTGTCAAAAGAGTCTGCGCCGGCGTACGCTCTTTCAGAAAGGTTATTTATATATATATATAGAGAGAGAGAGAGGAATGGCTCTGAGACTTCTTTTGAATGAATGGGGAGGCGCTCAAAATTCAAACCCTGACGCTGGGTCAAGGATCATAGGACGAGTTTTTTCGATGGACGAGTACTACCTACTACCTACCACTTACCCACACGCCTCTTCGTCAATGCAGTCTCTCTATTATCTCTCTTGGCCTGGCATTGTCTCTCTCTCTCTCTCTCTCTCTCTCTCTCTCTCTCTCTCTCTCTCTCTCTCTCTCTCTCTCTCTCTCTCTCTCTCTCTCTCTCTCTCTCTCTCTCTCTCTCTCTCTCTCTCTCTCGCTAAAAGTCTCTGAAAAAGTGCACGCCAACGTACTCCATCAGAGAGGTTATTTTTAGAGGAGTATTGAGGCAAGAACAAACGTCCCCCACTTCATAGAAAAGAGGCAAGTGGTATTTACCTTTGGTGTGGGCGTGCATGGACGGGGACCCGGTGTGAAACATTACAGTGATTATTGGAGTAATTGGGCACTTGACGAAGCCGATAGCACCAACGGGGCCGATCATCTGTTCGAGACGTGTCGATGGATGCAAAAATGTACAATGCAAGTCACATAAGTCATGCACAAAATAAGCTGGCGTAGCGTACTTGCACTAAATGTGTATGGGTACCCTTTTTGTTTTAGTGTATATCAAGTTCTTGCCATGTCGGTAGAGAGAGAGGGAGAGGGGGGGAGGGAGTCTCCAAAATAACCTCTCTAAAGGAGCGCGCGCCGGCGCGCGCTCTTTCTGAGACTTTTAGAGAGAGAGAGAGAGAGAGAGAGAGAGAGAGAGAGAGAGAGAGAGAGAGAGAGAGAGAGAGAGAGAGAGAGAGAGAGAGAGAGAGAGAGAGAGAGAGAGAGAGAGAGAGAGTTCATCTCAGCTCGGCGCCGGCATTCAGTGACTTCTTCTCCTTGACAAGCCGGGAGGCAGCTGCGGGGGTGCTTTCGTGATGGTGAGGGTGCACTGTAGGGCAACGGACGGGGATGCAGACTCAGTGATGGTAGGCGGGGGCATAGAGATGGTCTTCTCCTTCAAATTGGACGATTCGCAAACAATCTTGAGAGAAAATTAATCCGCTTTTTGGAGTATGGACGCAGTCGAACGTAGCTGGCAGTCGAGCTCTCTTGCATTTGGTGGTACCCCATAGGCAGGAGCATGCAAGAAGAAGTGGCCAATATTGCACTCAGCCAGCCATGGCGAGGGAGCGATCGTCTGCATTTAGAGGAGGGCAGCTCTGATGGGGGGAGATACCATTTGAACGATGGTCTCTCTGTGTCTCTCTCTCTCATGACGAGGAGGTACTGCCCGACTCTATGTGCAGACTATGGTCAAGAAGGGGAGGCACATGACGACGAGCTGGGGGAGCGACATGATGGACAAGCTGAGGAGGCGCTGACAGAGGGGACAAGCACGATGACCGACATGACAAAGGCGACAACAGAGGGGGGGGTTTCCCTTTCCCTTCGAATTGGCAAGGGAATCTCCATGCTTAATTAATGGGGTTTTTGAAAGTGCACCCAGTAGCTCACAAGAAGATTTAGAAATTTCTCATGTAGGAAAACGAATTCTTTTCCAGTGTTTTTCATACAATGCATAACATCATGAGCTTCTGCTCGAGAGGCACCGCATACCTAGCTAGGTACGATTGGGGACAAGGGAACCTGGTCCCCCCAACCGGGCCGCGGGTCCCCTGCCCCCAATCGTACCTAGCTAGGTATGCGGTGCCTCCCTCACAAAAGCTCATGATGTTGAAGTAAGTCACAATGTGGGAATTATTGTGAGAATTTTTCCAAAACTTCTTGTGTAGAGGTATTGGTGATGGCTCCTCCCTCAACTTCAACACTCATACTCTCTAATTTTGGCCCCTGCAAGTTTCTCGCTTTGCCTTAGCCCTTGAATGGTCGACAAATACCAGGCCTAGAGAGCGAGCGAGCGAGCAGAGGGGCTTCACAAACTGTTATACCTCTGCCGCTACTCTTCTCTTCTCGTTTCCTGGTTCGTATGCAGTTTTTGAACACTCGGAAGGAGGCCTAGAGACTTACTCTCAAAGCAAATGGGAGAAACTATAGCGAGGAGCTGTGCGAAGCTCAGCCTCTGAGCAACCTCGATGCCTCGTGATCCTCTGTTCACCAAGGTGCTTTGCATAATTTTGATTATGCCTCGAATCGATCCCCATATTTTCCGCGTAAATAAAGCTCTCATATGTGCGTGTGTGTCATTGTGTGTCTCTATTTGAGAGAGAGAGAGAGAGAGAGAGAGAGAGAGAGAGAGAGAGAGAGAGAGAGGAGGGGGGGAGGAGGTTTTTTAACGTCGTAGGATCAATCCCAAGAGACCTACCGAGTGCCGAAATTTGCATAATTTGTTGCAATGGCACTTACATAATTGGTGATGATGATAACGGCACTTGTCTTCTCCACCTTGCTAGTCAACATGTGTGTAGCTCAATGCAAAAGCTCGCTACTGGCCAGCCCTAAGTGCGACGAGAAACCCAATAATGGCAGCTACATCAATATCTGATTGTGCAAACCAATGTGCCGTTATGCTTGTCGCATTGGTGCGATAAGGTTTCAAGCACCACCATCATTAAGCATGCAAATTTGCTATGGTGCTAGCTTTCAGTATCTGATTGTGTCAACCAAAGTGCCTTTATGCATCCCGCATTGGTGGGATACGTAAATCGAGCGCCAAACGAGAGGGCTTCATTCCACACCTCCTCTCATCATGTGTTCTTTGCTCATACAATGTTTGAAAGCATGTCACATTGGTGTAGTAAGGTTTTGGGCACCAAATGGGGGATGAGGAGGATGCTCCTCCTATCTTGATCCTCATTAGGAATCCTTTGCGCTCTCATCCCGTACGCTATTATGCATACCGCGTAAACACGGTGTGTGCTTATGCAGTGTGTTTCAAGCATAAAACAAGATAGCATCTAGAGATCATATTTAATTGTCTTTTTGTAATTGCATCATTACAATCACTCAATTTGATAACATTGACGTGTGTTTATCTCATGCAAAATAATTGCACAACTTAATTATATATTACATTTTACGTACCAAGCTTTATTTATCTAAAGGTTATTCAAGAAGATGTGGTGAGAATGCATCAAATTCTTTGCCTATGCGGAGTGAGCATGTTAGTTTGATCACACAACGGGTTAGTTTGGTTGCAGAGACAAAGATTCAAGATGGAAATGATAGTCAAGATATAGGTTTAGGGTCTCTATATGAGTTAAAATAGGAGGAAACACCAATTAAAGCCTCATTTCAGATAGATCCCTTTGAAACAAGACTAGAAATGTGACCAAGTGTTGTTGATGGGGATGATATATTGTCCAAAACTAGAGTTTTTAGTTGCCTCGAGTATCATTATGTGCCACTAAGAAGGCTCATTCCACATGCGAGAGTTTGGGGCTTGAGATATGATGTAGTCGGTGCTTTAAAGTCTACATTTTCTAGTGAAGGATAGGTATCAAAGGGTAGGGAGCATTCATTGTTTCTTTGAACACATTTCAAAGGAGAAAGAACAAGTGACAGGTACCCTAAATAGTCTTTTGATATCACTGCTCTCTTTGCTCAATACAATAGTAGATTATTTCTTTTTTTATATTAAAATGCCATTATGGAGGAGTGGGATTTACCATGAGTATCAAGAAGAGCTTGTTGCACACCCTTAGTTGGAGTTCCTTTCTCAAAAGATGTTCATTTGGGAGGGGAATCATAGAACTATGGCTTGGCAAGCAGTCATCAAAGAAACGTACACCACTAACAAAAATTGATGCTACAAAGGTGCTAGAGATTTCTCTGTTAACACGTTGCAGCAAACACACACACACACACACACAAAGTTTCGCTCAGTTTTTCTATTTGCTCGGTAAAATTCGCTCGGTGTATGGTAAGACTCATTATTAATGAGTATGCAGGCAAATACAGAGAGAGCACGCGAGGAAGAGAGAGAGTCAGTAGCGTAGAGCGTGATGCTTTTTTATGAGTCATTTCTCAAATCGAGGGATAATAAGTGGTAAGGCATATGTTTATGCAAGTCCATTATCAAGGCTATAACCCCACAAGGCTATAGTACCATATGGAGTTTAAGTATCAAGTAATGGTGCAGTTCTCCTAATTATGACTAATAGGAATGATGGTGAAAAAATGCTAATTTAAGGCGGTATGTGTCCATAGTCATAAAGGTGCCAACTATGGGTGAAAAAAACCTCCAAAAACCAAGTAAAAGAACTAGTGTATGTGCGCGTGCACGCTCAGATAAGCACTCTTCCAAGCCATATGGAAAGTCTTATCTAGGTAGGTCATTAGGTCAAGCCAAGTATAGTGACAATGTGTATGTAGCTGTTTTTACATAAATTAAAAGACATAATTGAACTTTACATTCAAAAGACAGCTGGCTCCAGAGAAAGGGAAATGATAAGTACAAAAAAACTTAGTCTTAGAATTATCTTTGTACAATGCTTATAAGATTGAAGCCTCATTCCAATATATAGATATCAGAAGTACTTCCCCAGTAGTAGGTGTAAGTGTAATCATGTGTAGACAATTGCTTTAAGCCAAAAAAAAAAAAAAATCCAAGATAAGATAGAGTCCTTATCTGCATCCATCCAAACAAGACAACAGATATGTTAGCTTTGGATGTGTTTTACAGGTATCAATGGACTATTTCAATTGTTATCCATGTTCGTCTTACAACTTTTTTAACTTAAAATCACAGTCCAAAGTACTCATGTGTTCCAGATTTTATGTTTTATTATCCCAAAGTTTATATTTCTCAATTTTTTATCATAATAGCATACATATGATTCTGATCAGAAGGCCACTACCCCTTGTCATCGAAGTGTCTCATTCCTATTAAAAGCTTATCAGTCTTTTGAGCTTTTTTCTTTGCCAGATTAGTCAAGCTCCACTTCCATTTGCTATATGAAGCCATAAAGTAGCATAAAATTCCATTAATATTTTTAAGAATATCAAACTTATTTCTGTTTATTAAGATAGACTTTGAATAGTATATGCTCATTAGGGTTCAAGATCCAACCACTCTACGCTTGTATCCCAAATAGGAAGAATACACTAACTACACTTCCTCTTAGTTTCAAAACAAAATCTTGTACCTTGTTGTTTAGCCCACCAAGTGGCCAAACTCCTAATATAAACATGGTATTTAGCCAGAACGAAGGTTTAAACCTTGAAGCAAAAAAGACTAGTGGCCCTATGGGGCTTTTTTGTCCTTTTCAACAGTATCCGAACTAGTGAATGCCAAAAAAGTGTAATGTAAAGACCCACCAAAACAGCGTATAGATTTCTAACAAGCAACATCAAGCACCAGAGTTGCTACCAAACCATCCCGAAATGGTCTTCTAGGAGAGCCAGTTAAATACTGCATGACTTGTATCGTGTTTAGAGGCAACAGCTAGTAACAGCCCAAGGACAGTAAGCAATCGGGGCATACCCCCATCTAAAAAAAACTAATGAACAGTATGCATACGCAGCAACTCATCCCATGATCTAATATGCAGCAGGTCATCCCAATCCAAATATCATATAAGTGTTATACCATACAACCAGTAATGCCACGTATTGTCAAGCAAAGCCAACCCACACAATGGGCCTTACCAAGCTAAGCGATAGCGTACACCAACCCATAAGCCCGGGTGCATATATCATCCAAAGCTAAATATGTAAACAAGGAGAGAAAAAACCAAAATACCAAGCTCAGTAAACAGTAGCCAACCTGTGTCAGTTGTGTTGCAAGCTCCATGATTGGTGCAGCAAAAAGTGAACACAGACACTTAGTTCAAACTTTTTATGCAAGTAGAACACACACAATGCTAAGTGAGAGGCAGAATGCGCCCTCGCCTCTTTAAATAGAAGAAGGTAGATCACGATCACTCATGGCGTGTAGCGTGCCAAATCCTTATCACCCCAAGCACTGAGTAGGCCTGGTGTTGTTTCTCCTGGGGAAACCAAAAAAACATAGTTGCCTCTGATGTAGTCCGGCACAGTAGAGCAGAGCAGCTATAGCGCCTTTAGCATGGCAAGGTAGGTGAGGCCCAGTTTATAGAGTAAAATATTAACACGTTAATAGATGCCAACGAAAAGACTTCCAACCATCATAACCCTATAGGGGTTCTATCCCACGATGGATGCCAACTTAGTGTAGCTAGGAAAGATATAAATCCATATTTTAAGTGGAAATACATAGCCAGGATGACTACAGTAGGGGGTAGTATAGTTTTAAAAAAAAACCATAAACAAAGAGATAAGTATCAATGTGTGTGTGTGTGTGTGTGTGTGTGTGTGTGTGTGTGTGTGTGTGTGTGTGTGTGAGAGAGAGAGAGAGAGAGAGAGAGAGAGAGAGAGAGAGAGAGACTGAAATGTTATATTAAACGTCTTCGAAAGGCCATCTATGAGACCAAACTAATACAATCTTGGTGGATCTAATCCAATGTTTGGATACAAAAATCAAAATAAAAATGAAGTAAAGTGAAAGACTAAAATCATCATCAATGCCCCAGATATCCAGCATTGGACGTTGTCCGAGAAAGTATTGCATTGATCGTTGAAGAACTTTATCCTGCTCAAAGTTCGTACCCCCATGTTCTTTGAGATCCAGAGAGGCCCTACACAGAGTCTTGGTAGGCTCCACAGGTAGCAGAGTGCTACTTTTAGAGGATACGTGTAGTGGGCATCTCTGGGAGGACGTGTGTCATAGATCCTGACCCAACAGATCTTGAGATAGGCCACTGGAGGCTTTGGGCTTGGGAGAGCTGCCCATTGGCACGAGTGCAGTGGGACCTAGGAGAGTGGTTTTGGAGAGACCCCTTCTCTTCAACATCTCACCCTAGGATCCCCTTCTTTCAAAACATTGTTCGACTGAGATGACACATTACTAGCAACACGGAGAGAGGCTCGTCCTGCTATAGCACTTCATTGGCAAGAGGAGGGTCTCACAATTGAGTTCTTGTTAGGTTTTATAGGACTCCAGACAGCCGAGGCGAGTCACTTAGTTCCAATGGCTAGTTGCACACAGAGCTACATAGTGGCTTGTCGACAGCCTGTGCAACTTGGGACCACCCTTTGCGGAGTCAACATCACTGTCTGTGGGACTACCCCATGGCACAACACGTCTGGCTTTAGGTACTTCGACTGATGCCAGCTCTTTCCACCACGCGACAATTCACTTGGGGTGTTGTTGCCTGGTCCACCCTCACTGACCCTGCGCTCCATTTTGAACTAGCCTCCACCAGCAGGATGATAGTGATTCAAGGGGTCAACCTACACTTCAGCCTGCCACAAAGCTTAGAGAGGTGTGTTGGGAGCTCGTCTATGGCCTAACACTCTGCTTCATCTGGCGGGCCCATTGCCTCCGCATCTTCCAAGCTCGCCGCATCCCACTGACGGAAATTGTTCGTGACTTCTAGTTGGAGCTGATTCACACTCTTAGGGGTCAGTTCGAGAGACTTCAGGGTCGCTCCAATTGTATGTAGGAGCACACAAAGGCTTTGCTAAGACTCTAGCGCCCAAGGCCTTTCTTCACCATGGTCCAGAATGTGCCCAGATGGCGCTACCAGCCACTTGTGTGGCTCTCCTCCCATTTTGTGATTTAGCCCCATAGTACATATTTTGTTTCCTCAGTGGGAGTCTCCCCATGCTTTTGATGTAGCCCTATGGGCAATGGAAGGATCTTTTTCTTGGAAAAAATATATTGTCATCATTGTAAAAATGCATACTCTGGTCGCCCTTCAATGACTATTGTCTATTCTATCTCTTGCATTTGTAGCTTGGCTTCTAATGCTGTGATCTTCTGATCTTCAATAGCAACGTATGCTTTGACAGTGTTGAGCTCTGCCTGCAATCTTTAAAGTTATTGTAACAGGCATGCTTTCATGGAGATGGTTTTGTAGGTGGTCGTAAAATTGATGGTTCTTTGTGCTTGACGGCAGCAGTTTTTCTTCTCTTTAGCAGTGTATGGATAGGAATAATCAGTGGCCCATTGACAAAATGACACAGAGCCAGTCAAAGGGGGTCGATGGCTCAAAAGAGACGGCACAAGCGGCATTAATCATGACCATCCAGCCATGTCAGGGTCAAGGTTTTGAACACCAGCTGCAACCTGCAAGTCACCTGATAAGGCAGTAAATCACTCCAACAATACCAAACTAGACGAAAAGCAACAATTGGATTAAAAAACATTGTAGCCAACATATGTAGAGTGGCAAACTTCCAATCTCAAAAGCATTGGCCCCTGAACTAGGCACCCCATTATGTATATTTCTTTATTCATTGCAAAGCCACAGTTACAACTGCCCGAGAGCTGACACTCTCCCTTAGAGTCATCCAGAGAATCACAGTCCCATGGAGTAATGGTGCCGTGATCGCTGATTTATAGGCACGCACCCAAAAAACCCAAAAGCTTTTAATCTGGCACCAAAATCAATTGCTTTCCTGAAATGTAACCAAAAAGCTTCTCCAGCCCTGATCTCCTACGTCAGCACAATTCGCACAGTGCCATGACAGTAGTCCCACGATTCACGGCGCAGAATGGGGGTGCCTACGCTCAGCTTTTGGTCCTGCAGTTCACTTCTTGCTCAGCTCAACTATTCCTCCTCTTCAAGTCAGGTGCCAGCACCACCAAAGGCAGATATTAATCCTCCATTGCTGGCTGTAGTGTCATTCAATAACGTGGCTATAAGATCACATATGTAGTCCTATTGGCTGCTGCATACATTAGTGGTGCTGACTTGGCAACATTGCAGAACCTACAAAGCTGCAAAAGGATATTTGCAGGCCGTGAAAAGGCTGCTTGTCACTGGTCAGACACAAGCAGGCCCGTTTGCTGTTGTTACATTCCAATGGTTTGTAGCTGAATGAAATGGCGGCCAATTGGTGGCACCAATGTGGGCCAATCGGGGCACCTACACAGCGAGAAGAAGAAGAAGAAGAATTTCAACATTGTAGGAAACTATCCAGAGAGAGAGAGAGAGAGAGAGAGAGAGCTATTGAAAATGTGAACCCGACTCATGACACATACTCAAAACAGCCAAAAGATCAAGAAGCATTTCAAACACTATTAAGACTGACAGCCTATACTGGAAAAAAAACCTCTCCCTTGGCTACTCGTAATTGTGCTGACAACTGACAGCAGCCCATATGTACAAGTACTTACAAACCACAACAGTAATGGCCTGCTGCAGGTTTAGCAAAACTAATGTCTTGTGCTACACAAGTAAACAATTTGTCGACATTGGCAATGTGTTCAGAGCTCTCCAACCCGAGAAAAGCTTTCAAAACAGAGCTCTTCAACCCAAGAATAGCTTTCAACACAGCCCATAAGCAAAGCTCCTCCAGCTAATATCTTTGGCCATCATTCCCACATGAAACAAATCCTTGGAGATTGAATGAATACAGAGCTTTAGGCAGACCGTAATCAGCCACGTAAGTTCATCTTTAATGGCCTCGCCAGGTCTCTGCATACCTTCTCTAGCATACCCAAGAAGTCTCTGACTATGATAAACAACCGCAGAGGCTGAGTCTCTCTTGTTGTACCATGGAAGTATGCAGTCACTTTCTTTACTCTGTCAAAGACTCTCGTCACCTCCTCTTTTAGCTTGACGACATCACTCTCTGCCTGTAAGCAGAATGCTTCCATATTTGCACTAAATGTATCCTCGGTGGCAAAAATACCCGAGGACTGTGCTTGCTCTTGAAAGATTGAGTTCAATCTGTTTTGAATTGTAAGCAGCCCACTTGCTAGCTTCATTACAGATTGATTCAATGCATCTGCATCAACCGCTGCCGCATCCTTCACACTTCTCAGTTCTATGCACAACTGCCAAACCACCTCTAGTCCCTTGCGCCTGACATCACTTTCTTTGAATTTGACCTCAGGTGCTGATGAATTTTCGGTAGACGGATCGCCACCAAGGCTTGCACCACGCAAAACTTTTAGACCTTCTGACTTGATGATTTCCTCAGCTACAAATTGAAGCAGAGTCGTTTTGCCATCTCCACCCTTGACATCTGATAACCGTAACAGTGTGTCAAGTTTAAATGCTTCAGCTTCCCCTCGATTTGTTCCCTTGTTGAGCCGGTTCCCTGTTTTCAAAACCGCTTCCAAAAGTTTCAAGAACAGACGGTTCTCTCTCACTTCACCACAAGCTGCCTGTAGAACCCAAAAAAAAAAGGGAACAAATCTCTCTCTCTCTCTCTCTCTCTCTCTCTCTCTCTCTCTCTCTCTCTTTGTTTTTTTGTTTTTTTTGTTACTCTGACTTTGTATCAGATCCACCACATTGTAACTTGCTGGTCTCATAGGTCACTTTGGCCTTTTGAAGACGTTAATATAACATTTCATTTCATTCTCTCTCTCTCTCTCTCTCTCTCTCTCTACCATGCTTTCGTTTAGGGTTTGTTGCTGTATTTTAGGGTTCGCGACCTGTTTTTAGGGCTCGCGAACACAGATTAAGGTAAAGATCTCTCTCTCTCTCTCTCTCTCTCTCTCTCTCTCTCTCTCTCTCTCTCTCTCTCTCTCTCTCTCTCTCTCTCACATATCACGCCATCTCTCTCTCTCTCTTTACCATGCTTTCGTTTAGGGTTTGCTGCTGTATTTTAGGGTTCGCGACCTGTTTTTAGGGCTCGCGACCTGTATTTTAGGGTTCGCGACCTTTTTTTTTTCTTCTTTTTTTCCTTTTTTTTTTTTTTTTTTTTTTTGAGGCCGGTTACCCTCACATGTAGAGCCCGCACCCTCCTTCTTTGTTCCTCTTCGAGGGTCATGTTGATAAGAGTGGGTGTACAAGGAGCTTCCTTACCTTTCCCTTTCTTGGCAACCTCAATCCATTTTTCGGCCTCCTCTACTTTCTTTTGCGTTTCGGATATGACCGCGGCCCATGACTTCTTCTCCTCATTGATGTTGTCAATTTCTTCCCTCAAAGAGGGCTGAAATTCCCCCTCTTCAAGCCCATTTTTTGACCGTGTTTCCAACACTTCTTTGTGGAGGTCCAAAATGCTATTCTCCAACGTGGCGATCTTGTTGAGAAGATGATCCTTCTCGTCCTTCCACCTCTTCTCCTTTTCTTGGAAGAGAAGAAGGAATTCTTGAGGAAGAGACCTACTCTCAAGAAGACAGGTATTTTCTTAGGCGATGACCTCACTCTCTCACAACTTGCGCATATGAGAGAAGTAATGCCCGAGATTCAAGCGGCAAGGGAGAAGGGGAAGATGGCCTTTTACAGAGATGGTCGGGTGGTGATTGTAGAGCGGCGCTCTACATGACGGTGCGAGACCTATGGGACCACATTGAGGATGGCGACTTGGAATTGTAATGGGTCTATGAGGTTGGATGTTGGTGCCTTTGAGGACAGTTTCAGAGACAAGGACATTGTTTTCTTTTCAGAGACTCACCAGGCCCCTGGCCAACTGTTGCCACATGTGGTGGGATACAAATGGGAGACAGCCCACAGAACAGTCACGAGATCTGAGCATGGGAGTAGAGGTTCAGGAGGAGTAGCGGTGTTGTTTAGGGAGGAGCTACAGCCACTACTACATATTGTACGGAGAGATGATCAGGCTAGATACATGTGGGTGAGGCTGAGAGCTGACACAGGTCGATTTCTATATATTGCTATATGTTACTTCCCCCCCAGTACGTCAGTATATGCTGTATCCAGAGGGCAGTCGCCTTTCTCAATTCTAGATGATGATATATGGGAGTTTTCTAGGGATGGTGATATCATCCTCCTAGGAGACTTCAATGCTCGAACGGGCAACTGTCAGACAGTCTTCTACGACACTTCAGATGAGATGCTTAGAGAGTTGGATGTGGGTGAGCTGGGGTTTGACAGATGCTCACATGACAGAGAGCAGACTGAGTATGGGAGATACCTCACGGAGATGACGACTACACATGGGCTAGCCATACTTAATGGCTTACAGCGGTTTCCTGGAGCAGCAGGCTTCACATGCTTTCCACACAGACATGGGGCCAGTACAATGGACTATGTTATGACACAGCCGAGCTTTATTCCTTGTATTCAGGATTTCACAGTGGGAGCCAGACCAGTGGGCGTAGCAGTGGATCATGCTCTCTTGACACTGTCCGTATCTTTTCAGTTTAGTACAGCCCAGAAATCAGGAGGCAGGTCACACACCCGTTATACATTTACACCAGAGACTGACTCGGTTTATACAGAGGCGATCTGGGATCGTCTATGCACAGTTGCTCCAGGCCTCTCAGTAGAGGAGTGCACTACTTTACTAACTGAGACACTACATGATGCAGCATCAGAGGCATACCCACACACTCAACCGGATCGGAGGCGACATTCTGGGAGCATGCCCCAGAATAGTTGGTATGATGAGGAGTGCAGAGAGATGAGAGCCCAGCTTCAGAGGGATCTTCATTTAGGAGTCATCACCTACAGACAGTCGCGGATTGCTTTCCGGCGCCTTGTGCGAAAGAAGAAACGAGCTTACCTGGCCCAGATGGAGCGAGACTTGTATCAGTTGTTCTTGAGTAGAGACTCAGGCGAGGCATGGCGACTCTTCCATGAGCACTCCCCTCCCCCAGTGATTACTTCTCCTGATGTGTGGGGCCAGTATGCGACATCGTTATATACAGTTCCTGGGTAGGATCCCCTTCAAGATCCTACAAAGCCATGTCCACCTACGAGCACCTTCTTTACCACTGAGATGGTAAAGAGAGCCATTGACAGGATGAGGACCAGGAGGGCTTACGATCATGACGGTCTAGTAGCGGAGCACTTTATACATGCTAGGGATATGCTGATGGAGGTTCTTGCAGTGCTGTTCAATCGTGCCATGTGTGAGGGATTACCTGAGACTTGGAGGTTGTCTACTATTGTGCCTATATTCAAGGCAGGTGATCCTACAGAGCCTGGAAATTACCGCACTATTATGGTTGGACACACACTGGCACGATTGTATGCATCCATTATTGAGCAGCAGTTGAGTAAGTGGGCAGAGGGTGAGGGTGTACGGGCAAAGGGACAGGCAGGTTTCAGGAGGGGTTTCTCCACTCTTGACCATATTCTGACACTCAGAGCTATCATTGAGGAGGGCAGGTCACATGGGAGACGGATTTATTGTAGCTTTGTGGATTTTCGCAAAGCATTTGACATGGTACCGAGAGCTCGACTGATGCGCAGACTGCAGGAGATGGGGGTGCCCCCAGTGTTGATTTGGGGGATTATGGCTTTATACAGATCAGTGATGGGACATGTACGCACCCCAGAGGGGATATCTGACTTAGTTCACTCCACTATCGGGGTGAAACAGGGTTGCCCATTGTCTCCTACTCTATTTGGTATGTATGTTGATGAGGTGTCTGATTACATTGACAGAGAGGGTGATAGAGGTGCCCAGCTGGCAGGGACGTGGATCCCATTGTTGTTATATGCTGATGATATTGTCTTGATCTCTGACTCACCAGAGGGTATGCAGCGATAGTTGGATGCATTACACAGTTTTGCAGAGGATAGTGGATTGTCTGTAAACCTTGGTAAAACCAAGGTCATGGTGTTTAACACCACACCGCAGTGGATCAGGAGATCGGCACCGACCTTCACGTATGGTCAAGAGATTGTGGAGTATACAGATGCATACACTTACCTTGGGATAGTCTTCACTAGGCCGAGGTTTTCTTTGGGGAGAGCAGCAGAGACTAGACTGACCAGAGCTTATGCGGCCTTGGGAGGCTTGGAGAGGATGTGTTTGCAGGTTCAGTTCCAGGAACCTCGGACAAAGTTATGGCTCTTTGATACTTTAGTAGCCTCAGCTATGATGTATGGGGTACAGGTATGGGGACCTTCTGTAGGCCAAGATGGTTGGAGACGTATGGAGAGGCCCTTGGTATCTATGATCTCCCGATTGATCAGAGCCAAGGCCTCCGTACCTCACGCGATCATTCGAGAAGAGCTAGCTGCCCCCCCCATGGAGATTGAGGCGCTTACCAGATCAGTGTCCTTTGTGCACAGCCTATGGGATACTACTAGAGACAGATATGCTAGACTGGCCCTTGAGTCTTCCAGACAGTTAGCTCTACAAGGGGACACTTCATGCTGGTCTGCACAGATGACTTCATGGTTTCAGACGCATGGCTTCACCATGGACAGGTTGCCCCCTTTCCAGTATTCTCTTCAGGCACCCTCGCTGTCTCTTACACGGGTGGAGATCACTAGACTCATTCGTCAGGACCTGATCCAGCTCGACACCAGGAGGACATGGATAGAGCCGCCTCAGGAGTTGAGCACGAAGATGGCTTTCTATAGAGAGCATCTTCTCCACCTCACAGGAGATGGGTTTGTGATTCGACCCAGCTACATGGACACACATATGTCTCATGGTTTGCGTTGTGCCATTGGTCAGATACGCACATCCTCACATCAGCTTGAGATTGAGACTGGTAGATTCAGAGGGATACCAGCAGACAGCAGGATATGCCGATTATGCCAGAGAGAGCAAGAGACAGAGTTGCACTACATATGTCATTGCACAGTGTTCTATGAGATACGGGGGCGTTTCCACTGCTTATTCAGAGAGGGTTTTGGTCCTCTATCTAGGGTCATGAGTTATGAGGATCAGAGATGTCTTGGACTATATCTACTTGAGTTACACAGGTATAGAGACACTTTACTGGGGAGAGCTAGAGAGAGGCACTCCCAGAGACACATTACAGATTTCTTTTCACTAGATATGGGACAGCCAGAGGAGCAGCCACCACTGCAAAGCTCGTCCCACACTCATTCGACCACTACTGGCACTCTCATCGACCGAGCATTGGAGCTACAGAGATACAGACGACCGCGACTGAGGAGAGGAGCTACACAGCATCGACGGAGACTACAACAGAAGATTCAAGCCATACTCTCTCGACATCCAGAGTGCAGATGAGGATGGATCTCACCATTTCTTCCATCTTTGTTTCACACACTGTTACATCCAGTTTACCGGGTACCTATTGTATCAACTGCTACACCCACGTAGTTTTAGATTGTAGTAGTAGTAGTAGTATTTTGTTCCACTTCTAGTTCTTTTCTAGTTCTTTTGTACCCAGACATGGTATTAGATTCACTATTTTGTAACTGATTGGTCTCATAGGTCATTTTGGCCTTTTGAAGACATTAATATAACATTTCATTTCATTTCATTTCTCTCTCTCTCTCTCTCTCTCTCTCAAATTTTTCCGCTTAGTTTTATGCTTGGCTCACATCGACCAACTTAGGACCCCATAGTAGATATCTTTGTTTTGTACTGTTGTTAGGTTATTTTGTTACTCTGACTTTGTATCAGATCCACCACTTTGTAACTTTCAGGTCTCATAGGTCATTATGGCCTTTTGAAGACGTTAATATAACATTTCATTTCATTTCATTTCTCTCTCCAGTTTGCCGCTCGGCAATACTGTTGGCAAGGTCTGTCATCACTGTCAGTGCATCATCTGTTTTGATGCGGCTGGGCTGGATGCCACCAACGGCTGTCTTGAGGATGGTGTATTGGCCAACAAACTAAGAGTAGTCCTCCGTAGCCATAGCCTGCAAGTAACAAGACAGGGATGACGGAAGGTAGCACCCAAGCACGTCACACAGACATATAGGGTCTCCATCGTGAGGGAATGCAGCAAGCTGCTGCTGTAGGCTGTGTATGATAAAGAAGTCGCCTCTCTCTCTCTCTCTCTCTCTCTCTCTCTCTCTCTCTCTCTCTCTCTCTCTCTCTCTCTCTCTCTCTCTCTCTCTCTCTCTCTCTCTCTCTCTGCGAGCAGGCTCTTGGCTGAGAGCTCTACAAGGTTCTTGGCGAGCAGATTCTTGGCTGAGAGCTCTGCAAGGTTCTTGGCGAGCAGGTTCTTGGTGAGCTGGCTGAGGCGAGGGCGTGCTGGCTGAGGCGAGGGCGAGCAGGTTCTTGGCGAGCAAGAATCTGAGGCGAGGACGAGCAGGTTCTTGGCAAGGGCGAACTGGCTGAGGCGCTGCCAACCTGCTGGACGAGGGACGAGAGGCGAGCTCTCTCTCTCTCTCTGCTGGACGAGAGTCTTGGGCAAGGGCGAACTGCTGATCTTGGACGAGAGATGAGCTCGACTGGGCGAGGGGCGAGCTACTGGTCGAAAGGCGAGGGGCGAGCTGCTGGACCTGGTCAAGGGCGAGCTGCTAAGCCTGGGGCAAGCTGCTGGTCCAGTGTCAAGAGGTCGAGTCCTGGGTCGAGGACGAGGAGCCTACCCAGGGCGAGGACGAGTTGCCTGCCAAGGGCGAGGGCGAGGGTCCTGACCTCTGAAGGACGAGAGCGAGCTGCCTGCCAAGGGTGAGAGCGAGCTGCCTACCAAGGGCGAGGGCGAGAAGAGCCAAGGGCGACGAGACGAGACCAGCCTGCCAAGGCTAGGGCGAGGACTTTGGAGACAAAGGCGAGGCCAAGCAGGGGGGAGGCGAGACCTCTGCTGGTGAGTCTTTGTTCTTCTCTCTCAGATGGACCAACCAGCCGAGGATGGTGATGCAAGTGGCTTCACCACCCCACAAAAAATGAAAGCGACTTTCAAGCGGAGGAGCAGAGATAGTATACTCTCGCCAAGCTCACTGCGGGCAAGGAAAACCGTCAGACTCCAAGATGATTTAATGATGGAGAGGGTTCAAGTGATGATTAAATCTGAGCTCAGCTTTATGAGAGATGACATCAGGAAAGAGATGTACGCAAATGCAGGTAGTTATAAGAATTCTAGGTATGCAGATATGAGGAAAGAATTAGATAAAGCAATGCTTGATAGGCATGATGAGATGTATCTATCTGTGAAAGGGGAGATGCAGGCTCTAATGCGGGTAGAGGTGAATGTAATGGAATGTATTATGCAGAAAAAGTTGGATGAGGCAATTGCAAGCTTTGAATCTTGGAAAACCAACGTGGAAAAGTGCATGAAGGAAAAAGATGCAGTGATTGAAGAGCTTAAAGGGGAACTTGCAGCTTGCAAAATTATACCCAAAACGGAAGGGTAAAATCAGCCCTCGATGTTAAAGGAGCTCGACGATATTAAGGAGCAGGTGAAAACTCTGCACGAAGGGGAAGAACAAAACTCGAAAGAGGCTTCCTCATGGGCGGAGCGCCTTTTTAAAACACAAGAGAAAGTTGACGAAGCAAAAAAATGGATTGAAGGTGCAAAGAAAGGGAAGGCCCGCAGGCCAGAAGCCGCACAGACTTCTACCATCATCAATATGACCATTGAGGAGGAACAGAAGAGGAGGACTAGAGCCCTCCATGTGCGTATTACTGGTATCAAAGACACCGAAAATGTAGAAGACGAAGTGAAGGAACTCTTGTAGCGCATGGGCATCCCGGAACCGATGCACACAGGTGCTTGGAGAGTAGGAAAGAAAGGAGTGGATGAGAAGGCAAACATCAAAGAGAAAGCACTTATTTTGCGTTTTCCGACTTTGGAAACAAGGAATGAATTCCTGAAGAAGAGACCGGGACTTAAGAAAACTGGAATATTTATGGGGGATGACCTTACTTTAGCACAAATAGCACATATGCAAGAGTTGATGCCAGAGATCAAGGCAGCAAGGGAGAAAGGAAAAATTGCCTTTTATAGAGGAGGGAAAGTAGTGGTTTTGGAAAAACGCACAGCATGACGGTGCGAGACATATGGAACCACACTCTAGATGGTGGCATGGAATTGTAATGGATCATATAGGCTAGATGTGGGTGCCTTTGAGGATAGCTTCAGAGATAGAGACATTGTCTTTTACTCAGAGACACATCAAAAATCTGGACAATTGATGCCAAGTGTGACTGGTTATTTATGCGAGACAGCTTGTCGGCCAGACGCTAGATCCCACCATGGGAGTCGAGGTTCAGGAGGGGTAGCAGTCTTATTCAAGGAGGAGTTGCAGCCGCTATTACAGATTGTCCGGAGAGATAACCAGGCAAGATACATGTGGGTGAGACTGAGAGCTGAGACATGCAGATTCTTATACATTGCTATATGTTACTTTCCCCCTAGCACATCAGTCTATACCTCACCTAGAGGGCAATCCTCTTTCTCTATACTTGATGATGACATATGGGAGTTCTCTAGAGATGGAGATATCATTCTCTTGGGAGACTTTAATGCCAGGACGGCCAACTCCCAAATGGTATTTTATGATACCTCGGAGGAGATGCTTATAGAGATGGATATATCGGAGATGGGGCTTGACAGACACTCACAGGATAGAGAGCACACATAGTATGGGAGATATCTCATAGAGATGGCGACTACGCATGGTCTAGCCATACTTAATGGTTTAGAGATTTTTCCTTCGTCTGGGGGATTCACATGCTTTCCACACAGACATGGGGCCAATACAGTAGACTATGTCATGACTTCACCGAGCTTCATCTCTAATATTCAAGATTTCAGTGTGGGCCCTAGGCTTGTTGGAGTAGCAGTGGACCATGCTCTCCTGACTTTTTCAGTCTCTTTCCAGTATAGTGTCACGAGGACGTGGCAGTTATTAACCATGTCACAGAGATGTGGCAACTGCTAACCTTGGTTGTTGGTTTCTTTCCAATGGGGTTTATTTTATTTGTTTTGAGACCCTCTTTTTGAAGTAGCAAACGGTCGGACATTGTATGGCCAATGTGAACGGTAGATTCACCCGCAGACAGGAAGTGGTCGGCACTGGAATTCGTATGGTAAGAGGATGTCTAGGCTCAAAGCAAGATCATATAGGTCCCCCCGTCGCACTTAGCAAGTTGGTGGATACTAGGAAGTGAACTCAATTAAGGCGTAAAGTCAAGGTGGGACTACCAACAAAAAGTATCCGACAGTTGGGCCACATTGCATTTTTGGATGCGGTCTCAATGAGGATAGATGGTCAGAAGACCAGTGGGAACCCAACGGAAGCATCTCCTAAAATTTAGGGAACTGCTATTTTGGGCCGTGAAATGTGTTCGCGTCATTACCTCCGGTATGACTAGGGGAACACTTTATAACTCTGCCGCAAAGTCAACTGACACGTTGGTTGGGATATTTTTAAGCGACGAACCCGAAACGGGAAAATGCTTGAAAATGCGCCAAGTGTCACATTTTCGTGAACTTTCCTCTTGCAAAAAAATGGGCGCTGATTTTTATGCTAGGAGAGGCCTCATTTCAGCTTTTGTCACAGGTTAAGAGCTATGGAGTGCTTCCTTTCCCTCTCATGTACAGTGTGGTGCTAGGAGTGATGCCCTGCACACTACACACTGCTCTCTCTCTCCCCTACGCACAGTTATGTGATGCCCCACAAGAGGGCTACTCATTTGACTGATGTACAGTTGTGTGGGTTCATGCTTTTGTGCTGAGGCAAGAGCCTCCTTGAGCAGGAACAGGGATAGCTAACTGCTGCTCCAAAGCAGGCACTAGTGAGAGTCATAACCTCACCGTACAGGTGCAAAATCAGCGTTGTGTATGCACTGTAAATTCACTGTTTTTCAGCCATACGGACGCCAGGACCATTGGGAATCGTGCCCCACTGGCAGAGGACAGTTAGGGGACTGTTTGGGGCTGAAAACAGGGCAAAAACCAGTAAATACAGCGTGCTGAATTTACTGTTTTTGGACAGGAATCAGAGGGTATACGACAGTGCAAGCGAGTTCTAGCAGGGGAATTGGTTTCGCGCAAGTTTTGGGGCTGTTATGCTGCCGAAATTTGGCCAAATCAAATGGTATCTAGGTGGATACATGTGAAGGATTCCCAGGACCTTACCTTGTAGTTTACCCTCCTAAAGAATAAAGAAATACCGAAAGGGGCGCCAATTTTGGGGCCTACAGGTTGTCGGCGTGTGCTCGGAGCATTCTAGCTTCCGAGCTGTGTGTGTGATTAAGTGTTAATTCCCATTACAGGTTCTCTTTGCAAAGTGCTCTGTGTGTGTGTATAAAGTAAAGAATTCCGGGTGAAAGCCAACGCCTACCGCCCTACGGGCCGGTTACATGGTTCCATTGCCGGGATATCAATCACTTTTTCCTCAAAGAGTGAGCCTGGATTGTTTAGGTTAAAGACACACAGTGCAAGAACACGGGGATTACACTATGGCCGACAAGGGGAAGGGAATTATGGAAGAGGGTTCCTCTCCAAAGGACAGGCAGGAGATTCCTATGGTTTTTGAGATTTGCGAGAGCTCACGGCCACGTCAGTATGTACCTCGTGTCAACGTGAATGTCCCTCCAGTAGTACAGGGCTTTATGACAGGGCAACTTGAGGATGATGCGTTTAAGACTCAGTTAGTTGCCGCGGTGAATGTCTTTTCGCAGCTGGTGCAGAATCCGAGGTTTATGGAATTCTTGCAAGCGCCAACAGTGCAACAGCAAAATAGGCAACCTACGCCGCGTACAGAGCTTGTTGGAGCTCAAGCCCAGGTACTTCATGAGGCGCATGAGGAAAGGGAACACTCGCATGTTGCGGAGTCTTGCCTTGTTGAAAGGAGAGGACGGTGGATTTCCGAGCAGTGATAAAGGAGGGCAGCAAAAGAAAAATTCAGCGAAGAAGCCCTTTGTGAAAACGGCTCCTGGTGCGTCACAGGGGTCAGAACAAGCCACCAAAGACAAGGATTCAGCTGGGACTTTTGGAGCGCAGGCAAAGAAACAGAAAAGGAAGCCTTTTGTGCGCAAGTCGCTCGAGGAAAAGAAGATCCTAATGGCTAAGAACAAATGCTTTATATGTGAGCAGCCTGGTCATATTTCTATCAATTGTCCACAAAGAAAAAGGCCAACTGACTCAGAGGATAAAGAAGACCAGAAAGGCAAGAAGCCTAAACCCACGGCAGGTTTAGTGCCAGACATGGTGGGTGACAGACCCAGCACAGATGCCAATGAGTTATGCAGGGCATGGGGTAAAGTTAGGGATCAGACGGCACTCATCTTCTTTGATCCAGGTGCCAAAGCCAACTTTATCTCACCAGAGTTAGCTATGAAGCTGGGCATCAAAGTTGAAGAGATGGGGTACACAGCAGAGGCAGGGTTGGCATGTACTGGCCACTCAGAGTGTGTTACTCCCATCATTGGAAAACTGCGTCTGCATATTCAATCGTATGTGGACACTGAAGAGTTTTACATCATGCCGCTGGAAGGTTGTGACGCCTTGTTGGGGATCCCGTGGATGTTCCGAGTGCATGGACTCTTGGATGCCTACAACAAAAAGATCATTGTACAGCATAGGGGCAAAACTCACATCTTGGATGTAAAGATTAAAGGAGAGTCAGTCCCTATTGTATCTGCTTCTGCTATCACTTCTGTAATAAAGAATCATCTTTCTGTGTACCTGATTTTTGCACGTGATGTCTCAGATAGTGATCAGTCAAATTTATCTGTGTTAGATAAAGAAAGGTCAGCATTTTTGCAAAAGTTTAGTGACTGTTTTTCTGATTCATTACTGTCGCAATTGCCGCCAGAGAGACCTGAGGACCATCGGATAGATTTGGTGCCAGGGTGTAGCCCACCAAATAGACCTCCCTACAGGGTTAGTGCGGCGCAGCAGAAAGAGATTATGGGCCAGGTTGAGGAGTTATTAGAGAAGGGGCTGATTCCGCCTAGTTCTTCACCCTTTTGCTCCCCAGTGCTCCTAGTGCAGAAGAAGGATGGCTCATGGCGCATGTGTATTGATTACCGTGCGTTGAATAAGAATACCATCAAGAATAGGTTTCCTATTCCTCGCATTGATGATATTCTCGATCGTTTAGAGGGTGCTGCAATTTTCAGCAGGATAGACCTTAAGAGTGGGTACCATCAGATTCGTATAAGGCCAGAGGATGTGTACAAGACTGCGTTTAGAACGACATTTGGTCTTTATGAGTTTCTAGTGATGCCGTTTGGGCTAACAAATGCTCCTGCCACGTTCAACAGAATGATGGACCGGATTTTCCGCTCGCATCAACAGTTTGTTGGAACATTCTTCGATGACATGATTGTGTATTCGAAGAATGAAGAGGAGCATAGGCGTCACTTGACCATTGTGTTCGAAGAGCTGCGCAGTCACAGGTTACTTGTCAATCCTAAGAAAAGTGAATTCTTCCTCGAAGAGATCCACTTTCTGGGCCACATAGTCTCAAAGGATGGTGTTAGAATGGATCCCGCAAAGGTCGAAGCTATCAAGACATGGCCAGACTTGAAGACTGTGCACGATGTCAGAAGCTTCTTGGGATTGTGTTCCTACTATAGAAGGTTTATCAGAAATTTTGCAAAGATAGCATCGCCTCTTCACGCATTGCAAAAGAAAGAGGTCACTTTCAGATGGACCCAAAAAGAGATTTCAGCTTTTAGTCTCTTAAAGGAAAAGTTGACTTCAGATCCAATTATTGTTTTGCCAGATCTCAGGAAGTCATTTGTGGTCCAGTGTGACGCGTGTGGCAGTAGCATCGGAGCAGTGCTAATGCAAGATGGACGGGTAGTAGCCTATGAAAGCCGAATTTTGCAAGGGCCAGAGAGGACTATGCAAGTCTATGAGAAAGAGCTCTTGGCCGTTATTCATGCGCTTTCTAGCTGGAAGCACTACCTCTTAGGTGCTGATTTTGTTGTCCAAACAGATCATCAGACCTTGCGATACTTCTTGAGACAGTCAAAGTTATCCGAAAAGCATATGCGATGGGCAAACATTCTTTCCATGTTCCACTTCCAGATTATGCATGTGGAAGGCAAGAAGAATGTTGTGACTAATGCGTTATCAAGAAAGCCACAAATTTCAGCTGTGTCAATTCCTTATCATCATGAGTTAGATGACATGAAGGAACAGTATACTGCTGATGAAGATTTTGCAAGGATCTTTGAACAGTTACAAGAGGGGCAACATCACGAGCACTACCTCCTCAGAGATGGTTTTATGATGATGCATGGCAGACTTTGTGTCACTAGGCCACTGCGACATAAAGTCATGGAAGAGAGTCATGTCCCACCGTATGCAGGGTATCGTGGCATAGATGCAACAGTTAAAGCGGTAGAGACGTTCTTCTGTTGGCCTACCTTGAGGAGAGATGTGGATGCCTTTGTGCGAGCATGCATAGTTTGCCAAAAGGTCAAGTTTGACAGGCAAAAGGCACCAGGGTTGTTACAACCATTGCCGATTCCGGATAAGCCATGGGAAAGCATTGCTATGGACTTTATCTTTGATCTTCCAAGGACGCCAACAGGGAATGATGGTATATGGACCATTATCTGCAGGTTCAGCAAGCAAGCCCATTTTATCCCTGTCAGGAAGAAGATAAAATCTGATCAGATGGCACGCTTGTTCATGTACAATGTGTTTAAGTACCATGGTATGCCACAATCGATTATCAGTGATCGTGATCCTCGCATGACCATTTTGTTCTGGAGAGGATTGTTTGAGAACATGGGTACTACGCTCAAGTTCTCGTCTTCGTTTCATCCACAAACTGATGGACAATCAGAAGAGGCCAATTCTACTGTCTTAGATCTGCTGAAATCCTATGTGTAAGATAATAAGGGCAAGTGGGAACAGTATTTGCCTATGCTTGAGTATGCGTACAATAATACGGTGCATTCGTCTACTGGCAAAGCACCTTTTGAAATTGTTGAAGGCGGCAAAAAGGTTCCTCCCATTTTGCACACAAAGGACAAGATCTTTGAGGCAGATCGATATGTTGAGAACATGGATGAGATGTATAAGAAGATTAAAGTTGCCTTGGAGAAGACTCGGGCAAAACAGAAAAAGGCTGCTGATCGTCACCGTCGTGAATTGCTACTATCACCTAGTGATTGGGTTCTCTTAAGGTTCGAAAAGGCAAGGTTAAAGAAGATGAAGGGCAAGGAACGACTGTTTCCTAAGCTCAGCATGCGTTACTATGGGCCTTTTCAAGTGCTTGACAAGATCAGCGATGTGGCTTACAGGCTGAAATTCCCTGATACGTAGAAGATTCATAATGCGTTTCACGTGAGTCTTCTAAGACCCTTCGTGGGTGATGTGCCAGAAGATATGCCAGTTGAGGATCAGCCAGAAGTTGAGGAACTTGATGAGATCCTGGTACCTGAGCAAGTTTTGGCACATAAGGACAGAAAAGTTAAAGGACAAGTTGCAAGACGCTATTTGGTGAAGTTCAAGAACTATCCGCCTATGGATGCAAAGTGGATGGAAGAGCATGAACTGTCAGAGTCACCAAATGTATTGCAGCTCTACCTTGAAGCCTTTGGGTTACAGCCTACTTATGCCCCAACCCAACATGTGCAAAGGAGGGGTAATGACAGAGCTAGTACATCAAATGTACATATGAATTCAGTGCCATAGATAGAAATGGCAAAAGTATGAAGGCCTCATTAAGTCATTTGTATCTATGTATGTTACGACCTTTCTTGCGGATACATGCGATGATAAAAGAGTGTTGATAGCAC
Source organism: Adiantum capillus-veneris (assembly GCF_014529385.1). Taxonomy (NCBI): domain Eukaryota; kingdom Viridiplantae; phylum Streptophyta; class Polypodiopsida; order Polypodiales; family Pteridaceae; genus Adiantum; species Adiantum capillus-veneris. Next base: position 123,174,713 of record NC_140939.1, read on the forward strand.
AAGATCATCAGTGGCGTGTATTTATGGAATGCAATCAAGGACGTTTGCGATTTCAAGAGGGGGGTATGTCACGAGGACGTGGCAGTTATTAACCATGTCACAGAGATGTGGCAACTGCTAACCTTGGTTGTTGGTTTCTTTCCAATGGGGTTTATTTTATTTGTTTTGAGACCCTCTTTTTGAAGTAGCAAACGGTCGGACATTGTATGGCCAATGTGAACGGTAGATTCACCCGCAGACAGGAAGTGGTCGGCACTGGAATTCGTATGGTAAGAGGATGTCTAGGCTCAAAGCAAGATCATATAGGTCCCCCCGTCGCACTTAGCAAGTTGGTGGATACTAGGAAGTGAACTCAATTAAGGCGTAAAGTCAAGGTGGGACTACCAACAAAAAGTATCCGACAGTTGGGCCACATTGCATTTTTGGATGCGGTCTCAATGAGGATAGATGGTCAGAAGACCAGTGGGAACCCAACGGAAGCATCTCCTAAAATTTAGGGAACTGCTATTTTGGGCCGTGAAATGTGTTCGCGTCATTACCTCCGGTATGACTAGGGGAACACTTTATAACTCTGCCGCAAAGTCAACTGACGCGTCGGTTGGGATATTTTTAAGCAGCGAACCCGAAACGGGAAAATGCTTGAAAATGCGCCAAGTGTCACATTTTCGTGAACTTCCCTCTTGCAGAAAAATGGGCGCTGATTTTTATGCTGGGAGAGGCCTCATTTCAGCTTTTGTCACAGGTTAAGAGCTATGGAGTGCTTCCTTTCCCTCTCATGTGCAGTGTGGTGCTAGGAGTGATGCCCTGCACACTATACACTGCTCTCTCTCTCTCCCCTACGCGCAGTTATGTGATGCCCCACAAGAGGGCTACTCATTTGACTGATGTACAGTTGTGTGGGTTCATGCTTTTGTGCTGAGGCAAGAGCCTCCTTGAGCAGGAACAGGGGTAGCTAACTGCTGCTCCAAAGCAGGCACTCGTGAGGGTCATAACCTCACCGTACAGGTGCAAAATCAGCACTGTGTATGCGCTGTAAATTCACTGTTTTTCAGCCATACGGACGCCAGGATCATTGGGAATCGTGCCCCACTGGCAGAGGACAATTAGGGGACTGTTTGGGGCTGAAAACAGGGCAAAAACCAGTAAATACAGCGTGCTGAATTTACTGTTTTTGGACAGGAATCAAAGGGTATACGACAGTGCAAGCGAGTTCCAGCAGGGGAATTGGTTTCGCGCAAGTTTTGGGGCTGTTATGCTGCCGAAATTTGGCCAAATCAAATGGTATCTAGGTGGATACACGTGAAGGATTCCCAGGACCTTACCTTGTAGTTTACCCTCCTAAAGAATAAAGAAATACCGAAAGGGGCGCCAATTTTGGGGCCTACAGGTTGTCGACGTCTGCTCGGAGCATTCTAGCTTCCGAGCTGTGTGTGTGATTAAGTGTTAATTCCCATTACAGGTTCTCTTTGCAAAGTGCTCTGTGTGTGTGTATAAAGTAAAGAATTTCGGGTGAAAGCCAACGCCTACAGCCCTACGGGCCGGTTACAATAGTGTCTCTCAGACACCACAGAGGATTGCACACACACGGTATACTTTTACACCAGAGACGGATTCAGTTTATGTGGAAGAGATTTACAGACGGATCTGGGCAGCCGAGCCTGTATATACAGTGGAGGAGATCACCACTTTATTGACGAAGATCTTGCATGGGGCAGCAGCAGAGGCATACCCACACACTCAACCAGATCAGAGAAGACGTTTTGGGAACATGCCTCAAAATAGTTGGTATGATGAGGAATGCAGAGAGATGAGAGTTCAGATTCGGAGCGAGCTTATACTTGGAGTCATTACATATAGACAGTCTCGGATTGCTCTTCGACGTTTGGTGCGACGGAAGAAGCGGGCCTTTTTAGCCCAAATGGAACGTGATTTGTATCAACTCTTTTTGAGTCGAGATTCAGGTGAGGCCTGGTGTCTTTTCTGTGAGCACTCACCTCCTGCAGTGATTACCTCTCCCGAGACTTGGGGTCAATATGCAGCATCATTATATACAGTACCCGGGCAACCACCATTACCAGACCCTCTAGAGCCATGTCCAGCCACTAGTACCTTCTTTACCACTGAGATGGTGAAAAACGCCATTGACAGGATGAGGACTAGGAGAGCATATGATCATGATGGTTTGGTGGCAAAGCACTTGATACATGCTAGAGATTTACTGTCAGAGGTTCTTGCACGGTTGTTTAACCGTGTCATGTGTGAGGGACTACCCGAGTCCTGGAGATTATCTACTATTGTACCTCTCTTCAAGGCAGGGGACCCCACAATGCCAGGGAACTACCTTACTATTATGATAGGGCACACATTGGCAAGATTGTATGCATCCATTCTTGAACAACAACTGAGTAAATGGGCAGAAAATGAGGGCATACGAGCAGCAGGACAGGCTGGATTCAGGAGGGATTTCTCCACTTTGGACCATATTCTTACACTCAGAGCCATTATTGAGGAGGGTCGGGCTCATGGGAGACGGATGTCTTGCTGCTTTGTGGACTTCCGCAAAGCATTTGACACAGTGCCGAGGGCCATATTGATGCACAGGCTACTGAAGTTGGGAGTACCCACAGAGATCATATGGGGGATCATGGCTTTATGCGGCTCAATGACTGGCCAAGTACGCACTCCAAAGGGGATTTCTGACATTGTTCATTCCACTATTGGAGTGAAACAAGGGTGTCCTTTGTCCCCTACACTTTTTGGTATGTATGTAGATGAGGTCTCTGACTACATTGACAGAGAGGGTGACAGAGGCGCTCAGCTAGCAGGGACATGGATTCCTTTATTATTATATGCTGATGATATTGTGTTGATATCAGAGTCGCCAAAGGGCATGCAGAGACATTTGGATGCATTGCACAACTTTGCAGAGGATAGTGGACTGTCTGTGAACCTTGGTAAAACCAAGGTTATGGTGTTTAACACCACACCACAGTGGGTCAAGAGATTGGCACCTGCACTCGTATATGGTCAAGACACTGTGGAGTACACAGATGAATATACATATCTGGGGGTGGTATTCACGAGACCGAGGTTTACTCTGAGGAGAGCAGCAGAGACTAGACTATCCAGAGCCTATGTGGCATTGGGAGGGCTAGAGAGGATGTGTTCGCAGGTTCAGTTTCAAGAACCACGAACAAAGTTATGGCTCTTTGATACTTTGGTTGCTTCAGCTATGCTTTATGGGGTCGAAGTGTGGGGACCATCTGTGAATCATGACAGTTGAAGGAACATGGAGAGACCCTTGGTATTTATGATATCCCGGATGATTAGAGCCAAGGCCTCCGTACCACATGCGATTATCCGAGCGGAGGTAGCTGCCCCTCCTATAGAGATTGAGGCTCTTACCAGATCAGTGTCCTTTATGCACAGTCTATGGGATACACATAGAGGCAGATATACTAGATTGGCTCTTGAGTCCTCTAGACAGTTAGTGATGCAGGGAGATGCATCATGTTGGTATGCGCAGATGACCTCATGGTTTCAGAGGCATGGTCTCAGCATGGATAGATTGCCTCCCTTTCAGTATTCCCTGGATGCACCCTCCCTACCAGTCACACGGACGAAGATCACTAGACTCATTCGGCAGGATCTTATACAGTTGGACACCAGAAGGACATGGGTAGAGCCGATGCAAGAGTTGGGCACCAAGATGGCTTTCTACAAAGAGCACCTTCTCCAACTTTCGGGAGATAGGTTTGTGACTCGTCCAAGCTACATGGACACTCATTTGTCTCATGGTCTGCGATGTGCTATTGGTCAGATTCGCACATCCTCACACCAGCTGGGGACTGAGACGGGTAGATTCAGAGGGATACCACCGGAGTCTAGGATATGTCAACTATGCGGTAGAGAGCCAGAGACAGAGCTACACTACATATGCCACTGCACTATGTATTATGAGATACGAGGGCGCTTCCATTGCTTATTCAGGGAGGGTTTTGGACCCCTAGATAGAGTCATGAGGTATCAGGATCAGATATGCCTTGGCCTATATCTACTTGAGCTACACCGACATAGAGATAGTCTGTTGAGGAGACATGGAGTACGACAGTCGCAGAGACAGATCATAGACTTCTTTGGATCGAGGGAGCCAAGAGACCAACCACCAGCACAAGGTTGTACCCGCATTCATACGAGAGGCACCCTCATTGACAGGGCGACTGAGCTCGGGAGATCGAGACGACCACGACCGAGATAAAGGAGCACACTACATCGACGGAGACTCCACCAGAGGATCAAAGGCATTCTAGCACGACACCCATATTGTCATTGAGGGCCTATTCTACATTTTCAGATTTCACATTTCACACTTCATTTCAGTTTTCATTTTTACTTTCAGTACTTTTTGTACTTGTACTTCAGACATTGTATTAGATTCACCACTTTGTATCTGATGGTCTCATAGGTCATTTTGGCCTTTTGAAGACGTTAATATATCATTTCATTTCTCTCTCTCAGATCAGCCAAAAGATCCTTCGCACATAGAAAATGCTCTACTCTACGAAGCCACAGAGAGAGAGAGAGAGAGAGAGAGAGAGAGAGAGAGAGAGAGAGAGAGAGAAGAAGAGAATTTTTCATCGATAGGAAGCTATCCCAAGAGACCTCAAAGATCTATCCGGCGAGAGTTAAACTCAAGACCTGTTATTCAAGAGGGAAATGGCATAACCAATCTACTACACTTGAGAGAGAGAGAGAGAGAGAGAGAGAGAGAGAGAGCATTGATGTTTAATGCTACGTGTGAGAGTTGCCCAGATACTTAGAGCATGTCCACAATTAAACCTATTTTCAAATCTAGGGACCCTAGTTTTCCTGGGAATTATTGCACTATCATGATTAGACACACACTCCACAGATTATATGCATCCATCATCGAGCATGAGCTGAGAAGATGGGCAGAGGGAGAGGGCATCCGAGCGCCAGGACAAGCTACCCTAGATAAAATTCTCACACTATGAGCTATCATTAAGGAGGGTAGATTTCATAGGAGGAGGATTTATTGCAGCTTTGTGGATTTCCGCATTTGATACAGTTCCGAGGGGCAAAGTGATGCGTAGACTACAGGAGCTGGGAGTGCCTGTAGAGCTTATATGGGGGATCATGGCCTTGTACAGGACAGTTACAATACAAGTGCGTACACCCAAGGGGTGTCAGAGATTATTCACTCCCCCAGGGTGCAACAGGGTTGCCCACTATCCCCCACTCTTTTTGGCATGTTTGTGGATGAGGCCTCAAGACTACATAGAGAGGGAGGGTGACAGAGGAGCACATTTGGGAGGTATGTGGACAATATTGTGCTTATTTCCGATTCACCCGAGGGGATGCAGCACCATCTTGATGTTGTACACACATTTACGCAAGTTACTCGTATGTCTGTTAACCTTGGAAAGACGAAGGTCATGGTATTCAATACTACAACGCAATGGGTCAAGCGATCAGCACCCACTTTTAATTATGGACAGGAACAAGTGGAGTATACAGACACGTACGCTTACCTTGGGGTGGTTTTTGTGTCCACAAAGAGAGCAGCAGAGGCTAGATTGATTCGAGCACACACAGCTTTGGGAAGGTTGGAGAGGATAACCTCACAGATACAATTTCAAGAGCCTCGCACCAAGCTATGGCTTTTTGATACTCTAGTTGCTTCAATTGTCATATGAAGTGCAGATATGGGGACCATCAGTAGATCATCATAGTCGTCGGCATGGACGTACAGATGGGGGACAAGGCATGGAGAGGCCACTTATCTTCAGGATGATCAAGGCTAAGGCCTCGGTTCCTCGTGACCATCAGAGCAGAAGTGGCTGCCCCTCCTCTAGTTGTGGAGGCTCTTACAAGATCAGTGACATTTATACACACATTAAGGGAGCTCCCACGAGATTGTTATGCTTGGTTAGCTCTGGAGTCCTCACAGCACTTGACAACACAAGGAGATTCATCATGTTGGTATCATAGTAACAAGAAACAGCGTTTCAAAGGCCTGAAACAGAAACGCCGTTTCCTCGCCGTTTCGGATCGGAAGAAACTCCGTTTCGAACCTTATTTTTTAAAAGGTCAATTTGAAGTGAAAAGGCAAGGACTTGAGCGCCTGCTCCAAACTGAGGAGCTACAAGAGGCCCTCAGGGCACTCCCGAGGGGTAGTTGCCCAAGGAAGGATGGTTTGACTCTGAGTCTCTTCTTGGAGTAATGGGGTAAATGTCGAGACTTTTGTAGTGCCTACCAACACATTTTGCACACAGGGGAGATGCCCGACAACAAGTTTCTTGTAGACCGTAGGTTGAAGGTGCTGACTTTTTGTCATATAAATTCTCAAGTTTTGTATTATATTGAATTTTTTTAAGTAAACCTTGTTTCTTAACCGTTTCGACCGACGTCGAAACTCCGAAACTTCGATTTTTCCATTTCCATTTTTGCCGTTTCCATTTCGGGTTGTCACTATGGTTGGTATGCACATTTGGAAACATGTGCTGCTGAAAACGCTAGGACTGAATGGGCGATGATGGAGATCTGGAAACGCCAATGCTGGGGGTTTGTGGGCGATGATCACCTTGATGAAAAACGCCAAGGGGCTGATGTTCTGTGGTGATGAATCCTGCTGAAAACGCCAATGTCTGGAAGCTAGGCGATGAGGATGGAAAAAGCTAGGGAGTCTGCTTGAGGGAAATCGCCCCCAAGGGGTTCTTGCTTGAGAAGTTGCATGTTGAGCACTGGTGCTCCTGCTGCCTCTTCTGCCAAATAGTGCTAGTTTAGGTTTACTTATATACAAACTTACTCAATTTGCCCTACCTACTTTCCAACAAAAGTCACTTAAAAATAATAAGTGAAAAATGTCAAAAATAGGTAAAATAGGCTAAATGCACTGGAAAATTCCCCTGAAGGATTCTGATGAATTCTGATGGGAATGCTTATGATCATGCTGTGTGCAAACAGAGGATATGCATCTACACTAAGTGACTTGACATGCACGGTCTGCGAACAGACTCACAAAAGTGCCAGATCACTTCTAAATCTAGACTGACTAGATTGACTGAATCCTTGTCGTGTTGTAGCTTGTCCACGGACACATAGGGTTGGATGTGTCGCGTGACATTACAAGCCAAGAACCCCGAGTACTCAAGAACCCCAAGCACCCCGAGTACTCAAGAACCCCAAGAACCCCGCGTACCCACGTACTCAAGAACCCATGCACCCGCAGGAAGGAGTTGAGCTTGGGTAAGAGAAAAGCCTTCTTAAACACAGGTTGGAAGCCAAGAACCCCGAGTACTCCAAAACCACAAGCACCCCGAATACTCAAGAACCCCAAGAACCCACGTACTCAAGAACCCAAGAACCCCAAGAACTCAGTCCATGGTCATCAAAGCGGAATGGATACTTTGCGTGAAGGTGATGAAAGTGGAGTTGGAGAAGAGGAAGTTTCTACACCAAGAGAATCGTTCCCAATCCTCCCCCATCCCCATCTACGCCACGGATTGCACCAACCCCTATGGAGGCTTTGGTCAAGACGATGATGGAGATGATGCTACAACAAGAGACTCAACGTGCCGACATGGACAGAGATTGTGAAGAAAGAAGGGCACCTATGGAGCTCGAGCGTGAGCAAGCACGCGAGGCTCAACACAAAGCAACCGAAGAAAAACACACGGCTATGGAGTTAGAGCGAGAGGCGCACAGAGACCAACGCATGCAAGAGTGGGTCCTACAGGTACTCTCCTCGAAGACCGAGCCACTCAAGGAGGTTGGCGAGTCATCACGTAGCACAGGTAGAGGTGAAGATTCCAACAATCAAGTCACTGAGAAGTTGACGTTTAGTAAGTATGATCGTAAGATGGATGCTTCTGTGATTCATTTGGTGGTTGCATCACATTAATGCTTACTTTGCCACTAACAAGAAAACAAGTAATAATAAAGTTTTGACTACTGCCATATATCTAGCAGGTGATGCCATTAACTGGTATCAAGCTTGGCAAGAGTCACAATTGGCTGAGCATCTTAAGCATGCCGAGGAAGGCGTACCCCTCTCTTTCAGTTGGGTCGACTTCCAAGACAAACTCAAGGCTCTCTTTATGCCACCGCAGTACCTTGATCGATTAAATAAGTTTGGCATGGTCTAGAGCAAAATGGCACTCCTCTTATGTCTTTTTCTAACGGTATTTAGCAGATTGGCGTTCAATTGTGTAAGACGGATGAGGATCGCAAGGAGGTTTTCCTCTTTGGGTTAGCCGAGTACATCAAGTTTGATGTGCAAGTTTTCAGCCCTAAGGACTATTATGATGCCGTCAGAATCGCCTTAAGCATTGAAGCACAACAAAGATAAGCTGAAGGAGAGCAAGTCGAGTACCTCTCAGAATCAACCGACGGTAAAGCCAATGGTAAGCATGACAATAATTCTTCATCTCAATCTTCTTCTACACCTAGAGCACTGAATTCTCACAATGATAATAAAGGAAAGGCTAAAATTCAGGAAACCCCTAAGTTGATGCCTGATAAAAAAATTGCTCAAGGAATCTTAGGAGGTAGGTTAACCCTTGAAGAACGAGCCGAATATGCACGAGAAAAAGATGTTTTGAATGTCACACTAAAGGTCACATTAGAAATCACCAAGAGGAGCCCACAAAAGAATCCATAGAATCCACATCATCTGTGAATGCACTCAATGAGAACATAGATGTGTCTGAAGTTTTTGATGATCATGTAGATGGGTCTCTCATGGAGTGTTGTGGTCATGTATGATGTGATTAGTACACGCATTGTGATCTTGTTTGATTCGAGTAATATGCATGATGTGATTAGTGACTCTCCTGAAAAGCGCACGTTTAAAAGCTCTTCCCATAAATCCCATTGTGATCTCGGGCTTTGTTCCTGGCATGCACTCTTCGTTCACGCATGAATGTCCTGATGCAACAGCGTTGGTCCAAAATATCGATTTTCATCGTAGATTTGTGGTTTCTCCTCTCAAAGAATGTGATTTGACTTTTGGCATCACGTAGTTTAAAGGTTAGATTCCACGCATTCATTGGAAAGAAAACACTCACTCTCACACAATTGAAGAAGCACCTCCCGTGGTCCTTCGCTATGATTAGAACATTCCGTCTTTGCCACTAGTCTCTAACTCTCATGTTTCGAAAGAGGATAAAACACGTAGTATCATAGTTTCTCTTAGTACACAATCCCACAGTCTAGAAAAGCATGAGTCATTGCATGAAAAGAACTCTCTTGCTGTCATGTCTTCTCCGAAGCACGACACGCATTTTTTGCATGATAGAGATGTGATTGTTCGTCGGGATCACCAAGCCTTCAAGTTGCTCCAATCTGTACCGAGTACACCTTGGGATGACCGTCTAGCTAGATGGTTCCAGTCTTGTGAGCAATTTTGGTGGTTTGGATGGTTGTGTTTCTAGTACAGCTAAACTCATTGCAGATACGATCAATCACACAAGACCAATCTAGGCTCTCGAGTTGAGATCCGAAGAACCCATTCAGGAAGTATCTCTTGATCACATGATTAGTCAATACGCATTCTCCGAATCTCTCATTCGTGATTTGGATTGTCATCACCTTCTTGACTGACAGAACGGGCAATCATGAAACATTGTGAATTCCTTGAATACAAATGTTCTTTCTTTTCTAGAGTGATCGCAGCTCGTGTATACTCTCTCTCTCTCTCTCTCTCTCTCTCTCTCTCTCTCTCTCTCTCTCTCTCTCTCTCTCTCTCTCTCTCTCTCTCTCTCTCTCTCTCTCTCTCTCCATGGGAAGAGTACAAAACCGAGGAAACCCAAATACATATCAGGACACCTATGTCCTACCATGCGAGACGGGCCATCACCTTGATGCGGACAAGATCACACATGCTCAAAAGTGAAACGGGAGGATGGCTGAATATTGATGCAAACATGAGGAGATGCACTCAATGCAACTTGAATTCATTGGAAAATGAGGCACATGTAACCCTTGAATGTCCAGCATATGCACACATTCGGGTCGACTTTCCCCAACTTATTCAAGGATGTACTACATTTGAGGAGCTTCTCTCAAGAACACATCCCTCTCCAGTAGCACTAGGCATCTATCTTGCCAAAGTGCTAGAACATCACACCACACTCACAAACAAAATCACCACAGAATCATGACACGTCCCCTCCTTCACATGGGAAGGGGGGAGTCTCATATATGAGATTTTGGGTCCCATGGGTCATTTTGGCCCCCCGAGGACATAAATACATCATCATCATCTCTCTCCCCCTCTCTCTCTCTCTCTCTCTCTCTCCTCTTTGCGCACACTCCTTTCATAGCTATGAGAATTCGAAACTCTATTCGCTTCTGCTACGCGAGCTCTACACTTACAGGTCCTCGCCGAGTGGGGGCAAATTAATAAAAGTTTACCAACTTATGGGACCCCCGTCTAATGGGGCCCAAGTGACCCAAAGACAGTTAAAATAAAGCAGGACCCACCCACTCAGTGCTCACACACAAACAGTCGATTGCGTGTGAAGTTGATGATGTGGCATGCCTATACGGACAGGCCGCAATTCACGTTGACATGTTGATGTGGCACTGTACAGACTCTCACAATTTGCATTAACATCTGCTGACATGGCAAGATTGTGGTGCTAGCTGCTTTTGGAGACCAGATGCTTTCAAGATAAGATGCTTTTCATGTGTACCACTTGTTATGGCCAAGGGTCTTTAAATATGTGGCTTGGGCTCTTACTTTGGCATTCTATCCAATGGGAGAAGCAGAACAGAGCCACAAGGATTGTACCTTGTTGAAGCAATATAAAGAATTACCAAAAGGGGCGCTAGGGACTGGGGCCAGTGCTCTCTTGAGGTGGAACTCCGCCACTCCACATCTCGTGCATCTCTTTCAATTCAATCATCTATTCTTTTCCGTTGGCACATGGTGCCCTCCCGTTAGTCTCTCTCTCTTCTTCTGAAGCAGGTGTGTGTGTGTGTGTGTGTGCGTGTGGGTGTGTGCTAATAAAAAGAGGAAAATGGTATAACCTTTCGATCACCCAAGCGTGGCAAATTGGTTATTTCCCTCATGAATAACGGGTCTTAAGTTCAACTCTCCTCGTCGGATAGATCTTTAAGGTCTCTTGGGATAGTTTCCTACGACGTTAAAATCTTCTTGGGATAGTTTCCTACGACGTTATAATCTTCTTCTTCTCCTTCCCTTCCCTTCCCTTCCCTTCTCTTTCCCTTCCCTTCTAGTTTCCTACTACTATAATCTTCTTGGGATAGTTTCCTACGACGTTATTCCTTCTCTCTCTCTCTCTCTCTCTCTCTCTCTCTCTCTCTCTCTCTCTCTCTCTCTCTCTCTCTCTCTCTCTCTCTCTCTCTCTCTCTCTCTCTCTCTCTCTCTCTCCGTTATTCCCTTCCCTTCCTTCTCTCTCTCTCTCTCTCTCTCTCTCTCTCTCTCTCTCTCTCTCTCTCTCTCTCTCTCTCTCTCTCTCTCTCTCTCTCTCTCTCTCTCTCTCTCTCTCTCTCTCTCTCTCTCTCTCTCTCTCTCTCTCTCTCTCTCTCCTGCCCTGCTGCCCCTCGCGCTCCCCTCACCTACCCCTCGCGCTCTGAGTGCCTCCTCCCGGCAACCCCTCTGTCGCGCTGGTCCTCTGCTGGCCCTGCTCCCCCCCTCCTCTGCCGCGCCTCCCCTCGCGCTGCATTCGCAACCCCGCCCCCCTCCCACTCGCTCCGCCTGCACAGCCCCACCATTAGTTGCTCCCCTGCTGCCCGCGTAAAGTACCCCCTCTCTCTATACCCTCTACACGTAGGATGTCCCCCCTTCCTCTACGCGTAGGATGCCCTCCCCCCCCCCCCTCTTTTTTTTAAGCGTAGCATGTCCGCCCCCTTCTCCTATGCGTAGAAAGTCGTTTTTTTCTTTTTCTTTTTCTTTTTCTTTTTTTTTGGACCCCGCCCCTGCCCCCACCACTTTTTAACTTTCGGGCCCCATAGGTCATTATGGCCTTTTGAGGACTTTAGTATAACATTTCATTTCATTTCTACCCCCCTCCCCCTCCCCCTCCCTCCCCCCCTCTCCTTCACTTTTGTTTTCGAGGCGCGCGCGCGCACACACACACACACACACAGCCGAACATATTGAGGGCACCGGGCCACACCGCCTCGCGCTCCGCCGCTCGTCGCGATCGCCGCCAATGTGGGTGCACACGTACATCCAGTGCCGGGTCCGCTGCTAGAGTGGGTGTACACGCGCATCTAACCCCCTTGCGGACGGCGATCAAACATGAGGAAAACGAACGAAAAAGCCGACCCCCTAGAGGATGCCATTCGAAAATGCAAAGAGGAAATGACAGAGACCATCACCAAGATGAACCGCAATCTCTAGGCACAATAAACATTCTCGAAGGACGTGTGCTGATCCAAGAGAGCAAGATAAGCACGCTGGAAGACCGAGTGACGACCCAAGAGGAAGAGATCACGTCACTCAAGAAAGAACTCGCCAAAGCCCGATCAAGAAACACACTGGAAAAGGGCGAACTGCAACCCTCAGTAATTGAAGAAATCAACACGATCAAGGAACAAGTACGGGCCATCAAAGAGGGAGAAGAACAGCACAAAGAAATGACGACTTCTTGGGTGGATGTTCTTACCAAAACCCAACAGAAGGCAGACGAAGCCGAGAAATGGATCAAGGTGGCCAAGAAAGGAAAAGACAAGGAGATAACATCCACGTCCACACCCAACAACATCATTAACCAGACACTAGAGGAGGAGCACAGGAGAAGGGTGCGCGCTTTACATGTGAGAATTTGCGGTCTTAAAGACAAAGGCAATGTGGACGAAGAAGTAAAAGAAATTACAGCCTTGATGGGGATTCATGAGCCGACACACACAAGGGCATGGAGAGTGGGCAACATAAAGAAAAATGCAGACAATGGAGAAACCTCAAAAGAAAGAGCACTCATCCTCCGTTTTCCCTCCATGGAAGCAAAGAAGTCATTCTTGAAGAAAAGACCAACTCTTACAGAGACTGGCATCTTTCTTGGGGACGATCTCACCCTCTCGCAGATCGCTCATATGCAACAAGTAATGCCGGAGATTAGAGCGGCAAGGGGAAAACGTAAGATCGCTTTTACCGAGACGGAAAAGTGGTAATACTTGAGCGACGCTCCACATGACGATGCGAGACTTATGGGACCACACTCAGAGTAGCTGCCTGGAACTGCAATGGATCTATGCGTCTTGATGTGGGTGCTTTTGAGGATAGCTTTACTGGAAGAGACATCATCTTCTACTCTGAGACACACCAGGCCCCTCGGCAATCCATGCCTCACATCAGTGGATATAGGTGTGAGACAGCCTACAGACAGGAGACACGCTCAGAGCATAGAGGGCGAGGCTCGGGAGGAGTGGCAGTGTTATTTAGAGAGGATCTGCAGCCACTCATACATATAGCCCGCAGGGACGAGCAGGCTAGGTACATGTGGGTGAGACTGAAAGCAGAGACAGGCAGATACCTCTATCTAGCTATTTGTTACTTTCCCCCGACTACATCAGTGTACCACCCAAAGGACAGTCCCCTTTCTCTATTTTCGATGATGACATATGGGAGTTCTCTAGGGACGGTGACATTATCATCCTCAGGGACTTCAATGCTAGGACTGCCCATCACCAGGCAGTGTTTTATGATACTTCATAGGAGATGCTAATAGAGATAGATGTGGCAGAGACAGGCCTTTCCAGACTATCACACGATATGGAATATACTGAGTATGGGCGACACCTGATAGACATGGGCACTGCACATGGATTGGCCATCTTGAATGGCCTACAGAGATTTCCTGCTGCTGCAAGAGGCTTTACATGCTTCCCACACAAACATGGAGCCAACACGGTGGACTATGTCATGGCACAACCGAATCTCATCTCTAGTATCGAGGATCTCACAGTTGGGCCCAGACCAGTCGGGGTGGCGGTGGATCATGCTCTGGTGTCAATGACCATCTCCTTCCATTTCAGTGCAGCACACAGACCACGAGTAGCAGTCACTACTCGCTACACATTCACAAGGGAGACGGACTCTGTATACATGGACGGAATCTACAAACGACTATGCACTAAGGACCCGCGGCGACCTCTGGAGGAGCTAACTACTATACTAACACAGACATTACATGAGGCAGCAGCTGAAGCATACCCACACACCCAGCCTGAGCAGAGCCGCCGATTTGGGAGCATGCCTCAGAACAGCTGGTACGATGAGGAGTGCCGCCAGACTAGAGCCAGACTTCAGAGGGAGGTGCTGTTGGGGGACGTCACTCACAAACAGTCACAGATGGACTTCCGACGCCTGGTGGGGCGGAAGAAGAGGGCTTTTTTGGATAGACTCGAGCAGGATCTATATCAACTATTCTTGAGTCAAGACTCGCGTGAGGCGTGGCGGCTCTTTCATGAGCAGTCCCCCCCCTTGCTATTTCCTCCACAGAGACCTGGGGTCAGTACGCATCATCTCTGTAGACAGTACCTGGACAGCCGCCCCTCCCCAACCCCCCCGACCCATGCCCACATACATGTGTCTTTTTCACTGCTGAGATGGTGAAGAAAGCCATTGACAAGATGAAGACTAGGAGAGCATATGATCATCCGGGTCTAGTAGCTGAGCATTTCATGCATATGATCATCAGGGTCTAGTAGCTGAGCATTTCATGCATGCCAAAGACCTACTAGCAGAGCTTCTAGCAGTTATGTTTAACCGTGCCATGTGTGAGGGCCTACCAGACACTTGGAGCCTATCTACAATCGTACCTATCTTCAAATCAGGAGACCCCATGGAGCCTGGGAATTATCCCACTATTATGATTGGGCACACACTGGCACGGTCGTATGCATCCATTCTTGAGCAACAGCTGAGTAGATGGGCAGAGAGGGAAGGAATACGTGCAACTGACAGGCAGGATTCAGGAGAGGCTTCTCTACTCTTGACCATATCCTAACACTCAGGGCCATCATCGAGGAAGGCAGATCTCATGGGAGACGGATCTATTGTAGCTTTGTGGACTTCCGCAAAGCTTTCGACACGGTACCCAGAGCTAGACTGATGCGCAGATTATAGGAAATGGGAGTACCCACATAACTCATTTGGGGGATCATGGCATTGTACAGATCAGTAGTAGGGCATGTACGCACCCCGGAGGGACTTTCTACACCGGTTCACTCCACTATTGGGGTGAAGCAGGGCTGCCCGCTCTCTCCCACTCTTTTCGGTATGTATGTGGATGAGATTTCTGACTACATTGACAGCGATGGGGATAAAGGTGCTCAGTTGGAAGGGACATGGATTCCACTTTTGTTATATGCTGATGACATAGTGTTGATCTCCGAATCCCCAGAAGGAATGCAACCTCAATTGGATGCTCTGCATACGTTTGCCCACGAAAGTGGTTTGTCTGTCAACCTGGGTAAAACCAAGGTTATGGTGTTTAATACCACCCCACAGTGGATCAGGAGGTCAGCACCTACACTCACATACAGCCAGGAGACTGTGGAGTACACAAACGCTTACACTTACCTTGGAGTGGTTTTTAGCGGACCTACTTTCTCACTCAGAAGAGCAGCAGAAACCAGATTTACTAGAGCCCACGCAGCATTGGGTAGATTGGAGAGGATGTGTTCGCAGGTTCAGTTTCAGAAGCCCCGGACGAAGCTCTGGCTATTTGACACCTTGGTGGCTTCAGCATTGCTCTATGGAACCGAGATATGGGGACCTTCACTGGATCACCACAGGAGGACGGGTCGCTCAGACGGATGGGGGAACATGGAGAAACCTCTCGTCTCTATGATCTCCCGGCTCATTAGAGCCAAGGCATGAGTACCACGGGCCATTATCCGAGCAGAGCTAGTGGCCCCCCCACTTGTGGTGGAGGCGCTCACCAGATCAGTCTCCTTCATAAACCGCAAATGGGCACTTCCTAGAGACAGATATGCTCGCATAGCACTTGAAGCCTCTCGACAGTTAGCCATACAAGGAGATACAACATGCTGGTATGGGCAGATGAAATCATGGTTTCAGGCACATGGGTTCAGCATAGACCGGCTGCCACCATTCCATTACTCATTGGATGCACCATCTCTCACCCTTACACAGTCAGAGATCACCAAGCTCATACACCAAGACCTGACCCAGCTAGACACCAGAAGGACATGGATACAACCAGCACAGGAATTGGGCACGAAGATGGCTTTTTACAAAGACCACCTTCTCCAGCTTACGGAAGATGGTTTTGTGGCGAGACCCAGATACATGGATACCCACTTGTCTCATGGGATACGATGTGCTATTGGCCAGTTACGCACATCTTCTCACCAGTTGCGGATTGAGACGGGGAGATACAGTGAAGTACCAACAGAGGACAAGACATGCCCCTTGTGTAACATGGAACCTTAGACAGAGCTACACTATACATGTCACTGCCCCGTCTACTACGAGATACGAGGCCGCTTCCATTGCTTGTTCAGAGAAGGTTTTGGACCACTCTCAAGAGTCATGGGATACGAAGATCAGAGATGTCTGGGTTTGTTCTTGCTCGAGCTGCGCAGACACAGAGATAGCCTGATGAATGGCGAGGCTAGCCAGTCTCAAGGACGGATCACAGACTTCTTCAGAGCAGACACGGGACAGCCGCATGAGCCACTCCCACAGCAGAGCTCCCCCTCGTCTCATACCAGAGGCACACTGATTGACCGAGCGATTGAACTGGGGAAATCCAGGCGCCCGCGACTGCGAAGAACTACACACCATCGACGGAGGCTACGACAAAAAATTCGGAGCACGCTAGCAAGGCATGCACGACGCCCGGTCAGACTACTAACCATGGAGGAAATTGATGAGATTCGCCAACGACCGATGCTAGATGTCTTGTGATTCAGCTATCCCAACAAGCCGCCCATTTTTTGCTTGGTCTTTTGCTTGGTTCACATCGATCAACTTAGGACCCCATAGTATATATCTTTGTTTTGTATTGTTGTTAGGTTATTTTGTTACTCTGACTTGGTATCAAATCCACCACTTTGTAACTTTCGGGTCTCATAGGTCATTATGGCCTTTTGAAGACGTTAATATAACATTTCATTTCTCTCTCTCTATCTCTCTCTCTCTCTCTCTCTCTCTCTCTCTCTCTCTCTCTCTCTCTCTCTCTCTCTCTCTCTCTCTCTCTCTCTCTCTCTCTCTCTCTCTCTCTCTGCCCCTGCCCCTGCCCGCGCGCCGTTGTGCCCACCTGCAGCCCCGCGCACTGTTGAGCCTCTCTCTGTGCTGCTCGCTGCTCACGCACGCGCTACTGGTCGCTGCCACGATGTGCTACTGCCTGGCTTGCGCCCTGCCGCCCTGCACCCCCGCCTTTGCCCCGCGCGCCCGTCGTCCTGCACCCCCGCCGCCCTGCCTTGCTCGCGCGCTGCACCCTGCCCTAGCCTCCCAACCTCTACGCGTAGCATGTCTCCCCCCCCCCCCCCCCCCCCACACACACACACCTTCCCCCCCTTTTTTCTTTCACGAGTAGGACGTCCATCCTCTACACGTAGGACGTCAAATTTATTTATTTTATTTTTTATTTTTTTTTTGCCTCCGCCCTCGCCCCCATTATGGCCTTTAGAGGACTTTAGTATAACATTTCATTTCATTTCTACCCCCCTCCCCCCCCCCCCTCTCTCTGCTTCACTATTGTTTTCGAGGCGCGCGCACACACACATCTGAACATATTGAGGGCACCAAGCCACACCGCCTCGCGCTCCGCCGCTCGTCGCGATCGCCGCCAGTATGGGTGCACACGTACGTCCAGTGCCGTGCCCGCTGCTAGAGTGGGTACACACGCGCATCTAACCCCCTTGCGGACGGCGATCAAACATGAGGAAAACGAACGAAAAAGCCGATCCCCTAGAGAATGCCATTCGAAAATGCAAAGAGGAAATGACGGAGACCATCACCAAGATGAACCGCAATCTCTAGGCACAATAAACATTCTCGAAGGACGTGTGCTGATCCAAGAGAGCAAGATAAGCACTCTGGAAGACCGAGTGACGACCCAAGAGGAAGAGATCACGTCACTCAAGAAAGAACTCGCCGAAGCCCGATCAAGAAACACGCTGGAAAAGGGCGAACTGCAACCCTCAGTAATTGAAGAAATCAACACGATCAAGGAACAAGTACGGGCCATCAAAGAGGGAGAAGAACAGCACAAAGAAATGACGACTTCTTGGATGGATATTCTTGGGTGGATGTTCTTACCAAAACCCAACAGAAGGCAGACGAAGCCGAGAAATGGATCAAGGTGGCCAAGAAAGGAAAAGACAAGGAGATAACGTCCACGTCCACACCCAACAACATCATTAACCAGACACTAGAGGAGGAGCAGAGGAGAAGGGTGCGCGCTTTACATGTGAGAATTTGCGGTCTTAAAGACAAAGGCAATGTGGACGAAGAAGTAAAAGAACTCACAGCCTTGATGGGGATTCATGAGCCGACACACACAAGGGCATGGAGAGTGGGCAACATAAAGAAAAATGGAGGCAGTGGAGAAACCTCAAAAGAAAGCTCCGTTTTCCCTCCATGGAAGCAAAGAAGTCATTCTTGAAGAAAAGACCAACTCTTAAAGAGACTGGCATCTTTCTTGGGGACGATCTCACCCTCTCGTGTTGGGGTATAAAGCCCAATGTGGTCGCCCAGGTAAGTGGGCGGGCCGCCAGGTATGTACACATATTCTTTTGTGAAAACCTAATAAGAACTCACCATGCTCTACACATTACAGTAGAGCGAGTTCACCATATCGTCGTGCTCTTCTTCTCGCACTATCTCTCGCGTCGCACTTCCGCTCGTACTCCTTCAACTGGTATCAGAGCTCAGATCGAGGCTTGGGGTAGCATTTGCAGGTAGCCAGAGTCACCTGCTCAGATTGGAGTGAGATTCGACAGGCGAACACACGGCCCAAATTCCTGTGGCCACCGTTCGGCTTCGACAAAGTTCTGCGCAGGCCATTTTCGACTGCGTGGTCTTGACGGGTGCAGATCCGACTCTGCAAATTTGAGGTTTTCGGCCTACGACTGCAGGTGTTGAGGATATCGGCACTCCTAGAGTGTTGATTTGTGGCTGTCTACACATCGAAGGACGGCTCACAGTTCTTGGAGGCGTGTCACATACGACACGGGCGCATCTACACACAGATTGTAGGCGACATCCACTAGTTCATCAGGTAGCTTGTGTTTGCTGCTTGATATTCCAGATTTCTTCCTGACATTGCAAGTACTTCCACATGGGATGTATTGTCAGAGATGATGTATGTCTGTTGAGGGTTTGCTGGCTGTGAGTCACGCAGCAAACAACCGCCGCAACGGTTACAGCATACAATGGGAAATTTGTGGATGTATTGTCAGATTTACTGCAGCCTTTGTTGAGGGTCGAGTGAGGTTTTATTGAGCTGGGGGATTCTCGAATGTTGAGATCCTTTCGGTGATACAAGTCTTGGAACGATCCCTCGAGCACCCTTAGATAGACAGCTAGGATGTATTGACTGTGAGTTAGACAGTTGGGATTGCATATTTAGTTTACTGCCGTTGAGGCATTGTCGCAGTCTATGCTTACAGGACAGTGACAGGACAGTGAGAGATAGTACAAGTGCAGGACAGGTTTACCCACAGCTTACAGTGTTAGAGAGATAGTGGTTTTTTGAGCTGTTTTTGGTCTGTTTTTTAGTACACCAGAGCCATTTTACAAAGGAGACTCTGCCGAAATTTCTGCAGAATCTGAAGCTTTCTTGGTTCATTTGACAGGTTGATATTGGTTCAGAGGTCAGTTTACAAGGGAAACTCTGCCTAATTTTTCCCAGGAAAGTAAACTATTGTGAAGCGTAGCTATGGCTAGATCACAGGACACTGCTCTTTACAATATCAAGAAACTGGATGGAACCAATTTCCCATTGTGGAAGAAGCAGATTTGGCACGTGTTGGTACAAAAGAAGCAGATAAAACCTATAAAGCTCAAGGGGATAAAATCAGAAGATATGGACGAAGATGAATGGAGCGAAATGGATGAATTGGCACTTTCTACCATTATGCTGACTTTGGCAGAAAGCGTTTACTTCAATGTAGCAGACGAGATGTCAGCTTATCAAGCATGGTTAAAGCTGAGTGATCTTTATGAGAAGCAGAGTGTTGCTTCACAGGTATACTGGCTTAAGAAGCTTGTTGACTTGAAGATGAAAGAAGGGACACCTATGTCCAATCATCTGAATAAATTCAACACAATCTATAGTCAGTTGTCAGCTCAAGGTGTCAAGTTTGATGAACCTGTTAGAGCTATGTTCCTGTTGATCACATTGCCGGAAAGTTGGGACACTTTTCGCACAGCTTTGAGTAATTCTGCACCTCCAGATGGTTTGAACATAGCAGGTGTAGAAGGAAGTCTGCTTACTGAAGAAACCAATAGAAAGACAATGGACAAAGGCAAAGGAACAGCCTTAGTTGTCAGGAGAAGGACCAAAGAAAAGTACAAAGGTGGAAAGAGTAATCAGTCTCGTAGCAAGTCCCGCAGTGCTAAAGGCAAGAGTGACATAGAATGCTACCATTGTGGCAAGAAGGGTCACATGAAAAGAGACTGCAGAGAATGGAAAGCAAAAAAAGGCAAAGAGAAAGCTGAAGACCATGGTGAGAAGAACAAGTCCTCAGTGAAGATTCAAGAAATAAATGTGACAAACACTGTTGCAGAGGATGACAGTCTAGTGTCAGGAGACATCTACTTCTTGAAGAATACAATGGACTCAACTCTTCTTACAGCATCTGATGGAAATGCATTGAGTGACTGGATTATAGACTCAGGGGCATCACTTCATGTGTCTCCAAACAAGGAGTGGTTTACCTCTTATGTGACCACTAAAGATCATGTTCGGCTAGGCAATGGGCAGACATGTGAGATCTTAGGTGTTGGAGATGTTCAATTGATGTTTCAGAATGGCTCTTCTTTCACGCTGAAGAATGTGAGACATGTTCCCGCAATTACAAAGAGCTTGATCAACACAGGTTTACTTGATGATGCTGGCTACGTCACCACTTTTGGACAGAACATGTGGAAGATATCCAAGGGTTCTATGACAGTAGCACATGGAGTAAAGTCTGGAGGACTTTACATGATTTATGTATCAAATGTCTCTAAAAATGTAATCAATGTAACCGAGCAGCCGAACGTTTCTTTGTAGCATAGCCGGTTAGGACATATGTCCAAGAAGGGAATGGAAATCTTGTCTCGTTCTGGTTATTTGCCTGGCTTGTCATTTAATGATTTTGAATTCTGTGAACATTGTCTGTATGGTAAGCAAACACAGCAGCCACATAAGCATAGAAGCAGTAGAAGAGATACACAGTTGGCACTTGTTCATAGTGATTTGTGTGGACCTATGCCTAACCTATCTCTAGGGGGAGCTTCTTACTTTATGACATTTATAGATGATTACTCGAGGAAAGTATGGGTTTACTTTCTCAAGCACAAGGATGAAGCGTTTAGTGTTTTCAAAACGTTTGTGACACTTGTGGAGAATCAGAGTGGCAAGAAGCTTAAATGCTTACACACTGACAATGGTGGAGAGTATGTTTCAAAGGCCTTTCAGGACTTTTGTGAGTCAAAAGGTATAAAACGTGAACTTACTGCTCCTTACAATCCTCCTCAAAATGGTGTTGCTGAGAGGATGAATAGGACCATACAAGAGAAGGTCAGAAGTATGTTGTCTAATGCACAGCTGCCAAATGGGTTTTGGACTGAAGCTGTATCAACAGTTGTTCATCTTATAAATAGATCTCCTAGCAAGGTTTTGCAGAAGGATTTAGTGGCAGAGATGGTATGGTCAGGCAAGGTGCCCTCATACAAGCATCTCAGAGTCTTTGGTTGTGAGGCATATACTCACGTTGCAAAGGAATTTAGGAACAAACTTGAGCCAAAGAGTAGAAAGTGCATCTTTCTAGGCTATGGTAATTCTGGTGAAATGGGGTACAGGCTTTGGGATCCCGAATCCAGAAAGGTTATCCGCAGTAACGATGTTCACTATAATGAAGCCAAATATCATTCTAAACCAGAGAGGATTGAGGAGATTAGAAGAGTTGTCTTCCAAGAAGATGGACCTGCACGTGCAAGACAAAATGTCAGGGCTCAAGAGGAGCAAGGACAGGATAGAGTGGAACCACATGCTGTGGGTGAGCCTGAGCCACCTATTGTGCGTAGATCTGGACGTATCACGCGACCTCCTGATAGGTTTGTTCCATCTATGAACTATGTCATGTTGACTGATTGCAATGAGCCTTCATGTTACAAGGAAGCAGTGCAAATGAAGGACTCCGGGAATTGGCAATTGGCCATGCAGTCAGAGATGACAGCTCTGCATAAAAACCAGACATGGAAGCTAGTTAAATTACCATAGGGCAAAAAGGCTCTACCTTGTAAATGGGTTTACAGGTATAAGATCACCACTCATGATAGTCAGCCAAAGTACAAAGCAAGGCTTGTTGCCAAGGGCTTTAAGCAAGAACAAGGCATTGACTTTGATGAAGTCTTCTCTCGGGTGGTCAAGATGACTACATTGAGATGCTTTCTTGCATTGGTTGCCATATTAGATTTGGTGTTGCACCAAATGGATGTCAAGACAGCGTTCTTGCATGGTGATTTAGATGTGGAAATTTACATGCAGCAGCCAGAAGGGTTTGTTGAGAAAGGCAAGGAAGATTGGGTATGCCAGTTGTTAAAGACTCTTTATAGCTTAAAACAATCACCGAGGGCATGGTACCATAAATTCCACAAGTTTATGCTTTCTCAAGGCTACAAACGTAGTGAGTTCGATCACTGTCTATATACAAAGAAGGCTAAGGATGGTAGTTGGCTGATCCTTATTTTGTATGTGGATGACATGTTGATTGCTAGCAAGCACTTGGAAGAAATTTCAGCTTTGAAGTCAAAGATGGCAAAATCGTTTGACATGAAAGACATGGGTGAGGCAAGTAATATACTTGGTATGCGCATTGAGAGAGACAGATCAAAGAAGTTGATTTGGTTATCTCCAACAGAGTATATTGACAAGGTTTTGCAACGTTTCAATATGGAGAAGGGAAAGGCATTGAGTGTTCCATTGCCACCATATGTGAAACTTAGCAAACAAGATTGTCCTGTGTCTGAGGAAGAACAGGCTGAAATGGATAAGATTCCATATGCGTCTGCAGTGGGTAGTTTGATGTATGCAATGATTGCTACTCGCCTAGACATTGCATTTGCAGTGGGAGTAGTAAGTCCATACATGTCAAACCCAGGCAAGAAACATTGGGAGGCAGTGAAAGGAATATTGAGATACCTGAAAGCTACAAAGAGTATGCGCATATGCTATGGGAGTCAGGAGCTAAGTGTAAAGGGTTTTACAGACTCAGATTATGCAGGTGACTTAGACAACCGAAGGTCTACGTCAGGGTATGTCTTTACATTGGCTAGTGGAGCAGTATCATGGCGTTCTAGATTACAAGATTGTGTTACTCAGTCTACTACAGAGGCTGAATATGTTGCAGCATCAGAGGCATGCAAAGAATCAATTTGGCTTAATCGACTAGTAACAGATTTGGGAATCAAAGAAGAGATGCCTGTGTTATATTGTGATAGTCAGCCATCTTGAATGGCCTGCAGAGATTTCCTGCTGCTGCGAGAGGCTTTACATGCTTCCCACACAGACATGGAGCCAGCACGGTGGACTATGTCATGGCACAACTGAATCTCATCTCTAGTATCGAGGATCTCACAGTTGGGCCCAGACCGGTCGGGGTGGCGGTGGATCATGCTCTGGTGTCAATGACCATCTCCTTCCATTTCAGTGCAGCACAAATGCCACGAGTAGAAGTCCCTACTCGCTACACATTCACAAGGGAGACAGACTCTGTATACATGGACGGAATCTACAGACGCCTATGCACTGAGGACCTGGGGCGACCTCTGGAGGAGCTAACTACTATACTGACACAGACATTACATGAGGCAGCAGCTAAAGCATACCCACACACCCAGCCTGAGCAGAGCCGCCGATTTGGGAGCATGCCTCAGAACAACTGGTACGATGAGGAGTGCCGCCAGAACTTCAAAGGGAGGTGCTGTTGGGGGACGTCACTCACAGACAGTCACAGATGGACTTCCGACGCTTGGTACGGCGGAAGAAGAGGGCTTTTTTGGCTAGACTCGAGCAGGATCTATATCAGCTATTCTTGAGTCAAGACTCGCGTGAGGCGTGGCGGCTCTTTCATGAGCAGTCCCCCCCTCCTGCTATTTCCTCCACAGAGACCTGGAGTCAGTACACATCATCTCTGTACACAGTACCTGGACAGCCGCCCCTGCCCAACCCCCCCAACCCATGCCCACATACATGTGTCTTTTTCACTGCTGAGATGGTGAAGAAAGCCATTGACAGGATGAAGACTGTGAGAGCATAAGATCATGAGGGCCTAGTAGCTGAGCATTTCATGCATGCCAAAGACCTACTAGCAGAGCTTCTAGCAGTTATGTTTAACCGTGCCATGTGTGAGGGCCTACCAGACACTTGGAGCCTATCTACAACCGTACCTATCTTCAAATCAAGAGACCCCATGCAGCGTGGGAATTATCGCACTATTATGATTGGGCACACACTGGCACGGCTATATGCATCCATTCTTGAGCAACAGCTGAGTAGATGGGCAGAGAGGGAAGGAATACGTGCAACTGACAGGCAGGATTCAGGAGAGGCTTCTCTACTCTTGACCATATCCTAACACTCAGGGCCATCATCGAGGAAGGCAGATCTCATGGAAGACGGATCTATTGTAGCTCTGTGGACTTCCGCAAAGCTTTCGACACGGTACCCAGAGCTAGACTGATGCACAAATTACAGGAAATGGGAGTACCCACAGAACTCATTTGGGGGATCATGGCATTGTACAGATCAGTAGTAGGGCATGTACGCACCCCGGAGGGACTTTCTACACCGGTTCACTCCACTATTGGGGTGAAGCAGGGCTGCCCGCTCTCTCCCACTCTTTTCGGTATGTATGTGGATGAGATTGTTGACTACATTGACAGCGATGGGGATAAAGGTGCTCAGTTGGCAGGGACATGGATTCCACTTTTGTTATATGCTAATGACATAGTGTTGATCTCCGAATCCCCAGAGGGAATGCAACGTCAATTGGATGCTCTGCATACGTTTGCCCACGAAAGTGGTTTGTCTGTCAACCTGGGTAAAACCAAGGTTATGGTGTTTAATACCACCCCACAGTGGATCAGGAGGTCAGCACCTACACTCACATACGGCCAGGAGACTGTGGAGTACACAAACGCTTACACTTACCTTGGAGTGGTTTTTAGCGGACCCACTTTCTCACTCAGAAGAGCAGCAGAAACCAGACTTACTAGAGCCCACGCAGCATTGGGTAGATTGGAGAGGATGTGTTCGCAGGTTCAGTTTCAGGAGCCCCGGTTAAAGCTCTGGCTCTTTGACACCTTGGTGGCTTCAGCATTGCTCTATGGAACCGAGATATGGGGACCTTCACTGGATCACCACGGGAGGACGCGTCGCTCAGACGGATGGGGGAACATGGAGAAACCTCTCGTCTCTATGATCTCGCGGCTCATTAGAGCCAAGGCATCAGTACCACGGTCCATTATCCGAGCAGAGCTAGCGGCCCCCCCACTTGTGGTGGAGGCGCTCACCAGATCAGTCTCCTTCATAAGCCGCACATGGGCACTTCCTAGAGACACATATGCTCGCATAGCACTTGAAGCCTCTCGACAGTTAGCCATACAAGGAGATACAACATGCTGGTATGGGCAGATGACATCATGGTTTCAGGCACATGGGTTCAGCATAGACCGGCTGCCACCATTCCATTACTCATTGGATGCACCATCTCTCACCCTTACACAGTCAGAGATCACCAAGCTCATACGCCAAGACCTGACCCAGCTAGACACCAGAAGGACATGGATACAACCAGCACAGGAATTGGGCACGAAGATGGCTTTTTACAAAGACCACCTTCTTCAGCTTACGGAAGATGGTTTTGTGGCGAGACCCAGATACATGGATACCCACTTGTCTCATGGGATACGATGTGTTATTGGCCAGTTACGCACATCTTCTCACCAGTTGCTGATTGAGACGGGGAGATATAGCGGAGTACCAGCAGAGGACAAGACATGCCCCTTGTGTAACATGGAACCTGAGACAGAGCTACACTATACATGTTGCTACCCCGTCTACTACGAGATACGAGGCCGCTTCCATTGCTTGTTCAGAGAAGATTTTGGACCACTCTCAAGAGTCATGGGATACGAAGATCAGAGATGTCTGGGTTTGTTCTTGCTCGAGCTGCGCAGACACAGAGATAGCCTGATGAATGGCGAGGCTAGCCAGTCTCAAGGACGGATCACAGACTTCTTCAGAGCGGACAAGGGACAGCCGCAAGAGCCACTCCCACAGCAGAGCTTCCCCTCGTCTCATACCAGAGGCACACTGATTGACCGAGAGATTGAACTGGGGAAATCCAGGCGCCCGCGACTGCGAAGAACTACACAGCATCGACGGAGGCTACGACAGAAAATTCGGAGCACGCTGGCCAGGCATGCACGACGCCCGGTCAGACTACTAACCATGGAGGAAATTGATGAGATTCGCCAACGACCGATGCTAGATCTCTTGTGATTCAGCTATCCCAACAAGCCGCCCATTTTTTGCTTAGTCTTTTGCTTGGTTCACATCGATCAACTTAGGACCCCATAGTATATATCTTTGTTTTGTACTGTTGTTAGGTTATTTTGTTACTCTGACTTTGTATCAGATCCACCACTTTGTAACTTTCGGGTCTCACAGGTCATTATGGCCTTTTGAAGACGTTAATATAACATTTCATTTCATTTCTCTCTCTCTCTCTCTCTCTCCTCTCTCTCTCTCTCTCTCTCTCTCTCTCTCTCTCTCTCTCTCTCTCTCTCTCTCTCTCTCTCTCTCTCTCTCTCTCTCTCTCTCTCTCTCTCTCTGCGCGCTGCCAGCCCTCTCCCCTGCGCACTGCCAGCCCTCGCCTCCCCTCTCTCTCCCTGCGCGCTGCCTCCCCTGCGCGCTGCTCCCTGCGCGTGGCTCCCTCCTGCGCGCTGCCTCCCCTGCGCGCTGTCCCACCCCTGTGTGCTGCTCCCTCCTGCGCGCTGCCCCCCCCCCCCCCCCCCCCCCCCCCCCCTGTGCGCTGCTCCCTGCACGTCAAGACAACCAACTCATCCACTGAACACACACACCCCATCCCCATCCCCTGCCCGCTGCCCCCTGCATACACACAAGCCGAGTGTTCTCTTCCCCTTCTCCCCTCTTCTTCACAATATGAAGAGAGGGTAGCTACGAAGACAACCATGTCTTCCCCCATCATCAAGACACCGACACCGACAACGAAGACAACGTCCTTCATGCTCACGAATAAGAGGCTTGCACAATTGGAGAAGGACATGAAGGAATGGCGGATGGATAGAGAAATATGGAAGGAGGAGAAAGCCAACTTCATCAAGCTATGGAACAAAGAGAAGGAGGACATGAGAGCGGAAATCCAAAATCTCAAAGAGGAGAAGAAGAGAAGGGAACGGGAGAACGAGAAGGAGAGGGAGAGATGGAGGAAAGAGCAAGTAGAGATGAAGGCACAAATCGATCTCCTTCATGCTTCCCTCACATCCCTCACCCCCGAGGAAGGAGAGATTAAAGGGGAGGCTAAGGAAGCCCTCAAGGAGGAGATCACCAAAGCCCTCACCGCAAGCATTGAGGACAAATTAGAGGCCACCAAAGAAGGATGGGTCGAAGTGGTCAAAAAGAACATCAAGAAGGTAGCAAGAGAGGAAGCCCAAAAAGATGAGGTACTCATCGTACACACAACCATCGAAGAGGAGAAGATGCGACAAGCTCGCCGTCTCAATGTGCGAGTGACCGGCATCAAAGAAGAAGAAGGGTCTACACCCGAGAGCGATGGGAAAGCCTTATGCAAGAAAGTGGGATACAAGGAAGAAGAGATCCCTTTCTCCAAAGTTTGGAGAGCCGGCAAAGATCCAAAGAAGAGAGCTCTCATCCTCCAATTCGCCTCCGAGGAGTCTCGAACTTCTTTCCTCCGAAAGAGGGTCATCTTGAGAGGGCTAGAAGGCCCCCCGATTTATCTTGATGATGACCTCACAAAGATGCAACAAGATCACCGCCGCGCGTGCATGCCTAGAGTCCACCAAGCCCGCAAAGAAGGGAAGAAGGCAGTATATCGAGATGGTAGGGTTATCATTGATGGCAAGACCATCGCATAGGGACTCACGGCCTGTGGGACACACGAGGAGATTCATGTCACGGTTTGGAATTGCAATGGAGACCTATGGACACACCCAGAGAGACTTGAGGAGGTGATGAGAGGTCGAGACATGATTCTACTTACAGAGACACACGAGAGCCCAGAGAGAGGGTTACCACGGATACATGGATTCCAATGGGAGTCTCTACATCGGGGATGTATGCGCCAGCACACCACTCGCGGTTCAGGAGGAGTGGCCATACTCTTTAGACAGGGGCTTCACAGCAGACTACAGATTGTTTCCCGGGACCCACAGGCCCGATACATGTGGATTCGCCTCGAGCTCTCACGAGACAGGATCGTCTACATTGCCCTTTGCTACTTTGCTCCCACAGGCTCCAGATTCGCCCCTATTGAGCAGGAGTCACCGTACGCATGCCTCACGGAGGAGATTATGGAGTACTCTACACTGGGTGAAGTCTTCCTTATGGGAGACTTCAATGCTCGTACGCGCAGTGAGCAGTGTGAGGCATATGACCACGAGGACCCAGAGGCACTACACACTCTAGATGAGGAGGCTACTATGAGAGATACAGCAGACAGAGCTCCAGTCACAGCCTACGGACGACACCTACTTCGACTTGGCTCCCAGCACCGTCTCGTTATTTATAACGGGATGGCCCAGTGGCCCACCTCAGGGGGCCTGACTTGTATGCCACATGGAGTTACAGAGGGAAGGGGGAGTACAGTCGACTATATTCTGGGACCCAGGGAGGCTACACACCTTATCACATCCTTCACCATTCCACCCATACCCATCGGAGCCGACCACACATACCTCTCTTTCTCCATCACCGGAGATACCATCCCACACAGCTCCACAGCACACACTCCACACACCACCATCCATTTCACACATGAGCTAGCCTCTCTTTACTCGGCCGAGGTCGAGCATGGCCTATGCCTCCTCCACCCATCCACACCACTCTCAGTTCTCACATCACATATCTCTTCCGTTCTCCACACTTCAGCTATTAGCTCTTTTCCACACACCACTCACACAGGACGCACTCCCCCCCCCCGGGACTATGCCTCAGAACCGCTGGTATGATGATGAGTGCAGAGAGTTATACCGACGCCTCCGTGCACGGCGAGCCTTAGGAGAGATCACAGAGAGAGAGGCCAGACGACATATGAAGATGCTGACACGCCAAAAGCGGCGAGCATTCGAAGAGGCACAGGAGCTTGAGCTATACCGCCTATTCATGAGCATAGATAGCGCGACGGCTTGGCGCACCCTGCGCGAGCCACGTCCGACTACAGCTATTGAGGATCCACAGATATGGCATGATTATGCAGAGCGCCTTTATGAGGTGCCAGGGCAGCCTCCTATCCCACAGCCACACGGGCCACGCCCCACGTGCTCCTCCTTCTTTACAGCAGAGATGGTAGAGAGGGCCATACGCCGCATGCAGCACAGACGATCAGCTGACCATACTGGATTACAGAGTGAGCACATCATTTATGCGGCCTCCACTATAGCCCCGTTGATTGCACATGTCTTCAACCGGGCTATAGGGGAGGGCTTCCCAGAGGAGTGGACACAGCACACCATAGTGCCTATCCACAAATCTGGCGACACCCTGGACCCAGGGAACTACAGGACTATCATGATTGGCCCCACGATGGCCAAGCTATATGGAGCAGTACTTGAGGCACAGCTCAGCTGCTACGCAGAGACCGAGGGTTTACGAGCTCCAGGCCAGGCAGGTTTCAGACGAGCTTTCTCCACCACTGATCACATCTTCGTTCTGCGTTGCCTCATTGATGGGGCAAAGGCGCGGAAGAAGAGGCTTTACTGCTGCTTTGTGGATTTCCGCAAGGCCTTTGACACAGTCCCACGCGAGAGACTCTTCCAGCGCCTTCACAGCATTGGGGTACCAACAGAGATGATTTGGGCCATATATACTCTCTACGAGAGGGTGACGGGTCGAGTTCGTTGCCCAGGCGGCTTTTCAGAGACCATTGCTAGCACCATTGGTGTTAAGCAAGGATGCCCACTCTCCCCGACACTCTTTGGGCTCTACATCGACGAGATCTCCGACTACATACTACGAGCAAGGGGAGAGGGGAGCGACTTGGTAGGTACTCCGGTCCACATCATGTTATATGCTGATGATATTGTGTTGATTTCAGAGTCACCCGAGGGCTTGCAACGCCATCTTGAGGCCTTGGACGAATTCAGCACACACAGGGGGTTGACTGTGAACCTTGGCAAAACCAAGGTCATGATCTTTCACACATCCAGTGCAGTGAGGAGCGCAGGAGGACAGGTTGATGTAGTCACCTCCTATGTCTACCTTGGCATCACATTCACCAGCCTACCAGGACCCTTCACTATGAGGCAGGCTGCTGCTGACAGGCTCACCCGAGGATATGCAGCTCTGACCATGCTAGAGCGGAGATGCCACCAGGCACACTTTCAGGAGCCCCGCACGAAGGGGTGGCTTTTCGACACCTTAGTCACCCCGGCCCTGATGTACTCGGCGGCAATATGGGCACCAGGATTGACAGCTGACCAGTGGACACAGCTTGAGAGGCCACAGGTATGTATGATCTCACGCTTGCTCCGTAGCAAGAAGACAGTGCCACATGACATTATTAGAGCCGAGCTCGCCACACCACCTATGGCTGTAGAGGCACTATTCCAGACAGTCTGCTTCATCCAGAGGATGAGAGAGCTACCTCCTAACAGACTTACTCGTAGAGCATTTGAGGCAGCTATACAGCTATCGGAGAGTGGGCATGAGAGAGCATGGTACTCACAGGTCAGAGCATGGTTTGAGGGACACGGTCTTGACATGGAGAGCCTACCACCATTCCAGTACGACCCCCACTCACCATCTGTTCACCTCTCTCGCAGTGAGAGGAACTTGGTATTGAGACAGGATCTGTGGCAGCTATACACCAGGAGAGTCTGGGAGTCACCTGGCTTGGGGACGAGGATGTCAGATTACAGAGACCAGTTTCTCACCATACTGTCTGGGGGGTTCATACAGAGACCACGCTATATGGACACATATATGCCACATAGCTCACGGGTGGCGATTGGTCAGCTGAGAGTGGCTTCACACAGGTTAGAGATTGAGATCGGGAGACATACTGGTGTTCCCAGGGAGGAGCGAGTCTGCAGAGCCTGCACAGAGGAGGTGGAGAGTGAGGAGCACTTTGTATGTAGATGCAGAGCATACACTGAGATCAGAGGCAGGTATGAGGCCTTATTCAGAGGACAGCCCACTCTCCGAGAGATCATGGACTCTCGAGATCAGAGACAGCTCGGACGCTTCTTACTAGAGATACAGAGCCATCGGGACACACTACTACAGCCACGCACAGCTACACAGACAGAGGGGAGACAGTCGCAGCTCACAGACTTCTTTCAGAGGATTGCCGCCCCTCCCTCACCAGACACTCAGAGGGGAGTGACACTCCCACAGGCGGAGGTGAGCCGAGCTAGACGACGACCACGAGTCACAGGCTACAGGGGCGCGAGCTCCCACCACCGACAGATCGAGGAGATCCGAGCCCGGGAGCGCCGTGCCACTGAGGAGCGAGTAGCTCAGATGAGGGCCGACCCGACAGCTTTCATCCGGGTAGCCTTGGCACCAGCCCCGCCCATGTACCACATCTTACATCCCCCCATTTGTACAGGATGGAGCTAGATAGCTTGATGCATTCTCATTCTCATGATTGTACTACCTTGAGCATATAGACATG
Source organism: Adiantum capillus-veneris (assembly GCF_014529385.1). Taxonomy (NCBI): domain Eukaryota; kingdom Viridiplantae; phylum Streptophyta; class Polypodiopsida; order Polypodiales; family Pteridaceae; genus Adiantum; species Adiantum capillus-veneris. The sequence goes on from NC_140939.1 coordinate 123,206,828, forward strand.
CATATACCCCTAGAGATAGAGCTCCATCCCTCCTCAGATACTCCCCTACCTACCTACATTCAGTTCAGTTTTGTATCAGTTTTGTTTCATTTGTCTTTCCGATAGACGGATGACATACACACCATGTACATTTGATTTGTCTCATAGGCCGATTTCGGCCTGACATAGACGTTAAAAATCTTTCTTTCTTTCTTTCTTTCTTTCTCACACACACACACACACACACACACATAGGTGGGTATGTCAGACTTCACCCACAAGAGACATAAGAGTTTGGTGAATACCTCTAGAACTTTTAATAATTCTTGTAATGCTGATAAATCATCTTTGAAGCAGGATCTGAACTGCATAGCTTGCAAGCGTTGAAATGCATTTGGAATCTCAAGAACAGACTGCAAGAATCGCTCAGCAGGACCAAGCTCTGATCTGTCCCCAGAAAAATCCAACAATGCTTTTTGCTCGTCTTGAGTCGGAGTCATCTTCACCAGCACCTCTAACAACTCAGCTTTCATACCACTGCCTGCACAGTGGTATTGCTTAGTTTTACATTGTAGAAAACAAACTGATCAAAACTCAAACAGGAAAGCTTGCTGCAGGTAAAGAAAACAGGCTATAAGAAAAAAAATTGCCAAAAAGCATATCCCAAGTTGCATATATGTGTTTTTGTGACCCCTGGTTCACAAAAAAAAGCAGCCTGCTAGCCTGACCATGCCAGATTGGCAATGGAAGGCAATTGTGAAATTTGTATCAAACGAGAACACGCATGTGTCTAAAATCTTTCTAGCAACAGCAATAGGCTGTCTCTGATAGTTGTAAGTGCAAACTGAGCTCTCACCTTTTGAAACATCACTGCCTTGTGCACATCTATAATAACAGCATATGCAAATGTTTTTATCCTTAGTTCAGGTACCTTCAAGCAGAGCATCACGGATATCTTGTGTAGATATATTGAGTGCTCGTAACTGAATTGCTATGTTATGAGCTTTCTTTGAATCTAGGATCCCTTTTCTCTTCACTGGTGCTGGAGCCTTGCTAGCGTCCTTGTTTAGAACAGGCTTTGTACCAAAAAGAGCTGCAATTTCATCCTCGTTTAACCTGCAAAATACCTCGTTTTTAAGTATGTCAACCTCGCAAAAATAACATTTTAAGATTGTCAGAAAGCATTAATACACTCACTCAAAAGATCCTGTCCTCAGCCTGTCCCACACCATCGAATGTGAGGGATCTGCCCGAACTTTATCCCAATGCAATGGCTTGAGCTTCTGAAGATTTTGAGCTGAATCTAGCTGAGGAGGTTTTGATGGCACAGGAGCTCGGGGAGCAGAGCCAGGCGGAGGTGGTGGACCAGGTGCAGCAGGTGGAAGGGGAGGACCCTTTCCACTAGGTAGAGGAGGTGGAGGAGGACCTTTTGCACCAGGTAAAGCAGGTGGAGGTGGCGCACTAGAACCCTTGGTGGCAGGTAAAGGGGGAGGAGGTGGGGGTGAAGGACCCTTTGTGTCTGGCACAGCAGATGGATCAGGCTTGGAAATGCCCTTTGTACTTGGTACAGGAGGTGGAGGAGGGGGTTTTGGAGCTTTTGTACTAAGTGAAGGGAGAGGTGGGGGAGGGGGAGGGGGTGGAGTTGCAGTTTTGTTACTTGGCAAAGGAGGTGGTGGTGGTGGGGGAGGAGTGGCAGCTTTTGAACTAGGCAAAGGAGGCGGTGGGGGAGGGGGTGAAGCTTTTGTACTAGGCAAAGAAGGTGGTGGGGGTGGGGGTGGGGGCGGGGGCGGAGTTGCAGCTTTGGTACTCGGCAAAGAGGGTGGTGGTGGTGGTGGAGGTGGTGGCGCAGAAGTTTTCGCGTTTGAAAAAGGGTCATTTGCTGTTGATAAAAGAGCTGCAGGACTACTGTTCCCAGTGTTTGAAGAAGACAGAGGTAAAGACAAGGCACCGTGGGGTGTTAGCGGTGGAGCAGGTGGAGCCAGACCAACTAGTACACTGGGCTGACTTATTGATGGCGAAAACATCGGTGTGGCTTCTTGCCCTGAAGCTGGAAAATTTTGTTCATAAGATGTCATAGAGTTAGTGGAATTATAAGGTACACCATGAGCATTTTCCTTTGGAAACTTCTGGGGAAACATATCACCTGGAACATTAGCAGAAACGGGCTGAGAATTCAGGATAATGACACCCTCAGATACCCCAGGATCATTCGAATTGAATGTAGCAGGATCATCTGTATAGGATGTACTAGAATTTTTCCATGGAGGGCCAGTGACAGAAGGGGGAAATACATTAGGCCGAGCCTTATCTCCAAACTGCATCTTATCTACAAGTTGCACACCTGAAGGTTGTGCACAAGGATTTCCTGGTACTGTGGAGGAAGGAGCATGCAATACATTCTCAGCTTGGGATGACTCGATGCCCGAAACAGAGACCGAAGATGGAAGCTTTTGAGATGAATAGAACTTGGTCATCTCAGAAACATAAGTTTCACTAGGGAATGCAATCTGCTTTGAAGACGACAGAGAAGAAAGCCCTGTTGCTTCTTCTTCAGTAGCCTGCATGTTATCAAAGGTAGAAACAACTATCTTGACAGGCACACATGGCTGAATATCGGTTGCAGAATAAGATGATGGTATTTCTGATTGAGCAGCCTGATTTGCAAAAGCAGCCGCAACAGACTTAACAGGCACGGAGGAGAAAATGTCTTGTGCTGAGAGAGCAGGTGTTGCCATATCCACTTCAGATGATTTCTTCACAAATGCCGCAGCAGCAGATTTAACCAGGACCGATGGTTGCACGTCAGGAGCTGGAGGTGCAGTTTTCTGCTTGAGAATGGCAGCTGAAACAAGGGCAGGTGGCAAAGGGAGCGGCGGCACTGGTTGTGGGGTAAAATTGAAGGCGGTAGAACCTGCAATACTTGATTTTTGCGGAGGTTGTAAAGATGAAGCAACCATTGCTGAGGAAACCACAATAGGGACTGCTGGTGGACCAAAAGTCTCTGCTAATAGTTTGGCATTATTTATGGATTTCCGATGCTCAGCCAAGCTATGCCTAATCGGTTCTGACATGGGATCGGTCCCATAAACCTCTGCGGATATATCCAGATGATGGTCAGGCAAGCCACCCTTCCCCTGCTCTAATGCAATATCATAAAGCTGATCTTCCAAGAAGCCTGGCCCTAAGCTCTCAAAGCTGAAATTCATATTCTCATCAAATGATAAATCTGAAAACCTTGCTGACTCTTCAGACCCATGAGATGAATGCAGCTGTGCCACGGGTGCAAACTGCGTCAGGTGGGTTGGAAGGCCCACCACAGGCTTCTGAAGCACTCCATTACTCGTTTCTTTTGCTAAAGAAGAGGACACTGAGGAATGTCGAAATCCAAGAGGACCGAGACGGTCCAAACTTCCAAGCTCGAGCTGGCTCTCCTGCAATTTAAGGTGCTCTGCGTCCTTGTATGGGGGACCATACTTCTCCTCTTCTGCACTGTAATTCAGTTTCGAAATTGTCAAAAGAGTGTCCTTGCTTGGCATTGAATCAAATGCATGCTTATTAGCCTCAAGAACTCCACCATGCTTGCTTACACCAGACTCTAATGAAGAATCATTCTGCTTTGTAAGAGAACTTCCATTCGCAGAACTTGCAGTCCCAACAGGATGCCTCCAGAAATGACTGCGGATGTTTGTATCCAGAAGTGGGTTACCATAGCTAGCAGTTGTAGGAGATGCCATTTTTTTTGTCTTAATCTTGAGCTTCAGTTTTCTGTGAATGAAACAGCCAAGCCCAATAACAAGACTGGTTACTATCACTGTGATGATCACTGCAATGACCGTCGTGTGGTTCGATGAAGATGGCACTGAGACGGGGGAAGAGCTGGGTTGACCAGCTGGCGAATCCATATCGAAAGAATTCAAGGTAACAGGAAAAAGATAACTTTACACTAACGTATATGTAACTTCAAATGACTAGGGTTTCCTGTTGATAGCCTGTGTATTTTCCTTTGAGGCTTTGCAAAACCCATCAGAGTTTACTGTTCATCTTGCTTGCAGCATAACTCACATATGCCCTCACACTGTGATCGCCATGAAATTACCCCAATGACCCAAGATTTTCAATGAGATTTGAAACAATCAAGCGTCACTTTAACGTAGATGTGTTGGGTAGAGCATACCTGGAGGAGATTGAGAAGCTTAAACGCATGGTAGGCAGACGAGAGCACGTCTTGAGCTGAGAGGAGGTTAACCAAGTAGAACAGAAAACCCCAACCTCCAAGGAGACGCGGAGGATGGCGTGGCAATGGCGAAAATCCCTGGGAATTCAAGCTGAGAAGGAAGGGTAAAAGGGGAACGAGCAAAAACTGAGAGCAACGGGACCCGTTGTTCTGCGTCTTTGGAAATAGCTCACTTTACCGCCCTTGTCGTCTTTGATTCTCCCGCCCTTCACATTTACGGGTTATCTTCAAATATAAGAAGCCTTGATCCAGCGATGGCGGCTATAGAACCTTTTCTGCAGATTGATGTCTGCTCAGAGGGGGATCGCTTTGCCGCGAAAGGGGGCTGTGCTCTCGTTGGAGAGAAACGTTCAACCTGGCTTACGCGGCTTGGAAGCTGGAGCCCTGAGGGAGGTAAATTTGAAAATTCCTCCTTACTTGCCTTTACATTTTTTAAATAGTTGCGCTGCTTTACATCAACGAGAAGGTCCCATGTGGCTTACGAGTCGGGACACTAGGCTAACGAGGAGTGAAATTCGTTCAATAACTTCAATTAAATCTCCCCAACTCCCCGATCTCGGAAACATAAAAAGCCTTTCAATTTTTCAAAACATCTTAGAGGCTTTTCGCACAAGGGGGGGTTAACCCTTCGTGAGCTCAGCAAACCTTGTTAATGGGGAAATTGACAGAGTTACAAAATTGCTCTCTCTACCCCCGACACTCTTCCATGCGAATGCACCTACGAAGTCATTGTTGTCGTCAGCTCAACATTGCCAACAAACGTACGAAAGGCCTCTTAAGTTCTTAAGTGTATGGTGAGTTTAGGAAATAAAAAGACCTATGAAGGTGGACAGCGAAAAGATTTCTTGTGTCCATAAATGAGGCAGTGGACTTCACATTTGTGCATTTTGTGTTCTTTTGGCTTTCTAATAGAAGCCATAGAGGAGAGTTGGGTTAGGCATACTTTCAAAAGTCTCTTTCTACATGTATAATATGTCGCATTTCTAAAGGTAATACATGACACAATCTCTTGATAGATTCTAACAAACACGAATATATGTAAAATACCACAAACATCACCTCTATTCTCATAGGGCTATATTTTGTTCCAAGTGGAACACTATCAATACGCTCTTTCTACATGTATAGTCTCTCGCATTTCAAAAAGTGATGCATGACATGATCTCTTGATAGATTCTAATAAACATGAATATATGTAAAATGCCGCAAATTATTCTTTGATACCAAGCTTGAGAGGTTCTCATAGACATTATTTTTCACGACATTTTTTATGAGGTGCTAGCCCTTGCTCAACAAACGTAGGAGTGCTCTACTTCTATTGTGAGAGAGAGAGAGAGAGAGAGAGAGAGAGAGAGTCCTCCTTTTGGTCTATCTTTGTCTAGCAATGCTACCGAGCTTGATCATGCATACCAAATAAGTTAGCATGGTGTGAAAAGATAGAGTGGGTTTTAGATTCGGTTTCAACAATGGAAACACAATTCAATTCAATGTATTTGCTCTACTCTCTTATTTTCAAGTCCAAAAGTCCAAATTGGGTAAGTCATCAAGTTTTTAACGACGAAGACCCAAAACTGCTTCGCTATGTTATCATATTACTTTTCCATCAAGTCCAAAAGTACAAATCGGGTAAGTCATCAAGTTTTTAACGACGAAGACCCAAAACTGCTTCACTATGTTATCATATTACTTTTCATGTCTAAGAGTGGAGTTGTGAAAAGATTAAGGCTCATAGTTTCCAATATACCATGAGAGCTTCAAGTTTCAAAGAGTTTAATATCAAGAATTTGATTGACCATTCCATCTATGTTGCTCTCTAATTGCCTTATTGGGTCCATTCAACACCCCATTAATTAATTTCCTGTGGAGATTCCCTCAATATCTTAAGTATGAACAGTCGTCTCCTAGTTGTAGTCGGTGCACACGCTCTGTTCTATTTGCATGTCGTCTTGAATGCACCTCAGGGTTGCATCAAAATGTGCAGCATACTCTCACCTGCGTTGTCGTTGTCTTACGTCCGAATTTCCCCTCGTGAGAAAGACCATGCAAGTAGAGACATACGCCTTCTACCATTATGCATGGCTTTCAGCCTACCTTGCACAAACGCTCCCGTCGCTTGCTTTTCTTTCTATAACACCATCGTGCTCTGCAATGCGTAGTTTCGAGCAGACAAAGGATGCAGGCATGTACCCTGTAAAGAAACGAGAGAGAGAGAGAGAGAGAGAGAGAGAGAGATGCAACACGAATAGCAGGCCTAGCATCGTCTATGTAGGCATAGGGATGGTGCGCATGATGTCTTGTGAACGTTGGACACAAGCCACAAAAGCTTCTAGATGCATCTGGGCTTGCCCATCTAGAGCCTGCCGCGCAGTGTGTCGGGAGTTGCAATGTTGCTGCCTGCACTAGAGAGAGAAAGATCAGACGTATGTCCTCCTCTCCCCCTAACTCCCTGCGCAACTGCATTCCTCGACTGCACGACATACACAAAAGTCAGCTCACCTGCGATGCCTGCCAAAAAAAAATTCGACACGCTGACACGCGCCCGCCAGATGGCGACCAGTGCCTTTTCCTGTTTGATTAACCAGTGCGCATCTCTGAAGATTCCCACTAATGTGAGCTGCTCCGAAAATTAGGGCCACATACTTGCCTTGTTTGCATCTCTATCTATGTTTTGTGCATAAGCATGGTACATCGTCACCTAATCATAACAATGCATATGTAGCTTACAACAATATGGTGCACACTATTTTTTCATGTACACTTTCACGCCATATTCAACTTAAAATGTGATAGAACTCAAAGCAAAATAAGGTTGCTCAATTGTTTATTTTTGCAAGATTTTCGGCCATTATGCTAAACTGAAGGACGCTGTGCAAAATTAAGGTTGTGATCTAAAATCATGCATGTCATTGATCTCTCTCTCCGTCTCTGCCAAAATTACAAAAGCATGTTCCTCTTTGAGAGAGCAGACAATCTACACAACATCAACCATTTGGCTTAGCTCCTATTCCCTTAAATGTGAGATCGGACATTGAGGTAGTGTAGGAGAGCTCTTTATGTATACACATTACGCCCCTTAAAAACTTAAGAGCGTGGAGCATTATATCCTACTTAAGTGCTCAACTCTTGATCATATCAAACTTGCTTTTCTTACATTTTAGTATGCTAGTCCACGGCCTACATTTCTTTCTCTCGCAGAAACTTCATGGATTCATTTTGTCAATTGTCACCATTATATCCATAGCCTATATGCATGCTACATGTTGTATTTGGTCCATAGGTAAATCTAACCTTTAAGGAAAATCTCTCTCTCTCTCTCTCTCTCTCTCTCTCTCTCTCTCTCTCTCTCTCTCTCAACTTTATGGTCAATGTGATTGTTACTACAATAATAAAACTCCTAGCCTCCTCTCCCTCCTTGAGAAAGTATGCGAATATGTAAGCACTCGCATTTAAAAATCAAAACTCATCGGTCATATTTTTTAGGTCTCTTGTGTACTTCTTCTTCGTCTTCTTCTTCTCTCTCTCTCTCTCTCTCTCTCTCTCTCTCTCTCTCCCTCCTTTCTTTTTCTTCTTCTCTCTCTCAATCTCTCTGCCCCCCCCCTCTTAGAACTCATTAGATACTATTTTTCACTCAATTGTTTATTTTGGTGATGTTAAATGCTCTCTCTTTCTCTCTCTCTCTCTCTCTCTCTCTCTCTCTCTCTCTCTCTCTCTCTCTCTCTCTCTCTCTCTCTCTCGCACACACACACACACAAGCTATGCAACAGGAGGACTCCTTGCCAACATTGTTTGGAGAAGGTTTGCTTAAGCCAACTAATTGAGATTTTAGGTTAGCGGACCTCAAATCAGGTTAACATGAAGTAAAGCGGCTAAATATAGTAAAGATGCTCTAAAATTTCAACTTGTATTAGTAATTTTGGTCTCCATCTTAATGGGGAGGAAATGTGCATTGCGAATACATCAACAAAATGCAGGGCGTTTTGGCTACAAAGAGCACATGTTAGAAGGGTCTTGAGGGCTTGGGCAGAGAGAGAGAGAGAGAGAGAGAGAGAGAGAGAGAGAGAGAGAGAGAGAGAGAGAGAGAGAGAGACATCACCTAGTCAAGGGAGACACACACAAGCCTGTCGCTCTTTGTTGATATGCTCGATTGCGAGCATCCTCTCTTGTTGAGCACTATGCGATGATAGAAGGGGACGGTTATGTGTGGACATGTCAAGAGTTTAGGAAACTTTTAATGTCAATAAAGAAGGTTATAAAATATTTTAACATCAAGATAGAATCCCAACAAAGATTTGAATCATATAATAAAATTGGAATGATACATAGGTGACACGTATAAGTTGAGATCTCTCTCTCTCTCTCTCTCTCTCTCTCTCACACACACACACACACACACACATTGTGCGCATGAGTTCAAGACCCTATAGATAGAAATTTGAGAGAAATTATCGTTGTTCTTATGTTGTCAAATTCTCTCTCTCTCTTACACACACACATATGTATGTGTACACAATCACACACATATATATATTTGAATCAAAAATTTGTCACATATATCTCCAGGCCTTTTGCTATTGTTCCAATTTAGTAACGATAACATTCAAAAATTCTATAGTTCGCTCGTGTCCCCTCTCTCTCTCTCTCTCTCTCTCTCACACACACACACACACACACACACACACATGTGTTGGGATGGATAACAATCTCATGCGTGCATACACACATGACTTGCCAATGTGACATAGTAGTTGATAAATTGACACTGTAGCTAAAGAGACGACACCAAGTCGACACATGGACAGGGGAGCAATCTCCTTTTTCTCAATCTCTTTAAAAGAAAGCATAGATGGCTATGAGTTCTCTCTCTCTCTCTCTCTCTCTCTCTCTCTCTCTCTCTCTCTCTCTCTCAAACACACACACACACATTGTTTTTTGGTAGGCATGCTTTCCTGCCAAAATTCATTGAATAAATAGGCATTTAAGCGTAGCCCACATGTTCAGTCTTAAAAATTAAAAGAATGAAATACCCCCCAATTGGTAAAAGGTCCATTAACGGGGAAATGTCTCTCCCTATTCTAGGTGCCAATGTCAGGTTTGGTTTTTGTTGGGATTTTACCTACTCTAAAGAATTTATCTCGGTTTCGACGGATGAAAAATGTTAGCTACCTTTTAAAAAATATCCCCTAGTGAGATGGAGTCCCTAAGAGCTTGACAATAAAATCAATCTCTCTCTCTCTCTCTCTCTCTCTCTCTCTCCATGGATAACACTCTCTGCATTTAGAGACATTTAAATGCGGCCCACAGTTTCACTCTTAAAATTAAAAGAATGAAATACCCCACAATTGGTAAAAGGCCCGTCAACGGGGAAATGTCTCTCCCTATTCGAGGTGCCAATGTCAAGTTTGGTTTTTGTTGGGATTTCACCTACTCTAAAGCATTCAGCTCATTGTCAATGGATGAAAAATGTTAGCTCCCTTTTAAAAATATCCCCTGGTGAGATGGAGCCCCTATGAGCTTAACGAAGTGATGATCAAGACTTATCTTAATCTTATTTTTAATTTACAATATTAAATGGATCTTTTTGGCATGCTAAAGGTCTTAGTATTCATATGGGTGGGTAAAGGTAGTTCAAATTTGTTTGCTTGACATGCGTCCCTTTAAAAATTAAGAGAAAGAAAGCATTTCCTTTCAGATGCCATATTCCCAAAGCTGCTTTCATTTTTTTTTGGCATGCTGAAAAAGACTTCAAAGAACAAAGGATTAAAGAATAGGAGTTTGATCCATAGTCTTTTTAGGAACAAAGGATTAAAGAATATGAGTTTGATCCATAGTCTTTTTTATAACAAAGGATTAAAGAGTATTAAGGATTAAAGAGTATTTGTAGGAGTTTGATCCATAATGTGAAGTATTGATTCAATATATATATATTTATATTTATTTATTTATTTATATATTTATTTATACTCTCACTTGTAAAGAGCCCTTTTATTTGAAGACTTCACAAAGATTTATTTTATGAAATTATTAAATTGATTTACTATTCTCTAGCTTATAAAATCTATCTTTTTTAATGAAAGAATTAATATATTCTTTTGTTTTAGTTTTTGATGTGTTTTTTATTTTATTGTTTTCATTTTTTTTTAAAAAAAATTTTATTTTTCAAACAATAATATGTAATGTGCACCTTTCAACTTATTATTTAAGTGGAGTCTTTTCTAATATATAGACCATTCGAGATTATGTTTGGGTTCACGAGAGCCCGATGAAAGACATTCAAAAAGGAATGTGACTTCACCATGGAGGATGTGCATTAGCACAAAAGGAATGATTGTAGACACTTATTTAAACTTACTTTCCATAAATCGCATTTCCCCCTTAACTTAGCGGGCCTTCCTGCCTTTTCACCTTGTTATTTCACCTTTCTTCACATCCTCACATGGCTTGACTTTCCTCTTGCATTTTATTCTTTTAGAATGCTAAAGTGAAGCTTCACCTTGCATACTTCTAGTAAATTCTATACACACATACACACACACATATGTGTTTATTTATTTACTCGTGTATATTTATATGCACACACACATAGTATTGAGTTTTTAATTATACTATTAATTTATTTATTTATATTTACATTTATATACACACACACACACAAACATATATATATTAATGATTATGTTTTCTTTTTTATTTTTTAATAATTATACACACACACACACACACACACACACACACATATATATATATATATGCAAACCATGGTAAAGGGAAGAAAAACCGATGATATATGTAAGAACTTAATTCAAAAATCTTGCAAATTGTAAATTTTCTACTAGTATTTCCGGTTTGCTTCTTTGTGAGGAGGGAACTCGGTCGCTCAATAAAGAGACATTCATGAGCAATGCTTCACCTTATATAATTCTAGTTAAACTCCATCTAATGATCTTATCACTCTCTTATTGTTTTAGAAAGCAACCGTGACCTTTTCACTTGTTTCTCCTTTATTTTTCCTTAGGCGTTTTCTTCTCTTCAAAGTGTCCTTGTACTATGAAGATAGCGTTTTTTTTTTTATAAAGCCATTAGGTGAATTGCTTAGGAGTCCACACCCTCACTGTGGTAATGAAGAATTGTCACTTTCCTTGTTACCACTCTTGCACCGGTTTCCTGTCAAGACCTGGAATCGAGTCCATGGCCTCCATTTCACAAAGAACATTTTGTTGTAGGCCACCTGCCACTACTCGTTGCCATAAGCACAGCGATCCAAAACATATAAAAGCAAAAGCTTCTTGGCTCATCTCGCCTCATGATGCCACCTAGCAGCCTACCAGGAGCTTGCACCCTCTCCTCCCCTCGCATTGCCTGCCACCTATCGCGCCTTCCCCATCTTTCATGTTTCACATTAATAAAATGATTTCCCTAGAATCGTAGGCACATGATGGCACTTACATCCTATGGAAAGTGTATGCAATCAATGCATTTCATGTGTGCATGTGTGTGTGTGTGTGTATGAGAGAGAGAGAGAGAGAGAGAGAGAGAGAGAGAGAGAGAGAGAGAGAGAGAGAGAGAGAGAGAGAGAGAGAGATGGCTTTCCATGAGTGGTTGTGATATACCATAAACCTAAGTTGTGTGTCTTTCCATAGAAGGCAAGATTATCAAACTATAAACTTTCACATGTGCAATGTGGAATTGGAGCTGATCTCTTGAGACAGCTAATTCCAGTGTTGGAACATTTCAGCTACTAGTGTAGGAAGATTTCAGACAGCAGACTGGACAGGAATCAGAGACTAGACTGGAATCTGGATACTGAAATAAGAATCAGACTTATGTACTGAAATAAGGTTCAGATTCAGATTCAGATTCAGAAGGCTGGACGAGAAGTAAGTATAACTGGAATATATGCCATGATTTGGATTACAGATCAAGATTACAGCGAATATGATTTACAGAGAGAAAGTACAACCGACAATATTGCCAATGATCCTCAAGTATAAGTATAGCCAAGGCGCTAACCCAAATGATAATAATTGCCAACCCGATTACAATGTAATGGGCCCTATTTATACACTTCGGGTTTATTGTAGTAATTACCATAGTAACTACTAAGTAATTCGCTGCCCATCCTCTAAGAAGACGTTCCCACACAGTGAACTATCCAACCGTCTACATCCTTCCCTTCTTTCTTGAATTTTGGCAAGATTCCAAAATTTCTGAAAATTTTCCCTGTCTGATTCTGACGTGAGACTGAAAAATCCATCGTCTGGTTCTGATGTTGGGATTCCGGCTTGACCACTGGCAGAATGGCCATACAAAGATTGCGAGTAGGCAGCTGAAAAGGCCAAGGATTGCGAGAGGCAGCTGAAAAGGCCAAGGTGGAGCTCTCACCAGGCCAAGGTGGAGCTGTCATCAGGCCAAGGTAGAGCTGTCATCTCCACTTGCCTGCTGAGGAGAAAAGTCGCCACTGAATTCTGAGATGGAACTACCCAGTATCCTTCCATTGGACCGTCTTCCGTTTGCCCTTTGACCTGGATGGCGCCTGAGAAGTTCTAGTACCAGCATTCTCCTTCTGAATCAGTCGGTAAATGGCCTCCTGCTCAAGCTGATCCCGCCGATCAGTGGTCATCTCTATTTCATAAGGCGTGAGGGAATGATAGGTTTTGGTGTCAGGATCATAGAGTGTATGCCTGCCCTTGCTCAATCTGGTTCTGGCCAGCTTATGACAATGCGAAGCAGTATGGATCCATCCTTCTGGAAGAGGTTGATTAGTTTTGACTCGAGCTTCGAAAAGAATCTCAGCCATCTCCATGTACAGTGGTGCTAGACATGGCTTTGCTGCAATGTCTTTTTCAGGCAATTTAGAAGATTCGACCGTAAGTTGTAGCAACCGATTAGTAATCCTGGTCAGTCCTCTGACTTGAATCTTCCACTGGCCCATACACAGCTGGATCCTATGCATCTCCTCTTTCAGTGCTTGAATGTCATTGATTTGGAGAGCATCATTGAACAGCGTCTGCCAAGTCTTCCATTCCACAGTTGATCTCTCATACCAATCCTGAAGCTCATCAGTAATTTTGAAGTATGTGAGACGATCAATTGGTTCTGGATGTTGAGGATACAGCGCTGGAAAGAATCTTGGCAGCTCTGTTTCTCTTGTTGGAACAACATACAAGAGAACTGGAGAATCAGACACAAATTCTAAGAAATTGAGAACAGCGTGGTTCTCTTGCTGCATCATCTTTCTGGTGATTCTCACTAGCTGGAACAATGTTCGGAGAGCAGTTGCCTATGCTCCGACTGACATTCTCGTCGAAGGTCCTCTGCTAGTGGCTGTCTGGTCCTCAAGAATGGCTTTGACTCTCTGATCCAAAACACCTATGGCAGTTTACATTTGCACCAAAACTTCCTTGAGTTATATCCTAACATCCTTCATATATCGGTAAGTTGGTTTGTTACCTAGCAGAAGTTCCAGTTCCAGGGCTAGGGAGCGACAATTTGCAGTAGACTGCCTTTGCCAGTGCGGGTTTGCCACTCTTTCATCAGCATTGAGTATCCATTCAGGAACTCGTTCCAACAGTTGGACTGTACTGGATGCGCGGGTAGTCGGCAAGCTTCTTTATCATGGAAAGCTGCTGATTTCCAATGTTCTACCATTTCCCTGGCTCCCACATATAGTCTTTGAAATCTTTCAAAGTCAGACAAGAGATCATCATCCTCCAGATACTGTCTGGTTACCGAGTCCTGTTGATGTCTCAATTGCCTATTCAAGGTAATGAGCTGTAGTGAATGTTGATGATCAGCAACTGGTCCCTCATCCTGCACTGTCATTTTTCCTTTAGCATCTCTGCTGAGTTGGGACTGATCTGTTGGCTGATTCCCATTGTGACTGGGCTGCTGCTCTTCAGTCTATTGTTTACCCGACTGGTGCCCTTCTTCTTGTCCTTCCTGCTGGCCCTCATTCTGGCCTGGCTGGTCTAGCTGTGACTGGCCTCCTTCAGTTAGCCCTGTCCCCCCAATACCAGGTCCTGGAGGTGGAGTGGTGGTGGGGCATTATTATACTCAGTCACATTGTCCTGCAAATCACTCTGCATACTTTCCATCAAGGACTTTAAATTCTCTAGATTGAATACAACATTGCCGGATGGATTTAAAATTTCAGCCAAGCTATTATAGATGTATCTTTCAGTCAAAGAGGCCTTCAAAGCGGTATGGCACATTAACAGGTTTTTGAATTCTGCCCGCTTCATCCTGAGCATTGTTTCAGCCCGCTCTGCTGCTCTCAGTGCTTCATTTCGTTGATGTTTGATGATCATTATTTCAGACTTAGCCTTAGCTAACTTTTTGTTTAGCAACTCATTAGTCCTTTCTGAATGAGCTTCCAGTACTCTGTGTTGTATGTTCTGCTCTTCCCGGGCTTTCTGGAGCTTTTCAATGTGATCTTGTGCCTCTGTCAAATCAGCTTTGAGCTTTTTCACTTCATCTTCTGATCCAGCAACCACCATCAGTTGTCCCATACAACTGACAATGGTATTCCAAGAAGACTGTATGAGAATTGAACATCTGTCTTTGACTGTGGTTGGATCAGAATCAGTAGGCTCATATATTGCCACTGGAGCTATGTAAGGTAAAGTTGCATAATCAGCTTTGCTTAGCAGAAGATGCCCTTTCAATTGTTTAGTCTGCATTTGTTGCAACTTGTTCTGTTTTACTAGTTGTTGCAGAATGTTTCCAGTATTTGGAGTAGGAACTCCACCTGGTAGTGTTGAGGAAACTGGAGCTTTCCCTTTGTCCAGTTGGCTCTTGCCTTTGTCCCCTGATTGGTCTTATATATTCTCAGAAGTGGCTGGCTTGGCCCGATCTTTCCCAGAACCAGTAGCAACTGCACTTTTTGCTACTGACTAGTTAGGCACAGTCTTCTGAGCAGATTGCTGCTCTGTCTGGCTCACTACAGCTTTCTCAGTGTTTATTGTCTTGACCTGGCTTTCTATCTGCTTCAAAAACTCACTGCTCTTTGTCAGTGTAGTCTTTGGCTTTTTTGAATTGCCAGCCTGTTGCTTTCCTTTTCAGGTCTGTTGAAATAGTTTGACTATCTGTTTCTTCATCGTCTGAGGACAGCTCAATGTTCTTCGGCTCAGAAATTGGCTTCTCACTCCAAGCCTTCTCTACCTGCTCATTAGCATCTGTTGCAGTAGCTCAATACAGGAATTGCCAAACATACCAGGCTTTGAAAACATTTTGAGATTTTAGCTTGGCAGTTTGCTGGAGTAGATTGTGCGAGAGAATTTGACAAAGATTAATAGGAACCTGTGGATCCAATATCTTGGCCAACAGCATAGCAAACAGTTTTTCGGATACATACGTTGGGTTGTTTTTAAGGCTTACTGCTTCGGCTACAAACCTGTAAGCAGTGGAAGCTTCCAGTCCTGCTACTGGAACTCCTTGAGCACTTGCCTTGCGCTTTCATCTAGCCGTTTCATCCTCCTTCAGAGCTATACTTATATGCTGTGCGGTTGCCACAGAAGGTTTGGGCTCGTTGGGCATTCTGAATGCAAATGCTATGGCTTCTGGTGTCACTGACACCTTCCTACCATTTACCATGGCACTGCCATCTTCAGCGTCGAAGGAATCAAGAACTTGCTTGATGATGTCTGCATCAAAAGCAATTCTTGTAGCTTGCAACACAACTAGAAGATCCCAAAATTGTAGCAGAGTCATTGCTTGATCAGTGAATACATAACGCTTGATTATACTGTACGGGATAATGGGAAGGCTTGCCTTCGCAGCAGCAACTATGGCATGGGTTTCCTCAAGAGACTCCTGCATCTTCTTTGAGCGTTTCCTTCTACCCATACACTGTGAGGACGATGACGATGAAATAGGCGAAGGAGAAGATGACTTACTTGTCTTATCAAAGCCGTTCCCTGGTGTTGCTGGCAAGGTTAGCTGATAGTCAACTGTCTCTTCAGAGGGTTTGCCGCTGTAGCGAAGAAACCTCAGAGCTTGGCGATGGTGAATGGTTAGCAGGAGGAAAGCATCGCGCAGGGGATTTATGAGGAAAAATGCTAACTCTCTTGACTGTTATACATGTTCGCGCCATAAAAGCTCCACCACTCGCCGCTCCTAGACTTGTGTGCGTCGCTGCTGTTGTGGCAGACATGCATTGGACAAGACTGCAACCCATCCTTGAAATAATTACTATTGGCGTGCAATTTGACGGTTGGGCGCTTAAAATTTGGAAAGTGTGTCCCCACTGATACAGGACTGATTTCCAGTCTGGCTCGACCATACTGGTACTGATTCTAAGGTCAGCCTGATCTGGTTCTTCTGGTACTGGTTGCACATGAAAAAGTCAAAAAATGTCTGATTCTGGTATCTCTTGATCATCAAGTTCCAGTTCCTTAGTACCTTGTTCTGGCCTAGTTTCTCTGGTCTCTGAATAATAAAGCTTGATCTTTGCCCCATTATATACTCCTGGCAACAACAATCCAGATAAATCTTTCAGTCTGACTGTGCCATCGGAGAAGACCCAGTCTACCTCAAATGGTCCTACCCAGGCAATCTTCAAGTTGGCTTCTTTGGACCCAGTCTAGATTGATGTAGAAGCACTAAGTCTCCTTTCTGGAATTCTCGAACTTTTATTCGGCGATCATTCCAGTGCTTCCTTCGTTGTTGAACAATTTCTTGTTCCAACATAGCCCTTTGCCTGAGTTCATCTAATTGCATCAGTTCATCTAGCCTCTTTAAGATTATGGTTGAAGTCTCACCCATACTTCACAACCATTCTCAGACTGGGGATCACAAACTCCATAGGAACCACAGCTTCAGTACCATACACCATTCTGAATGGTGTCATTCCAGTAGTTACCTTATAAGCTGTCCTATAAGCCCATAGAGCAGTCTGAAGTTTCAAATCCCACTGGTCTGGTTTCTTTTGCACCACCTTAGTGAGAATAGTCTTTATTGTCTTATTGCTACTTTCAGCCTGTCCATTGCATCTGGGATAGTAAGGAGTAGATTTCCGATGCTTGAATGAAAGCATATCCAGTAGGATTTTCATAGTGTCATTGATAAAATGTTTTCCTTGATCGGTCACAATCTCTACTGGACATCCATATCGGCAGACAATATTCTCAAATAGAAACCTTGCAGTTGACTTGGCTGTGTTGTCAGGAAGAGCCTTAGCTTCAACCCACTTGGTAACATAACAAGTAGCCATTACTATGTACTTGCCTTCCTGGGAGTAACCTTCTTAAAAGGTCCCATAAAATCCAGTCCCCATTTCATGAATAATCCCAGTGGTTGTACTGGCATCAAGGGAGTCATATCTGCAGCTATTGGTTGACCCATTCTTTGGCATATATCACAAGTTTTACAAAAACTTCTGACATCAGCAATCAGTGTTTGCCACCACAGACCAGCTTGCAAAATCTTCTTATAGGTTACTTCGTTGGAAAAGTGTCCACCAGACTCACCATTATGCGCTTCTGAAATTACTTGCATTCTTCCTTCCATAGGGACACATCGTCGAAGTATACCATCAACACCCATTCGATAAAGTAATCCTCCTATGATAGTAAATTTCAGGCTTTTTATGATCAGAGCTTTCTTCTGATTCTGCTTCCAATCCTCTGGAAAGGCACCTTGGGAAAGGAATTGATAAATATCATACCATTCAGGATCCACTGATTCTTCTGCCTCTAACTGAAATAAATCAGCATCCACTGGTTCATCTCTCAAGGGTGATTCTAAATATCCTTCCGTACTTCTTGAAAGAAAATCAGCTCCACAATGGTTTCGACCAGGTTTATGGAAAATTCTGAATTCAAATTCCATAAGGAACATCATCCATCTTATCAGCCTGCCTTGAATAATGACTTTGTTAATCAGAAACAGAAGAGCTTGATGGTCCACATAAAAATGGAATAACTTTCCCAACAGGTAATGCGTGAACTTTGTAGCACTAAAAACCATTCTAAGGGCTTCTCTCTCAGTAGTCGTATAGCCTTGTTCAGCCTGACTGAATCTGCGACTAGCAAAATAAACTGGATAGTCCGTTCTTCCATCTAGCTAAGCTAATATTGCCCCCATTGCCAATCCCGAAGCATCGACATGTACGTGGAAAATAATATCCCAATTTGGCTGCCTAAGGACTGGTTTACTGGTAATGGCTTTTTTCAGATTCTAGAAACTCTCCTCACATTCAGCAGTCCAGTTGAACTTACTGGTCTTCTTTGTAAGCTCATATAGTGGTACTGCTTGAGAAGCAAACTTGTGTACGAATCTTCTATAGAAATTCACATAACCCAAAAAAGAACTCAACTCTGAAGCAGTTCTGGGTGCTTTAGCTTGCTGAACACACTGTATTTTGTCATTGGCCATCTCTATTCCATTGCGGGAAACCACATGTCCCAGTAGTTGTCCTTTCCAGACTAAAAAATCAGATTTGAATGGATTCAAACAAATCCTCTTCTCCTGACAGTGTTTGAAAACCATTTTTAGGAATAGAAGGTGTTGTTCCTCATCTGAATAGACAGTGAAGTCGTCCATGAAAATGGCGAGGAATCGATGAAGAAATTCATTAAACATCTCCATCATACACCGCTGAAAGGTAGCTGGTGCATTGCACAGGCCAAAAGGCATCACTAGATACATGAAAGCTCCCTACTCAGTGATGAAAGTGGTCTTGGCTCTATCTTCAAGAGCAATCTGTATCTGGTTATAGCCGCTACCATCCACGAAGTTATACATCTCATATCCTACGATCTCATCAAGCAACATATCAGTAAAAAGGTAAGGGAAATGGATCCTTAATAGTTTGGGAATTTAGTTTCCCATAGTCGACACAAACTCTCAATTTTCCATTCTTCTTGGGGACGACAACTATGGGAAATAGCCAATCACTTCTTGCCACTTCCGTAATGAACCCAGCCTTGAAAAGATTATCAATCTCCTCCTTGAACTTCTTTGCATAGTTGGGGTTCATTCAGTATCTTTGCAATCGTATTGGCATAGCATCCGGTTTCAGTGGTATTCGGTGCTGACAGACTTTAGGATTTACTCCCTTCAGATCTGTATGTTCCCAGGCAAACACATCTTTATAGTTCTGGAACATTTTTCGTGCCTTTTCCTTCATTGTTGGGTTGAGGTGCTTGTTAACCTTGATCATTCTAGGACTTTCCTCTGATCCTAGGTTCCACTCTTCTACTTCCTGGTCGTCTGGAAGCAACCAGTTTGGTCTGCCTTCTTTTCGTTTGGTCGATTCTTCCGCGTAATCCCAGGATGGTCCATTCGTTTCTGAATCAATATTCTGATCCAGTGGGTACTCTTCAGAACATACTGGTTCCTCTACTATACTAGTATCAGCTGGTTCCACCATCCTTCCAGTTAGCTGAACTGTTCTTTCCCCTGTATTGACTTCAGTAAACTGATTAGGGAATTGTCTCTTCTGCTTGTCAGCCTGCTCTTTGTTCAGCAAGACTGCATTCAAGTCAATTTCTGCCAAAGGGAATATGTTCATAGCCGCTAGCATTCGCTCGATATTCTTGGCTCTCTACTTCTGACATAACTCCTTCGGTCTCATTTGCTTTTTCCAGCTCCTGGTATTGTTGGTCTGGATTTGGATTCTGCCATCCACTGGCCCCTTCTATGGTCAAAGTTTGGTTTGCATAGTCATGAACAACATGCGCTGTTCTCAACCATGGGCGCCCTAGTAGCATCCCATATGCTCCTTGCACATCCAAGACTAGGAAACTGGTTTTGAATTTCTCCCTCCCAACTCTTATCTGCATGTTTTCAATCATACCCGTCGCCTGTACGACTATGATCTGCCATCCGTACTTTGAATGGTGTTGGTTTCATATTGGTGATACCCATTCTTTGCTGAAGATGGGCTCCCATTATGTTGACTCCTGCCCCTCCATCCAGGATAACGCTTGAGAGAGGTTCCCACTGCTTCCTGACCTTGTAGTCTACCTGAATAAGTGGAACTTCATCATCTCGGACAGCTGTTAGTTCCACTGTTCTGGCCTCTCCCTCAGCTTTCCTGCGATGTCTGATAAAGTTGGCCACCTCGGGCAAGGTTTTTCTTATATCCTCCAGCTCTACAGTCAGCTTCTGAATTCTATCACAAATTTTCACATGAATTTCTTCTCTCTCTTGGTCAGACTGATTGTCAGAGCTTGAAGAACTGGTATCTTCACACTGCCATTCTTCTCTTGTAGTGCTTCCACTCTTTCCAACCACTCCCATTTCATCAGCTAGTCCATGTACCACAGCCAACATGGTCTCGGTCATGGCCGGTACTGACTGATCTTTATCAGTCGATTGGGCTAGTATCCTCTGAATGACTCTAGCTTCGGAACTTTCTGGCTGCTCTGGCAGCTTCTTAGCTAAATCCTTCGTGATTTTAGCTACTAGTTCCCTCTGCTCTTGCCACTCATCTACCACCTTCTCTTTACCTTTGGCCTTCCAAACTTCCCTTTGTTGAGCCCACTTGCTACTGTTAGGATTGACTGGTGCTTCCGAAGTGTCTGGGATTTCTTCAATGACTACTCCCTTGCTCCTGGTAACTACCCTGACTGGGACTGGCTCTGGTGCCTTAGCCTCAGTAGTAGTCGTTACAGGTGCATCTGGACATTGGGCTGCAAAATGACCATACTTCCCACAAGTATAGCAATTCATGCTCCTGTTCTGGAAATTGCCTCTTCCTCTGCCTCTGCCTATTCTTGGTTGGTATCTGCCACATCCCTGACCAGTACCACTGGTACCTGGTCTCTCCTCTTGAGCTACGTTGACTAGTTCTACCTTCACTGGTTCAGTGTAGGCAACCACTGATAGATCTTTTCCTTTCTCAAAGTGGTGAATTCTGATGCCACAATTATTCCATAGGTGACCATAGGCCTTGCAGTAGGTACATTGTGGACATTCAATGGAGATATGGTCCTTGGATTTGCATCTTGAACATCAAGTCTCCGTCTTTTGAACTGGTTGTCTTGTGTGGCTAATTTCGGCAATCTACCTAGCCATCTCTTCAATTTTCTTCCCTTCTTTGATTTCTCCTTTGTCTTTCATTAGAACTACTCTCAAAGCTACTGGACATCTCACTGGAATCATAAGTTTCAGTAGTAGAGCTATTGCTACTGGTCCTTCGCTTCTTGCGGCTCTTTTCCTTCTTAGCCTGCTGTTCCAGTTTTAATGCCCTTTGGATCAGATCATTGAACTTCTTGGTAGGGGTTGGTACCTCTTGTTCCCTAAGCTTCTTGCTTCTGAACCCATTCACGAACCATGCCCTCAATCTCTTCTCCAATGGCGGTTCTTGCAACTGCCTGGTTAGCTCCTTGATCTTTTCCACATAACTGCGGACTGACAAATTTCTCTGTTTGATCTTATCTAATTCACAGAGAATATCTTCGTCCCCTCTATTGTCGGAATATTCCAACCTGAAGGCCTTGAGCAATTTGTTATATGATCTGAGCTGGCATGCAGGGTAATGGTAATACCATTTCCTCGCTGCCTCCTTCAAGGTTTGTGGAAACTATTCCCCCCAATCATCTTCATCAATGTTTTTTAGTTCAGCATAATGTTCGAAAGCTTGTATGTGAACATCTGGATCATCCTTTTTCCCCCCCTTGAATATTGGAAAGGAAATCTTCAGGGAAGCTGTGTAATCATTTCGACTACTACTGATCCTGCCACTTCTCTTCTTGGATTCAGAATGACGCTTGGGAGCCCTCTTCCAATTGTCAGTGTCAGCATCCCAATCAATCTCTGTCTCTGTCTCAGTGTCAGTGTCTTCTCTGGTTTGTCTGCTAGAAGTACGGCCACTTCCCTTACTGCCCCTGGTATCCTCATCTCTCTGTCGGGACTGAGAACTCTTGGAGCTCTTTGCCTTCCGTGCTTCCCGTTCCGCCCGTCGGCGTCGAGAATTACTGGAGTGCTGTGAGTCCTGCGCCTCATCAGCTTGACTATGCTCCTTCTGAGCCTCAGTGTCAGTCATCTTCTCTTGCTTGGGGTCAGACTCTCTTCCTGACTCCTCAAGAATGGGGTCAACACGAATGGTTGATTTTCGGCCACGATTGGATTTTGGTGCCATTGCTGAAAACTTCGAACTGGGAGAAGAGTCTTTCAGTCAATGAGCTTCAGCTCGAGCCACCGTGATCGCCAAAATGGAATTGGAGCTGATCTCTTGAGACAACTAATTCCAGTGTTGGAAGATTTCAGCTACTAGTGTAGGAAGATTTCAGACAGCAGACTGGACAGGAATCAGAGACTAGACTGGAATCTGGATACTGAAATAAGAATCAGACTTATGTACTGAAATAAGGTTCAGATTCAGATTCAGATTCAGAAGGCTGGACGAGAAGTAAGTATAACTGGAATATATGCCATGATTTGGATTACAGATCAAGATTACAGCGAATATGATTTACAGAGAGAAAGTACAACCGACAATATTGCCAATGATCCTCAAGTATAAGTATAGCCAAGGCGCTAACCCAAATGATAATAATTGCCAACCCGATTACAATGTAATGGGCCCTATTTATACACTTCGGGTTTATTGTAGTAATTACCATAGTAACTACTAAGTAATTCGCTGCCCATCCTCTAAGAAGACGTTCCCACACAGTGAACTATCCAGCCGTCTACACACGATAACCCAAATGATAATAATTGCCAACCCGATTACAATGTAATGGGCCCTATTTATATACTTCGGGTTTACTGTAGTAATTACCATAGTAACTACTAAGTAATTCGCTGCCCATCCTCTAAGAAGACGTTCCCACACAGTGAACTATCCAGCGGTCTACACAATGGCAGTTCTAGCTTTGTTGAGCATCTCTCTTCGTCAAAGCTTTTATGAAAGAGACCATTCTCCCTAGGAATCTCTACATAAGACACGATGATCTTTGATTTGCAACACACGTAGATGACCTTGGCAATGCACAAGCTTCGAGCACTTGCTCCTAAGGTTGAGTTGCTTGCAACACTTTTTCTTTTTTTATTATAAACAAAATAATCATGAAGTTGCCCATTGATCTCTCATCAAATTAGTAAAATGGTATAAATCTTCTTCTTTTTTTCTGCCATACTCACAATTGTGAGTAGAAAGGAATGTACAATAACCCTCAAGCATCCTAAGCACAGAATGTGCCTTGAGGGGTCATAAAATACATTATGGAGCTACACACCCCCAAATTGGCATAATCAACTCTAAAGATCGTGAAGATTCATGAAGTATTGTTCATATGTTTTGACCAAAAGTCTTTGTTCGGGTTCCACTGTCAATATTCCGTGGAAGGACTACGTAGAAGAGGTAAATTAGGTAATGATGAATATGAGTTGAGTGCTCTCCCTTGTTTCTCTTTTAAGTATCTACCATATTAGAGAATACTCTTCAATTATATGCGCGAAGATATTATAGATTTGGTTTCACTAAATACCATGAACCATTTTGGTGCCTAATTTGTTGGAGTTATTTATTCTCATAATACCTCTCTCGGTGGATGGAGAGAGAGAGAGAGAGAGAGAGAGAGAGAGAGAGAGAGAGAGAGAGAGAGAGAGAGAGAGAGAGAGAGATAATTTATTTGCTTGCACATCAACTTTACATTTTTATAATTTTCATACTAATTTTTTTACATCAAATATTCAAGTTTTAACTATCCTTATTTTTGGTAAATTATAATATTATATATTTAAGCTATGTAAATGTAGGTTGTCTTAATTTTTGGCATACAAAAGGCCATAGGGGAAGGTTGAGAAAACGTGCATGTTTTGAGCCATTGATACAGAGGTTGTCGGTGATGGACAAGTGTCCTCTTTGATTGAAAAGGAAGGTTTTATAAATTTTATATCCTCCTTATATCATGTAAATGGGTTTTCCATCATTGTAACTTGGTCCTCTCATTTAATGTTCACTTGAATTTCCTTTTTTCCGTCTTCATCTAGTTTGTAAATGGGTATCTTCGTTTAAGGACCTAATGACTTTCTTTTCAACTTTTTTATTGGCCTTCTAAAGGCCTTACTGCACTATGGGTGAAGGTCGTTCAAATTTTATGGCTTGACAAGTGTCCCAAGAATCTTAAAAGTCTTGCAATGAAAAGAAATGATGGTCTCTTGAATGATATTTTTTAGAGTTGCATTCACCTTTTTGGATTGAAAAGTATAGTCATATGAGTTTGATCCCATGATGTTTATAAAGTATTGATAAAGAATCTTTTGATTTAAGAATTTCATTAAAAATTATTTCATCTATTTATTTAATTATTTGCAAACTTATTGTAATCTTAACAATTTATTAATACATTCATTTTCAAAAAATCCAATATTCTGTGGTGAAAAAAAGTGCTTTAAAATGTAGTGTCACCTTTTTGTTTTCTCTCTCACAAAGCAACCTATTATTGTAAAATACTTTTCAACAGCCTTAATGAAGGCCATAGTGAATTTTCACCTTGTTTAAAACATACTTTTTTAGTTGTAAATTTTTCTTTTATTTGAAAAAAAATTACAACTAAAAATTTGCAGATTGTCCTTAAATGAAAGGGATAACATGGCAACATTGTGGACATGATCATGGCACCTTTGTGTAAGGTAGCGCTATGTGGGTCTCTCTACAGGTAACATATTCATTCTTATGTGATCCAAAATTGGGAAATCTCTCCTCATATTGTGTCATCAACACAGCAAGAGGAATTTAATATCTTTAGAACTACATGAAAGTACAACAATATCCCTAGGAATCCTAAGGAGAAGCAGGTGGTATCTCTCCCGTGGAGAGGTGGTAGTCGTGGAGGATCCCCGCGCATGTAGATTTGTCTGAGTAGAGGCACCATTGTCTACCTCTGTTGCCTAAAATGGTTATGGCATGCCAATTGCAAGCTTAATCACACAATAATTGCACAATAGAATTGGAGCAGAACGTACACAATGTAATAACTATATTTCTTAAAATGAGAAATTACAAGAGGTGCTTAAATAGCACAAGGGAGCCTTCTACCACTTTCCACAAGCACATGCTAAGAAGAGAGGTTTGATTTTCAGATCCACCTTTCTAGGGCACTTTAGGATGACTCCAACTACTCCCAAACGACTCTTACTATGATTAGAATGTGCCCCCATGGATAGTAACATGACATGGCCTACTTTTGGGCATATCTCGCATGCCATAGGCCACATTATCCACCTAGAATACAAGCATTTACACAATTTTCCGCTAGATCAAGTTTGAGATTCTAGGGTTACAGTTTGTGCTTCTCTATAAGTGGTCACGTTTGAGCTTTGTCCATTCTTCTTGGTTCATCTTTTAGCATGTGTGTGCTCTTCAATGTCATCGCTGCCTTGATGAACTTCATCATTGTTGGAACTAGATTGATCAACCCAATCATCATCTCTCTCTTCTTTATCAGTGGTATTTTCCTTAAATGGATCCACTATTACTATTCTTTTGGCTAATATTGTTCTTACAAATGTGTTGCTCTTTATTGTTTCCTCTCCTCTTCAGGTGCAAGCCACTCGTTTTGCTATGTTGTGGGAGGTAGGTTGTCGGCCATACGCAATACAAGATATGCAATCCTTGTCAAGGCTTCCCCTCCTTTGATATACAAGATTTTTTCTCCTTTGAGAGTTTGCATCTTAGTCAAAGATTCATGTTTATATTCAACAAAATTGATATGCTTTATAGAGCTTGAGTCCAACACATGAGCGAAGGTATTTACGATTGCATGGTTCGATGTTGTATACCTTTTAAGGTCTCTTGGGATAGTTTCCTACAACGTTAAAAACTCTCTTCTTCTTCCTCTTCTTCTTCTTGTTCTCTTTAAGTCATTGTATGTAGCTACTACTCCCAATTCTGTAAATGCATCCACACTTGATTTTTCTCATCCTCATGTGCCCTACAATACCTGGTAGTTTGAAAGCATCTACTATCACATCCTCAGTGATGCTTACCTCAAAAAATTTAGATTTTGAATATAAAAGTTGGGTCATGCCTTCATCTGTAACGGTCGGTAGTAGACTATGTGATCTCTTGAAATCCACTCCACCAAGTGGTTGCTCAAAGCAGGTTTACAATCCCATTCTTTGAAATACTCTCTTAACCTCATGAAATTTTGGTAGCTCCAAAATCTCTTCCTTCAGCTTCTGAAATGATTCCTCACATTCATCAATCCAACTGAAGTAGTAATTAAGACATAAAGAGGTTTATCCACTACAACATACTTGTATATGAACCTTTGGTGATATCCATAATGTACTTCATGAACTATTGTGGATCTCAAAAATCTTGTATTTATCTTTTCAAGATCCATTTTGATATCCCATGTTTAAACACTATATATTCAATAATTTTACCTTATTGTATCGTGAATACACACGTCTGAGCATTTAAACAAATCTAGTACAATGAACATTTTTCAAAGACTGTTTTTCAATGATTGCCATGATCACCACTTATTGAACAATAAACATACAACTCATGCATGAACACTTTCAAGAATATTTGTAGATAATCTTTGAATGAGTGGCTCATAAATCAAATCTAGTACAATCAACATTTTTCAAAGACTGTTTTTAATGATTGACATGATCACCACTTATTGAAGAATAAACATACAACTCATGCATGTACACTTTCAAGAATATTTGTAGATAATCTTTGAATGAGTGGCTCATAAATCAATCCAAAGGGCATGACTCTATAAGCAAATATGCCCCACTTTCGTAATAAAAACAACCTTATGCTGATCTTTTTGATGTATTGCCAATTGGTTATATGTTGAAAACACATTTGGGAGGTTGTATGCTCCTTTGCCCTCTATCCTTTATAAAACAGATTTGGTGATTGGATGGGGATAATTATTTCAATGCATAGTAGCCGTGTTTACCTTCTTGAGATTCACATACACTCTCAATTTTCCATTCTTCTTGGGCACTACCACAATCGGAGATACCAAATTAGTGTGCTCTCATATGTAAAATTCTTTGAGATTTTCTATCTCCTCCTTGATTTTCTTTGCAAAGGTTTTGTTGTACATGCATGGCCTTTTAGGTGTAGTCTTTGCATCATCACACATAGGACTCATATGTTGAAAAAATATTTTGATCCACCCTTTAAGATTTTTATAGGACCAAACAAATGCATGCATATATTCCTCTGGTATTGATCATAATTTGTTCCTTCTTTGGAGGTAAGTATATGTCCATATGTGTGAGATTTTTATATTCGTCTTGCTACACTAAATCTATTTTCTTGGCATCTTCTTCTACTCCATTATAGGCCTTTTTGGTTTCTTTCAACTCCTTGTTTCACCACTATCCTAAAGTGTACACTTCTTGTATTGGGATGGAATATTGATGCCGTCACTTTTTCTATCCTTGTTTGACCCCACTTTTGCTATCCAAACGTCCTTTAGAGTTTTCTTCAACTCCTGATATTTTGCTCATTTCTTTAATTTTTTTCAACCTTGGTATTCTTGTTTGCTTCATCTACATCTTAGTTGCTGTTTACTTTGTTATAGAGACTCTTGTGCTCCATGTTCCAATTATGTCCTTCACACATCCTATGCATTTACTAACATGAGATAGTGTGTTTTCTCTTTTCATGCTGGCATAGGATGTGTTTGTGTCCACTTTGCCTCTCATTTATTTTGGTGATGGTGTTGTTGATTGCATCATTGGCTGGGAAAGAAAAAAGTCTCTCCTCTCCATTTTAAGCTAACAATTGTGCTCTTGTTCATTTCTTTTAAAAATATGATCCACTTAAAGTGATTGGATCTGATTCAATCTCTTCTACAACATCATAAAATTTAGCTTCATTTTTTTTGTCAGACAAGACATTGATGGAGATTTCCTTATGTATCATGAATATAGATATCTCCTCTTTGTTTTTGCTTTTTGACTTCTTAGAATCCTCTTTAGACTTGCTATCATCCCCACCTACTATGGAGACACTTTGAATTGAGATTATACCTTGTCCTTCTTCAAAAGAAAATTTTATAAGAGTTGATTCATACATGTATACATTCATAGTAACCAATATTTGGGCCTATTGAAATGATCTGAGCAAATTTTCTTTGCTATGCCTCTTTCTAGGATGTAGTCTTCTCTATGTAAAGTACCATGTTTCAAAGCTCCCATCATTGACTTTGACATGGGATTAGAGCCCTGATGGAGAGTGGCATAACAAAAAACTAAAAGAAAGGGAGGATCAACGATAGCATTTTGAAATTCTTGGACTAGCCATGGCATTTTCTACTAGCTAACAAGCTCTAGCATTTTGTTGCATGAAGGTGGAGTGCTATAAAACCAGTGTTTTGAAATGTCGGACCACTGGCTTGGAGGGAGGATAAGCCCCTTGTGATAGCAAAATTGATATTAGAAATTACTTTTATGTGCATTATGAAACACTCTATAGCAAGGTCTCCACAATGTTTTGAGACGGCAATGGAACTTGGTAGGTCCTGAAGAGAGGCATTTTGAAAATTAGCTAAAGGTGGGCACTATGTGGGGTGAGAACTTTGTTGTGTATCTTGAGACCCATGGGAAAATTATGCAGTTTAGGGTAGTGTTCTGAATGGTGTTTTGATAGGGGCGCGGTTGAAGATTCTATAGGCAAAATGTCCGACAGTGTGTTCAGATGGAGTGGTGGCACATTCCCTAAGCTATTCTTTTTGGCACCATCTTGCAAAGGTATGGCCTACTCTTCAATGGTATCAGAGGTCTTTAATCAACTATTGGCTAGTGCTGAGTTAGCTGCCTCGATACCCATTGGGTCCAAGACCCATTGTTATAACTGCAAAAAGTGGATTGACTTGTCTTGGGATAGCAAGTATCGGTACGAAGGAAAAACCAAGGTTCAAGTTTCAAGAAAGGACAAAGGTAGATGCTAGATTGACAAGGACAATAGATGTAATGATCCCACTTAGGAAATCACCAAAGTGCACGTGGCAGTGGCCATAGTGGCTTTGGTTCTAGATTCTAGCCAAATGGTAGTTGCTACAACATGCTTCATCCAAAGAGACGCTTGTGAGCATTAGAGAGGGGCAAGACAAACTCTCTATATACACAATTTGGACTCGTGTACTCATCGTATGCTTGAACCTATGAGTTGGAGTTCAAGGTACAACATCTAGCAACAAACCAATATGACATATACAAAACACTATGGATGTGTATGCAATTCGTTGTTTTTGCCCTTAGTATGTACATGATGTGTTCCAAAGTTCACTGCCCTAGAAAGTTTGCACGTAATGCGTTCATAGTTCATGAATGGGGATTCTTTGACATAGTGTGGTCTAGAGTTCAATTTTCTATAAGGAAACCGGTGCTCAAGATGGCATTCTTCTTGGGTGACAAGTTGGTGGTGCAAATCCCAAAGATTATTCCAATAGTGCTTGGGTGTCCATGGTAGCTACTTTGTCAACTTTCTCTTCCTACATATACCCATTATGAGTTGCAAAGAGGGTAGTAAAGTTCAAGCATCAGAAAGTGAATGGACCAATGTGTTCCTAGTTAATTATTTGTCTTTGGGTATTTTTTTACTTGTTTGACATGATTATTAGTAGAGAAATTTACCAAGGGGGTTATATAAGGTCCCTAGGTTAGCATGTAAGTGCACTTTGAGCCCCTATGTATGATCATTAATCCACTACCAAGTTCATTCGTTCAGCTCTCTCTCTCTCTCTCTCTCTCTCTTGCATTCTCTCCTTAGCTCTATGCTTTTACATCCTTGACTTTTATACAATATCATAATTATTTGGCTGCTATGGAAATTCTTAGTCCATTATCCCCATATTCTACAAGTAAACAATATTGCATTCTTCACCCTCACAATACTCTCTGACTGTGATGCTTATGATATCCATTGGAAAACTTCCAAGGAATGGTTTATATATTTAGTCGAGTACCTTTTTTATTGATTACTTGTAAGAGCAGTTTTGAGGGCATGGTCAAGGATTGTCAATATATTTTTCTTCATCATTTTCAATAAAGTGGAAGCCAACTTTCGTAGGATTTTAACCTTGTATGATGAAAGATGTGGGCGAAAATTGTACATCTATCAAAGTGAGGGGATACCCAAGTGGAATATTATGTTCATCAAATGATAAGTATATAGTTGTGTATCTTGATTGCGGCAATGTATACTCATAGGTAGTTTAAACCACCAATGTATGCATTGTTAAGGTACTCTTGGACCACCAATGTATTCAAAATGTAGTTTAAACCACCATTGTAAACACGTAGGTACTATACATAGGTATTGTACAACCACCAATATATACTTATAGGCTCTCTTGAGGTGCTTGGAAGCATGAAAAATACCTTGATATTCGGAAAGGCTAGCATGAAACACCAATGTATTCTCAAAGTATTGTAAACATGTAGGTACTGTACATAGGTATTGTACAACCACCAATGAATACTAATAGGCTCTCTTGAGGTGCTTGGAATCATGAAAAGTACCTTGACACTAGGAAAACCCTAGCATAAGACCAAACATGTACTTACACAATACAAACTCTAGGCCTATAGTTACTTCATAGGAGGTAGGTTTTTAGGTACTCCTAAAGAAACAATTTCATGATCTTAGTTACTATGGAGACTGATAAAGGCGACGATGGCACCTAAAAAAAGTAGGTAGTGTGTTCAATATACAATGACTTAGGTACTTTCGAGATAGCTAAAAGCACCATGGCACCTAAAAAAGGATAGATTGTATGTTCATGATACAATGACTTTAACATTGAATTGCATTATAATTTTTGACGAGGTCTAGTATCTACAAGAGATTTCAAATGCAATATGCACACATCAAGATCTCTCTTAGATGTTTTGAAGGATTAGAACCTTGGTTTGCTTGCAAGTTGAAGGATTGGTACACATCTGCTATATTGCTCACATCCAAATAATATACCTCAAGAAGCATTCAACCACATGAGACAAAGCAAGAGAAGAGTGCAAATTGAAGGTTGTGGGTGGCTGCATGTAGTTGTGTGCTTGATAGAGAAGAGGCCCCACAAAAGTGTGGAGGTGTTGCCTACATGCACACTAGCATTGACACATAGGCTAAGATTGTGTAGAGGATTGTGTGTTTCATAAGCTGTCTTGCTTTAAGGGAGAATGCCATCAATGTGGTTCGCGATGATTACTTCTCTGTCCAAGAGAAAACTCCAAAAATGAAATCTAGATTTCAGTAAAGGTATTTGAGGATGTTGTCTTGACCCATAAGAAGGTAAGAAGCATACGGACCTCCTGGTGAAGCAAATGGGATGCAATGATTTTATGTCTTTCCTTCAAAATCATCTGACCACCTACATCAAACACAATTTTATTGCCAGGTGATAATATCAATAGTTCAAAGACTACAATCAAAGGTTTTCTAGAGACATGGTAGTCTCTGTTATAGACTTCGCTAAAAATTGTTCTTTTAAGGAGCAAAATGAAGTCCAATCAATGGATTGATACTCTTCACAAGTCACAATCTTGGTGCACATCAATTATGTTCAAGAAAAGGCTAACAAAGTGTTAAAGTATATACATTATATATATATATATACGATGACAAAGTTCATGACACATTGTTTTTGCAGCACTGTCTACAAATGCATAGTGTGTGGCTCTACAAGATCAAGGGTTCAACTTCTTGAAGTGGCATCGAGTCTGGTCAGATGGATGGGCTGCTCAATTCAAGGCATCTTGATCCCTTTTCTTTGTGTCAAGGTATGCACATTGCTTTTAGCCTTGAAACATGAAGTGGTTTGTTCTTGCCCGACCTTTGAGATGGGTGATAGATTCAAATACTAATCTTTAACTAGCATTGAGATTATGTGGAGTTTCTTTGCATCACATCATGGTAAAGGAGAGCATGATGGGGCTCGCACAAATGTCAAAAGGACTTTGACACATGAGAACTTGAAGCCTGATGCATGGGCCATGGAATGTGCAAAGGATGTGGTTAGCTTCTTGAAGCATAAATTTCATGTTGAAAATACCTTGTTGGAGGTGAATCACATTTTATGTTGGGTGGTCAAAGGGGTTGCCTAGGGAAAGGAAATGGAACTACAAGAGGGTGGAAAGATCACACTCATTTCATTGTGTGAATGGATACTCTAAGAATGACATTGTGCACTTTTCTTTAGAGCTCTCTCATGTTTCTACTTCTTTTGTATGTCATAGCATTGGGGGAGATGCGATGAAGAAAGTGATTAGCCAAGTGACAACAAAGGATTATATTTTCCTATGTATGGTGGATACCACAATGCAATTAGTGATGCTCTACATGTAGGTGGTACCTTTGCCACAAATGCCAATGAAGATGGTACTAATTTCTACTTCTTGAAGTGCTAAAAGTAGAAATACAAAATAGCACGAGTTCTAAGAGACTCTTAGGATATTTGTGAAAATTCCTATTTGATTAAGCTCTAAGAGTCTTTTGTGAGATCATCATTTGTGCAAATTGCTATTTGGCCGAGGGCTACTACTATGAGCTAGTTGATGGTATGAAGCATGTGTATTACATACCTCTTGGTCAACCAAAAGTGCTATTGGCATAACTTAGTTTGATCCATTAAGATACGTTTACAACCCTTGCATGGTGATCCACATAATTTCATATTGTCTCGAGAGGTTTTTGAAAATGTATACAACAACATGTAGTTTACAAAGGTCTTTGTATCTTCTGACCTAACATACATATTTTTTGCTTCAATTGTTGTTTTTCAAACTCAAGTCCTCCTCCAAAACCACCTAATTGAAAATTTTGCAAGTAGCTAATTACTTGTACAATACCATAATGGTAGTCTCTATGAAATGAGAGGTAGTTATTCAAGTTACTCTCCTACATGAAAATGTACTTCGAGGTACTTTTATACTTACAATTGGTGGTTCCAAGTACTTAACTTCTTGTTCATGTACTTGAAGGGGATTTTTGGGTAGTTTGAAAGCTCAAGGGGTGCACTATTCAGAATCCCCTATATAACGTGCATTCATGGGGTAATTAAAAAGCCCCTTCTTAACATGTTTGAATGAATAAAATGACCCCTTATTTTGGGAATTTTATTCAAAATGGAATGTAAAAATCCTTTTTGATAATGTATCTCTGTTACTTTTCCTAAAAGCTTTGTATTTAAAAACCCCTCCTACTGAACTCACGTGGTACATTAACATGATTTCATAGTGCACCCCCCGAGTTTGAAAGTACCTAATGACAATTTTAAAGAGCCTATTCTACATGTAATAGTCTACGATTTAGGTACTAAAATTACATTGCATTGTACCTATCTACAGATGAGGTACTTTAAGTATCATTGTTGGTGGTCTTTCAACACCCTTTACAAGAACCTATCTACATGTAGGGTGTTTAAACTACTTGTGAGGGTGGTTTTAGAGTCCCTTTCTAAGTACCTATTTGCACATGAGGTACTTATTTGCATGAGTACCTTTCTAAGAACTTATTTGCACATGAGGTACTTTAAGTACCAACGTTGGTACTTCCAAAACGTCTGTACGTCTACAATGCTAAAACATAGCATTTACGCAATGAAAAGACACCTCCAATTTTAAAGCATTGCATGGTCTTACAAGCCAAAATTTAGCACATAACATCCACAACCACAACATAACAACCCTTCAAAGAAAAAATGCAAGTGATAAAATGGAATATTTATAAATTGAACCTTCATGTTGGTGACGAGATACTCGTAGGTTAGTGAGTATAGTGGCTTTCAAAATGTTGCCAAAAAAAATCGTCCATTGTGGAAAGTAGGCATATATATGGCTTTATATTGAGTGTTAGCTTACAAAAAGTTAGCTATAATGCAAAATTTGCTAATACAAGGGACCTTAACACCCAAATATTACATGAGCTTTTTGTGAATTTCTCTCCCATGAAATTGCACAAATACCGCCGCCTTAATTGCATTGGCATCAGTCATGGCCCCATCATGTATCCCTAAAGATAATAGTCTTCTTTTCATCTTGCTATAGCAGTTGTTCCACATACTTGTCCTTCGATGTAGACTCTACATTCTTGAAGGTGAGCACAAATGCTGGCCAATCCGTAGCATCATGCCACTTGGTGAGAACTTCCCTCAAATCTCTAAGCAAGAAATCACTAGGCTAATAGTCCTCTATGCTAGCACTACAAGAGGTTGTGTGCTCTTGTGACGCTGTTAGCGACGGAAATACACTGGGTTTTTATAACCCCCGGCGTCGCTAAAACCGTCGCTAATAGCGTCACTACGAGAGCATCGCTATAACCGTCGCTATGACCATCGCTATGAGCGTCTCTATATAGCGACGGTCATAACGACGGTTATAGCCATAAATAGCGACGGTTATAGTGATGCCTGAGAGAATTTTTTTTTGGTGACAGGGCATTGAATGCCCTGCCACCCATCAACCATATTGTACTTGATTCACTTTTTAAAAAAAGTGCAAGGGTAGATAATAGACCCAAAATAGTCACCCACAAGACGCATTGTTTGCAAAATTGACAAGTGTAAAATTGACAATTGTACACATCATAGGCAAAATGAATTGATTGGCAAATGTAATAATGACAATTGTACAACATCATAGGCATAAAGAATTGATTGGAAAAATGAACTGCGGTGACAAATGTAATAATATACATGGTTCAAAAAGACGTATAAAATCCGTCTCATGATACATAAGCTATGAGAAACCCTAAACTAATGCTATCTAGCTATGGCTAAACTGACGTCGTCTAGTCAGACGTCTCATCGCGTCTAAGCGGCGTATCTGTCGGATTCTACAAAAAAAGACAATAAGACAGCTTTCAGTAAGTATAAACATATAACGACATTTATAAAACAATACAAAAAATAGAAAAGAGTAAACCCTAATACTAACCATGCTGCCGCGAGAACTGAGAATGTCCATAAGGGCGTTTAAGCCCTTCCTGCCTGCGTACTCGCGCTCGTACGGTGTGGGATCACCTCTTGTCATCGACCACTGTCAAAACATACAAAGATTTCATTATGTTAGAATTAAAAAACTCATAAACCCTAAACTATCGAACATAAAGAGCAATGCGAAAACACTTACAAAATCGGCCTCAAATGATGCCCATCCACCGCTCCCCAAGTGGTGCGAGCTCCCTGTCTCTACTCGCGCTCTGGCTGCATCCTTTTGTTGCTTCCACTTGTCGGGATTCTCGCGCGCTGCTTTCTTCGCATTCTTCCAATCTTCTTTGGCCAGCCAATCTGGCCTGTTCCACCCATGCTTGATTGCTTTTTGCACTTCGGAACGCTTGTGTTTGCAGTATTCGCGCATTCGAATCTTCATCAGGTCTTCATTGAAGCGATGATCCCGTGTTGGAACGGGAAACTCATCATGAAGTATGCTGATGACTCTGTCTTTTAAATCACTTGGTACTTCACTCCATTTGTTTAGT
Source organism: Adiantum capillus-veneris (assembly GCF_014529385.1). Classification (NCBI taxonomy): domain Eukaryota; kingdom Viridiplantae; phylum Streptophyta; class Polypodiopsida; order Polypodiales; family Pteridaceae; genus Adiantum; species Adiantum capillus-veneris. Next base: position 123,242,446 of record NC_140939.1, read on the forward strand.
ATGTAGTGTCTAAACAGCTGAGAGCAAAGACCACGCATGCGCGAGATCACCTTCTTGCCGTCATCATCCATGATGATGCCACCGCTGAAGTCGACGGAGTAAGGCAAGCCCTCTGGCCGGTGACGCGTGAACCTGGGTGTCCCGGCAGGGGTCTCTAGCGGCGTGTCGATGGGGGTACGGACGTCAGGTGTCTCCATCGGCGTCTGGGCCCCGAAGCGAGGAGTGTCAAGTGGGGTGGCTCCTGGCGGAGTAGGTAGAGGTGTGTAGCTGCTAGGAACAGTCAGCCGCGCAAAACCTGGCGTAGATGGCGATGCTGTGGCTGGTGTAGGGGCGGGCAAAGAAGGGGAGGGTAAAGAGCCTCGTCGAACACGAGGCGGTGTGGAGGCATCGGCGGCGGAATCCCCACAACAACCGCCACCGCCACCACTAGAGCGCCGGTGTCTAGACGAGTGTGAAGATCGTCTCGTCGACACCGAAGCTTCGGAGCGCGCCGAATGCTCCGAAAGAGAGGGAGATGCGGATGGAGTAGGAACGCGCGATGATGCGCCAGAGCGATGACGCTCCACGTACCACTGTCTCTGCTACGGTGACAAAGAAGAAAGAAACTCCTCATCATCCATACCTGCATTAAACACACGAATATTTAAACTTAATATTGAATGAATAGAGTAGACAATGACACAAAGACCATTAAATACAATGATGTAATGACGCATATAAATACAATGACGCAATGAATTGAGTGATAGAAGAGGCAAGTCGAAAACTCAGAATTTTCAATCAAAAGATGTGAGCGCGAGTAGAAAAGAGCGTTATACACCATGGAAGGTACTTAGAGAGCCAAAGCTTTTACAACACGGAGCAAAATTGTTCAAATACAATATTTGTGGCTTTAAGTGATCTCTCTCTCATCCTCGCATAACTCAGCATAACTTCCTATATCTATATAGAGCTCTCCGTTTAAACACATATCCTCTGTTTCATTTTGTAGCTCCTCTGCATGCACCCCATATAGAGTAGTAGCATCTTGATGCTCGTCTGGCACCACCGCAGCGGCTTCTGATTGAGCATCTTCTCTGATCTCCTCCATTGATGCCGTTGTGATTGGCACATGGTAGCCTTCATACATCCTTGCACTACGAGGGGCTACCTCTATGACGTACCACCAGTTTGATGTAGACTTTGTAGGATGAAATATTACCTGCCAGAGCCACATAACTTACATGAGAGCTTTCAAGCACATAACTTGTAAAAGGGGGATGTTAACTATTTACATACTTACTTGTTCACAATGCTCGGGTAGTACGAAAGTGTCTCTTAGGTCAGTCCATTTCTTAGTAGAATCCACCTCAAGAAAACCAGACTCTCCTCTACGCACAGTAGCGTTGCGACCCTCCATGATTATCTTGAACCATTGCACGTCGAACAAGTCGACAAAAAATCCTCTGTAATCGATCCTCAAAATCTCTTGTAGCGTGCCGAAGTAAGTGAGTTCCGCCACCACAGGATCTGCATCAGAGGAACGTCGTCGACTAGACTGTTCAAATTTTGCCATGATTCCACAATCTTGAGTAAAACGCTTTTTGTCGATCCGTTCCACCCTAAAATGTCGACCTTTACACCATGCTGTTGTGTATGACTTATACTACAATGAACAAAGATTATGAGTGGCCGTTCAAACGTTTAGAAATAAAGTCACTAGCTAGTCATACATTGCAAACTTACCTTGGTCGCGCAACCCCGAGAGTACTCCCACTCTTCCTCAGTCACTTCGTCACCGCATTGTTGTGCGCTTTTCAATTGGTTGTGCAACCATCTTAAGCTCATGAATGTTGGTAGGCTCTCAAGAACCGTCGGATAGTGCATCGGTGGTCGTCTTCCCCGTCTCCACTCGATTCGTGCCCTTTGTCGCTCTTGCTTTGCATCCTCATATTGTGAAATCCACTTTTGCATCACTGGATTGTGAAGCATGCAAAATCGGTTGATTTTAGCCTCTAGATCTTCCGTCACCTTCTTCTCAACACCGAGATTGCACATGACAATCCCAGATATGCGCTCATCATTTATGGTTCGCCATAGCGTGTCCCGGGCTTTATCAGATCCATTGCACCAGCTTTGCAAGTTTGTAGATTGTGTTACGGATGTCGAGAGACAAACATCCCTCAATGGCAACCGGTAAAATAAACTGTAAAGTATGTGCAGCAATGATATTAAAGTCCACATTTTATGCAATGATATTAAAGTCCACTATGAACGTACCTGACACATTTTATGCCAATCTTGTGACTTCAAACCGGTAAGCTTTCCTTCTTTAGTAAAACACGTTCGGAGCGAGTGCATTACGCCAATGGGGGTCCGCAAAGATCGAATGGTCTCTTTTACTTTGCGTTCTTGGGCTCCTGTGAAAATCCATGGTGCTTTAGGGAGGTTTATCGATCCATCAGACGCTGTTTGCGGCCAATATTGCTCCATACGATCCACATTTCTAAGGTCAACTCTGGCTCCCAAAGTATCTTTCTTGCCGGTCAGATGGTCCCATAGTAGATTACCCACATTCTTGAATATGTGCATTGGATCGAGCAAGTGATTGATCATGAGTTGGGGCCAATATGGTAACTCATACCATAGAGATAGTCTCTTCATCCCTGGAGGCAATCCGTCATCGCACATCTCCTTCTGCTCTAACCATGCTTGTGCAGACATCCTTGGTGGCTCTCTTCCCAAAAAGCCGTCGCGTAACACATGATTCTCTAGAAGATACGCTTGATGACCTTCGTAGATTTGCTTCTTCAGTGAGGGCGCCCTACGTGCATTCAGTCTAGGTCCACATGTGACACATGCTTTGTATCCGCTTGTTTGAAGCCCTGCATGTATACACATGATAATAGATCAACTATGGGAAAAAACAAGATTTACAGTGTCTGAGTGAGGAGTGTCAATAAATCACCTGAGCATTCTGTTAGCCCGGGATAGTCATGCATGGTCCACATTAGAATGCCTCTGATCAAAGCATTCAGTCGTCCTGTGTGTCGGCTCATATCCACCACCTCTATGCCAATCCACAATTGTTGTAGCTCTTCCAATAGTGGACGAAGATACACATCCATATTCTCCACTTTATATCGCCCTGGCACAATCAAGCTTAGCCATAGGTGCCCCTTCTTCGTAGTCAACCACGGGGGAATGTTGTAGTTGACGATGACAACGGGCCATACACTGTAAGATGTTGATCTTTGACCAAATGGATTTACGCCATCCATAGCCAGGCCTAAGCGCAAATTTCGAGCTTCCCTGGCAAAATCCGACCATGTTCCATCTATATGTTTCCAGGCTGCGCAATCTGCAGGAATTCTTAGCACACCATCCGAAGATTTATTCTCCGCATGCCATGATGCTAGGGCGGCCATGGACTTACATTCGAAGAAATGCTTGATGCGAGGAAGCAGAGGAAAATGTCGCAAAACCTTTTGTGGAATTTTTGTCCCGTGGAGATCTACTCGATATCTTTCGGAATCACATTTCGGACACTTCTCCATGTCTATGTATTCCCCTCTGAAAAGAATGCAGTCATTAGGACAAGCGTGGATAGAATTGTAATCCATCCCCAAGTTTCGCAAAATCTTTCTTGCTTCATCTCGGGAATCTGGCATCACATTGTCAGCTAGTAGTATGTGCTCTTTAAGCAATCTACACAACATAAAAATACGATACAGTCGTGTAAAAATCTATCAGATCATTATACATTTAGAGTTTTATTAAAGTAAACTAATTGTAATAGATCACCTGAAAAGCGCTGTGACGCTAGTGTCACTCCATCCAAACTTTGCCTGCATGTTGAGAAGAACCAGGAGTGCTTTCAATCTAGACATACGTGCTCCATTATACAATGGCGTATCGACTTCACTTTTCATATCATCATAGATAAGCCTTTCTGAATCCATGATCGTCTCGATCATTTCATCAATCTCGGGCTCAAACATTGCCTCGTTGGGAATGTGCTCTGCATGATCATCCCCCGAGCTGTCAGAGGCTACATCTTGTGGCCTCACATATGCTGCTTGACCAAAGTGCCTGCGAACACGTCTATTGGGTTGCAAGATTGCTGCTTGTTGGCTAGCGTCAGAGTCCGACGAGTTATAATTGGCAACAACTCGATCTATTATAGATGGATCGAACTCGCCAAATTCGCGAACGTGCTGCAAAGAAACACGTCTTGTTCGTCGCACAACATGCTTGCATTGATTACAAGGACATAAGACCCTCATTGAGAGATAGGTGTTTCGGTTGGACGGTCCCACATCCTCGTCACTACTCATAATGAGGATAAAAATCTTATAACCTGGACAACAAATTTAATATTCTATTGGCATTCTTCGTCTGATCTCTCTCTCTCTCTCTCTCTCTCTCTACCTCACATTCTCTAGTCATGTCCAATCCCCGCACACCTCGGTCTAGAGGTGCACGGAGATCAGAACCACCGGGTTATAATCTCGTCTTTATTGGTCAATACCTATATTTGTGGGTACAATAAATCTACAGACCCACGTCTACATGATACTGCATGTAGTGGATAAAACCCCTTTGCCTCTTCTCTAGCTGTAGCACTTCACAGCATCTTAACATATTTTCACAGTAGATCTTTTCACTGTTCGTCTAACTCTAAACCCTAAACCGTAAGTAATTCTTGCGTGGACTCGATCTAAGGTAAATAAGCGTAAATCTAAATAAACGTAAATCTAACTAAAAATAAACCTAAATCTAATTTAACGTAAGTCTACATCTAACCTAATCTTTAACGTCTTTTGGGATAGTTTCCTACGACGTTAAAACTCTCTTCTTCTTGTGTGTGTGTGTGTGTGTGTGTGGGTAAACCTAAATAAACCTAAGTCTAATCTAATATAACATAAATCTAAATGTAACGTAAATTATGTTATATTAAAAACAAAGAACTAAACTAACAGGGATTATAAGAACCTTAAAACTGATTTAACACATAATTTTTCACATAACTCGGCAAGAGTTGGCATTCTCATCACTAAAGATGTGAGAGTTAACTTCCGGCGGTGACGCTGCCTCATCTCCATCCACATCTGATGACAGCAATTGGCCCTTTGGACCGTTCTTGCTCTTGTTACTAACTTTGAAGTTGCTGTTGAATGACTAGAGGTTGTCTAGATGGTCATTGTCGGGGATGTAGTGACTCTTGCCGCCCGCAAGATCCACTTTCTTCCCTATCTTCTGAAGACATTTCACTAGTACTTTTGGATCGACGGAGCCCACCATGAGTGAAGGCAACAATACCCTATATTCCATTGAGGGCTTTATTCACCCACTTCATGCAGGCATCACAGTCTATGGAGACCTAAATCTAATCTAATATAACGTAAATCTAAATCTAGCGTAAATAAACGTAAATCTAACTAAAAATAAACCTAAATCTAATCTAATTTAACTTAAATAAATCTAAATCTAATTTAACGTAAGTCTACATCTAACCTAATCTTTAACGTCTTTTAGGATAGTTTCCTACGACGTTATAACTCTCTTCTTCTTGTGTGTGTGCGCGTGTGTGGATGTGTGTGCCAATAAAAAGAGATAAATGGTATAACCTTTCTATCACCCATGCCAAGTATGATAGATTGGTTATGCCATTTCCCTCTTGAATAATAGGTCTTGAGTTCAACTCCTCGTCGGCTAGATCTTTAGGTCTTTTAATTTTAATTAGTTTCCTACGACGTTAAATTAGTTTCTCTCTCTTTCTCTCTCAATGTGTGTGCGTTTTTTTGTTTATGCATGTTTTCTCTCTCTTTTCCTCTCTCAATGTGTGCGTTTTTTGTTTATGCATGTTCTCTCTCTCTTTTCCTCTCTCAATGTGTGCGTTTTTTGTTTATGCATGCTCTCTCTCTCTCTTTTCCTCTCTCAATGTGTGTGTGCATTCTTTGTTTATGTATGTGTGTGTGCGTTTTTGTTTATGTTTGTACTCTTTCTCTCTCTCTCTCTCTCTCTCAAAAACACTATGTGTGTGTGTGTGTGTGTGTGAGAGAGAGAGAGAGAGAGAGAGAGAGAGGGAGAGAGAAAGAGGGAAAGGGAACATGAGAGTGAGGAGAGGGAAGGAGCATACCTGGCTCTCCTTCCTCTCCTCGTGTGTGTGTGTGTGTGTGTGGAGAAGAAAGAGAGAGAGAGAGAGAGAGAGAGAGAGAGAGAGAGAGAGGGAGAGCGTTACCTGCTCCTTGCTTGAGGGCGCCGAAAAACTCAGATCTGAGATCTGAGTTTTTGGGCGCTCTCTGTTATTTTTTTTAGCCCAGTCGGCGTCGCTATGAGCGTCGCAAATTTACTTGTAAATTTGCGACGCTCATAGCGACGCCGGGATTTTTTTTTTTGAGCGTCGCTGTGTGAGCGTCGCTAATATGAATAGCCTCTTGTAGTGGCTGGTGACAATGATGTACAAACCAGAAGGATCAAAAGGAAATTTATAACTCCTATTGTCAATGAATAGCACATTTCTTTTATTGCACTTATTGTCAATGAATAGCACATAGAATACTTCAAAGGCACATAACATCCACAACCACAACATAACAACCCTTCAAAGAAATTTATTTGTGTGCCTCTTTGTTCCCAATGATGCATAAGAGTTCCTTGCTTGGCTATGAACTGGGCAAACATATAGATCTAGAGTTCCGATATGCTAGATAGGAAAACCAATCTTATTCAAGGCTCTATAGAATTCTACAACCACATTTCTTTGAATTGCACATTTCTTTTCAAGGCACATAACATCCACAACCACAACATAACAACCCTTCAAAGAAATGTGCTATTCATTGGTTCCTATTGTCAATGAATAGAATTCTATAGAGCCTTGAAAAAGATTGGTTTTCCTATCTAGCATATAGGAACTCTAGATCTATATGTTTGCCCAGTTCATAGCCAAGCAAGGAATTCTTATGCATCATTGGGAACAAAGAGGCACACAAAAAAAATTCTAGAAAAAGGCCAGCCTCAGTTAAACCTGTCGCTTGATTCTTTGACCTTTTCAAATGAATTCCATGGAACACAAAGGACACCATGAAGATAAAAAACTAACATTGGTCGTGTAGGAAATATCAAAGGGCAACGATGTGATGATTGGAGGAATATATGGAGGTGGATCTCTCATGATTGTTATTTCCTTGATAGCCAATTTGAGAGTTCACATTCCATTTGGTATCTCTGTGAAAGACACGATTTTACATTGAGAACATATAGACTAAGCACTTTCTAACCATCATAATAAAATGAGGGGCAGTAGAAATGGAGGCCAAAAAAGCATTTCACGTTTTTATTCAAAAATCAAGAATAAAAGATCATTACAAGAGAGTGAAGAAACTATGTGTCTTCAATGTCACAATTTCTTGTGTACATGAGGCTTTGCGGGGTGGGAAATAGTACAAGAATTTCAAAGGGGAGTACCTTCTTTGGGAGTCTCCTTCATAAGAGGTGGTGATTTCGGTGCTTTCTTGCTTGTTGCTTCTCTCCACCTAAAACGAAAGTCCAAAAGACTTACATGTTGGAAAGCATGACATGAGCTACAGAAATGAGCACATCACTGATATTCTTTACAAAATTCCTCCATATATTAAGATTAAATTCATGAACAATCCATGAGTAACAGAGGTCTCACATCACTTTCCTCCTTTATCCTTGTTAGCTTGTTTCTTTGAGCATGTTATCTTTGATGCTTGTGCCTTTTTGGAATGTCTAGCTGCATTATTAATAATCACATCAATCACAATCTCTCAATGCTCAATGTAGCCAAAATCACATGCCATCCTTGAGTTTCTTACATTTCTTTGAGTTCTTTATCATGTCACTGAGGAAGATAGGGGAATCTCTCTCTCTCTCTCTCTCTCTCTCTCTCTCTCTTTCTCTCTCTCTCTATGTGTGTGTGTGTGTGTGTGTGTGTGTGAAGCATGTGTTGCAGCACATCCACACCCTCTTGTGCCATAGACTCCATCATGTCAACATCAACATCGTCCACTAGCTCACCTTTCTTTGATTCTATTGCAAGAGTTGTTCTGATCATCAAAGTGGGTGTTTGTGTCCATAGTGTGGGCATCTAGAGTAGCATCAACAAACACATTTTTGGCACCTCATATGGTAATGGTGTGACACATGGTATGTTATTAAAGCTTGCAACTATACCACAAAAGCTATAACAATTAGAAATTCCTGAAAACATTCTAAACAAAAATCATCAACAAATAAGTAACCAACCATTACATAAGTTCATTGTCTTTTCTGAGTTAATATACTCTACTTACAAGAGGGGTTGGCACATTTTGTCCATGATTCAGCCCAACTAGCTAGCAAAACACAAAGCATGGTATGCTTCACTGTATGCTAGTGTGTACACACATACTACACCACCCTAAGCCATGAGTGAAAGTTTGCATGTAGCACATACTCCTAGAATATCCAAGTGGCATGCAAGTGAGTCCCCTACTCACCAACTATTGGAAGTACCAACATTGAGTCACCTCTGCTCAATTTCTCGCCCTTACAGAAGCTTGCTTGAGAAGCACAAATAGTTTTTGATGCTTCTAGGTGAATCAATTATTTTGGCACAAAAAATAAGAAATAAATTTATGTTACCTCATATGGTAAAGATGAAATCAACTATGATGATTATTTTTAGATATATTACCAAGGTAATAGCGTACATTCAAACCATCCACTGCAAGTACATTAAAAAATGTGCCTAGGGTACACCTTAGGTAGCTATGATATACCAAGGGCAAGATTCTAGCACCAATCATAGATACTTTTAGAGTGAACCCCTAAGGTTTACCAAGAACATATGAAAGATACTTTGCACAAAACAAGACATATGTTCTTTTAAAGAGTATCAACACATGAACGACTTTGAACAATAGGGCATAACTACTTTCAAAGAACTAACCTATGAAAGTCCCTTGAAAGGTACTTTGAAAAAACAAGGCAAAGGTACTTTTGAAGTGCTTATGGACAGGTACTCTATAAACTTAGGGATGGTAGCAAATAGGTAATTTGTGAAGATACTCTAATTGGTAGCTTGATATATGGTCAGATTCAAGGTACAACCAAAAGTACCACCATGAGAACTTTGTATGTATTGCTATATTATAGGGTGTCTTACAGAGGACATTGATAAGGTCAAATTTAAGGTACAACCAAGAGTACTACCTATCTAAGGTCAAATTCAAGGTACAACCAAGTGTACCACTAGATTCAAGGTGCTCTGTAAGCCACCTAATAATATAGCAGTATGTACAAAGTGCCTATGGTGGTACTCTTGGTTGTACCTTGAAACTAACCATATACCAAGATACCAAATAGAGTTTCTTAACAAATTATCTATTTTCTACCATGATTATGCTCTTAAGGTCCCCTTGGTAACTATCATGTTATATTCAATCCTAGTTAGATGGTGGACTTTTAGAGCTCTATCTATTTGCTACCATCCTAATCTTCTGACGCACCAACAATTTTCATTCATATTTTAAAAAAATCCATCACAGCCAAATGGTGGAGCACAAAAATAGTCTTTAGGTGCCCTCTATCTTCCACATGCTTTGGCTTTTCTCCTGCATCTACACTTTCGTTGCGTCCAATGTACTTTTCACTTATAAGCGATGTAGTTATTTTTGGAATCCACCATCTACTCCACTTTAGCCATAAGCTGGACTTTGACAAGTCTCTCTTATATAATTTCAGGCTTATAGTGGATGGGAAACTTGTAATTGATGTGTCCCCCATGCTAGCCTCGACTTTCGAGTGGTATGCAAGACTCTAACATGTGGTAGGGAAGAGACCTCATTGCGGTCAATCTAATTCTTCAGCTTCTTGTCCATTTCACCTTAGAGTTTTCGATAATGCTCAAGGACTTGCTCACCGAGCAAAGCCCATGTACCTTTCTAACATCCTAGACTCTGCATTGCAATTGGGCATCTCCCATAAAACAAACAAAGTTGAAACCTTTGTTGTAATCTCCATGTTCACAGGAATGCCTCGATAGACCTTGTGAAATAGTAACCTGCACTCTTCCACATGGTGAGGCCGCACCATATGCAAGAAGATCTTGCATCCATTCTCCCTTTTTCTTGTAAATACTGCTAGTAAATCCTCATAAGTCACGTCCTTGTGGTGGTAGAGCTTGTCTTCTAAGCTCAAACAATACTCTTTGTGAAGCTTATATCTTGCTTGTACCTTCAATTAGGTAATGCTGGGGGGAAAAATCAAAGGGAAAACGTTGAGGTATGAGCTCAACATCCTAGATGACTATCACTAACAATCATCATCACTGGTATGCCTTGGTGGATATGCATAACTTCATCAATGATACTACATATGTACTACATCCAGTTGGTCTACCTATTGGAGTGACTTAACCATTAACCTCACTCACTAGCATCTCACACTAGACTATTGTATTAGTTTCCTTTTATGTTTTTATGAAGACCTCTTATCTTGAGTTAGTGAAGAAGAAGATGAACAAGGTTTTGCCTCCATCTTTGCGTCTATGCTTGCAAGAGTTCAAGTTGTAAGATCCCCAAATTTTGGGTTTTTTTTTTTAAATTAAGAAAAATAGATTCTAATATGTGCTTCATAAAATTTTGGTTTAGAATGCTTATTTGGCAGTGTTATAAGGTTCTAAAGTGAAAGGCAAGGTTGTTTCCATGTTCTGGACTTCGGTTCAGTTTTGGAAAAGTCCATCTTTTTTAGTTTTTTCATGCTTTTTTTGTAAAAACCAGGGTCGGATCCTTAATCTACGAGTCCCGGAGAAGCTGTGGTTCAATTTTGTAAAAATCCGTTTTCGAGCGCTTTTCACGGTATTTTAAGCTTTTCATGATTATGAGTGCTTTTTAATGAAAAGCGAGTTCGATTTCTTGTTCTGGTGGACAAGGGGAACTCGTGGTTCAATTTTAGTAGATTTTGTTTTTTTTGCTCTTTATGCTATTTTTAGTTTTTGGTGCTTTTTGGCATTTTTGAAAAGCAACGTGCTTTTTAGGATGATCTAAGATAAAAATATTAATTTCTTTTTTGTCTCCACATCAAATTTAATAATGACTACGCGAAGAAAAAACGGGATTAAACAAATTTTTACGAGAATTATTTTTATAAAAAGGCAACCCATAAATATGACGGGGCAGTACGGGAGAGTCATAATTATGTCCAGGCATCACAATACGGCATAGTCTAGTCACAATCTCATTAGTTGTAGGGATACTAGCGAAATAGTTCGTTAAAGGAAAATTGGGAGAGTTGACTGTCAAAAGCTAAGCCATGTTTTTAGCAAAGTATCCAAAAGTATGCAGCTAAGTCTCGATGAGAAGGTAGTGCTATTTTTTTGTCTTGGACACACTCCAACCTCCTACAGTGCCTATAAATTCACCTGCAAGCTTCAGTTTTCCGTGTCGATCTTGTTTGCGAAAAGAAGAATACTCTCTCTCTACTTGCTTACTATCTCCTCTCTCTTTTCACGGTGTACGCGCTCTTTGATGGCTTTCATGGTGAAAGCCTCTACATAGCTCTCATCACCGCTCTCTTGCAGCAAAGCAAGAAGCCTTTTGACAGTCCCTAATCAATCCTAAAGCACGGTGAGAAGCTCTAAACTCCGTAACCATCATCTCTCTCTCTCTATGTTTTTTTTTAGTAGCTACCCTCTCGGTGGTTGCTTTTCATATACGAGTGCATGTATGGACTTTTCAGGTGTGTATGAAGTTTCTCCATGCTTATTCCATTATGTTTAGCACGCTGATTTATGCACACGATGTGTTTATGGTTACGCGTGTACACAAAAAGCGCTTTTCATTTCACATCACGTAGACAATAAGAATACTATTTTGGTCATATCTCATAAACCATTATGAATCTGGCCGAACCCTTTAAACTAGAGATGAAACACATCATTCAAAACATTTTCTCTCTTAAGTGTCATGCGAAAATTCTGCATGAGTTAAGAGTTATGGTCAAAAAACAGCTGGCTGGCCATTGCACAGTCAAATTTTTGGACCTCACACTCCTTGGAGAACCACTATATAGATTCATTGGATTAGAAAACCCACTTAGTCAACTAAAAGTCTTGATTAAACTTGATGATAAATGTATTTAGGTCTCGGATATCACTTCGTGAGTGCGAGTTATTAACTGTTCCATAAATGGGTTTACTTATGCATGTAGGGGTGCTACCAAAGGGAAGTACCCTATGACGTTGTGAGTTAGTCGATTTGTTTATATATGATTTATAATTTGTTTTGGTGAGTTGGTTTCAAGTGGTAAACTTATATGAGGGTATATGGTTAGTCACTCCCAACAATACAAGCAGTTATGAATAAAGTGGCTTTCTTTTCGTGTTACCGTCTGTTGCACGAGTCTCATATGGGCAAAGTGATGTGATAAGGTGTTAGTCTATATTATGGAGCTGAGATCGATGCATTGGTTTGAGGTCAAAAGCTTTCATTTGTGTGTTATGCATCTTCCATTTTTGCTGCCAGTGATAGACATGCCATTGATAGGAGCCATGCTTTCCCACGCTATAGTATAAGAGTTGATCTCATCAAGAAACCTTTCAGATGTTATGCATGCACCTGAAAATGATAAAAAGTTATTTTTTTTTGCATATATGTGAAGTTATGGTTTATGGTTTATCAAAGTTAATGAGTTGTTTTGTATCATGTTTATGTTGATGGAATGATGTCATATGATATATGTGTTAGCAACGGCTAACACAGGCTACACCGAATATGCATCAAGCGGGAGATATGCTATGGTTGTGCATAATATTTCCAACTCACTTTGTATAAGTCTTGGGATCATTGGGAGTTCCAAAGTTGTATATGCTAGTTAGAGGGCGCAAACTTAAACCCATAGTAGAAGGGATTGTGGTGAAAGCCTTTGAAAAGAAGCCTTTATGCAAGGAGGCTCATTCTTGAGTATCCACTCTTGAGGATCCACTTTTGAGAGCTCTCTCTCTCTCTCTCTTGAGTGCTTACTCTATGGATGGTCTAGCCTTGAGTTTAATGCCCATGCTTAACAGGCTAGTACTAATCCATTGTAATTAGAGAAGCTTGATTAATCTAATCCCTATTTTACTCTTTAGTCTTATCTTCTCTACATTTCATTATGTCATGAGGTAGTATTACACTCTCATTATTCTAGATTTGAGAGAGGTATGTACTTCTTGCTTTGATCTTAACTCTCTTATTCCCTTATATTTCAATTAGTTGATTACTTCTCTAATTCTCTTGATTAGTGTAGTATGTGTGCACTCTTGGTCATGTCATTAGAGTTTGTGCCTAATTGTGTGCTTAAGTCTGTGAAGGTTTAAGAGCCTTGAGCTCAATGCCACTTGTGTGTGATGTGATTAAAGTAACTTTGTTGGCATGTGATGATTGGGAAAGCCAACTTCAATGCATTTAGTGTGTGCTTTGATCATGGATGCTTGTGTTGACTGTGTTCTTGTGACTCCATAAGATTGGCAAGTCAGACTTCAGTGGACTTGATGTGTGTAGGAGTTGATAGATTAGTGATTAGAGAATGATTAGAGTTAGTCTTGCCATGGCTAATCTCTACTTGCATTGGTGAGGTATTCTCTTTAATCCTCTATTTCTATTCATTCGATGCTCGTGCTTCCATGCCCTAGCCGGGTTGCGGATCCATGGATTTGATAATTTTGTGTGGGTTGCGATTAGGTCGTGCTACAACGCGCCGCCCAACAGTATGGAAGCTCACGGATGGATGTGGATGCCTCATGTAAATGTGTATGTTGCTTCCGCCCTTTCTAGGTCAAAACTAGCTCTATGTGCTGAGGGGGTGAGATATAGTCGTAGTGCGTCCCTTATGCATGATTGGATATTGTAAACATTGGATCATGTTTAGTTGCTGATCGGACTTATTTTATGGATAAAATGTTCATGCCTTAAGGGCTATGTGTGTGGGTTCAATTTGATTGCAGTGGATATGTCAAACTCCAAGTGTGGGACTCGGTCATGGAATATGGATTATGGTCAAGGACTGAGATCCCTCATGGATTATAGTTGTGATTTTTGATTGTGGAAGCCAATGCGACTCTTGGATCTTATTTTTCGGATATGGTTACGCTGCCAAATTTATTGCAGCCTATTATGTGCTAAAGTTGTTTTGTAGGGATGGATGTGCATCAACTTGAATTGGTTGAGTGCTCACCCATGTTATGTGATTGGATTATGGTTTATGGCTTTGGATTGGATCATGAAGTGGTTTTGATAGTTTATCGTGGACGTGTAAGGGTAGAGACCCTGTACAGTCTGATTGCTTGAAAAAGATTGTTTGTGCATAAGGAAAATGCTATTGTGATTGGACTCATGTGTTATGTTTCTCATGGCAACGTCGCTACAAGACTAGGATCACATACATTGCTATCCTTAGACAAAAGGGTCGATGACCTGGGGCTTTGCTGGATCGAGTGTGTTGCCTAGGTCTTCTTTTTTTTGTTAGGTTCATCTACATAGTTAGTGCGTCGGGGGTTGAACGACCTGGGGCTTTGCTAGATCAAGGGTGTTGCCTAGGGTTTCTTTTTTTTTGTTAGGCTCATCTACACAGTTAGTGTGTTGGAGGTGGAACAACCTACATGGCTAACATGTCGGGGATCTTACCTTGGATTTTCCTAAACACCCAATGCTGGGCATCGAAGAGGCATGGCGCTTCAACTGGTATAGTTGGTGTTGATACCCTACCATCTTTTGGTATTTGGGATCTTTTCAGAGCTTGCGTTCATGGAGGGAGGCAAAGCGGCCCCAGTCTATGTATAGTTGAGGTAGGTTGGAGGTGTTATGGATTTCTCCCGGTGAAGTGAAACTCTCTCTTTCCACAATAGAGTGGAAATGGATGGGCGGACCAGTCGTTCCCTAAACAAGGTCCGATGCTCTGCTATTCATTTTTTATTTAGTTGTTATGATATACCCAAATTCTTTTATTGCATTAATACATGGTTTATTGTTTCATTTATATGGGGTATTTAAAGATTCTCTTTTGTCATTCTCTAGTGTCTCTATGCACTCTATTTCACCCTCTACTATTGTCTCTCTCTCTTTATACCCTAGCAATGCTATGTATACAAATATTCAACCTGCACAATGTTATTTTTCTTGATTACACTTTCATTATATCACCCATTGAGAGGTAGCACTAGGCGCTAGGTACCTTTGGATGCAGTCACAACTTATGGCCTAAAATCCATGCTAGGTCGGGTGCGGTGTTGCCCTATGCAAACGCTTCCACAACTCTGATGTATATTGAAAATTGTATAAAAGTGTAAATTGTGTATTTTGTGCATAGACCCATGGAGAGAGGTATCTCTCACACTTGGTATCAGAGCCATGTTATAGGTTGTATGGATAGCGTGAAGCGTGATACTAGTCGGAAGTTATGCATCATGCATGCATTCATGCTTGTCGTTTGATAAAGAATATTGTATTCATCATGCATCTATGAGTGACATTGATTGGTGGTACCTGCTTGACTTGTCTTCTTGTATGAGATTATGTGGTCTTGAGTTATGATGAAGTGATAAAGTGTTCAACAATTGTAATGAGAATTTCTTTGAATGTCTGTTTTGTAGTAACAAATGGCTCCTAAGGTGGGTCTGAATACTTTAGCAAGGGGAACGAGGTTTTTACCATGGTATTCAACAATATGGCAACGCGGTTACCGAGGGACGCGAGGAAAATCTTTTATCTAGAAATCGGAACCAAAGTCTTTGCAATGTCAGGAAACATGACTTGTTGGAAGAGTGTTGATCGTAGTTACCTTACTTGTAATCCAGAACCCTTCCATTAGTTCTTTATTTACATCGATGATAGACCAAGAGATTGGTTTTCCAACCTCATACTACTTCAAATTAGGATGTGGCTGGGTCTAAGAGATATGTACTACTACTTGGCAATACACTCACAGATGCTAAGGATTGTCAAAGTTACCAAGAAGTTTGAAGCACTTGCAGTTGTCATAGGGAAAGAAAGGCTAGAAGATAACTATAGACCACGTTTTCGTGTGGGAGGTCTAAGGGAATACCCAATCATGAGAGTTAAAAGAGTATTTAGAGATTTGGCTCTGAAACATCAGTAATAGTAAAAATCAAATTTTGATGTGAATAATGAGCATAGACTCAGTTTTGTACATGTGTACTAAGTCTTTCTCTCCTTGTTTTGTTTTTAGACTGATCTTCTTAACCATCTAGATGAACTTTCAAGGAATTTTGCATGAAATATATTTTTCAACTATGTGGTTGGATTCAATGTTCATTGGGGAGTTGAAGTGGTTTGAGCTTCAAAGGGGACTAGAGATTACCTTGTTCCAAATACTTACGTAGCATGGAAACTGTATGTCAAAGCACAACCTGAACATTAGAACCAAGTGCCTTATAGGCACGTGGTCGACCCACAACTTTGGGTCAAGGAGAAGATTCAGGAGGGTGATGTCAAAGTATAGAGATATGTTATCTTAACCTGTGCTCACTCTTGGGTATAGCGAGCCATGAAATCATCCTTAATAAGAAGGCTCTTGATATGGCTTCTGTGAGAAATTCATAATCCAAGTTTGGAAGAAGTCAAATAGCGGCAACTGATTCTATTATGTACCTCAAGACTGGTTCAATAGAGTCTACGGATCTATTCTTGAGTGCAATCCTCACAATGTCACTATCACTTTCGGATAACCATGAGAAGCCTAGATGTACCTACAATTTTGCTCAAGCATATCCAATGGTAGTGAACTCAAGTAGGTATTTCTATAGAGATGATATCAACAATAAATGACATGCTCATGTAAACTGCTTTAATGCAATACCACCCACATATATATCTCGAGGGGAAGAGTGGTATGACAAAAAGGATGTCTCAGCGCACAAGTAAAAGTTTTAAACTTTGAAACCCGAGATGTAAACAAATACAAGGATAGAACCTCAATTGTAGGAACCAAGAATTGGTTCATAGGACCTTTTTGTATTTATGTACCTTCTTTAAAGTAGCATGTAACCTTTTGATTCTTATGGTTATAAGAATTTGATTTTGATGTAATCCATACTATTTTCTTAAGGTCATCACCTTTGAGTTTGAACTTTTGTTTTACCATTCCTAACTAACTTGAGTGATGGGGTGTGTGTATAGATGACTAACATTTTACCTCAAGAGATATGTACGGATATACTCTCTCGCCTTATTGTGAAAGAGCATCTTTAGATGGGAGTGGAAGTACAACGGCTTATCAAGACTATGCGTGATGGTGTGGAGATGCCTCAATCTTACTTGGATCAATAGAAACACCATCCTTGGATAAATTTCAAGTAGTCTACTTTGTTAGTGAAGAAGGTGCATTTGCTACGCTTAGCATAAAGTTGATTCTGGATAGAAGTTAAAGTACTCATCACACATGTTGTTCATGTTCTTCTCTATTCTTTGAGTAAACCAATATATCATAAAAGAAGACAAGAACAAAATTATCAAGATGTTCTCTAACCACATCAATTATAAGACGATTAAAAGTTGCAGGATCATTAGTAAATCAAAAAGGCACATTGGCTATAAATTCACAACGTCCAAAGTGAGAGTTGAATCATGTCTTTGATATATCCTTCTCCTTGGTTTGGATTTGATAATATTACGACTTAAGACCAATTTTCGTGAACATAGAAGCTCCATGCAATCGATCAAGTAACTCATCAATTCTTGGTATTTCATACTTATTCTTGATCGTTACCTAATTCAATCCACGATAATCGATACAAAGATGTAGAGACCATCCTTCTTTCAATTAAGGAGAACAGGAGTACTCCATGGAGAAACACTGGGTTGAATGAAGTTTGTTCAAGAAGTTGAGGAAGTTGCTCTTTGAGTTTTGCAGACTCAAGCATTGATATCTTGTATGGTCTGCGAGCAACAGGTTGAGCTCCTAGAATAAGATCTATTGCATGATCAACTTTGCGCTTAGGCGGTAATTGTGAAAGTTCTTCTAAATATATATAATCAAATTCTGTCAACCATTTGGGTTCAAATGTGTCTAGCTTCTTCTCTGTAGGGTTAAGCTTTATTGCATAAATCATCTCATTCTTTCTGTAGTCTTTTGTTAGTTTGGTAAAGTTCACTATATTAAGTTTAGGTTTCCCCCATTTCTTGGTAACTGTAACTCTGGAGTTTTGGTCATTTATGAAAGTTAATGAGGCATTTTTGCAATGTTTGTGAGCATCATTGGTCTTAAGCCAATCCATTCCTAGGATTCCATCGTAGATTGCTATGGGTAATGCTCTAAAGTGTGTTGAGGTATTGTGACCATCCAATACAAAATCCAAGTTACCCACTGAAGTAGAAGACTTAATCTTCCTACCCGTACATAATTCCATTGTAAGGTATGAATCAGAGTGTTTAGATAGAATGAGGTTCTTATGCATCTAGGGTACTCCCAAAATCAATCAATAAGGTAAATTGATTACCTTGATACTTTGATGGGGTTTGAATCGCTAAAAATTGTTCATCCAGTCTGATGTTCGATTGCAACATGAACATATACATTTGCTTGGTTTCCTTCACCTCTAGCACCTTGAGCTTTGTTAACTTGAGCTCTTCCTTGAGGTCTTTGATTTCCTCCTCCTCCTCTTGGATTGACGATTGAAGTTATCCCCATTTTTGTTGTTATTGTTGGTGGGTGGTCCATTTTGGAGAAAAAGTGGATTCCTTGGTCTATTGGTTTTGCGCCCGTCTCTGATTTTACTGATTGAAGCTTCATTGAGTTGCAAAGCAGTCTAGGTCTAAGATTTTTGAAGTTCCGGTTTGGGTTGACGTTTCTGATTTCATAATTGTCCACCAAATTTTGTGAAGCATTAATTGTTGAATGAACAATCTCTGGATTAATGGTCAGGATAAAGACAAGTATAACATAAATGATCTCATCTAGCCTTCATACGCAATAAGTTCTCTCTTCTTTACTATGGTTTCCCAGACCTTTCTTCCTCCCCATGACGAGGTATTTTGATTTCACAAACAAAAGCAGGTTCTAGCTTCTTCTTCCCACTATTTGATAACTCTAGCTCAATAGGTTTGCCTGCATTAAGGATATCTGCAAAGCTTGTAAGCCGTAAGCTCTAAAGTTTGGTCTTCATAGTGGTTTGTTTTGGTGAGTTGATTTCAAGTGTTAGATTTCCATAAACTTATATGAGGGTATATGGTTAGTCACTCCCAACCATACGGGCAACTATGAATAAAGTGGCTTTCTTTTTGTGTTATCGTTGTTGCATGAGTCTCATAGGGGCAAAGTGATGTGATAAGATGTTAGTCTATATTATGAATATGAGCTTGATGCATTTGTTTGAGGTCAAATACTTTCCTTTGCATGTTATGCATGCACCCAAAAATGGCAAAAAGTTATATTTTTTTGCATATTTGTGAAGTTATGGTTTTTGCATATATATGAAGTTATGGTAAGTCAAACTGACGGAGCTGTTTTTCATCATGTTTATGTTGATGGAATGATGTCATATGATGTATGGAACCTCACAGATGGATGTTGATTCCTCATGTGCATGTGTATGTTTCTTTCCACCCTTTCTAGGGCAAAAGTAGCTCTATGTGCTAGGGGTGAGGTATAGTCGTAGTGCATCACTTATGCATGATTGGATATTGTCAAAATTGGAATTTGATATCATGTTTAGTTGCTGGTTGGACTTAATTTATGCATAGAAGATTCATGTCTCAAGGGCCATGTGTTTGCACTCGGTTTGATTGTAGTGGATATGTCAAACTCCAAGTATGGGAGTCAGTCCAGTATGGAATATGGGTTATGGTCAAGGGATGGGATCCCTCATGGATTATGGTTGTGATTTTTGATTGTGGAAGCGAGTGTGCTCTTGGATTTTATTTTTTTGGATATGGTTATGCTGCAAAATTTTTTGCAGCCATGTTATGTGCTAAAGTGGTTTTTGCAAGGATGGATGTGCATCACCCTGAGTTGGGTGGAGGTATCACCCATGTGATGTGATTGGATTGTGGTTTATGGCTTTGGATTGGATCATGAAGTGGTTTTGATAGTTTATGGTGGACTTGTAAGGGGGTAGAGACCCTGTACAGTCTGACTACTTGGAAAATATTGTTTGTGCACATGGAAAGTGCTATCGTGATTGGACTCATGTGTTATGTTTCTCATTGCATCATCGCTACTGTTGGGGTAAAGCCCCATGCGGCCGGTTAGGCCAGGTGCCCGCCCACTATACTTATTCATTATGTACATGAAGAAGGGGGCTCGCATGTAGAGAGTGAGTTTCAGCCCCTACAAACACAAGGTCTCCTCTTCTCCTCTCTTCTCCATCGCTGCACACACTCACACACGCTCTCGCTCGCGCACTTCAACTGGTATCAGAGCTCAGGGATTGGGAGCACCATTGGAGCTCAGCGAGGAAGCAAACAGAGAAGCAACAAAAACCGCAGCACGTTCTTGCAGATCTGTTTTGGCCTACCAAAACGTTTTCATTCAAGCCGATTCTCGAGGTAGCGGACTGGTTTTTCTTCTTCTTCAACTTTGCAGAAGAAAGTTTTCTCAAAATCTTCACCAATTTTGAGATACGTCACTCAGACTGCCTGCACGTCTAGGGTACACAGGTGCAGATTTTTACAGATCTATTTTGACCTATATAAACAACACATTTCAGGTCCATTCTTGTGAGGCCCAACCGTTCTCGCGTGGTCTATAACTTTGCAGAAGGAAGTTTCTGCAAATTCAGAGCGGTTTGTAAGATATGAGCTGACAGGCTGTAGGGTATTCAAAAAGTTGAAGATTATGTATGTATATTGTGGTGATTTGCTACATTCGGAGAGCTCTGATTGATCTTTGTCATTCTCTTGTTTTGCGCATTGATGTTTTACTCTCAATGAAGAGAGTGTGGGTTGATATTTTCAACACATTTATGCGCACACATTGAGAACAATTCGTGGATGTATGCATTCTTGTGGACTCTCAGGTTCGAGAGTGGTTTCATCACAGGTTATGTGCATTGACTTATGCGATTGTGCAGATTTCGGAAAGTGTGGTGCATAGATTTGTAGAGAGATTTAAAAGAATTTATAGCATGATTGTGAATTGAATTTTCAGCTCATTTGGATGCTCTTTGATACACATTTGGTACATGCTTGATGCTCGTTTATATTGCCATGTGGATGCACATGATGTGCGCTTTTCGACGGATGGTATTCTTCGCCTTGCAATGGCATATGTGGGATGAATTTCAGCTGTTTTCAGCATCAATTTGTGCCACATTTTGGTTGGTTTGCATCCAAGTTTATGCTAGTATATGCTTCGCTTGTAGAGTGCGGTTGATGCACTTTGTGTTTCGGATTACAGGATTGTTTTCCAAGTTTAAGGAGTTGAGACTTTGGGGCAGCTCATGTATGCTTGAGTGTGGATTTTGCGCATGATTTGCTCATGGTTTTGAGTATGTTTATGGCATGTATGGTTATTATGGTTAGATAGCCAAATACTGCCGAAACTCTGCCGGATTTTTCTTGCGAGTTTATTTGTTTATGCACATGCTTTGCAATCGTGTTTTGATTGCATTTGGCACTCAGTGGTTGCTTTGCCATAGTGTTTTGGCATCGCATTGTGAGAGTGTTTTCTCACCGGATTATGTCATTTGATATACATGTGGTAATCTCTTCAGGAGGGAGATCGTTGATGATGGTTTCATCGATTACCACATAGTGCTCTTGGGTTAGAGCGGGTGTTTTGGCATCATTTGAGCGGTTTTGCTCACTTTGTTTCGTTACATTGATCGCCATATTTGATGATACTTCTCTTAGATAGCTTATGCCAGCTTATGTTGTATTTTGACAGTACTTGGTGTATGAGTTAGCCAAGCTTTGGCTATTGTCAATTGCTCGACTTGTGCTGGATCTTGTCACAGGTTATTGCCATGGATTTGGCATGTACATCATTGTCAGGGTTTATGCTTTTCCATACAAAGTTTGATGGTTCAAAATTTGAGCATTGGAAAGAAGGTATGCATGATGCATTGACTCAGTTGGGCCAAGTGTTGCCACTACAGGGCATGGATGCTAGGCCAGAGTCAAGGACTAACGATGAATGGGAGGACTTGGATGAGCTTGCACGTTCGACGATCATGTTACAACTTGGTGAGTCTGTCTATCGCATTGGGTTGGATGCTTGTACAACTAGAGAGTTATGGAAAAGATTGTGCAATGCTTTTGGCACAAATGAGTCTAGAGAGATGCCTACAGTCAAAGGACGATCTTGCAAACATAGAGATGTTGTGTGTTGGCATTGTGGTCATATAGGGCATGTACGTAGGCGTTGTTTTCGGTGGATGAGACAGCACAGGAGACAGCACAGGAGGGATGCTATCACTTTGGATGATGTGGCAGCAGATGTAGCGTATGTGGCTACGCAGTTTGGTGTCCTTAGTAATTGTGGAAGAGAGGAAACTTGAGGAAGACTCCTCTATGTAGGGTAGAAACAATCATGAGCAGGTCCTTTTTAACAATAGAGTAAGAGGAAGAGGACATGGTACATGTCATGGAGGAGGTCGAGGAAGAAACAATCACCAAGCACAACAAAAGAATAACAATCAAAGATAGAATATAGGTGGTCAAGGAAACTTTTGAGGCACGGAGAGTCCAAGAGGTCGTGGAAATGTGCAACGTAACAATACAAGTCAACATGAAAATATAGATTACTGGGGTTATGGGAGACATGGTCACTTTGAACGTGACAATCCTGATAGGAGACACACAAATAATTGTGCAACCACTAGTAGGAATGCAGATAAGCCTGAGAGCTATTTGTGGTGCAGTACATGCTAAATACTATGGCTGCAAATGTGACAAAATCTAGTGATAATATCTAGTTTATGGATTTCGATGCATCAAATCACCTGACCAGTCATGGTGAGTGATTTAAGGAAAATTTGCAAAGTCTTGGTTATGTAGAGACTGGGGATGATATTGCACATCCCATCATGTATACAAGAAATGTACCATTGTGTATGGTTGATGGTAAAGTAAAGTACTTCGTTGATGTACTACATGTACCCAATATCACAAAGAATTTGGTTTTTGTTGGGAAAATGGTTGAGGAGGGCTTTTATGTCACGTTGTTTAACTCTAATGGTCTCTTTGTCAAAGAACATAAGAAGAATGGAAGGTGGGTTGCACAAGAAAAGAAAGTGGGTAGAATATTTACTTTGGATGTAGATGTGCCTGAGGTGAATGCTACCATGTTTGGACAAGGTGCATGTGTTGTTCCAAATATTGAGATTTGGCACAAATGTATTGGTCATAACTTGCAGACTAAAGAGGTGGTTACATGTTTTGTCAACATTTAAAGTTGCTAAACTGTAGGAAGTTTTTGAAGCTTGTCAGTTTGGAAAGCATACAAAAACATCCTTTTCTCATGATATGTAGATTTGACACAAATGTATATATGGTCATGTAAACTTGTAGAGGTTGAAGATGGTGCAAACTAAAGAGATGATGACATGTTTGCCAACATTTAAAGCTGCTGAAATGCAGGAAGTTTGTGAAGCTTGTCAGTTTGCAAAGCAGGCAAAAGAATCCTTTCCTCATGATAAACACGTAAGCAAGAATGCCTTGGATTCAGTGCATACAGATGTATGGGGTCCAACAAAGACTGCATCTATGGGTGGATGTAGATATTATGTGAGTTTCATTGATGACCTTACAAGGAAGCTATGAGTCTATTTAATGAAGCAAAAAAGGTGAGGTGTTTATGCATTTTTAGAATTTCCACATTATGGCTGAAAGACAGAGTGGGAAACATGTAAAGTGCCTGAGGTCAGATGGAGGGGGAGAATATTTCTCCAATGAATTCAACGGTTTTAAAAAAAAGTATGGAATTCAAAGGCAATTTTCATGCAGGTATACTCCACATCAAAATGGTGTTATTGAGGGAAAGAACATAAACATTGTAGAAGTTGCTAGAACATGCCTCATTGTTATTGGGCTGAGGCTATTGCTACATATGTGTACATTATGAACATGACTCCTACTAATTCAATACATGATATGACACCAGAAGAGAAGTTTTGTGCAGAAAAACAATATGTATCAGATTTTAAAGTGTTCGGTGCATTACTTATGTACATGTAGTGGATGAACTAAGAAGTAAGCTTGACTTGAAAAAAAAAAAATGTATGTTCCTGGTTATATTTTTGAGAAAAAAGGGTACATATGTTATAATTCTATCATAGATAAAGTGAGGGTGAGTAAATATGTTGTTTTTGATGAAATGGCAAGTTGGTATGCTAATGTGAAGGATGGTTTAGGGGCTGATATCAGAGAGAATGTGGCCGCAAAAAATGTAGGTGCATAGTTGTAGGTTGTGAGTAGGCTACAAGGGTCACGTAATGCAGGTCATGGTGAGATTCCATGGAGTGGAAGGTTGCATGAAAGAGTGAAAACTGCAAGGAGTTTGGCATAGCCTCTGTAAAGAGTCTTGGTGCAAGAAGGATGCAAGCATGGAACAAGGCACTTGGAAGTGATCCTAGACCACACAGGTTTGAAAGAGTAAGAAATTGTGTGCAGAGATTGACTTATGATAGTTATGTGGCTTGTCATTGTACATATATGGTGAAGATTACAGAGGAGGTAGAACCATGTGTTTTGAGGATATTTATTAAAGATGAAAATGACAGTGACATATGGATGAAGAGATGATTGCCCTTGATGCAAATGGAACTTGGGAGTTGGTGCCATTACTAAAGGGAAAGAAGGCAATTGGATGTAAGTGGGTTTACAAAATAAAGCATAATGTTGATGGCAATGTGAGCAGGTACAAGGCCAGGCTTGTGGCCAAAGATTATGCACAAGCTTATAGGATTGATTATTACGAACATTTAGCCCCGTAGCCAAGGTGGCTACCATTCATGTGTTTATTGCCGCACTAGCTACAACTTTAGAATGGGTGTTGAAACAAAAGGATGTAGAGAATGCTTTTTTGAATGGAGACTTGGAGGAATTTGTGTATATGGAGCAGCCACAAGGTTATGCAAATATGAGGCAACGTGACCTTTATGCAAGTTAAAGAAATCATTATATGGGCTAAAGAAAGCATCAGAGCCTGGTATGAGAGGATTGTGCATTCCTTGTTTCATTGAGCTTTGAGATTCTAATGCAGATCATTTATTGTATGTGTAGAAGAGCCTAAGGTAGGAATTGTGGTGATATGCATCTATGTGCATGACTTGATTGTTGGAGGTGATAATGTGGTTGAAGTAGAGGGTGTACTATGTAGAAGTTTGAGATGAAAGAATTGGGAGACTTGCGATATTTCTTGGGCATTGAGATTATTTGCATAGAAGAGGATGTATGGCTGTCACAAAGATGATATGCTTTTGGACATGTTGAAAAAGCATGATATGGCTGATTGTAAGCCAATTGTAATGCCTTCAGATCAAAATTTGAAGTTGGGGAATGATGTAGGTCAAGTGCTTGAAAATGATACCATGTATAGGAGAATTGTGGCAGCTTAATCTACTTAACTATCTCACGTCTAGACTTGAGCTGCACGCATGGATTGGTGAGTCAATTTATGTAGTCTCCAAAAAAAACACACTTGGATGTAGTAAGGTGGCACACTTTACGTTATGTGAGTGTTACTTTGGACTCTGCACTCTTTTATAGGACTGATGTGGAGTTGTAGCTCTATGGTTACACAAATGCGGATTGAGTTGATAGCACATAGGATTGTAGGTCTACCAACGGGTTCATGTTTTCACTTGGGAGTGTTGCTATCACATGGAGAATCAAGAAGCAATCTACGGTTGCTCTTTGAGTACAAAGGTAGAGTACAAGGGTGCTACATTGGCGGCATGTGAGGTAGCATAGTTGGGGTTGCTACTTCAAGACTTTGACATATAGATACAAAGACGAGTTGTCACAATGTTTCATGCCAAAATAAAGCACACTGAGGTGCATTACCACTTCCTCAGAGAGAGGGTCTTAGCAAGTGATTTCAACCTTAGATATGTGGCGACGGATGAGCAAGTTGCATATATCTTCACGAGGGCAAAGCGAAGAAGCTACGTTGATTTTGAGTGATGCTTGGCATATGGGAGATGATGGTGTTGAGCTTGAGGTAGAGCATCGAGATTTCAAGCTCAACATGTACGACTCCTAAACGATTATCATCGACAATCATCATCATTGATGTGCCTTGATGGGTACACATATCTTCATCAGTGATACTACACCTATACTACATTGAGTTGGTCTATTTATTGGACTGATGGCACACTCACCGTCTCACCTCAATCACTAGCGGTTCACACTAGACCATTGTATTAGTTTCCTTTTATGTTGTTATTTTTCTCTATGTTTTGATTAGACCTCTTATCTTTAGTTAGTGAAGAAGGAGATGAATAGGGTTTTCCATATTTGAGTGTGTGCTAGCAAAAGTTCAATTTCTCTCTTTCTCTCCCTCTTAGAAAAAAAGGATCAAAAGAAACATATCTAGACATATGAAATTATGAATGCAGATAATAGTTAACATCTAGATTAAATTGTAATACACAGATATCCATTAGTCACAAGGGAAATACTTTATTAATGCTCTTTTCATCCTCATTTTCATTCTTCATGTGCATATAATTTTGTGGGTGCCAAATCTTTATAGAATTGATGTAGCAAGACTCTACCGAATTGATTTTGCATGCTTGAAGTTGAAAAAATGATGAGTTTTTGAAGTGACTTGTCAATTTTTTTTTGGTAAGTTTAGGACTAAATCTACTTATCATATTCCTTAGAAGTACAAATGCTCTAACACCATATATTCCAAAGAGTCTGACAACCTTTTGATGCTATCACTCGTAACAATCTTGCTTATGCATGGAGCAATGTGTGATCAAGAAGTGGAAGCATATGACTGATGAGAACATGGACGCATCCCTAGTGCACAACAAGTACACACATATCATGGGCTGATTATGTATGGAATCTGATGTGAAGCTACTAGTCTATTGAAAGATTCAGAGAGAAAGATTATCAAGAAGTTTATGTGCTTTTGTAATGGCACCAAATTTGAAATACATAATGACCAAGAGGTTGCCAAGCTCAACATGTCTCTCTAATAGCCCCACATGCAAACAAAAAGCTCATTAAAAACTTTTTGCATTATTAAGGCACTAGATTTGACATGCATTTGATTAAGGCACCAGATTTGACATACATACTGACCAATCTATTCCCAAGCATAACATGTTTCTCTAATAGTACCCAACTAAATATTGCATTGTGGATTATCTCACCCTTTTAAATATCTAACATAAGGTTATAGGCCTTCAAGTTGCAAGCATACTTGATTGCATCAAGAGAAAAGTCTTGAATTTGCATCTAATGAAAACATCATAGAGCTTCATTGCCATAGCCATGTTGACATGCATTTTATTAAGGCACCAGATTTGACATACATATTGACCAATATGTTCCCAAGCATAACATGTTTCTCTAATAGTACCCGACTAAATATTGCATTGTGGATTATCTCACCCTTTTAAAGATCTTACATAAGGTTATAGGCCTTCAAGTTGCAAGCATATTCGATTGCATAAAGAGAAAAGTCTTGAATTTGCATCTAGTGAAAACATCATACAATTTCCTTGCCATAGCCATGTTGGGATAATCAGCATTTTATGGGGGCACCATATTTGACAAACATGTTGGTGAATTATTCCCAAGCATAGCGTGTTTCTCTAATAACACCTGACTAAAAATCGCATCATGGATTCTCTCACCCATGTAAAGGTCTTAATAGGATTTCAAGTTGTTGCAAGCATATGTGATTGCATCTAGAGAAAGGCCTTGAATTCTCATTTAGTGAAAACATCATAGAGCTTCCTTGCCATAACCATGTTGGGATACTCAACATATTTAAAGAGAAAATAATTTAGATAGAAAGCTTATCAAGAAGTTTCCATGCTTTCATATGTTGGAATTAGGGGTTGTAGGAAAACACACATAGCTTGGAGAAGATGAAGGAAGCTCAAGGCACACAACAGAGTGTGTATTACTTAGTGTGCAATGGAAAGATAGATAGCCCTAGAATGATGGGCGTATATACAATGCGCGGGGAAAAGACCTCCTAGAGAGGGAAAAAATGCCCTAGCGGTCCTAAGTGTGTTCACACACATCATTACCACTTGTATATGGTAACAAATCCCCCTTGGAGTGATGTGGGGAACAAGAGCTGACTGTCAATGTAGATAGTGTTGGTGGTGTCCTGTCCAACACCCAAATCAGCCATAAGGCATCTGAGCCATACACACTCAACCGTTGATCAAAAATGCATGCCAAAGTTTTGCATCTGAAATAGCCTTTGAATCCAAAATTTCATTTACAAAATTCAACCCACACTTGTCATACAAAGTGAGCTTATACAGCCCGCGACATAAAATTCCAGATACAATAATTTCATCATGGAAATTGAGATCATGTACTGTACATTTGTCATCCACAAATTTGACTACAAGACCAAGTCTAGCAAGTGAAGATACAAACAAAAGATTCTTTATGATCCTAGGTACATAAAGTGCATCAACAAGTGTGAAAGAACTGCCATTTACAGTAGTAATCACAATCTTTCCAACTCCCTGAACCGGATACGAGGCATTGTTGGCACAAGCAACTGAATTCCCATGAGGATGAGGTGAAGAAATCACGATGTGAGGTAATGTGCTTTGTAGCACCACTGTCAAAATACCACACATGCGAATCTACAGATAATGACATGCATGCATCATGGATAGCAAGATTATAGGTACACTTTGCACTAAAAGACCATTCTACATCAACATCAGCATGATAGTCTCCTTTCACAGAAGACTCAACAATAGTTGCATTTGTAGTGAAACCAGCATTTACAGTGGAACCACCATTTTTCTTCTTAGCCTCTTTGGCCTTCAACTTAGGAAACTGCTTGATCAAGTGATCATTGGCTTTACAATAATGGAAACGCATCTTCTTTTTGCCGTTATCACCAGAATTTCCAGACAAATTGCTGCGAGCAGAAGCATTAGGAACATGTGATTTTCCACTCGTAGAAGAACCATAAGGAGTGTCTGCATTGCTGTTACTGCCCTTTCTTTGAGCAACAATAAAAGCCTATTCAACTACTGTACAACATCTAGTCCTGTTTTTTTAGGAAGTGACTCTTGCAACAACAATGTGCACAATGCATCAAAATTGACAAATTCAGGATCTCCTTGGGTCATGAGTCTCCAAGTACTAGCAAAAGTCTGGTAAGAGTCTGACAAGGCATCAAGAACAGTCTGCACAAGGAAATTGTCTGAAATGACTTCACCTGCAGAAATAAGTTGCTCATTGATATCCTTGACACCAGTAAGGAAAGTGTCCAAATTATCTTCCTCATGCATAATCTTCGACTCCAAGCTCTTTAAGCAGTAATGCAATTTTTGCCTCATTGTGGCTTGCATAAAGACCAGCTATAATATCCCAAGCTTGTTTGGTAGATTTCGCTGAACAAATGTGGTGAGTAATAGTGTGCTTCATAGACAACACAATCAATGCATGAGCCTGTGCATCTTTGACACCTGAACGAGCTTGCTCAACTATAGGCAAAACAACTCTAGCAGTAGCAATCCTTGTAGAAAAACCTGCAACATCCTCAACATCGCCTGTATTTTCACAACCAAGACATACATCAATGCCCTACACAATGTTCCAAATGCCCTTCAACACAAGAACATGTTGTATCATATAAGCCCACATAGGATAATTGTCTCTATCCAATTTGTCCTCATCAACATCAAACATCTTGAACACATATGTGTTGTTGTCAGCCATGGTAAATGCTGCACCTGATGTGAAAACTAACGGCAAAGAGGAGAAGGTGAGCAAGAACAACACCTGCTATATATCACAAACCGTATGCAAAAAACAGAACTGACAGAATTTTTGCACAAAATGATGAAATAAAATGTGTAGTACTGCCTTTAGTGGAAATGGAGGCCGAAATGAGCCCGAATCAAAAATTTGAGCCGAGTGAGCTGTTTGAGCTCACCCAGAATTTTTTTTGACCTGTGAACGCTTGCCAAAACTCACTGAAATTGGAGAAAGTGAGCCAGCGTGTGCTGGAGCAACTGGCGACTAAGCCGAGGAGGACGCAACCTGCTTTGAAACCAATTGTTGAAATTAGGGCTATAGGAAAACACACACAGCTTGGAGAAGATGAAGGAAGCTCAAGGAACACAACATAGAGTGTATTACTTAGTGTGCATGGAAAGATAGATAGCCCTAGAATGATGGGTGTATATACAATGCGCAGGGGAAAAACCTCCTAGAGAGGGAAAAAATGCCCCGGCGGTCCTAAGTGTGTTCACACACATCACTACCACATGTATATGGTAACATCATATCAACATCAAATTTGGCATACATATCCCTCCAACCATCCCAAACATGTGTAGAAAAGGCTCATAAAAAATATGCATCAAGCATACTAATGAAATTGATTGCACTTGGGGGAGATTTCCTTTTTTTGCATGCAACCAAAACAATCTAGAGCTTGCTTGGCTAGCCCTGGTGGAGAGGTCTTCCTATTAGTGCAATCAAATCAGCAAGGAACTCTCACTTCGTATCCAATAAAGACTACACTTGCTATATATGTTGATTTAAACAACTCAAGCGAGATGCATTTTTAATGTAGAGCCCCTAGCTACGTGCGATGTGCTTTTTTAAGGATAGTCAAGAGCTTCCTTGCCACAACTATGTTGGGTATATTCTATTGAAAGCATTCCAATATGCTTTGACCAACAATCTCATCAAGAATTGCCTCATCAATATGAAGATCTTGCATAAGGTCACAAAACTTCAAGGTTCAAGCATCATCAATGATTGCATTTGGAGAAAGGAATTCCTTCACATATGATTAAAATAGTTATGATTTTCCTTGACGAAGAAATGTTGGGTATATCTTGCAATCAAGATGTTCTAAGAAATCTTGGACATAAAACTTGTCAAGAATTGTAATTTGGCATACACATCCAACTAACACATCAGCAAATGAGATATGTTTACAACAACCTTTAAATAGCATCACATTGTGACTCACCTATGTCTTTTGCAATGTCATGTGCCAAGAAAGGTCTTCACTTCTTGGTGATAAAAGCCTTGAGTTTCCTTGCGACAATGTTGTTGGGCCAATTTTTCAATGATTGCATTCCAAGAGACATACAGGACGAGGAGTGCTTATTAACAACTTTTCATGCTTTTGAAAGGCACTTGTTGTCTTCGTGAAATCTTCCCAACACTTTCAATACAACTTTGATTCATTAAATCAAAATAAATTGAGCAAAATAACTGATTGAATAATCACAAAACAATAAGAGAACAATATAACACAAGACATCATACTGGGTACCAACCATCCCCCTCAATCAATATGATTGGGTATTTTCCTTCCGCCTCTTTATTCATCTCATGGAGCATGAATTACAATAAGATGTATGAAAGGTAAGAGAGCAAGAGCTACACAATTAAGAGTGTTTGCCATGATTAAGAGAAAAAATTAGCATAAAAGAAGGCAAAAGTGTATCTTTTGTAACTTTGGCATGATGTTGATTTTGATGGCTCCATTGGCTTTGAGACGGGATAACACACCAAGATCATCAAGATGCTCTCAAAGTGCTCCTCTTCCTTGTGAAGAGCCAAGAAGCTAATTCCTATTGAAAAAGTATAGTGCGTGCAAAGATGCAATTTCGGGATTCTTTTTCTCTTTTCATGCATGCACCCAAAAATAGCCTAGTGGTTGCTTTTCTCTTAAACTCTAAGAATAGTAGGTAAAGGAGAGTTCTTATTTACATTGCTTCTCTTGAATGGGTTTTGAGAATAAAACATAAGCAAAATTGATAAAATGTCCAAAAGTAGTAATAGCGATAACAATCCTAGTTGTGTTGAAAGTGTTGGGAAGATTTTAGGAAGATAACAGATTGAATACTCACAAAACAAAAAGAGAACAATATAAACAAGAATCAAAGCACAAGATACATACTGGGTACCAACCATCCCCCTCAATCAATATGATTGAGAATTTTCCTTCCGCCTCTTTATTCATCTCATGGAGCATGAATTACAACAAGATAATATGTATGAAAGATAAGATAGCAAGAACTACGCAATTAAGAGAGTGTATGCCATGATTAAGAGAGAAAATTAGCATAAAAGAGGGCAAAAGTTATCTTTTGTAGGTTTGGTCTGATGGAGATTCTGATGGCTCTATTTGCTTTGAAAGGGGCTAAAAACATCAAGTGACCCTCTCAGAGAGTTCGTCTTCCTCGTGAAGAGACAAGAAGCTGATTCTTCCTAAAAACCTACGGTACACACGAAGACGCGATTTCGAGATTCCCAAAATAATAGAAGTGGTTGCTTTTCACTTAAAATCAGATAATTGAGAGTTCTATTTGATGGGGAGGCTAGGGTGGATGGTGGCGTACAAAAGCCATGGCGAGAGAGAAAGAGAGCAGTAGAGATTGAATGAGAGAGAGAGAGATTCGACAAGGCAAAACTATGTCATTGATTAAAAAGCTATTACATATATATATATAAATGAAACTTGCCATGCATACTGAACCTGGAGTTGGAGTGTGAATGCATGCTACAAAGGAAGTTCCCACCACGGGCTTGACACATTGGACTCTGGGCTTGAATACCCAACAACCCCCCCTCAAGCCCAAACCACTAACAATGGACTTGGTGTAGACAGTGGCAGAGTTCGATCACCTGAAACTATGAGTAGAAGTCCCCCCCTTGACAATAACATAGGTGTGTGTGTGTGCACTTCTCTCAAACAACCACTAGTGTGAGAAAAACCAAAACCCAAAACCAAACATAAACGTGCGGTCTTACCACTGATTTTTGGGAGTGCCTATAACCCGTAAACTTTATTGACAAATGATTGACATAAAACAAACTGAAAAAACAACAAGACATCACTATCTACAAGAAGCATTGGTGCTTCATCATCTTCATCACTTTCAACCATGTTGATCTGTCGTTTGTTCTTTCAAAACATCTATCCGAAGGTTGATTGGTCTTTCCACAGTGGATGCAAGGATTTTTGCTGAAACAATCCTTAATTTGATGATTGCTACGGCCAATATTGCACAAGGTCTAGTGCTGGTAGTAGACCTAGTTGAAGTTGCAGTCCTGGTTGAATTTGCAGTTGAAGTGCAACCACGAGCTACATATGCGTAGGTAAGGAAAAACTAACATGTGGTCCTCGTTTCACTTCTTTCTGCAAGGAATTAACGATACCGTCCCAAAAAGCAACGGATCCTTCTCCTTTAAAATAGTTACAATTTGACAAAAAATTCTGCAGGTAGGCTGTTAATATAGGAAAACAACTATAAGATCTTTATTTGGCATAGGGGCTTCAATATAAATCATCTGAATGCAGATGATTTTCAATTTGTTAGCTAAAGCTACAACATTCTCATCATCACGCATAGAAATAGAATACAACTCCATTTTAAAGCTCATTTTTGAGTACTTGGCTTTAGGACCAAACACTTTTTCTAATTCCATTCAGCAGCATTTGAAGATTTCACGTCATCCAGATAATGAATAAAATCATCTTTAAGAGATTTTAGAATAATACTTAATGCTTGCTCTCCTTGCGTTGGTGCTCTCCAGATAATGCTATGGTAACTGCAGCCAATGTACCTGCTTCGTCGGTTGATAACGGCTTCACAACACTCCGTATTTTTTTTTGCATAAGATAGCCTTTCACTTTATATTCCACGTATGAAAATTGGAACCATTAAACTTGTCAACTTTCGATGCCAAATTAAAGCCTTCAAGAAACTTGGTAAACAAGGGTGGTCGTTGTTGGTTATTGCATTGGTTTTGTCTCCGTGTTGCTCATGTAGCTAAAAAACGAGCATATTCATATGCTATTAGAAGCAATGCAATAATACCAAGCAAACACCTTTTGATATGATGATGCGCTCTCACCGGCTTTTAGAGCTATGCTGGATGCAATTGAGGAGAGAAATGCTTGTCAAAAACAATAGCTAAGATATACTGGCTTGAAAAGCTTGATCGATAGATAGTAAGGGTATGAAGACCCTCTTGACTGAAGGCCTAAGACCAAATAAGGTGGCCACTATTTCATAATAGCAAAATTAAAAGAAAATTGGCAAAATTTGTCTGTTGCAGACAACGCTACTGTCATAATAACTAATATCTAATTGTCCTAAATGATTTTCTCATGTTAAATTGATCATTTAATATGGGGAAGTACTAGGGGAGAAAAAGCTAGAATATTGGTTAAGTTGATAGACCGGCCCACAGTAGGGATCCAAAGGAGGGAAAATAGGGGTCCAAAAGGGGGGGACCATTTGCAAAAGAGCAATGTGCAACAATGGGCTTCAAAGATCAGCCCATTAAGAGTTCCAAAATGCTAAGGTTCCAATTTTCAATGTAAAGTCCAATGGTCAAACCTTAGGGATATTGGATGCTTTGTAAGTGTACAAAAAAGTCTTCCTAGATCCCTACATAGGAGGGGGCGAGCCCTTTTAGTAGGGGATGAGAGAGAAACACACACACACACACACACTCATGCAAGCCCCTTTACACAAAGGGCATAATGGACACATGTCAACTCCCTAGCCGAGTTGCCCCCAAGGTGTACTCAAATTCTATTGGATGGCCATAGAGGTGGACCAATGAGAATTAGGCTAGAGTAAATCTAGTTTAATTCATTTAAAAACACTTAATAAAAGAACCAATAAGAATTAATCTCTCTAGAAGACTATTGGATAGTCTCCCAAGGGGTCCAATGAGCATTCAACAACCCAATGGCTTGCCTGATTCGTATTGGCCAGAAGACAAAAGGGGCCAAATGAGAGTTTACTTACAATATTTAATTACCTAAAGCTCTCACAAAAGGGGAAATGTGGACACACGTCACAAGGCTATCACTTAGGCTTCTCAATTTTCATTGGCTAAGCTTTGCAGGGTCCAATGGGGTGCCAACATGAGTAATTTGCAAGAGGGGTCGACCAAGAGAGAGAGGGGGATGATTTTGGCAAGGCATTATCACACACACTCACACACAATCTCATGTTTGAAGCAAGAAGACTCTCTCTCTCTCTCTCTCTCTCTCTATCTCTCCTTCTCAAGCTTCAATGGAAAGCTCATCATCTACTCCAAGCTTGTGAGAAGGGAGGCCTACACCAACAACTCTTGGCTTTGTGATGCAAATCCAACCAAGAGCAAGCTTCAATGCATGCTCATCTGCTCTACCATGCTAATTACTAAGCTATGCTAAGCTATTATGAGTGATTAGGTGAGGATATACTCTCAATCTACTCTCATACCCCGCTAACTCTCACCATCTTCGAAGGTGTGTGAGGTCTTGGGTCTGAGACCATGAGGGAATTGATCTTGTGTTTTATAAGTGTTTGATTAGTGCTTGAAGCTTCCATCTTCATTGCACTAGCTAGATATTGAAGGAACACAAAGAATTGTATTGTAAAATGTCTCCCTTGATGGGGGAAACCTTTAATACAAAGCCTTTTGGAGGGGGGACCATGTCCATGAAAATCCGGTCCTCAACTATTGTCAGTAGCTTAATTTGTCTCTCTTTTGAAGTATTGTTCATGCGTATCTAACCAGGTGTTATGCGTTTTGTTGCTCTCTCCATCCAAGCACTCTTGCTATGCTCATTAGGAATCTATTCTAATGAAATGCTCATGCCTATGTTATTTTCCACTACACACAAATTACTAGGCCATTAAATGTTACATTGGTATCAGAGCAAAACGTTTCTCTTTTCTTGCTCAAGAAGGGAGTTCCTCAAGCTAGCTATAAATGGTTGTTGTTATTAATTGCAATTGAGTAAATAGAATAGGGATTTTTCAGCCTTGCAGTGTGCCTGCCTTCGTGTAGATAACGGGGCATCACCGTCAAGACCTATGGTCTTAATAGTGAAGTCCTACGGGGCTTGCCTACGGCTTAACCACTATTGAGCTATTGGAAGCTTGAAATGAGCCGATGCTGTTTTGGTATTGAAAGACCCTCTTCTCTATTCCTTGCAATTAATGATATTCGAGCCATGGGTACAATAGCTTGAGTGCTTTTCTAAAGGGGTAAAAGGAGCAGAAACTAGGGCTTGAAGTGCCAAAGTACACCTAAAAATATTACACCTAAAAATTGTTAGTATGGCTGACAATACTAAAGACAATGAAATTAATGTTGGTAACTTTGATTTTGGAGAGCAAAAACAACAATTTTGTGTGGGCTTAACTGAAGAAATGGTGGAGTATGTCAACTCCCAAAGGCCACACACCATATCTGCGATTATACACCATGCTATGGTGGCTTCACGAATTAATTTCCAAATAGGGGCTAAGAGAAATCTTAAGCCCACGGAAAACAAGGGTTCCAATGATCCTAAGGGGAAGGACAATGTCCAAAAGTCTCCTAAGGGCAATTCCAATAACAACAAAGCTAAGGAGAAGGGAGTTTACAAAGGCAAAAACAAACTCTCTCCTGAAGAGCTTGAGCGTTATCACAAGGATAACCGTTGTTTCAAGTGTGGCGAGCAAGGGCATGCATACCACGCTTGCCTCCAAAGAACAACCACCATGAGCCTCCTAGAGCTACCTTGGTTGAAATCCAAGAAGAGGAAGCTCACCACAAAGGATCTCTATGCCATGCTTGGGGAAAGGTAAGAGAACATGATGCTTTTATTCTCTTTAACCCTGGTTCTACTCACAATTTCATATCCACAGAGTTGGCCACCAAGCTAGGCATCCAAGCATATGAGATGGGAGATGTCCTACCCATTGATGGTTCTTTCAAGGGGCAA
Organism: Adiantum capillus-veneris; assembly: GCF_014529385.1. Taxonomy (NCBI): domain Eukaryota; kingdom Viridiplantae; phylum Streptophyta; class Polypodiopsida; order Polypodiales; family Pteridaceae; genus Adiantum; species Adiantum capillus-veneris. Next base: position 123,279,343 of record NC_140939.1, read on the forward strand.
GAAGCTTCAGTCACTCCCTTAATCGAGAAATTGAGGCTCCATGTCCAAAGCTATGTGGACAAAGAGGATTCTTCATCTCTCCTTTCAAGCACGAGGATGTAATCCTAGGGGCACCATGGTTTGATCGCATGGTTGCCAATGTTAAATTCCCTGAAAGGAGAATCTACTTTAGGTTCAGGGAAAAGATATGTACATGTATGCTAAGGAGAGGGGTAACACCATACCCCTTGTACATACACAAGCTTTCAATAAGTCAATAAAGAGCTCTATTTATGTGTACATGATTTTTGTTAAAGATTCTCAAAATGAACCTAATGCTCTAGCAAAAGAAAATATAAACAATCACAAAGAATTAGAGTTATCCATTTTTGTCACGGGATTTCAAGATGTCTTCATTGACAGCATCCCTTGTGAACTACCTTCTAAACGAGGCAATGGTGACCATGCAATTGAACTTCTTCCAGGAATTTCACCGCATGATAAACCTCCTTATAGAGTTTCTCAAGCTCAACAAGAGGAGATTATGCAACAAGTGCATGAGTTAGTTGAGAAGGGCATGGTTAGGCCTAGCTCATCTCTGTTTTGTTCACCCGTGTTGTTGTGCAAAAGAAAGACGATACATATCGTATGTGTGTCGACTATAGAGCACTAAATAAGATCACTATCAAGAATACGTTTCCCGTTCCATGGGTAGAAGACCTATTTGATAAGCTACAAGGGTCAACCTACTTTAGTAGAATTGACCTAAAAAGTGGCTACCATCAAATAAGGATAGTTGATCAAGACATTGTAAAGACCGTATTTTGCACTACATTTGGTATTTACGAATATATAGTCATGCCTTTTGGCTTGATCAATGCACTGGGCCACATTCAACCGCTTGATGGAGAAGCTATTCAGGCCTCAACGAACCTTTATTGGAGTGTTCTTTGATGATAATATCATCCACTCTAATTCATTAGAGGGACACAATTAGAACCTCCATGTAATATTTCAAGTTCTACGAGAGAATAAACTTTATATTAATTGAAAGAAAAGTGAGTCTTTTTTACAAGAGATTCAGTATTTAGGTCACATTATCTCTCAAGATGGCATCGAAATGTATCCATCAAAGCTAGACGTAATAAAAGGATGGCCTAATCCAAGGAATCTTCACGAACAAAGAAGCTTTATAGGTATGTGTGCATACTATAGATGCTTCATAGAAAATTTCTCACTAATAGCAGGACCATTACACGACCTAACAAAGAAAAAAATTAGGTATACATGGTCTGCCAAGGAGAACAATGCTTTTGAAAAGCTTATCTCTCAACCTGTGCTTACACTGCCGGATCTCTCAAAGCCATTTGAGGTCCAATGTGACGCTTGTGGTAATTGCCTTGGAGTTGTTTTGCTCCAAGAAGGGCATGCCATAGCCTATGAAAGTCGAAGGCTCGACCCTGTTGAGCAAGCTCTAGGCATATATGAAAAGGAACTCCTCGCAGTTCTACACGCCTTAGACTCATGAAGGCACTACTCATTGGGGACTCCTTTCATTCTACGGACGGATCACCAAAGCTTGAAGTACTTCATGACACAGACCAAGATCTCCGACAAAAAAATGAGGTGGGAAAATTTCCTTTTACAATTTTAGTATCATATTGCTCACATTGCTGGCAAGCATAATCAAGTAGCCAATGCACTCTCAAGATGGCTGAGAGTGGATGCGGTTTCCATAGGAACTCACAATGATCTATCTTCTATGATAGAGGAGTACGCTATTGATCCCGATTTTAGAGAGGTGATTTCAGCCCTTGCATTAGGGAAGAAAGAGGAACCATTTACCCTACAAGATCTATCTTCTATGATAAAGGAGTACGCTATTGATCCCGATTTTAGAGAGGTGATTTCAGCCCTTGCATTAGGGAAGAAAGAGGAACCATTTACCCTACAAGATGGTTATCTTCTCTATGGCAATATACTATGCGTTACCAACTCACTACGTGAGAAAGTAATGTATGAATCTCATGCTCTTCCTTATGCGGGGCATAGAGGGATTCAGTCTACCCTAAAAGGGATTGAATCATATTTCTATTGGGCTACCGTGAAAGCATCTAAATGTGTTGTATGCCAAAGACCAAGTTTGACCTGGATTGCTTCAACCTTTGCCAATCCCTAATTCACCATGGGAGAGCATATCCATGGATTTTATCTTTGGATTGCCCCAAGTCAATCCATGGGAATATGGGAATATGGACGATAGTAGATAGGTTCAACAAACAAGCCCATTTTATACCTATCAAAAATACTATCAAAGCCCATCAGATGGCAAGCCTCTTCATCTCACAAATCTTCAAGTACCATGGATTGCCGATGTCCATAGTGTCGGATAGAGATCCTAGAATGACCAGTAATTTCTGGAAGGGTCTCTTTGAGAATTTAGGGACAAGGCTAAATTTCCCTTCAGCCTATCACCCGCAAACGGATGGTCAAAGTGAAATAGCTAACCTAACAATTCTTGATCTACCAAAAGCCTACGTAATAAAAGTAGATCAAAGGTCCCAATGGGAGAAGTACTTACCCTTAGTGGAGTATGCCTACAATAACACTATACATACTTCCACGAGAAAAGCACCTTTCGAGGTAATTGAGGGAAGATAAAAAAGTCCCATGCTACTTAAAGTACACGGGAAGATCTTTGCTGCAGATGAGTATAGCCGAGACCTACAAGAATCTTTCCAAAAGATTAAGGATGCTATCTCTTCTCTCACAGCAAAGGCAAAAGGCTGTTGCTAATAAGCACAAAAGAGCCCAATCCTTTAAAGAAAATGATTGGGTCTTGCTTAAATTTTTCAAGGCTCGATTAAGGAACACGACGAGGGGCAAGAATCCTACAAGACACCAAAAGTACTATGCTAAGTTAGCAAAAAGGTACTATGGTCCCTTCTAGATTCTTAGACCAATCAATGAGATGGCCTATCTACTCAAGTTGCTCAGTCATTGGCTCATACATAATGCCTTCCATGTGAGCCTACTAAAGCCTTACAAAGCCACCTCAAGAACCAACTATTGAACACCCACCGGAAATGGAGGACCAAGAAGAGGTGTTGCAACCCAAGTCCATTCTCCGACATGAAGACAAGGTATTAAGAGGTGGTAAGACTATCTGACGGTATCTTATTAAGTTTAGGAATTATCCTTTTGAAGATGCTAGATGGATGCAAGGTATACAATTAAAGGATAACCTAAACCTTGTCAATGCTTACAATGCTTCCCTAGAGTAAGCAAATGTACAAATGTTTAAAATGAACAAAGTTTTTGTCTTATAAGACTCTTTTTTCCTTTATTGTGCACAACTGTTAAGTAGTATGCATGCTTAGAATCAAGTTTATGAAGATGACGTCTCCCAAACACCAAGTAGAGCTTGTCACTTTACTATGGAAGATTGATAGGACTAATGTGAAGACATGCTTGTGGCAGCTTAGGCTCTCAAGCGCCAAATGGATTAGTCATCCATTCTAGAACGATGTCGTAGTGTAAGATAGGGATTCTCTACCCTCTAGAAAAAGGACTAAGGAATAGGCTTTATCTTCTCTACCCCAAAGTCGAGGACGACTATGATTTCAAGGAGAGAGGTAATGTCATAATAAATAATATCGAATTGTCCTAAATGATTTTCTCATGTTAAACTGATTATTTAATATGGGGAAGTACCAGGGAAGAAAAAGCTAGAATATTGGTTAAGCTGGCTGACCGGCCACAGTAGGGATCCAAAGGAGGGAAAATAGGGATCCAAAAGAGGGGGGCCATGTGCAAAAGAGCAATGTGCAACAATGGGCTTCAAAGACCCTAAGGTTAAGCCCATTAAGACTTCCAAAATGCTAAGGTTCCAATTTTCAATGTAAAGTTCAATGGTCAAAACCTTAGGGATATTGGATGCTTTATAAATGTACAAAAAAGTCTTTTTAGATCCCTACATAGGAGGGGGCGAGCCCTTTTAGTAGGGGATGAAATAGAAACACACACACACACACACACACACACACACACACACACACACACACACACACACACACACACACACACACACACACACACACACACAGTGGTACTACTGTGCCATATGTCGCATGTGTCAATGCAAGGAACTTGCCGATAAACTGTGTGCGAGCCACAAATGGCTCCAAGCACTCAACAAGCCTAAACTAGTAAGCTCAAAGATGGCGATGGTGTGTCACTCACCGCTCTACGCTTGTTGTCGTGGAGGATTCCTCGTCACAAAGAAGAGGGAGATGCCGCTACGCCACGCTCAACCGCCTCGCCGCCGTCATGCCGCCACAATGCTCGATCGCACACACTCTCTCTCTCTCCCTCTCTCTCACGCATACACACACACACAAGGAGATGAAGAAGAAGAAGATGGAGATGGAGCAAGAGCACTCTTCAATTGCACAAATGAGAGAATGAGTGAATTTTAGGTTTAGTTGACTTTTATATGAGCTCTCCCCATTCACACTTGGGCGCCCATGCTTAGCCAACTAATCCCTTGAATGTTCCAATTAGAGTGCACCTCTCATTGGCGATCACTCTTACCCTTTTCCTATTGGACCGAAAAGCCCGATGCTTGACTCTACCAAGTAAGTCATCGACTTTGCTTCCATGTTTATTCTTGACTTTCTTATGTCGGTTTTTGACGACACATTACCTTTGCATTGGATACTAGATACGAGTGCTAGGTTTCACGTCACACCGAGTCGTGAGTGGTTTAGCACATATGCTAGTGGTATGCTTGGACATGTGTGTCTAGCTGATGGTTCATTGCATGACATAGTTGGTGCAGGAGATGTCAGACTATCGTTGCTGAGTGGTGCATCATATGTGTTGCGAGATGTACGCCATGTGCCAGGTCTGACACAGAGCTTGATCTCTGTGAGTCACTTACGAGACAACGGATGCCAGGTAGTGTTGGATGAGCACATTTTCAGATTGCATCGTGGACAGCTAGTCATAGCTAGAGGTGCTAGTGTTGGCACGATTCATGCAATACGAGTACGTCATGTGCGAGATGACACAGTTTTCATGAGTACGCGAGAGATGAGGCATGTCTCCTTTGTGGATAGGTGTCATGATGCTCCAGTTTGTGAGCATGTTGAGCTAGTTGTGCACATAGTTGTGCAACAGGGCATGTCATTTGTGGATACGATGATGGATATGGATAGCTTGAGTGCTGAGGATTCAGCCGTGATTCAGTCATTCATGGATATGCTTAGGCCAGAGGCTGATGTATGTGAGTTAGAGCTAGACATTGCTCTTACCACATAGGGTTCAGGACAGACAGATGCTCTTGGTGCGCATGTGACATGCGATGGACACGAGGATGGATTCCAAGGATCGGAGTTTGGGTGTCACGGTGATTTCCATGAGTGGAGTTCTGAGCTAGATTTGATTGAGATGGTCAAATTGGCAAATACTGCTAGGGTGCATCATCATTCGGGAGTCTCATGCACGAGATACTCATCTCGAGACCCAAGATTGAATTTGCAATAGGTGCATTTGTAGTGGGAGCAGTTAGTCGTGCAACGACTTATGTTGGCCTTGAGCATAGGGGTACTTTGTAGCGTATGGTGAGATACCTGCAGGATGTGTGCGGCTTTGGTGAGGAGTACAGTGTCGATCGCTCTATACTTCAGATTCAAGGAGCCAGTGGGTGTTGGCTGAGGTCATACTTGTGATGGCCTTGTACAGGTTTTGTACGCTTTTCTTTTCAGTCTCACGGCCACATTGGCCTTTACGTGGGAGGTTGTTGGGGTAAAGCCCCATGTGGCCGGTTAGGGCCAGGTGCCCGCCCACTATACTTATTCATTATGTACATAATAGAATAAGGGGGCTCACATGTAGAGAGTGAGTTTCAGTCCCTGCAAACACAAGGTCTTCTCCTCTCTTCTCCATCGCTACACACACTCACACACGCTCTCGCTCGCGCACTTCAGCTACAAGACTAAGATCACCTACATCATGTAGCCTTAGACAAAAGGGTCGATAATCTAGGCTTTGCTCGATCGAGGGTGTTGCCTAGTCTTTTTTTTGTGAGGCTCATCTACACGGTTAGTGCGTTGGGGGTTGAACGACCTACACGGCTAACATGTTGGGGATATTCCCTTGGATTTGCTTAAACACCCGATGTTGGGAACCAAAGAGGTGTGGTGCCTAAACTGGTATGGTTGGTGTCGATACCCTACACCCTGTTGGTATTTGAGATCCTTTCAGAGCTCGCGTTCATGGAGGGAGGTGAAGTGACCTCAGTATATGTCTGGATTAGGTAGGTTGGAGGTGTTCTGTCTCGCTCACAGTGAAGCAAAATTCTCTCTGTCCATAATAGAGTGGGAGTGGATGGGTGGACCAGTCGATCTCTACACAAGGTTTGGTGCTCTGCTAGTCTTTTTTTATTTTGTTGTTATGGTATACCCAAATTTTGTTATTGAATTAATACATGGTTATCTACTTCATTTAGATGGGGCATTTAAATACTCTCTTTTGTCATTCTCCTGTGTCTCTGTGCACTCTATTTCACCCTGCAATATTCTCTCTCTCTCTCTCTCTCTCTCTCTCTCTCTCTCTCTCTCTCTCTCTCTCTCTCTCTATGTGTGCGTGCGCGTGCGCGCGAGGTTTGGGTTCAGAATACCAACATTTTAAAACTGGTATCCATCTTTGAGAGAAAATTCCCTCACGTCCGTCGTCGGTGATAGGGTGTCCGTGAGCCGTGAGGGTTAAGATGCCCCCCTTCCTGATGTAGATTCCGTCCTTGAAAGCTATTGAGTTGAAGCTCGTTCATCGAGGTGGAAGAGCATTTGAGATGAATGTCCTTAGCCTTCTTCAGTCACTACAAAATCAAACAACATTGGCACAGTAATTGCATTCTCATATACAATTAAAAAGCATATACAGTTGCAAGCAGACAATTTGATTGGTAATAGAATTTTAAACCATTTGTCAGCAATAAACATTAAATTGTAATATAATCAAACGCATAAACAGTTGTAAAGGTAAAAAATTAAACAAGTATGGGGTCGCTAATTTAACGATCGAAAGGCACTAAAGATCGACTATTAATGCCATGGGTAAGCTTCTTAATTTTCTCTGGTCAATTAAGTTGTTTAATCATGAGAGCCAAGTATTTCATGTTCGAGGGCTGACTAGAGGCTATACCTAGAAGACCTTGTAGTTAAGCTACGATAAAAGGAATTTCTCATGAAATCATCGCCTGACTTATTACCTTTTCTTTGACCCCCCAAAGTTTTTTCATAGTGATTCAATTTTGATGTGTGTGCTTATTTTGTATGCCTTGGGTTTTTTGCTTTTTAAGGAAAAGCGCCCACACTGGGAACCTCTAGGGCTCTAGTACCATAGGCGATACATGTGAGTGGAGTACCAAATCAAGCCGAGGTTTCTCTTCCAGCTTAAGATTTTACATTGTGGCACTTTGATTTTTTGTTTGTTCGTTTTTAGCATTTTAATTTTGTAGCTTTGGGGGGTCATATAACACTGTTACCCTCCCCAGGCTCATCACACTAGTAAACTCCCTTTATAATACTTAAGCTAAAGGTCAATAGGGACTAAGCCCACTAGAAAGCCCTAATGCATTTCACACAATGCTGCCTAAATCGGATTAAGAACCTAAGTAACCATTAATTATTAGGAAGGCATTCCCCATGGTATTAAGAGAAGATCTCTAACACGTAGCTTGGTCAAACTAGCTTAGTTGGACTGCTTGATTTTTAAACCTAGACAAGTGATTATGACAAAAAATTACATTGAATTTAATGTTTGATACTAAGCAAATGCAATGAATATTATGCTACCAATCACAATTAAAGCAGACAAACATGGATGCAAAAAGATAAGGGGCAATGTGAATAGACAAGAAACACATGTTTGTGTTGATGGTCGCGCTTGATTTGAAAAGTGGATGAGAGAAAGATCCCATGAAGGTCCAAATCCTAACAACAGCAACACATTCCTGTACACACTAGGAAACACAAAGAATACCTCTAGGAGGCACATCAATGGGAAAAAAGAACTTTGCTAATCACTCAACTCTAAAAGAGAAACACTCCTATTGTAATAATCCTACCTACCCTCCATCACTCGAGTGATGAGGATCAAAGGTGTTTTATGACATAGGTTTCTGTTTCAGTGTACCGGATGTGAATGTGTAGGTATGGGTCAATGTTTTGACTTTTATTGTGCATACTCGTTTGCTAATTGCTCTTGCTCTTTATTATTATCGTTTTTTGTGAGTATAAGGCTTTATATATACATTCCCTAAGATTGGGAGATTCAGAGGTCAGGGAGAAAGGTTGAGGGGGAAGCAAGTGAATGATGGATGTCAGCAAACACTCCTCCCTTCCTTGGGTAGATCATACCGTTTGGAATGATGTCGTCACCTTTTGAAACCAATTGTTCCAGTTGGTAATAGGTGAGGATTTTTATGAGTAGTTTTCTATTACCTTGGGTGCCTCATCGAGTTGCAAGGGTGGTAAGGTACTCTCCCACGATCGAACATGAAGTGGTTCATCAGGTGATGCTTGAACACTGGGAGGTGTGGATTCCTTTGTAGCTTCATGGAGGTCCACTATTGTAGGTGGGAGGCTGTGGAGAAGCTTTTACCTCTATGGATGCATTACATGAGGAGCTAGAAGCTTCATGGGGCTCCCCCCTTCTTGAGCTAGGTGGAACAAATCGTTCTTTCTTCGATATCCAAACTAGCTCGGGAGCGGGTGTGTAACATACTGTGATTTCTTTCTTTCCGCGATTGTCAATTTGTTTTGGAGCTATAGGATTGGGCGCACATGGGTCAGGTGACAGGTAAGAACACAATCTATGTTTTGGCACCCAAATTTGATTATTTCCTTGATAGTAGCCTTGGGATTCCAATAGTCGTTTAGGAATCCACCGCCACGTTCCCTTACGTTTTTTGGAGCGAGTGGGACGTTTCTTACAAGGCTTCTATTTTTTAGCACTAGCTATGGTCGCTAAAGAAGCTTTAGGGACCCACTTGTATGTTTTCTTTGTTATATGAGGATGAGTCTTGTCAGAATCTATATGCATTGCTTGTAGCATATTTAAGGGTATGGGCATTTCATCCCCCTCAAGTATTACCCAGGTCGTCCCTCTATTTCCCCAAGTGTCTATGGTTGCTGCTAGGTGGACCCAATCCACATTGTCCGACTCAGTCATCCTAGGTAGTACATCCATATAAGGAGAATCTTCCCCAACATCAGTGTCCTCTTTACACGTGTAACAATATTGCAATGGGGCCGAGTGAACTGTGGTGTCAGATCTATGATCAATTATAAACTTGTTTCCTAGAGGATGTGCTCGACCAGTTACAAGATCCACTCGAGTGACAGAATCTTGGAACTGCAAGAAGACATGGTTTTTAGACCAGTCATGCACCATTTTTTCTTCCCTCATGAAAGGACGTCCTAAGATCATCTCCGATGCCATAGTGTGCTTGGAGAAATCCATAACAATAAAGGTAACTCTTATTTTATGCCAATACCTTGATCTTGAGATCTTCTAGCATCCCAATAGGTTTAACGATAGACCCATTGGCCATCTTCACTACAATGGTTGTGGTCGCAAGGTGAGGTATTCCCATAGTTTCCCATCAATTTTTAGTCACAATGCTAACCCCAGTGCCACCATCAAGGATTCCCTTCACAGTTAACTATTTGGTAGTGATTGGTATGGTTGCATTGGATTCATCACCCTCAAAGTATTGTCCCAACTTGTTAACAGGTATTTCTATAACAAGGTTCTCATCTAGGTTGGGTTTTGGATCTAAGTGTTCCTCCTCTATTGGCATCTCCCCAGCTCCATCCATCTGTGCAAATTGTGGTAGCCCAAACTTCAATTCTCCATTGAGGAAGGCTCGAAGAGCTAAGACTAGCTCAGGGTCTTTATATAGTTTGGACATGATGGTGGTTCTAACTTCTGAAGACATGAAATCCATCAATTTGGCGATGTTTAACGGAACCTTTTGGGTTTCAATCCCTTGACATGGGGAAGAAGGGATCTCCATTTCTTCGATAGGATCAGGTAGTCCCTCTGTAAACATTCTTTCCATCAAGAAGTGAGTACGCCCACTTTCCCATGACTTTAAGTCACTTTCTTCTTGGATGACACTAGGTATGGCTAAGGGTCTATGGACTTGGTGAGGTTGTTGCTGCGTAGGGAACACTGTGTCTGTAATCTGGATCTACCTAGGTGCTGGTTCTAGATCTTTTTGGGTAGCTTCTACCAAACTCCTTAATTGCTTGACTCGCTCAATCTCCTCTATAGGGTTTGGATAAGTTCCTATCTTCTTCTTAGATCCTAGCCATTATGGCTCATGAAGATCTTCCTTGCTGGTTTTTATCTTAGTGGTCGTTTTGGTCTCCATGGTTTCACCTAAATCAGAATCCTCTTCAGCGTCGTTCATACATACGGGGTCGTCACCAGCCCCTATGTTGGTCTTTGAACTGGGGTCTGACTTCTTTGCTTTTTGCGATCTCTTCCTTCGTGTTTTCTTCTTTTTCTGAGATTGGACAATTGATGCCATGTCTCTTTCCTCAAGAATATAGTTTTGTTTTTGGAGCATCAATCGTGTGAGTACGTTCTCTGGTACCAAAGGTGTACTTTGTGATGGCTCCTCGGTAACTTCAATCAAGTTTAATGGCATGATCTTCGGTGCATTTGGATTATTTGGACATTGGACAATCAAATGATTTATGCCACATCGATTACACATGAGTATTGGCATTGTAGACGTGCTCACTTGATTGGTTTGCATTAGTGTGACGTTCTGCTGTAGCCTAATAGGACACTCGGATACACGATGTGGACCTCCACACTCATAGCATTGAAGAGGTGGTCTCTTAGCACTGTAATTGATATTTTGGCCTCTTGTAGCAAGAGCAACCACTTGATATACAGGTTTGACTTGTCCCCAATAGTCCTCCATGTAGTATTGTGGACTTTCTTCAAGCACATCCATCCCATAGGCAATATTAGGATCTATATCTTCCTCACAGCCTTCCAAACAAGCAATAGATGACTCACAACCCACTTGATTCACGGAAGTGATTTTCGGATGTGGTGGTTGCGGTCCTAGCACTGGAGGTGGTAAGGGTGTTGTTTGAACAACAGTTTGGGCCCTAGGGACCATGTGTTGTGCTATTTGTTCAAGAGGTGGGGCCGGCATCAATGCAGGCACTCGAGGTGTGTCTGTCCATGATAAGGTTGGTCTATTGGCCATCGCACGCTTAAATACTATGCAATCCTTAGCTTGATGACCATACTTCCACAGGCATTGTAGTTCCCATTGAATTTTACTCTAAACGTAGGGCATTCACTGGTACTATGCAACCCATAACATACTGAGCACCATTGTTGCTCCCTTCTTGGATACATATGATTGTTTTGCGGAGCACGATTGTCTAAGACTCTCTTGAATAGCCTTGGTGAGATCTGCTAAAGTCATCTCAGATATCTTTGGCTCCTTAGCAATAGGCTTTAGGGTCATTGGCTGATGCCCTGATGCTTGCGAGCTAATAGATTTAGGCTCAGCAGACACTCTTTCTCCTTGAATCATTAAATTATCCTCCAATTGGATCGCATTGGTGGTGACTCCTTCCCAAGTGGTGATACCTCTAATGACGAGGCCATTGTAGATATCCTCATGTCATAATCCCCTAATGAATCTATCAAGCAATTGATTATTATTGAAGCACTCATTTGGATTACAACGAGAATTCAAATGTTTCAAGCGACTCATAAAGTCTCTCACTGACTCTCCTTCCTCTCGTTGGGCTTTCTGGAGTTGAGAGGCTACACCCCAATGCACTCCCTCTCGTATGTATTCTTTCAAGAACAGTCTCCTAAGAGTAGGGTAAATCGTTTTTCTTCCACCCTTAGGGTTCTAGACCAATCCCCTGCCTTCCCACTTAAGGTTAGGCTTAAAGCATTACTCTTATGCAGGTCATTGTGTTCTCCTAGAGAATCACATATTTGTTTAAACACTTCAATATGCTTTCTCACATCTCCGTCTCCATAAAATTTTTGTGTGAGCTTGGCTATTTGTATTGCCTTACTTCTAGGCTCTCTATCAGGTGTGTTACACATATTCTCAGCAATAGATTGACCGATAGCTTGAGCAAATGTTGCCAAGTCACCTAAGTGAGCAAGCACCATGGGTGAAGGTGCTCCAGAGACTACATGTGGAGTAGGTATTGGCATTGGGCTTGGTGCATAGGAAGCCCTTGGGTTCCACGTTGGGTACGATGTTGTGCCATGTGGTGGTCCATAGTTCCTATGTGTGGCCCTAGGCATAGCAGATGTCAGATGTGACATGCTAATGCTAGCCAGTATAGTCCCATGGAAATAAGAACTTGGGTGTTGTGGTTGTGGAGCATAGGTTGTTGAAACAATGGGAGGAGTAGGGACTACATGAGTATGATGACCCATAGGTGCATATGATTGGTACACACTTGTAGGTACTGTTGCAGGCATTGAGATACCATGTAGTGGTGCTTTACTAACAAATGAGGTCCATGGCATGTTTCTCGGCATGCCCATCATTCGGGTAGGCACGGTAGCCATGGTGTCATCAAGGGAAAGATGAGCTAGACTTGGAAAGGTAAAGCTATCACTTATGGGCTTAGATTGCACCGAGACCCTTGGAGAAACAACATATGGAGGATCCATCGGACTTATCGAGGGAGTCTCCATTTGCGATAAGGTCGGTTGTTTAGCCTTTCCTGTATCCAAGAATCTCGTGAGACCCGTTGAAGGCATGTTGATCCCCTTGTTCTATCTCTTTAACTCAATGACCTTATGGATGACCTCACAAACTCTTTGTTGTTGATCCTCCACACTAGTAGCACCCATTGTGGATTGTAGGACATCTAACCAACCCACGTGATAGGTGTGACCTGTGTATAGGTCGGTTAGAGTTTCTGTTTGTAGTTCGTACTCCCAGTTCTCATTTAAGAACGCTCCATCTAGGATTGAGGTGCTAGGGGTGTCCTTTGAGCTAGATGCAATGTTACTTTCTTGGGGTTGGCCCTTAGCAGTTGCTAAGTCAAGAGCACTCGATTTTCTCTCCTAGCAAGGATATTGACATAGGGGCTTTCACTTTTAACTCTCTTCGTTGCTCCGCCTTGCGTAAGCTCTTGATTTCCTTTTCCCTTGCTACAAGGATATATCGCTCAACCTCTTGCACTTCGGCAGCTTCTACCATCAGGTAATATAACCTCAGAGGGGAATAGTTCTGAAGAGTCAGGGGGTGCAGTGAATGGATTATTCATGTGCACATTCTCTAAGGGCATAGAGTGTACGTTGGTCATGAATGGAGAATTTACTTCCCCACCCCCCTCATTTACATCATTAGCTCCATGTTCGGAGCGAGTGGCTCTACTAAAGGTTTCCTTCAAGCTGCTAAGCACGCTCGGCCCTGACCGCGGGCCCATGGCATGCATGTCTTGGCTTGAGCTATCAAGATTAGGCATTAGGAAACCCTCCATGACGTTGTCGTCAAAGGAAGAGTCACTAGCCGCTATGTTTGGGTCTTGGTTTGTACTACCTTGGGTCCCTGCCGAGGGCCGGGAACCTAAGGTAGGTGGATAATGAGAACTCGTGTAAGTCAAAATTCTCTCTACTTGCTCCGTCTCTAGCACACGACCAAAGCGCAAATGCATGTGCCTTTGGCACCCTACAAGTGTCGGCGAATAACTTCGAAGGTTAACCGCTTACTTTTTTAGGCGTCCGTTTTCACTCGTTTTTTTTAATGTTTTTAATCTTTTTTAATGATCTATTTTTTTATTAAAGTGTGTGATAGCTTGAAACGAGCATATCACTCAGAGGGTCGCGGTGTGCTTTACAACACAACGTTCGGTCACCTGAAGCTCCGTTGGTCCTCAAAAAAGTCGATTTTTAGCTATGTGTGAAGGTAAAATACGTAATTTTAAAGGGCGACTGAGGCCTAAGCCTGAGCGTGAGCTTGGGCTTGGGTCTGGGCTTAGATCTGGGAGATATTCCGATCCCGATCCTGATCCTACCTTTAATTTTTTTTTAAAATTTTTGTTTTGTTTTCTTTGTTTGTGTTTTTTGCACACACACATACACACACTCTACCTACCTACTTACAACTAATACACCTACTGTTACACACTAACACACTTCATTAGCTCTTATAGATCTACTTCCTACTTACTGTACTTTACATTACACAGAACTAACAACCTTAATACTAATACCTTAGCATAGAGAAAACACAGTAACCCAAAACTTCACTAACAAAGAAATACACAGTAGCAACACAAAATCCTTCTTCTCAACACACACACCTTCCTTCCGTACCTTTCCTGCACCACAAAAGAAGCACAGAGTGCCATTCAAGCTTAGTGTATGGAATTCCCCGGCAGCGGTGCCAAAATGTGCGCATATGTCGCACGTGTCAATGCAAGGAACTTGCCGGTACACTGTGTGCGAGCCAAAAATGGCTCCAAGCACACAACAAGCCTAAACTAGTAAGCTCAAAGATGGCAATGGTGTGTCACTCACCGCTCTACGCTTGCTGTCGTGGAGGATTCCTTGTCGCGAAGAAGAGGGAGATGCCGCTACGCCGCGCTCAATCGCCTCGCCGCCGTCGTGCCGCCACAATGCTTGATCGCACACACACACTCTCTCTCTCTCTCTCTCTCTCTCTCTCCCTCTCTCTCACGCATACACACACACACAAGGAGATGAAGAAGAAGAAGATGGAGATCGAGCAAGAGCACTCTTCAATTGCACAAATGAGAGAATGAGTGAATTCTAGGTTTAGTTGATTATTATATGAGCTCGCCCCATTCACACTTGGGTGCCCATGCTTAGCCAACTAATCCCTTGAATGTTCCAATTAGAGTGCACCTCTCATCGGCGATCACTCTTACCCTTTTCCTATTGGACCGACAAGCCCAGTACCTAACTCTACCAAGTAAATAATACAGCGTCCGTCGTAGGTGATAGGAATGTACGTGAGGGTTAACAACTCTAGGTATTCTTGTTGTAATCAAATACAAACCACCCCCACCCTTCCCCCCCCCCCCCTCCACCGCCCCCCACTTTGATCTAGCCCAGAATTTGCTGGGTCACTTTAGTGATAATACTCAAAATATGCCATTACCTTATAAAGACCATGGGGCCTAGCCCTTGAGTAATAAACTAAGATATAAAATAATGTTCCCCCTAGCGTGTCGAGCGTGATTAAGTTCTCTGTCCTCATTACACCGTGAAGGCGGCCTCTCCTCCCTGGCTATGGATCTTTCCATTCATGGGTATCTGCGTGCTGTTTGCTGCTACTACACACTCACAAAGGAAGGCGGCTCAGCTCACTCATTACTCCCGCTCAGAGGACTGACAATCCACCCTCCTTCCACTATTCAAAAATGTGAGGGCACACCTCTGCCCCTCACTTAGCCAGTGTTGTCTTGTCGTGTTTTTTTTTGAGAAGACTTACTGGCTGCTTCACAAAAGGAGCTATGGAGCTCACCACTCAGGTGTCTCAAGTTTTTTTCTATCCTAGCTTTGCCTCGCTGTTGGTTATGTTGGAATTTTTTACAGTAAGCATTCTTTTGCTATTTATTGACACAGTAGGTAAAAAGCTTGTCAATAGCATTGTGGCGGTTGCTTTATCTCAGGCATTTACTGCTTGCGTTCTTGATTGGGTTTTACAAATATCGGTGACTGTCATTTTTTTACACCGTGGGCAGCTGGTGTATGAATAATGTACTCAGCATGGAATATGTTGTTAAAATTGGTCGGTATAATCTGTCACTTGCATCTATTGGAAAAGGAAAAATTGGGTTATGCTTGGCTGGCTTGAGCCTTGAATTCACTTACGATAAACAAGGTGTTTTTCCCGGGTGCTAACCAATGCTGTACTAGTTCTCTGGCTTTAATGAGGTAATTGCATATAGCAAGTATGGTTTGGGATTGGATTGATAAGCATGGTCTAATGGTTCACTGATCAATCTGGTAATACACAACCTGGTAAAACCCATTGGTTGGGTTATTTGATTAGAAGGAGTATTTTTTTTTGAATTCATGCGCACTGTGTGCGGGGTTGGTTGGCCCGGCTGCATACGTTTGCTGTATCAAACTTATTAACTTGGTTGTCTATTACTTCTGTTGCATTCACTGGGCGGTTGTAATATTTTGTTCAAAAGTAATCAAAGACCTGTTGCACCTAATGCTTTGTAACAAACCCCATTTTCTTACCAAAAACCTATACCAACTAAAGGTAAGTATACACTATGGGACTGTTTTTTTTGAATACATTTGATTGCATAATATGTAGCCCTTGGATTGGCATGAGGATGATATGATATTGGGTATCTTCTTGATTAAGAATTGGTACTAGCTCCGTTCTAGCTTTTGGTTGTATTTTGGGAGGCTTGGCCTGTCGACTGCATATGGGTATTGAACTACTCTTTAGTTTTTTGGATACTTCAAGGGATCCTTGCCACTTAATGTGTTGACAAATTTAGCTGGTAATAGATATACACACTAAAATATGTTTTAGATTCCACATACCATGGTGAACATTAAACTCTATTTGACCTAAACAAACTTAAACTAGCTTATTACAATTTTCTAGAGGTTTTTAAAAGCTTCGGTTGAGTTTCATTAATCTTGAAAGGTTATTTTGATAGGGGACTATGACACTTGGATTAGAAGGGGTGGTGGCCTTCTGATCAGAATAATGTTTATTGCTACTAACTTGGGTTTAGGAAAAAGAGAAAAAGAAGAACATTTTTTTTAAAACACATATATCACTAAGCTTGTTAAAATGAAAAAAGTTTATAAGATGGACATGGATAACAACTGGTATGGTCCATTTATACCTGTAAAACACATCCAAGGCTGCGACTGAATTGTTGTCTTGTTTGGATGGATGCAGGTAAGGACTCTATCTTATCTTGGAAGTTTTTTTTAACTTTGGCAAGCTACCCTAGTATAGATGGAACACTCACTGATGACTTGGGAAGTTCATTTACTTTCTGCATACTGAAAGGGGATCTCTTTCCTACAAACATTGTACTTAAATGATTCTAATACTGAGTTGTTTTTGTACATATCTATTCCTTATTCTATTGTCAACTGTCTTTTGAATGTAAAAATTCAATTATGTCTTATTATCTAAGATTTAACAACTACACACACATCCTATACATAAAGTTTTTCTTTCCAAGAGAAACCGGGATGCTGGCTTTGGAATTTTCTTCAAAATTGAGTTCTAAGTTGGACCCACAGTCTGTAATCCCTTTGATTGGTTGACTGGTGTTAGGTGGTCCCTTTTAGACTCTTTTTTGGTCCCCTGCTCACAGCTACTATAGTCTTTGACTTTGCCGGTTGAAGGTTTGTAGGCCCAAAATATTACAATTACTGTTTCTACCTTTTTTTATGTTTACACTGTTTTCTTTTCAGGATTGCTTACCCTATAGAAAGACAGCTCGCATGAGCACTAATCACAACCCTGAGAATCATGCAAAGATTCTCGAACAGATTAAGCTTTACCTTAAGGACCGTAAACCAAAGAATGCCTTGGCAGTTAGAACTAGACCCTTCCTCTCTAGGAAGGCCAAAGATTGTATTACCTACTATGGTAAGTATAAGTGAACCTCACCTCAGTGTTTTTGCAGACTCTTGCTCTCTCACAAGGATTGGAACTGTCCTCAGAGCCCCTCTCAGTGGCCACTTGTCTTGTTCTCAGATGCATTAGCAGCTTGGATGCTTCGCAACTAATTAATGATTCGGCTCTTACCTCTGATAAAAAATTATATGTCTTACATATGCTGTCTTTTAATGATTGGGTCAAGGTTTTAGCAACTTTGGATAAAGACTCCATGGAAGGAGGTAAATTAATTTCCCAGTACATTGCCCAGCTTCCTCTATTATCCTCACAATATCAATAAGAGCTTGCTCTATTCTCCTCCTATGGTGCTGATCTGTCTAACTTTCTTAGGAAGTTATGTGGGCTTAATCCCTCTTTTGTCTGTGCACCGACCACTCATCTATTCCACAAACTGGTGGAATCTTATGTCGGGATAATGCAGCCCTTGAAGCAGTTAAGGAATTTCAGAGTAATTTTTGCTACCTCAATGACTCAAACCTCCTGGAGATGGTGCCTAAAATTTCTAAAGTTTTTCCTCTCTTGTCCGTGAGACAACTTGAAATTGAATCCCTCGGGGTTGACCATCAGCTTTGGGTCCTGCCCAACAAAGCTTTCTTAGCACCTATTTTGAGTGAAACCTGGGTTTACCTTGCCAACCTCCCTGCCTCAATTGTGGAAGATTGTAGACTCAAGATTCTTAAAGGAGGGCAATTCTTGGAAAAAGGTGAGCTCATCAAAGCACCCTTCAATCTCAATCTCATCGACCACTCCACGTGCCCCTCTAATACAGGTCTGTACATCCATACCAAAGGAAACATGGACTTCGTTAAGAGTAACCCTGATTTTTACACTGAGTCCATCTGGAATGTCTTTCATCCTTATGTAAAATGTGCCTGCAGATTTCTTGACCCTAAAGCCTCTTGTGAATCCAACATCATGTGGTTTGATCATACCATTTGGTTTATTCTCAACCATCTGGACTTACTTTTCTCGGAGAAACCTGTGGATTTTCATCTCTCCCTCATTTGATCTTGGTTAGGTGGCCAAGCTAAGAAAATTGTAATTGCACAGATTGGCTTCAACATCTTTCGTGGACTAATGCTTGATATCTTGAAGGAGTTGAAATCTAATGAACCTTGCATTTACTTAACTACTTATGCTAACTATAAAGGTGTTAAGCTCATCACTAGTCTTCTTAAACCTTGTATTGATGAGGATGACTCCCCTGCTCTCAAAAGGGCTAACTCTTTGATCACCCCAAACTCGTTCACTTCCTTCCTAACACCTAGTTCATCCTCTAACCGAGGAAGAGTTCGTAGCTTTACAAGAGGAAGAGGCAGGTCTCCCCCCATCAGGAACTTCCCTAAATTTTAAACCTTGGTTATATTGCAGGTTGCTACAAGCCCTTGCAGAAGAAGAACTCTCAACAAAGTGGATCCGGATAATGATTTCATCCACATACACTGTCTCTTTCACAATGTACTCCTCGATTGGATTCAACCAAAGAATTTTTTTGTGAGTGCTTTGATCTATTTTTTGGTAATCACAAATTGCTTGACAATATACTCATAGGATGGAAATATCATCCCATAAAGAGGTTGATCTATAATAATGACTTTCTTCGGCAGTATTCTGTCCCTCATTGTACATGTTTTCAATTTACCACCTTTTGCAAAATTTTTGAGGCTTTTGGTAACCATGTTTGCACTTGTGATCTTAGCATTATTAAAAATACTAAAATACGTAGAATTTTGGCCAAAGGGCTCAATCATATACCTAACTTTTCCAAAAATCCGTACCTTGCTTTATCAACTATACTAAGCTGTCTCACTGACCTTGTCAGTGCTCTCCAACTGGAGATGACAGTCCTACCGGACTCAAGGGAAGTTGTGAAGGAATATTCGCTTCTTTCATAAAATTTCACAACTACCTAGTAATTGGATATCATTTGATGATTCTTGGCTTACTTCTCAACTAACTCTTGATTTTCAAAAGATCTCTGATAAATGGTTTGTTATCGGGCTTGACAAAAGCTCTAGCTGTTCCAGTATCGTTTGCAAATACCTGGCTTGGAAGGTCGCTCGTAATCGAGTATTTGGTAAGGAATTTTGTTATATTAAATCTACACCTCAAACTATTACCAATAAAATTGCTAAACCACTTAGGGCTTCTAGGCTACTCTGTGCTGAACACTAAGTTACCAGTGCTATTTCCCACTTATAAAGTTCATAAGCATAAGTTCAGGTGGATATCCGATGCCTCCAATAGTATTTTTACTGATATCACCGAGGATATTACTTTTTGCCTTGACCTTATTCTATCTGAATTTGAGCTTATTTGTGCCACTTAACAGAAAATCTGCTAGGATTTCTTACATGTTCAGTATAATCCCTTCTGGCTCACAAAAAACTCTACAGAGGTCTCTCTTAACCTTCCTCAACAGATTTTCCACATCTTTACTGCTGACATCACACAATGTTATGAAAATATTCCTTGGCGGGGATCTTGGCCTTAAGGCTCTTCTTGCCAAGGTGATTAAATTGGCTTTCTCCAATGCTAGAAAGAAGAAGCTTTTCTACATCTCTCTTTCCAAAAAACCCAGGTGGATTCACTTATCTCACTCCGTACACTCCCTACACTTTAATGAAGCGAAGCTTTGCTCCTACATCTCCTGGTTGCTGAATAACTGCACTATAGTTTCAGGTGGTCTTTGCTTTAACCAATGCCTAGACATCCCCATGGGATTTTCATGCTCTCCACTTATGTGTAATATTTACCTTGCTTTCTTTGAATACAAGGGTGTCTCAAGACCATGGAATCTTACAAGAATAAGCTTTCACAGTTCAGACATACTTATAGATACATGGATGACTTACTTAGTGTCAACAATAGAGACTTCCCCAATAAAATTTGTCTGATTTACCCTCACTGATTCACACACACACACACACACACACACACACACACACACACACACACACACACACACACACACACACACACACACACACACACACACACACACACACACACACACAAGCCCCTTTACACAAAGGGCATAGTGGACACATGTCAGCTCTCTAGCCCAGTTGTCCCCAAGGTGTACTCAAATCCTATTGGATGGCCATAGAGGTGGACCAATGAGAATTAGCCTAGAGTAAATCTAGTTTAATTCATTTAAAAACACTTAATAAAAGAACCAATAAGAATTAAGCTCTCTAGAAGACTATTGGATAGTCTCCCAAGGGGTCCAATGAGCATTCAACAGCCCAATGGCTTGTCTGATTCCTATTGGCCAGAAGGCAAAGGGGCCCAATGAGAGTTTAGTTACATTATTTAATTACCTAAAGCTCTCACAAAAGGGGAAAGGGAGACACATGTCACAAGGCTATCACTTATGCTTCTCAATTTTCATTGGCTAAGCTTTGTAGGGTCCAATGGGCTGATAGCATGAGTAATTTGCAAGAGGGGTCGACCAAGAGAGAGAGGGGGCTGATTTTGGCAAGGCATTCACACATACACTCACACACAATCTCATGTGTGAAGCAAGAAGACTCTCTCTCTCTCTCTCTCTCTCTCTCTCTCTCTCTCTCTCTCTCTCCCCCTTCTCAAGCTTCAACGGAAAGCTCATCATCTACTCCAAGCTTGTGAGAAGGGAGGCCTACACCAAAAACTCTTGGCTTTGTGATGCAAATTCAACCAAGAGCCAAGCTTCAATGCATGCTCATCTCCTCTACCATGCTAATTACTAAGCTATGCTAAGCTATTATGAGTGATTAGGTGAGGAGATATACTTCTTTCTCGTAAGACTACTCCTTCTTCCTCTCGTAAGACTACTCCTTCTTCCTCTCAATCTACTCTCATACCCTGCTAGCTCTCACCATCTTCGAAGGTGTGTGAGGTCTTGGGTCTGAGACCGTGAGGGAATTGATGTTGTGTTTTATAAGTGTTTGCTTAATGCTTGAAGCTTCCATCTTCATTAGTAGCTAGTTATTGAAGGAACACAAAGAATTGTATTGTAAAATGTCTCCCTTGATGGGGGAAACCTATAATACAAAGCCTTTTGGAGGGGGGACTGGCTCCATGTAAATGGGGTCCTCGACTGTTGTCAATAGCTTAATTTCTCTCTCTTTGATGTATTGTTCATGCCTATCTAACTAGGTGTTATGCGTTTTGTTGCTCTCTCCATCCAAGCACTCTTGCTATGTTCATTAGGAATGTATTCTAATGAAATGCTCACTATGCCTATGTTATTTTCCGCTACGCAAAAGTTACTAGGCCATTAAATGTTACAGCTACAGTCAATTTCCTTTTGCATAGCCTGTAGAGGCCAAACTGGAGGGTCATTCAGTGTCGAAGGTTGTACTTCAAACCAAGGCAAGATTACTGATGCCGATTATGGACAAAACCATGTAGGTAGTTGAAGCTTCTTTCCCCCTCTGCAAGCCACTATTCCCGTGAGCTTCCGAGGTCAAGCAAGGCAAGAAGGCAAGCCTCAGATACCAGTTGATGGGGAGGCTAGCATGGATGGTGGCATGCATAAACCACGGTGAGAGAGAGGAAGCGAGCAACAAAGATTGAATGAGAGAGAGAGAGAGATTCGACAAGGCAACACTATATCATTGATTAAAAAGCTATTATATATATATATATATATATATATATATATATATATATATCAAACTGAAACTTGCCATGCATATTGAACCTGGAGTTGGAGTGTGATTGCATGCTACAAAGGAAGTTCCCTGCACCACGTGCTTGACATATTGGACTCCGAGCTTGAATACCCAACACTATTTACATTGCTTCTCTTGAATGGTTTTTGAGAATAAAATATAAGCAAAATTGATAAAATGTCCAAAAGTAGTAATAGTGATAACAACACCAAATTTGGCATGCATATCAAGAAATGCACTACCAAGCACAACAAGTAAAAGTTTCTCCAACATTCATTGACTAGTAATTTATCATGAACTCTCTCTCACTTATGAAGGCCTTGCATAAGGGCACATGGCTTCAAGGTGCAAGGATAGGCAGATCTCAACAAGTAGTGTGTTCCAAGAGATGACATTCAAATGAAAACCTCATCAAGAACCGGTGAAAACAACATAGGTAACCTCATTTGGAAGGTAAGGGCACCACATTTTGCATACATATTGACCAAGGCATCCCATGCACACCACATTTTGAATTAGTCCCTGACTAGCAATCTCATCGTTGGGGAGAAACACATGCTTAAAAACATTGCGGCTCCTCTTAGACACTTGCCCTTCACAAAGAACACCACACCTTTAATACATAATCACGAGAGCCTAGCACACTCTGCAAGCATATGTCACATTTCCTCAAGTACATGCATTGGTGATGTCATCTATAGAAAGCCTCTTCTTTGCATCACAAATTTTGGTAAGGGCACAACGTCTTGCATACATATTGACCAACACATTGTGTAGCTCAACAAGTTTTCCAAGAGCCCCTAACTAACAATGTCATTGCGAATTCTCTCACCACTATGAAGGTTTTGTGTAAGGCCACAAGCCTAAAGCTTCCTTGTCATAGCTAGGTTGGGCAATTAGTAGTACTAGTTGCTTGCTTGCTCTACTGATATTTTCAGCTAATGTTACTCGCTTTATTTTGATACAATTGCAAGTTAAGCAAAGGAACATACAACAAGATAGTGTACAATCACATATTTACAAATTATTCTTTTTTTTTTGAAGCATACAAAATCATGGGGCAGTTTCATCAAGTCCACTTAAAAAATTTCAGGTTCTTATCATGTCGTGATACATATACTAAGAATTTGGAAAGGAATATCATCAAGCACTTAATGTGCTGTGACATGAAGCATACCTACACACCCTCTACTTATTAGGGTCAAATACTTTGGTGATCATGTGCACTAATTTCTCATGTGTTGCATAAAAAGAGAGGCCTTTCCTTTGCATGGATTTGAAAAGATATAGACCATGAAGAGAGAGAGAGAGAGAGAGAGAGAGAGAGAGAGAGAGAGAGAGAGAGAGAGAGAGAGAGAGAGCGCTCTTGCAATTGTTGGCAACAACAACAATTAAGCTCCATTTCTCGCACGGTGGCCCATTAGTACCCCTTGCTATATAGACTTGCTGGGTAGACTCAAAGCGTTCCATAAGTGGAGGGACATATCTGATCTCAATCGACGCATGTTACGACCCAAAAAACATTTCAACGTTACATTTATTTACATTGGTCAAGTGACACAAAAAAAATGGACTTAAAAGAAAAACTAACTCATAGGATGCCATCCTAGAGATTATTATCTTAAAATCTAAAGGATAAAATCTTTGATGTAAAGAAGTTGTTGGTATGGATGTTACAACCGCCTACCCCCTATCTCATATTGTCGTGAGGATATGGGGGTCTCTCTCGCCAATCATCTCAAGTTCAAATTTTTTCACAAGGGGTCCGAGTGGAACCATGGAGGTGTCAAGTCGAAGGCTCGTCCTTCCTTCATTGAAGGAGTATGATGTGGCATTGCCTGCAAAAACTTGGCATATGTCTTCGTGCTTATTGATAGTGTTGTGGTAGTGGTAGAAGCGCAGGTCTGCCCACTCTGCCCACGCCACCTCCCCTTCCATGTGGCCCAGCTCAACTTGGGAAAAATGTACTCCTGTTGCAAAGACTTGTCGTGCTTGCACCGCGAACTTCATATCGTTGTTGCCCTCGCCATATACGAGCTTCTCAAAGGCCCAAGCTGGCCGGGCGCTACATGCGCAGATATAGCATTAGCATCCGCGTCTCTCTCTCTCTCTCTCTCTCTCTCTCTCTCTCTCTCTCTACCTTGAGAGGTTGACGCCCGGCGATACTGTAGTATTGCCCTGGCATAGCACGTCGGACATACGCAGCTGAGCGAAGCGCAGCATGGTGGCATTGCGAAACCTGCTCATGACGGTCGGGAAGGTCAAGTGGGGCGCGATGTAGATGTACTCGTCCACGTCGAAGAAGAAAGTCCAGTTGGCCCAGAACTTGGTTCGATGCAAGCAATCGTTGATGATGAGGAACTGATTGTAATAGTAGGCGTCGAACTCCGCCTGCCGCTTCACGTTCTGCACGGAGACGTAGCCCAAGCGTTGCCACGGCTCCAGCACTGCTCGCACCTCTGCATTCATCCCCCCTGCATCATGAAACACGAAGTGCGACTTGGGCCCGAACAGCCGCAAATGATACGCGATCCACTCCCTTAGCCTCTGCGCATTCAGATTTCCATAGAGCGGAGACCCGCAATACAGATATTCGTACTGGTATGCGGGTGCTGCCTCATATGCGGACGCGTTGTAGGCCTTCTCGCCTTCCGTCAATGCTACAAACTGCTCTGGAGGTCTCTCCGCATCATCGCCATGGTACGCCACCACCACCAGCTTCCCGCCCTCTGACGTCCCCACGGCCGCGGCAAATGTGCAGTTCACCACTACAGTGGTGTAGACGCGGCCATATCCATAATCAGGAAGCATGGCATACGCATCCTTGGTCTTGATCCTCTTTTGCTCCCCGCCTGTTTCCGGCACCCAATAGCACTCGAACTCCGGCATTGCAAACAGATAGAGGGGCTTGTAGCCCAATCCCACCGCCGCAAAGCTATTTGGACCACCTCTGTAACCTCCGTAGAGCACGAACAGCGCCGCTGCTGAGCCATGCGGCTCTAGTATCCTTTCCTCCTCATCAAACGCAGTACTGCTGCTCTCTTCTTTTCCTGCAATTTTGCTTCTACTCCCCCCCTGCATGTAAAGCTTTGCCTCTCTGTTCAGCACCGAATCCAGCGTCGGAGCAAACGCAAAGGACCCATTTTCTAATGCATTTAGATTTCGATGACTGGTATCTCCGTCACCATATTGATGAGGCATAGACGCTGTCGCTAAACTTACGAGAGCAGCGGCTATCAGCAGTGTTAACGCAGCCATGGTCGCTCCTCTATCTGTAACGCTTAAGGTCACAAGTTTGTAATGACTTACATGTGACAACCGACCACTACTAGATCATAGCGAAAATGGTTTTGTACATCCTATATTCTTATACCGGCTACTTTCAATTTCTTTAATGGGAATCTTGCCACATTTCTTCAAGGGCTCTTGGTTGGTTCTCTTGACAAAAGGACCATGCCATATGGAAATCAAACCCACGGAGTGCCCGAAGGAGGGACGATCAAACTGCTTGAGTAAACCCTCACGACTACTCCATTTTGCAACATTCATGTACAAAAAATAAAGACATGCATAGCTACAGCTTGCGCTCTCCAGGTGTCAATCTCCTCCCGTCCTTCTTGCCCTACCGCCCCTCTTACCACTCAGTGCCATAACCACTAGCTCCCCTTACACATCGAGTGCGTTGATCTGCTGGGTACCTTCACGATCATCTCTTTAGCCACAAAAGGATCCACGAAGATTTTGCCTTAGAACAATTTTTCAAAATGTGTACAAAAAGTAAAAGGTATTCCTAATGGCTTCAAAAAAGTTAAAAGGTATTCCTAATTCAAAGATTCCCTCAATAACAACAAAAATGATGCGTGAGTCTATAGCACATAGCAATGGGCAATAACGAAGTACGTAGATTTGCAACATTATCAGCTTGACATGAGAAGGACAAATACAACATTGAGAGAGAGATCAAAGAGATGTGTGTGTGTGTGAGAGAGAGAGAGAGAGAGAGAGAGAGAGAGAGGACAATTTAAAGAAAAAAAAATGCTAAAGAGAAAATAAAGGAGAAGAGAAACACAAATATACAAATGTGAAGTTGACCACCTCTTTATATGGACACAAAAGGTCTTTTGACTTTCCACTTTCATATGTCTTTTGACCTTCCACCTTCATCTGTCTTTTCATTTCCTAAACTCACCCTTCACTTACGCACTTAATATGTTTTGAAAGGCTTTTTATTTTTCCGAGGTTGGGGAGACCTAATTAGATTGACTTAAAATGCTGCTAAGCAACCTTCATTTTTGCAAGGTGGCCCTCTACATCCCCTTTTCGTAAAAGGCACTTTTAAAAATTTGCCTTTCAAATGATGCATACATTTTTTTAAGCTCTTTGAAATAGGCAAATTCAACAAACAAATGTATCAAGTCACATAGAATGAGCAAATGCCAGATATCTATTGGCCATTGGCCCAAAGATAAGCAACTTCTTGATACTTTTTAAAGACTCATAAGAAACTAGTGCCCTTCATGTTTTTGTTTTGCACCTACCCGTTGCATAGACATTCTACTGCTTGGTGTCTATGCTCGACTCCTTATTCGAAGGTACTCACTCAGGCTGTTTTTTGCTCTTGCTAATTAATTGTTGTATTGGAAGTTTTCTATCTAAAGTTTGGTTTTGGGCTCCATGTAAAAGCCACTTGAACTTTATGAATCGTTGTTACCATACATATGTGGTAGTGATGTATATGAACACACTAAGGACCTCCGGGGCATTTGTTCCCTTACTAGGAGGTTTTCCCACTCGTGCATTGTATATACGTCCATCACTCTAGGGCTAACTTATCTTTCCATTTCACACTAAGTAATACTACTCTCTATTGTGTGCCTTGAGTTTTTTCTTCTTCTCCAAGCTATGTGCGTTTCCTTGCAACCCTATTTCCAACAATTGGTATTAGAGCAGGTTGCATCCTCCTCAGCTTAGTTGCCAGCATCATCAACACACGCTTGCTTACTTTCTCAGATTTTGGTGAGCTTTGGTGAGTGTCAGCAAGTCGACAAATACTTCGGGTGACTTCGTAGAGCTCAACTTGCTCAAAATTTCCATTTGGGTTTGTTTCGGCCTCCGTTTCCACTACAGGCTGTAGTACTACACATGCAATTTTGTCCTTATGTGCAAAATTTTATCAGTGCCATTTTTTGCATAACAGGTGCCATTTTTTGCAAATCGCAATCAGGCTAAAATTGCAGTGCTGCCTAAAGAGTTACAATTAAAGATTATGTTCCTTGCTGTGATCAAGAACATTAATGAGCAACTTATTTTTGCAGGTGAAGTCATTTCTGAAAATTCCCTTGTGCAGATTGTTCTTGATGCTTTGCCAGATTCTTACCAGACTTTTGCTAGTACTTGGGACACTTATGACTCAAGGAAATCCATAAGTTGTCAAGCTTGATGCATTATGCACATTGCTGTTGCAAGAGTGACTTTCCACAAAAAATAGGTCTAAACAGCGGGCAGCTAAACATGCCTTTATTGCTGCTCAAAGAAAAGGTCGTAACAGCAACATAGCCACTTCTCATGGTTCTTCTGCGAGTAGTAAATCACTTGTTCCTACTGCTTCTTCTAGCAGCACTTCCTCTGGGAATTTTGATGAAAAGAGCAAAACGAAGCTTCGTTTCCATTAAAGCTAATGACAGCTTGATCAAGACGTGTCCTAAGTTGAAGGCAAAAGAGGCTAAGAAGAAAGAGGCTGGTTCCACTACAAGTGCAACTATTGTAGAGTCTTCTATGAAAGGAGATTATGATGCTGATATAGATGCAGAATGGGCTTTAATGCATAGTGTATTTATGATCCTTCTGTCCATGATGCATGTATGTCGGTTGCTGAAGATTCTCATGTGTAGTAAAGTTGATAGTGGTACTACAAAGCACATGACCTCTCATCATGACTTGTTTACCTCTCTTGAGGATGTCCCTCATGAGAATACAATGACTTATGCCAATAATGCCTCTTATCCGATCAAGGGACTTGGAAAGATTGTGATGACTATTACAAATGGCAGTTCTTTCACACTTGTTGATGCACTTTATGTACCTGGGATCAAGAAGAACCTTTTTTCTATATTTGTGCTAGCTAGACTTGGACTTGTTGTAAAATTTGTGGATGACAGATGTACTCCTCATGATCTCAGCTTTGTGATGAAATTGTTGCATCTGGCATTTTGTGCAATGGGATGTATAAGCTCACTTCGTATGACAAGTGTGGGCAAAATTTTTCAAATACAATTGTGAATTCAAAGGCTGTTTCAAATGCAAAACTTTGGCATGCATGTTTCTGGCATCTGAATTTTATCAATTTGCTGTATTTGCAGAAATCATACATGGTTGCTTCTTTGCCGCCTCTTGAAGAACTTGTTATGAAACATGTTTGTGAAGGCTATATTTTGGGTAAGGTGCAATGTGTAAAGTTTCCAAAGGATGGATCAGTAAGGGCTACATGCAGGTTGTAGCTTGTGCATAGTGATGTTCGTGGGCCCCTGCAAACTCTGTCCTTGGGAAACCTTGTGACTTTCATTGATGATTACTCCAAGCATGCATGGGTGAATCCACTTTAAGATAAGTCCGAAGTGTTTATGTGCTTCAAGCAATTTCTAGCTATGGTTGAAAATGTTTCTAAATGTACTATGGGCACCCTCTGCTAGATCAATCAAGGGGGGGGAGGAAATGTCACATTCGACTCAAGTGTACTCCAAGCATGCATGGGTGAATGTGACATTACAATGTCACATTGGACAATAGTATAAGCTCACATGACATTTAGCACAATATGTTGTATCTTTTCAGTGGTGGAAACTTGAATGTAAATTCCAATGAGGCAAATGTAAAGCCTACGGGTGTTTTAAAAAAATGATGCAGATCAGCCTATTTTTGATGCAAATGTACATGATGTGGAAAGGGCTAAGACAAAGTAGGCTAGAGGTATGCCAAAATGGCTGGTGCATACTTTGAATGATAGTAAGTTGGAGGCACCTTTGTCTAGTCGTACTCGTTCAGGTTCTCACCATGCATCTTATGCATTAGATTGTTATGATTTGGTTGTTTCTAGCTTGTGTGATGTAGAGGAATTGTTACCATATACATGTGGTACTGATGTGTGTGAACACACTTAGGCATTTTTTCCCTCACTAGGACGTTTTTTTCCCTCGTACATTGTATATGCGCCCATCACTCTAGGGCTCTCTATCTTTCCATTGCACACTAAGTAATACATTCTTTGTTGTGTGCCTTGAGCTTCCTTCTTCTTCTCCAAGCTGTGTGTGTTTTCTTGCAACCCTAATTCCAACAATTGGTATAACAGTAGGTTGCATCCTCCCGGGCTTAGTCGCCAGTAGCTCTAGCACACGCGCGCTCACTTTCTTTGATTTCTATGAGCTTTGGCGAGCGTCAAATTTCTAATTAGGGCTCATTTCGGCCTCCGTTTCCACTATAGGCAGTGCCACGCAAGTAGTTTCATCATTTTGTGCAGAGTTTTTGTCAGTGTCATTTTTTACATAACAGGTCCCTTATAGTATTCTATGGTTTGTGCTATATAGCATGTAGTGTTCCCGCTGCATTTCTCCTCTTTTTGAGTAGTTTTTACATCAGGTGCAGTATTTGCTATGGCTAAAAACAACACAGATGTCTTCAAGATGTTTGATGTCTACTGAGGATGGGGACAATAACCCTATGTGGGCTTATATGGTGCAGCATGTCCTTGTGGCAAAGGGTGTTTGGAATGTTCTACAAGGCATTGATGTACGTCCTAGTTCTAAGGATGTAGGCGATGTTGAGGATGTTGCAGGTTTTCATGGCAGGATTGCTGTTGCCAGAGCTGTTTTGCCTACGGCTGAGCAAGCTTGTTGGTATGTAAAAGATGCTCATGCTCACACATTGATTGCATTGTATGTGAAGTGCACTATTGCTCCTCACATTTGTCTGAAAAAATTTGCAAAATAGGCTTGGGATATTCTGGCTGGTCTTTATGCAAGGTCTTTATGCAAGTCGCAATGAGGCAAAAATTGCATTGCTGTGTAAAGAGCTGGAGTTGAAGATTATGCATGATGAAGATGATATGGAAACTTTACTTGCTAGTGTCAAGGATATCAATGAGAAGCTTATTTCCTGTAGGCGAAGTCATTTAGGACAGTTTTTCTGTGCAAACTATTCTTGATGCTTTGCCAGATTCTTACCAGACTTTTGCTAGTACTTGGAGACTTATGACCCAAGGAAATCCAGAAGTTTTCAAGTTTGATGCATTATGCACATTGCTGTTGCAAGAGTCACTTTTAAAAAAAAGGATTGGACAACATGCAGTTGAACATGTCTTTATTGCCACTCAAAGAAAAGGTGGTAACAACAATGTAGTCACTTCTCATGGTTCTTCTATGAGTGGTAAATCACCGGTTCCTAATATTTTTGCTGGCAGCAATTTGTATAGGAATTTTGGTGAAAAGGGAAAAAAGAAGACGTGTTTCCATTATTATAAAGCTTATGATCCCTTGATCAAGCAGTGTCCTAAGTTGAAGGCCAAAGAGGCGAAGAAGAAAGAGACTAATTCCACTACAAATGCTAGTTCCACTACATATGCAGCTATTGTTGAGTCTTTTGTGAAAGGAGACAATGATGCTAATGTTGATGTAGAATGGGCTTTTAGTGCAGAGTGCACTTATGATCCTTTTGTCCATGATGCATGCATATCAATTGCTGGAGATTCACATGTGTGGTATTTTGACAGTGGTGCTACAAAGCACATTACCTCACATCGTGATTTGTTTACCTCTCTTGAGACTGTTCCTCATGGGAATTAGTCACTTGTGCTAACGATGCCTCTTATTCAGTTCAGAGAGTTGGAAAGATTGTGCTTATTGCTGCAAATGGCAGTTCTTTCACACTTGTTGATGCATTGTATGTACCTGGGATCAAGAAGAATCTTTTGTTTATATCTGCACTTGCTAGACTTGGTCTTGTAGTCAAATTTGTGACTAAGTTGCATTGTACATTATACGGTGTACGTTTAATACGCTTTAAACGAACTTATTATATGACACCTATTTTTATTCACCGTATTATACGGTGCCACATCAGCAAAACCATCGTATTGTATAATTTATTAGCATTTTGATCGAAACTTATTTTGATCTATATATTAGTTCGATCAAAATATTATTTGATCAAAATAATATTACGATCAAAATAAGTTTCTTTATATACCGTGAAAACAGCTTGTGTTGCTCATTCCATTGAGCTCTCTTCTCCTCTTTTCATCTATAGGTGAGCCTCAACAACAAGAAAAACATAAAAAATCAGTTTTAATGTTTTAGAAAATTTTAATAGAAATTTAGAGCTTTAAATAAAATGTGTTTTTATGTTTTGGAGTTGATTTTAGTCTTTATCTGCTCTGTGTGAAGTATATCTTACACTGAGAGGTAAATTAAGGAAGGTAGTTAATGATTAATTGCATTGTGTAGAGGAAACTCACACTTAGAAGTGATTCAATAAAAGTAAAGTTAGTAGTTATTTGCTTTGTGTTGAACTATGTTCACACTTAGAAGTAACTTAAGTTAGATAGTTACAGTGAGGAGTTACTTGTTGTGTGTTGAACTATGTTCACACCTGGAAGTAGCTTAGGTTATATTTATCTAATGATTTTCTGTCATGTGTAGACTAGTATTCACACTAACAGACAATCTAGGTAGATTAAATAATAATCTCTCTCTTTGTGTAGAGGTATTCTCACACCTAGAAGAGATTTATAGAAGTAGTGAATTTTGATTGCTTGCCATGTGTAGAGTTACACTCACACTTCGAGGTAATTTAGATAGGTTTTTAAAAAATAACTTGCTATGTCTAGAGTTTACTCACACTAGGAAGTTATTGAGATAGATTAAGTGATTTATTTATCATGATTTAGGTGTAAAGTAAGAGCTTACACTTGAAAAAAAATCTAATTTTGGTATTTATTAATTGAAGAGGTTGAAAACGTTGATAAAAAAAGTAATGTAAATGGTATTAGAGTTTGATTTTAAACGTGTATTTAGTAATTAGTTCTGTTTGAGTTTGCAAACCTTAAGAAGATGGTGAAAGGATATGAGTGGAACTACGTAGATGAATTGGCCAGTGGAAAGACTACATTAAAGTTGAAGTGTGAGAACTGCGGCCATAATTTTAGCAAAAATGCGCACAGGATAAAAGAACATGTGTTCAAAATTCCTAGAAATGTTTTAGCTTGCAGTAATCCCCCAAGAGGTATCGAAGAAAAATTTCCGGAGTGGGCGCTCAAGGCAAAGAGAGCACATCTTGAAGGCAAAAAAAAGAGAGGTCCCAAAATGATGGCTCCATCTATGGCTAGGGACATCGAAATGACACTCGAGAATGATCAAAACCCTCCCTCTACCCCTGCTTCAGGTCAAGGAGGGAGTCATTCATCCTTTGCTAGGGATTGGCGCTCTAATCCTATCAGAAGCTCTGCTAACATAAGCCAAGTGAAGCATGGACTGGAGGAGAACCTGCATCAAGTGGTCCTACTTTGCCTCAGGCATTTTTTAAACAATGGCTACTTGAACTCCATCTTAAGTGGACGCAAGCATTTGTTGCATGTGGAATTCCTTTTAATGTCATTCGAAATCCTATCTTCAAAGATCTGCTTTAATGAGGACGGCGAAGAAGGGCTTTGTGGTACCTGATTATAATAAGATGCGTACAGAATACTTAGATAAAGTGAAAACTACATCAATTTTTTTTTAAAAAGCGCACACGTACTCTTGATTATGTGCCATAGTATGGATGCACAATTGCTCTAGATGGTTGGACAAATTGTCAGAAGAAACCATTGATTAATGTGATGTTGATTTGTCCAAGAGGTTCCATCTTTCTTGAGGCAATTGATACATCCTTGAAAGAGAAAACTAGTGGATATCTTGCTGGTGTGTATAAGCGTTAGGGAATATGGTAAGAGAGTAGAGAGAGATGGTCCTTCTTCTTCTTTCAACAAGCGAGAGAGAGATTCTTATGGCAATGGTGATGGAGAGCTTGCACCACATTTGTATAGTACATGCATAGAGTTTCATTATATTCTATGCAGCTGTCACCCTCTAAGATGAGTACTAATACCCTCTTTATATAGTTCTATAGGCCTAAAGTATGCCCTCAGTATGACCTAAGAAAAAATCTCATAGAAAGATGGTGCCCCTTCTCTTACCAAGAATAGCCCAAGCTTTTTGGAAAAAGCTATAGTCTGCTCAAAATGAGGTTTTGCTTTTAGAAGTCAACTTTGGCCAAACCATTTAATTGTTTTGTAGGAATCCACTCAACAAAATAGTATTTAAGAAACTAATAAGACCATAAGTAAACTAGACCACACCATGATACGCTGACATAATCATGACAATCATCATAATGCCTCGGCATGTTTATGGTGCCTCTTTTTTCTAAAATAATCCTTGTAAAAATTCTTTTTAACCTTTTTTGTCCATCATATGTGTGTTTTGTACCTATATGATGACTATTAAGAGATTGGGCACCCTCCTATTGTATGTGGTTAGCATTACTATTGGGATAGCTGATGTGCAATGGTTAGTTATTGAGATGTCTTTTATTTTTACTAATAGTGAGTTGATCTTGTGTTTATTGGAACTTAGGGAGTTGAGGAGAAGGTGCCAATAATGAAATAATGCTTCTCAGCCAATAATTATTGCATAGTGTTGTAATTATTGTTCCAATAAGCTAATATGGCTCCATTGTACATGTTTAGTGAGAACCCACTCTATAAAGATCATGCAATAAGTGATAGGTACCACACCAGTGAACTAAAGTGTAAAGAGGGGCCTCATATTTTTGGCACCTAAATAAGTCAATAATAAAATTAAGCACTCAACTCCACAAGAGGTGCTGTGGAGTTTAGGGGCTACAGTTTTAGGGCATTCTCTTGCAAGAGTCCTCTCTCTATTCTCTTATGCTAAGCTGTTTGCAAAAATTGTGTCTGTTACGGGCTATCACAATCATATCTATTCTTTTTGTGTGTGTGTGTGTGTGTGCACGCATGTATGTGTATGGTGTCCTTGTCTATTTGTATGTACTTGATTTTGGGAGAGATTATGAGAGGTTTGACGAATGTGTGTGTGTGTGTGAGAGAGAAAAGTTGAATAATTTTAGCATCCATTCTGCTGTTGTCCCAACAATGAGTAAAACAAAAAAAGCAAATTTTGTTAAAATTGAACTATTTGAACTTTTTTGGCTACCTAGATTTGGGAAGTATTGTTTACAATGAACTCTACTAGATGTTGGTATAGTTTTTGTCCTAAAACTCAAAAAAGGAACATCGTTCTCAATTCATGTTCCATCACTTTTGGAATTAAAAATTTGGCCCAATGGTTACTTATGATGTTAATAACCTACTCCTAAAATTGTTTTGGATTTGGATCACTTTTTGTCAATCAAAAGTGATTTTTTTGTGTTTGTCTTGTGATTTTTGACTATTTTTTGTTTTTTTTCCCCTTTTAGCCACCTTCTCTAACTTTTTTGCTAATGTGCCTTTTGGGTAAAGTGTGCCTTTTGGGTAAAGTGTTTCAAATGGTCTCAGCTACCTACTATTCAAATATCAGCAAAAAATAATGACAAGGTACATGGTTCGTGATCCATGTTTGACCTCATTTTTGTATGAAACTTGGTCAGTTGGTTATTTATGCTCGTATATATCAATCCCCAAAACCTTTTGATTTTGGATAACCAAAAGTGAAAAAAATTCAAATTTGGTCAATTTTTGAACCTTTTGTCTAATTTCTTTTGTTTGACTGTGTTTTTGGTTTCAACTTGACCCCAGATTCTAGTTTCTATTGCTTGGAAGCAGTCTCTATCAAATGGTATTAGTTTTTGCTCAAATAGTCTCTAAGGTACATGGATTGTAATCCATGTTCCTCCACAAAACTAGATGAAACTTCTTAGATTGCTTCCTATGAGTTTATTGATACCCTTTGGTATCAAATTTGTGAGTTTTGATCAGCTTTTAGGCTCTATATATCAAATTTTCTATTTTTTTGACTTATGGTCTCTTTTCCCAAAATATAGTTTCAAAGTTCTTGCCCTAATCTTTAAACCCAAATTTAATGGTGGTAGTTGCTACTTACACTACTCCTAAGTATCAAAATGATCCAGTAGGAACAAAAAAAAAGAAACATTACAATTAAAATCGGAATGGAATATGGAATAGTACTTTCAAAGCATTGAGAAAATTGAAGAATGAAATGGATTTTGTATCTCACTCACAAATCTCTTTTCCACTCAAGAGTAGATCTAGCAAGTTCTTAACTTCTAGCCTCTACTAAGATCTAAACCCCGTGTCTAGCTACTTCACTGCTATGGTGTAAACAGAATGGGTAACAAAATCTCTAGAAAAGAAGGCTATGAATACGACTAGGTCACTGACCATTGAAGGATCATTCCCTGGCAATGGCACAAATGCTAGGAGGTCATTGCAGCCAGATGTCTATAACATAGATATCTGGCACAAATATGATTTCAATACTCATGGAACTGACTTGAATGGGGCACGAAGACTCTCTGAGGGTCTCAACCTTAAGAAGAAGTGAACCTAGAAAGATAACCAATGCAGATTCTCCTGAAGGTTCAATGCGACATGAGTAAAACTTCCAATAAAGACTATTGTACCTATGCTTGAAGACTACCTGTGTGGTGTTGAATATCAATGGCTTGTTGTTGACGAGGTATAGGAAAGTGCTTTGTACCACAACATGTCTTGAAGATAGGTACATTCTGGTAAACTCTGAGGGGATGAATGTGAACCCGTCCTTTCAATATAGTCAAGAAATATGTACTAGTGCCTTTGAAAGTCTGTCTGAAGAAATTCTATGTGGTCATTCAGAGAAACATGATGGAGGATAGCATACAACAATGATGGGAAAATGTTTTCCATCCTTACTAGAAAGTGCCTTTCTAGAAAGTATGACTAGAAGCATTGCAAGAAGACAAAGTTTATTTTAAGTGATCTTCCTAGTGCATGGGAGGGGCACACAAATGTGATTTTTCTTTAAGTGCCTTGATCAAAT
This sequence comes from Adiantum capillus-veneris, assembly GCF_014529385.1. Classification (NCBI taxonomy): domain Eukaryota; kingdom Viridiplantae; phylum Streptophyta; class Polypodiopsida; order Polypodiales; family Pteridaceae; genus Adiantum; species Adiantum capillus-veneris. The sequence continues at coordinate 123,315,786 of NC_140939.1, forward strand.
ATGGTCCTCCTACCCCTTCTTAAATGAGGATAATGTGGTGTTGATTGTCAACCAAATAATCGCGGACAATCTATATTAGGCCTAAGGCACTAATCTACAAAGTTTGGAGGTCATCCAACAAGGTACCAAAATCCCGATCCATCATGGTTCAAGTCTTAAAAACTGCATCAAAACAACCCAAATAGGCTAGCCTAGGGTCTCGCAACACTCCCCTATGATCAAAATGTAGAAAAATTTCATTTTGGCACTTAAATCTACAGATATAGCTCATAGACACGTAGTGGCAAACCACAACGAAATTGACAATAATTGTACTTAAATGAAAGAGCATGACACAAGGAACACAATATAATCCACGAAATTGAATTTTGATTTCCAAATCTTGAGAAAAATTTGTTACAATGTGTTCAAACTAAGGGTTTTTGAGCTTTATAAATAAGGATTTTTATATGGCCAATGGCCGGCTTACAAGCCTTTAGACTCATGACAAAAGAATACATCTTGGAATAGATAATATTTGGCTAAAAGATATTAGAGACTCTTTTACAAGGATTTTTTGCAAGAATAGGATAAATTACATCAAAAATTGTTACTTGGGCAAGGTGTGGTTGGCTAGAAGGGTGCCCGTCACCAGCTTTACAGAGTGTATATGAGGGGTATGCGATGGGACAACAAGCAACGTGTGTACTGGCTGTGGTCTACCACTAGAAGTACACAAAATCAGTGCAATGGTCAAAATGCCATGTGAGCATACCTATCACCTAATCTGCTTTGTTGCTGCATGCTCCCTAGGGACTGGATGTAGAGCTTCCACCTGCCAGCAGAGGATACCAGCTGAATGGTGTGGCAAGGTCACAGGGCAAGGACCTCCAATCACACAGAGTTCTGGTAAGATAATGTTAAGGAACAGCTATCCAGCCTTGATTCCTACACTAGCCCTGTGAATGCTAGTTAGCATAGAAGGTATGCTAGTTAGCTTAGTGGGTATGGTGTCTAGCATATTGTGTTTGGTAGTTGTCAAACCTAGTATGCTAGTTAGCTTAGTGGGTATGGTGTCTAGCATATTGTGTATCGTAGTTGTCAAACCTAGTTATGCTAGTTAGCATACTATGAGATATAGCTAGCATACATTGTCATGGTGGTAAGCATACTGTATATGCTAGTTAGCACAAATAGTTATCCTAGCTAACATATTGTGAATACTAGTTAGCATATTGTGTATGCTAGTTAGCATACTGTGTATGCTAATAATCATATCTTCTATGCTAGTTAACAAATTATGCATGCTAACTAGCATAGAGAGTTTCCCAGTTAGACACAAAGTATGCTAATCAGCATGGTAAATAAGCTAATTAGTGCACAATGTTCTAACTAACAAACAAGGTATGCTAATTAACATACCCTGTATGTTAGCTAGCACACACAATGTGCTAACTAACATACATGGTATGCTAATTAGCATATTTAATATGTTAATTAACATACTCTTTATGATAATTAGAACACTGTATAATAGCTAGCATGCAAGTATGCTAATTAGCATACCTTTTTTTATAGTTATCATACTTGCATGCTAGTCAGTATGCTAACTAGCATACCTTGTATGCTAGCTAGTTTGGTGCATGCTAACAAGCATTCAAAGTTTAGTAAGCATACCTTCTTTGCTAACTAGCATAATGTGTATGCTTGTTAGCATACCTCTATGCTAGTTAGCATATATTTTGAGCTAGCTAGCATAATTTGTATGCTAGTTATCGTAATGTGTATTTTAGTTAGCATGCACAATATGCTAACCAACAAAAATAGTATGCTAATTAGCAGAGATGTTATGTTTATTAGCATAACTTATCCTCTAGTTAGAATACCATCTATGCTAGCATACATTGTATGCTAATTAGCATACCATTTATGCTAATTAACATAGCATGTATGCTAATTAGCACACCATCAATAATAAGCATACCATTAACATACACACAATTTTGCCTATTAACATTTTATATATACTACTTAGCATACATTCTCTGCTAGTTAGCATACACACTATATTCACACTTTCTTGTTAGCATATTTTGTATGCTAGTTAGCATATTGATCATGGTGGTTAGCACACTTTGTATACTAGTTATCATAGACAATATGAATGTCTACAGGATATAGATGCCTACCATACATGGAATGCTACTTGTCACACTATGCATACAAGAAATCATAATGGTATCGATGAAAATTAATGGGTGAATGGAATACACAGGTATCAATGATGCAGGATGCGAACCTGACAAGACACCTGTCAATCAAAGGAGAGAAGAGAAGCTTTGTAATGATGAAGCTGATGAGCTGGATAGACAGCATGAAAGGGCAGATTTAATGCCACATCATGCGATAGCGCACGAGGCTACTGTAGATGGTAAAGAAAAAGATGATGATGAGATGAATATTTTATCATGATTACTCATCCCAAACCCAAGCCCCCTACAAATGATCAAACAAGTGTCTCAAAGGAAACAATTAGGAGTGTGCAAGAGGAAGGTACGAGTGCTCAAGAGGAAGGTTTCATGACTGACAATGGGCTAACTACGCAAGACGCCGGTGATGATAGCCCCCTATAGAGTTTCGTAAACAAAGTGAAATTAAAGAGAAAAGGTGGCCTGTAACAGATTCTGGAAGAACCTGGGGATGAGAAATGTGTTGCCCCTTTGAGCACCCTAGATGACATAAACGAGCGTAGCAGAGGTGAAAAGAAATCCATTCGCTCACGTGCTTGCAAGAAATTATGCTGAATCTGTTACCTACTGTGTCCAAGTTATGTAGTGTTAGCAAGCTCCACACCCTGTGGCATGTATCTCTCTAGATATTTATAATGGAAAAACTCTTTTCAATGTTATTTTATTGTGCAGCAGTTCAATAGTTTTTTCTTGTCCTTTATGATGTCTTTATTCGATACCATTTCTGTGTCACAAGGCAAGAGAAATTGCAGTTAGTTGCCCTGCATGATTTGAATTATGCCATTGCATGCAAAACCATACAAAAGCGGCATATTGCCAAGGCTAGACAGCTACAAAAAGAAAAAGCCAAGATTGAGAAGCGCTTGGCTAGCTATCTTAAACGCTTAACGAAAATAAATGAGTACTTCAGTTATGTTCATCCCTCAAGGGAAGTTATTTTTGCTGAGTGGTATGCATTTCCAGACTCAATATGCGTGCGAAAGCCATTGCCAGACGAGGGGTGCGCTTTGGTTCTTGATTTAAATGGCATGCTTGCTCAAGTTGTAGAGCCAATGCACGGTGACATTCCCTCTAAACATGCAGAGGAAATGATAAAGTACAATGTGCAAGATAGGAGGTTGGTATTTTGTGGCAAAGACAGCCACGGATTTGGATTGGTGCCTCCGATTTTTCCATGTGTATATATGGAGCACCAGCATGGCACCTAAAGTGAATGCAATATTAGAAATAGTATTCAAAGAGCAGCGGGATAAGCTGAGAGGTGTTTTTACACAGAGTCATTGTATTGGCCAGCCTTGGCAGATATGTAATAAGCTTGTATTCTTGAAGGATTTGAGATTGTTTTGGAAGAACTGCAACTTTGGGCCCCAAAACAGTCTAATTATTGACGATAGTATGTACAAAGTGTGCCAGAACCCTGACGGAAGTTGGCTTGTTACTCCTAAGATAGAGGACCAGACCAAAGAACAACGACAAAACTTCCTGATAGATACTTTGAGCAGCTGGCTATTCCTATGGCTGCAATCAGAGGATCGTGAAGCGCATACAACTGAAAATGCGTATACAGCTGAAAATGCGTTTGATACTGCCCTAGATTTTTTTCACATCAAGTGATCAGGAAGCTGGAATAAAAAATGCATCGATGCAACAAGGCCCTCCATAATGAAGCCATGCATAGGAGACAAAGGGAGGCTGATGAAGAAGCTGAAAGACATAAGAGAGAGAGGCTATAGAGGGAAAAATTAGAGAAGCATCAGCAAGAAGAAGAAGAAAGAGAGTTGCAAGAACCAAAAGCTAAGCAAGAAGAAGAAAGAGAGCAAGACCCAAAAGCTCAGCAAACAAAGAAGCAAACGGACACTGGGCAAAAGCGAGTGTACAAGCGCGCTAAACAACGATCTTATCCAGAGTAGGAGGCTCTCTGCATTATGAGGGAAATTTGTAAATTTCCTTTCCAATGTTTGTAACTATTCCGACATTCACTTCAGATAGTAATAATTAGATCATGTAGTATTATTTTTTTAAAGACAATACTATGTGTACTGTTGGCGTCTTGTAAACATTGAATTTGTATACATTCTTGTTGGAAATCAGCAAAGCTATGCTAATTAGCATAATGTTTATGCTAGTTAGCAGACTGTTTATGCTAACATAGCCAAAACAGTATGCTAATTAGCATACTCACAATAGCTAATTAGAATACATTCTAATTAGCATATTGAGCATTTTTGTTTGTGCTAACTTCCACTCACAACATACCATAGTATGCTAATTAGCATATACAGTATACAAGAAGCTGCCATGTTTTCTCCTTGAAACCAACAATGGTATGCTAATCAGCATACTGTCTATGCCAACTGGCATAAACAATATGCTAATTAGCATGCATGGTATGCTAATTAGCATTCCTTCAATTAGCATACTGTGGATTTTTGTTTTTGCTAACTTCCACTCACAGCATAGTATGCTAATTAGCATACACATCATCTAGAAAGCTGCCATCCCTTCTTGAAACTAGCATACAATATGCTAATTAGCATACATGATATGCTTAGTGGCATACACAGTATACAGAGAGTTGTTATCTCTTCTCCTTGAACCGGCGAACCTATGCTAGTTAGCATACTGTTTATCCAGTTAACTATGCTAATTAGCATACCCACAGAATGCGAATTGGCATAAACAAGATGCTAATTAGCATACAAAGGATGCAGAGACCTGTCATCTCTTCTCCTTAAAGCCAGCAAAGATATGCTTATTAGCATACTCTCTATTCCAACTGGAAAAAACAATATGATTATTAGCATACATAGTATGCTAATTAGCATACCTTCAATTAGCATACTGTGCATTTTTGTTTGTGCTAACTTTCACTCACAGCATTGTATGCTAATTAGACCACACAGTATGCAGAAAGTTGTCATCTCTTCTCCTTAAAACCATCAAAGGTATGCCAATTAGCATACTGTTTATGCCAAACTGGCATAAACAATATGCTAATTAGAATACACAGAGAACTGAAAGCTGCATCTCTTCTCCTTGAAATCAGCAAAGGTATGCTAATTAGCATACACAATATACAGAAAGCTGCCATCTCTTCTTCCCTAAACCAGCAAGGGTATGCCAATTGGCATAAACAATATGCCAATTAGCATACTGTTTATGCCAGTTGGTATAAACAGTATGCTAATTAGCATTCCACTCATAACATAGTGTACTAATCAGCATACACAGTATATAGAAAGCTGCCATCTCTTCTCCTTGAAAACCAGCAAAGTTATGCTAATTAGTATACTGTTAATTAGCATGCTAATTAACAGTATGCTAATTAGCATAATGTTTATGCTAGCTAGCATATATAAATTTATGCTAATCAGCAGAAACAGTATGCTAATTGGCATTAGCATGCACAGTATACAGGAAGCTGCCATCTCTTCTCCTTGAAAATCAGCAAAAGGTATGCTAATTAGAACATTTTGTATGCTAACTAGCATTAACAGTATGCTAATTAGCATACCATTTATGCTAATTAGCATACTCATAGAACACAATTAGAACACAATGAGACAGGTTGTACAAATGATCTCTTTAAACTGAGACCCCTCTGTGATAGACACCAAAGCCATGTATACACAAAGCACACAAGAGACAGAAGATACCCAAGTTTTTGATAAAACTGCATTATCTCCGAGCAAGAAGTATATTGAAGATGCAGTGATTACAACTTAAAAGCTGAAGGGCATGCTATTATATATTTCTTCATAGCTTTATGGGTTGATTGTGTACACCTACCATCTCCTTGGGATGTGCTCCATGGGTATTTTGATACATCGTACCAAATGTGAAAGTACGTGGATGATGGGCTGCTTGTGGTCTAGCTTGAAGGTGTATGCATCCAATTGCTTGTAATACAGACCTTGCACAACATATGAGCCTTTATCAATTTCATTGCCCCACTCATCGAGGTACCCCTTCTCCACCTTGTTCTTTGCTGCAACACACTTGACCAGGTAGAAATCCACATCCTCGACGTTGGTCGAAGCATCTGGATTTACAACAAATGTATCGCCGGCACATAGAGTGCTACTCAACACATCATGATGACCTTCGTATGTGAAGTCATCGTAGGTGGTTGCTTCATCTTCCGAATTTGACACAGTCTCATCAGGTAATGACAATTGAGTATGATAATCCCAAGGCTGCACGTGAGATTTATTGACGCAGCGATTCCATCTTCCGTGCATGCATGCATCACAGAAGCATGCCAAGGCTCTTGTTGCAAGGGCAGTTGAATCCCCAGGATTGTGGCCACAAAAAGCATGCAGAGAGCGAGTTTTTACCACAGTGGCACAATTCCACTTAACCTCCCTGTTCACTTTCCCCTCTTTAACCTCCCAGAACACACGGGCACATTCCGTTTCTTTTGAAGGATAGTGTGAAGGTGCTCCTTGCAACATGTTGGCTTGGCAATAAGCAACCACATCAGCTGCACAGTGCAAAATAGCTCCATTAGGTTTTAGCTGTTCATGGGTCAAGGTTCTTTTCACGACTGCTCCTGCACCATCATGCTCTCCCTTGCCGTGCCCTGATCCAAAGAATAACCAGCTCATCCCCATCTCTGTGAGTCCACCATATCTTGCAATGAAGTAAAAAGGCATGGCTCCCTTGAACTGTAAGGCCCCACCATCAGAACACACCCAATGTTCCTTAAGAGTGACACCCTCTTGTTGTAACCAGTCACGGTGTAGTATGAAGCAGTGTTGCACGAACAACGTGTCATGCACCTTGTCATCTGATATGAATAAGTGGATGGTTTTGACTACCTCCACTGCCCTGTGGTAGTATGATATGTGCACAAAAATGGCTACTTGACTAGAGTGCCAATGCATTGACTAAATCTCATTTTGTTCCTTGAAGGCATAATTCTCTGCAAAATCAACAACTAACACGACGACATTGTCCGGAAACCGAAGAAGGCAATCCTTGAATTGTTGTCCTTGCCATCGAGCCACATAGTTATGAGTGATAAAGAGCTCCAACTTGGTCTTCAAGAGTTGAAGAAACTCCCAGCACTGCATTTCTTTGTGTAAAAGATCTTTTCTTTTGTTACTATTTCCATGTTGTCTTGAGCTTGTACATATGCAAATACTTTCACATTAATACTATTACATGGCTTTGCTATCTCCAAGCAACATAATTCCAACGTATTCACTCCACATGTCAAACACTCTCCCATCAGGCATTCCCTTCTATGGAAAACTGCGTATGCGGGCTTTGGATAGAGAACAGACTCCCACATATGTGTGACACCTTTGAACGTGTGATGTGAAGCCAAGCAACCCTTGCTAATGTTTTCACCTAGGGCACAAATACTGCATATACAGTCACAACCTGCTCTATGCAGCCGAAAAGCACGAGAGTGCATGTGGTTCAGTGTGTCCTTCAAAAAAGACATTTGCACATGGTATTCGCAACAACATGTGTATCTATCCTTCAGCCGCCTACAAAAGAATGGCTTGAACATCTCAAACATTCTCATGCCAATCTTGCAATCTGGATGTTTTTCCTTGAATCTACAAAATAACTCAACCTGCAACATCATATTCAGATTGTTAACTAGGACATCCAACAATTTCATGAAAACAAATCATAGTGACAACCAACATCCTAATGTGCATGCAACAACGTATGTTAACTAGCATAAAGAGTGTTGGCTAGCATATATCTTGTGTTTACCAGGTAACTCTGTATGCTAGTAGAGCACAAGGCATGCTAACTAGCATACTCATTAGGACACCCATCATGCTGTTGAGCATACTAGGTGTTAACTAGCAGAAATTATGTTAATTAGCATACATCTTGTGCTGACTAGCTAGTGCTATATGCTAGGTAGAACACAAGGCATGCTAACTAGCATACTCAAGACATGTGGAGTTAGCTAGTTAGCACCTATATGCTAGTTAGCATATACCTTCTATGTTGACCAACTAACTCTGTATGCTATTTAGAACTGAAGGCTTGCTAACTAGCATACTTTGTATGCTACCTAGCAAACTCCATATGCTAACTAGCATAATCACTTTCTATTAGACAACGTACTTATCATGCAATTGAGCATACTAGGTATGTAACTAGCATACTAGGTTTTTTAACTAGCATACCAGGTATGTTAATTAGCATACATATTGTGTTAACCAACTAGCTCTGTATGCTATTTAGAACCCAAGACATGCTAACTAGCATACTCCATATGCTAACTAGCATAGTCAATATGCTAACCAACACAGTTCATATGCTAACTAGCAAAAGTCTACAGATCAGTATGCTATTGGTCAGCATATACAAGTTACTAAGCAATAGAGATGCAATGCATAAAATGCATAAGTTATGGTACAAGTATTCGATTGATCACTTGAGGCTCGTCTAGGAGGTGCACTGGGTGTTCTATGTACCTTTTCCTCCCCATCCTCTTTTGACAAACATCCTTCTTGTTCAGTGAAACGCGAGTCTCCACTTTCCAAAATGTGTAGACCAATTCCTTAATTTAATCTGTGATAGGGCTATGACGGTGTTGCTTGCGACATGCAACCAATGAAAACAATCGACCATCAACATCGGGCTTCGCCTGTTGTGATCTCACCTTGTGCAAGGTGCAATGATTGACATTTAGGACCTTGGAAATTTTTGAAATAGGCATGATTTCCTTTGAATTCAACATCATCTGCAATGCTGAATTCTTCACAATTGTGGTCTGTACAATAGCCTCCTCCTCGAAAGACTCATCATGGATTGCTTGAACATGCGGATGTTGAGCAAAAAGATTCTAGATTTCCCACTTTGCTTCTCTACTAAAACCTTCAGTCCTACTCTCGAAAGCTCTCACAATCTTGAAGGAGATTTTCTTTTTCTCCTCATTGTTAGGGCATGATGTTGTCGCTCAAATTTCATTTGTTTCTGCTCCCACTGTTTCCTCTTTCTTAATCTCTCATATTCCTTGATTACAAAAAGAGCTGGTTCTTGGGAGTTGTAATTCATTGCCTGTAGTGGCCCTCTTCTGCTTTTTCTTGAGAACTTTAGACGTGCATAATATGTTACTTACTTAAAATCACTTAAATGTATAGCTCTCAACACTTGATGTTGTAATACACACATACTATGAAAAATGCCCTTACAAAACTATAGATGTGACCAACAACACCAATGACTTCATTTGGAGTGGGCATGCTACACATAAGATTTGCTTACCATCAGATTACAGTACGGCTCCATTTCCAGCATTGGAGCTAGTGGCAATAATGTTGGCCGCTGGTTCTCCATTTCCGTAGGTCTGTGTCAGAATGAGAGAAAGAGCTCAGATTTGACAACTAATCTCTCAGGCAGGATTCTCGGTGCAAGGAATGAACGAGAGCGAGAGAGAGAGAGAGAGAGAGAGAGAGAGAGAGAGAGAGAGAGAGAGAGAGAGAGAGAGAGAGAGAGAGAGAGAGAGAGAGAGAGAGAGAGAGAGAGAGAGAGAGAGAGAGAGAGAGAGAGAGAGTCCCCATGTCGTCTTCATTTAACTGAAAATAGAAGCACATGAGGAGGGAAAATAAATTTTTAATGGAAAATTTGAAATTTAAAGGACTTGCCCATCCGTTTTCAGGTATATGCTAACAAGCACAAGTAACTAGCACTGTTCGGGACAACATATTCAGTAACACGTTAACATGCTTCTACCCTGCAGCGTTTGAAGTTTCCAAAGGATGGTTCACTTAGGGCTACATGCAGGTTGCAGCTTGTGCATAGTGATGTTTGTGGGCCCATGCAAACTCTGTCCTTGGGCAATTACCTTTACTATGTGACTTTCATTGATGAGTACTCTAGGCATGCATGGGTGTATCCACTTAAGGTGAAGTTTGAAGTGTTTTTGTGCTTCAAGTGATTTTTGGCTATGGCCGAAAACGTCTCAAAATGTACTATGGGCACCTCCGTTCTGATCGAGGGGGGGAGTATATGTCTTATGAATTAAATGCATTTTTGACTAGTCATGGGATAAAACACCAATGTACAGTGCCGTATACACCTCAACAAAATGGTAACACCTAGAGGAAAAACAAGTCTCTTATGGAAATGGCATGATGTATGGTCAAAAGTTAAGCTTTACCACATTCATTTTGGCTTGAGGCTATAATATGTGCCACTTATGTTCTTAACATGTCCTACAAAAGCTTTATAGAGTATGACTCCTTATGAAGCATGGCACGATAGAAAGCCTTCTATTGAGCACATGCCCATTTTTGGTTGTTTGGCTTATGCTTTGGTGCCACAAATGCCACACAAAAATTGGATGATAAGGCTATCAAATGCAAATTTTTTGGTTATAGTGCTGAAAGAAAAGTTTATAAGTTGTATCATTTGCAAACAAAGTGTATCTTGGTCTCATGAGATGTTGTGTTTGTGGAATATTCTGTTCAGTACTTGTTGTCATGTACTAGAGACAATAATGTAAGCCCACATGACATTTATGACACTTTGTTGCCTCTTTTTAGTGGTGGAAGTTCAAATTTAAATTCCAATGAGGCAAACATATATCCATAGAGGTATGACCAAATTTTTGTTGCATACTTTGTGTGAGAGTAATTTGGATGCACCTATGTCTAGTCCTACTCGTTTAGGTTCTCACCATGCATCTTATGCATCAAATTGTTATGCTTTGGCTGTGTCTAGCTTATGTGATGTTGAGAAACCTCTATCTTTTGATGAAGAACAAAATTTAGTAATTGGATGGCTGCCATGCAATTAGAATATGATGCACTTAAAAAAAATGACACATGGACTTTATGTGATTTGCCTCTTGGAAAAAAGGCCATTGGTACAAAGTGGGTTTACAAGTTAAAACTCAAGTTGGATGGTGAGATTGATCGAGATAAAGCTTGACTTGTTGCAAATATCTATGCTTTGTCCGTGCTTGTAAATTAGCCAGATGAGCTCTCTCAGCCTCGGCTCTCTCCCACTCCTCTTGCTCCCTAAATGGCTTCTCTCTGTTAGGAAATATGACGTAGCTAAATAGATATTTGAGTAGATTAATTAATGGAGAGAGATAGATTTCACACACAAGAGATTATAGCGTAGAGAGAGAGAGAGTACACACGATATAGGTGGTTCACCCAATGTGGGCTACGTCCACGGGAAAACAGCCACTCAATGGCTTTAGTACTTCAAAACAAGAAGTATTTTTCAAAGGGATTATACCCTTAATAGAGCTTCCGCCTTGCTTCACTCTCACCACCTCACATCCACCTTGTTGCATCAACCTTACACTATGAAATGTGTCTAAGAGATGGCCTCCTTTTATAGGCCAAAAGGGCTGCCTTCTCTCATGAGAGGCAGCCATGTGTAGCCGCCCTTGTGTAGATAAGTCCAAATCGGACCCTTCAATCCGCCCATGTGTGGCCGCCCTTGAGAAGACAAGTTCGCTTTTGAATTCAGCCACATCAGCCATTGAATTCGGACACCGGCCACCACTGGCCAACCGACCGATCGTTTTTCGACCACTTTTCGACCGCTGTCCGGCCATAATATTCCTGCGAAGAGAAATATTATGGTGAATTTTTTTTGGTTTCCGGCGTGTGATTTTTATTTCCGGCGAGTGATTTTCCTTCATGCACGATGGATTCTCCTCATAATGGGGGCCTTACAAATGTGCGCTTTACCACAGAAAATTACAAGGGGTAAATCAGGCTCCATACTTAACAATCTCCCACTTGGAGACTGATCTCCAAACCAAACTTGTGACTGCTTTCCATCCTAGCTTCTTATCCTTGAATGCCGATTGAAGATGAGCAAAAGCTCAACTTCTCCTTGTTGACCACCTTTGTAAACATGTTTGCAGGATTTTCACTTGTATGCACTTTGCTTCCGTTGTAGAAAGTGAGACCACTTTCTGCAGCTTTGAAGCCTAGCTTACTGCTGTGCCTCCAACCGTGAACACATAGCCAGTAGTGCTCCTTCGAGTATCTTTGTCACCTGCCATATTTGCATCAACATACCGTTCTAGAAAAATATAAGTTCCTCCAAAATACAAAGCATTTATTGTTGTCCCTTTTAGATACCTAAGTATCCACTTCACAGCTTGCCAGTGTTCTTGACTTGGGTTGTCCATGAACCTACTCACAACTCCCATTGCATGTGCAATATCTGGCCTTGTTCAGACCATAGCATATAGTAGAGAACCTACCGTTGCAGCATATGGAACTTTAGACATATAGGCTATCTCCTCTTGTGTCTTTGGACACATATCCTTCGTTAATTTAAAGTGACCAGCCAAAGGTGTAGAAACCGGTTTTGCATTTTGCATTGCAAACCTTTCTAGTACCTTCTTGATGTAATCCTCTTGAGATAGCTTTATTGTCTTCTTCGTCCTGTCCCTTGATAATTTCATACCAAGTATCCTCTTTGCAGCACCTAAATCTTTCATTGAAAAATATATAGATAGCTTCTCTTTTAGGTCTTTGATGTCTTGCATGTTAGCACTTGCAATCACCATGTCATCAACATACAACATTAGGATGATGAATTTCCCATCTCCCAAATTCTTCGTGTAGACGCAATGATCTGAGTTGCATCTTCTGAATCCATGATCTAACATCCATCGATCGAACTTCAAGTACCATTGTCTTGATGCTTGCTTTAATCCATACAAGCTTTTCTTTAATATGCAAACCATTTTCTCCTTACCTTTTACTTCATACCCCTTTGGTTGACTCCTCTAAGTCACCGTGAGGAAATGCCGTATTTACATCCATTTGCTCGAGATTTAAATCATGAGCAGCCACCATGCTTAAGAAAGCCTAATTGAGTTCATTTTTACAACAGGAGAAAATATTTCATGAAGTCAATACCTTTCTTTTGAGAAAACCTTTTACCACAAGTCTAGACTTGTACCTTTTCTTCCCACCATCTTCTTCCTTCAGCTTGTACACCCATTTGTTTTAAAGTGCCCGCTTACCTTTAGGAAACTCAGCCAACTTCTATGTTTGGTTGTGATGTAGTGAGTCCATCTCCACTTGCATGCTTTTCATGCGTTCTTCTTTGGGTTCGTGTTGCATAGCTTCTTCGTATGATTTCGGCTCTCCAGAATCTGAGATCAAGAGATGGTTGAAGGAAGGAACAAACCTTTTTGGAGGTCTACTTGCTCTTGTAGATCTTCAGGGAATAGGTTGAGGCTCCTCATTTGGTTGACGTTGTTGCAGATTGTCACCGTTTGTAGTCCTTGAGTCTTCACTGTCCTCAAGCTCCATGTACTCATCACCTATTTCTTTTGTTTGTTTTCTTTCCAAGTAATCTTTGTACATATTTTGTTCGTTAAAAATTACATCCCTACTCCTTAAGATTTTACCATCTTCAGGATTCCATAGGCAATACCCAAAGTCACATTCTCAATAGCCAATGAAGAAACACTTTTTGGACTTTGCATCTAGCTTTGATCTTAGGCTTCTATCTATGTGCATGAAAGCCTCACACCCAAACACTTTGAGAAATGAATAATTCACCGATTTACCTGTCCATGCCTCTTCTGGAACTCCCCCATCCAATGCCGTTGAGGGTGACCAGTTGATTAAGTACACAGACGTACTTACAGCTTCCGCCCAAAGCTCAAGCGGTAGGCCTGCATGTAGCCGCATGCTTCGTGCTCGCTCCATGATTGTCCTGTTCATCCTTTCCGAAATCCCATTTTGTTGAGGTGTCCTTGGGGTTGTCCTTTGCCTCTGAATGCCATTGCTAGCACAAAAGCTTTCAAAATCTTGGCTGGAATATTCGCCTCCATTGTCAGATATGAGGCATTTAACCTTGGTACCTGTTTCATTCTCCACAAAGGCTTTCCACCTTTGAAATATGGAAAATACATCGGATTTATTCTTCATGACATAAACCCATGTTTTTCTAGTCGCATCGTCTACGAATGTTACATAGTACAATGAGCCACCAAGTGATGGTGTACTTGCAGGATCCCAAACATCAGAATGAACCAACTCAGGGTTTTTATTTATTCTTTCATTTCCTAATTTTTAAAATTTTACCCTCTTTTGTTTACCATAAACAGAATCTTCACAGAACTCTAAGTCCACTTCTTTCAAACCTGTTTGAAGGATTTGCATTCCGTTGGCACTCATATGCCCAAGCCGGTTGTGCCACACCGCACTCTTAACTTCTATAGTTGCTGCACAAGCTGAAGGTTGCGTGCTCATAGTACACAAGTAAATTGTACCGACCTTTTCTTCTTGGCAACCACCAAAGATCCCTTTGAGATCTTCCACCGTTTGTTTCCGAATGCAATGTTGTGACCTTCATCGTCCAATTGTCTTGTAGAGATCAAAATTTTCCAAAGAGAAGGAACATGCCTAACATCTTTAAGCTTCCATTCATTTCCGTTAGAAGTTTTGACAGAAACTGTACCTTTGCCAACAATCTCACAAGCTTCATCATCTCCCAAGTATACATACCCAAAATTACCTTTGGTGTAATCTTGGAAATGTTGCTTGTGTGGTGTCGCATGGAATGAAGCCCCGGAATCTACTATCCAGGAATTAGACACATTGTCTAATGAGAGAATTAGAGCATCTTGCTCTACTTTACCTGCCACATTGGCCTCCGATGTTGGTTTGTTGTCTTGAGACTTAGTCTCCTTCTTCTTCTTGAACCAACAATCCTTCTTGACATGGCCCTTCTTGCCACAGTTCCAACATTCAAGAACTGACTTTGTGCGTGACTTGCTCCGTCTTGAGCAATCACGACCCTTTTGGTTTTTGAACCTCTCCTTAGGCCTTCCTCTTGTTTCCACTGACAATGTAGCACTTGATGATTTTCCTGTGCTTCTCCTTCGTATTTCCTCGCTTAAGAGAACACCCACAACATCGTCAAACTTAAGAGTATTTATGCCAGAAATAGAATTACTTATAGCCATCACAAGGCTGTCCCAACTATCCGGTAGAGATGATAGTATAAGGAGAGCTCGCACTTGTCATCGAAATTGATTTTCACCGATCGAAGTTGACTTATGTTTGTGTTAAAGTCATTTAGGTGTTCTGCCATTGAACCATTCTTTGCCATCTTTAGATTGAACAAGCGCTTCATAAGAAATACCTTATTGGATGCTAATGGTTTCTCGTAGAAGTCATCAAGTGACTTCATCAAGTTCTCCGTGGTCTTCATCTCCGAAACATTGAAGGCCACCGTTGATGCCAAGCTTAACCGGATTGTTCCCAGTGCCTTTCGATCAAGGACAATCCATGCTTCATCTACCATCGTTGCGGGCTTCTTTGCAAGACTGCCTAGTGGCAAATAGAGGTCCTTCTGGTAGAGATAGTTTTCAATCTGCATCTTCCAATGTTGGTAGTTTTTGCCGTTGAACTTCACAATCTTGAGCTTCCCTTCCTCTGCCATAACTCCCACTCAATTCAAGGAATCCTTTCCTTGAGATAATTTAGCTACGAGCAAACCTTGCTCTGGTACCAATTGTTAGGAAATATGACGTAGCTAAATAGATATTTGAGTAGATTTAATGGAGAGAGATAGATTTCACACACAAGAGATTATAGCGTAGAGAGAGAGAGAGAGAGTACACATGATATAGGTGTTTCACCCAATGTGGGCTACGTCCACGCGAAAGTAGCCACTCAATGGCTTTAGTACTTCAAAACAAGAAGTATTTTTCAAAGGTATTATACCCTTAATAGAGCTTCCGCCTTGCTTCACTCTCACCACCTCACATCCACCTTGTTGCATCAACCTTACACTATGAAATGTGTCTGAGAGATGGTCTCATTTTATAGGCCAAAAGGGATGCCTTCTCTCATGAGAGGCAGCCATGTGTAGCCGCCCTTGTGTAGATAAGTCCAAATCGGACCCTTCAATCCACCCATGTGTGGCTGCCCTTGAGAAGACAAGTCCGCTTTTGAATTCGGCCACCGGCCACCGCCATTGACTACCGGCCACCGCCATTGACTACCGGCCACCTGCCAACCGACCAATCGTTTTCCGACCACTTTCCGGCCGTCGTCCGGCCATATTATTCCGGTGAAGGGAACAAAAAAGAATAACGGTAGCCTAATAGACTACTCACAAACTAAGCAAGCAAAAGTAAGCAATTTTGCAAAACGTGGAAGAGGTGAGAGAAATGGAGAGCCAAAAAGTGGAAGGGAGGAGGGAAGGGGGGACTTTATGCAAATAAGTTAACACCAAATGCATTTCGCATTAAGCTCATCAGTGGTGCAACCCATACAAGAGGTGTAGGAGGGTTTAAATAGGCATCCAATAGAGAGGGGGGTGAAGGGTTTCCCAAGGGAACAAGTACAGGGCATAAAGAGGAGGAGGCCTCTTCAATAGGGGAGAATTAACTCTTTAATGGGGTAGGACAAAAAAAGGGGAGGTTTAAAGAGTGAAAATTACAAGGGGGTATAAAGAGATGAGGACTATGACCCCAATTTAATGAAGGAAAGAGAGAAGGGGGGGGGGGGGGGGGGGGAGAGGGAATTCATATGGTTAGCACCTTTAGAACAGGGGCAAGGGACAAAAGCTAAGAAAAAGGGAGAAGTAGGAGGGCGAAAAAGGGTGAAGGGTGAGAAAGGCTCTAACTTGAGAGAAGGTTGCCAAGGTTGGGAGCATTCAACCAACATATAATGGGTTTAGGAAAGGGGGGGAGTTCCAGTTGAATTCCAAATGCTTTGAGAGAGGTTGGTTAATGGAGCGGGCTAGATTGAGTTGGCGGGTAAAAGGTGAGAAAGGGATTTTGACAATAGAAGGAGAGGCAATCTTGTGGTTACTTTTGACAAGGATAGAGGGCCTGGAAGCATAGGAAACATAGAGGAAACAAGCCTTTAAGAGCGGTGGAGGGTAGCTTTTCACCCTAAGTTGGAAGAAGAAGAGGTTGCGAATAGACAGAAAACCCTCTAACGACTTTCTCTAATGATATATCACATGAGCTCTGCTAAAATAAAGGCGATTTTCTGGTGGGTAGTGTGCCAAGACTGCCATGGTATGTAGTTGTAAGAGTTAAGAGGTTTTTGGTGGCAGTGAGTGTCAAGAAAACCTCTAGAGAGTGAAAAGAGGGTCCTTTGAAGAAGTGTATGTCTATAATAAAAGATTCATGAGAGGAGATGAAGGGAGTGATCTTAATGTGCTCTTGGAGAGGATTCCCGTACTCTAGGAGGAGCTTTTTGAGGCTAGAGGGGGGGCCGTCCCAAACTCCAAAAGCGTCGTGATGAACCTCTTAAAGTAAAGGAGAGAAGGGGAAGATACAAGGCTCCCACTCTCCTCTGAGGAGCAAAGAAACAAACAAGCATACACCACCGCAAAATTAGATCCCATAGCGGTGCCCTTAACCTGATGCCAGAAATTACCTTGGAAAGAGATGTAGTGATGGTTGAGAATGAGAGAGGCAAGGGAAAGGATGAAGTTGACTTTAGGATAGGGAAAGAGCCCTTGGATAGAGTTTTTAAGAGCATAGAGCCCTTCGTGGATAGGGATGCTAGGGTAAAGGGACTCCACATCAAAGGTAAAGAGAGTAACATGGGGGGAGAAGGTGATGGAGGCTAGGTCTAAGATAAGAGAATGAGAGTCCTAGAGGTGTTGTTTTTTAGCAAGCAGAATGGGGAAGAGTTGCACATGCAGCCATTTCGAGGCATTCTCTAAGATATACCCTTTGTAGGAACAAATGGGGCGGCCTACAAGGTTAGGCTTGTGGATTTTAGGTAAAAAGAAGAAGGGACAAAGCTTGGGAACAGATTGAGAGGAGGAGAGGATGAAGGATCTTTGTTTGTAAGGGAGGAGATGAAAGTGTGTAACAATGGAAAGAAGAGTGGATTGGACAAATGAAAGAGGAGGTGAAGAGATGGGAGATTAGGTGAGTGGGTCCAGGAGGTGGCGTAGGGCTTCTTTATGGTACCAAGATTGGGAGAGGATAACAGGGCCAAGGTTTTTATTGGCTGGTTTGATTATAATTTTACAATCATTTTTGAGGGAGGAGATAACGTCCAATAGGAAAGGTTTAGCACAAAAGGGTGGAAAAGGATTAAGAAGGGGTTCTAAACGGGAGAAAGTACAATCAAAGGCCTTCCTAAGGGTGGTGGAGTGAGAAGGAGGGTTCCAAGTGGGATTGGGGATAGAAAAGGAAGGAGAGAGGGAGTGAATTATTAAAAAAGAGTTTGAGTTGTAGGCTCCTTTCAAGATTGGAATAAGCCTTGAAGATAGAGGAGGAAGGTGGTGGAGGAGGGGAGGGGGGAATGTAGTTGAGTCCAAGGCCCAAAATTTTATGCACCGTGGAGGAGAGAGGGCGATTGGCCAAGTTGTGGAAGGAGAGATCGGTTATTTTATGTTCAAGAGAAAATATAGTTTTCTTGCCCAATGCTAAAATTTTGTAGAGAAGTGGGTTGGTGAGAGGAATCCAATATTTAGATATTTTTCTATAATTGTGGTAAGAGAGAGGAAGGAAAAAGGAATTACAAAGAGGAGGGGTCCAAAGGTAAGGAAAGAGAGGGGTTCAGGAGAAGAGCAAGTGGACCCAAGAGGAAGGGTTCTCTAACCCTAATTCTTCCTCCTCCATTGCAAGTTTTTTGACATTTTAGGATTTTTCTTGGGGAGGCTATGTTTAGGATGGGGATGATGCGGGTGAGAGAAAGGGGTGGAAGTAGCACAAGTGCTTAAAGGGTAATTAGGTGTTTCCAAAAGGGGAGGAACAATGGTGGGGCTGGGAGAGGGGGGAGAAAAAAGGTGGTTTTTGGGGGAAGGGGCAAGGGGAGGTTTACAAGGAGTGGAGGGGGAAGAAAGGATCCCCGGGGAAGAGGATTTAGGTTTTTTGAAGGGTTGATACATGACTTCCTCATGAGAGGCTCTTGCAGAAGGGAGGGGTTTTTTATTGTGGATCACACGAAGTGAGGTTTTTTGATATGGTGGCCTCTTTGGTGGAGGTGAAAGAAGGTTCTTCATTTGATTGGTGACTTCATGATGCACCAATTCTCCCACTGTTTTCTCTTTGGGTAGAGACTCCGCTTCCTCCAAAATGGTAGCTTGCGCCCTCTTTCTAGCATTATGTGCTGCCGAGTTCAAAGAGGAAGCCAAATGGGTTTGGAGGATAGCATTTTGAAGTAGAGCATCAAACTCGTGAAGCGAGGAAAGCTTCCAAGAGAGGAGTTGATTGGCCCAAGCCGAAGGTTGGACTCTAGGAAAGGAAACGGTAGCAATCTTCTTCGTGAGGTCTAGGAGCCTTTCTTCTATAAGGTTGTGGTATGAATCAAAGCTTTCTTGGAGGTTGTTGATAAGAACGCTTTGGGCATGGATGTAGGCTTGGGTGCAATCCAATTGAAATTGGATATTTAGGGATTCTAAATTGGCACACAAGAGATCTTGCGCTTGAGTATCCTCCAACGAGAGGCGGGGAGGCTTCATGCAAAGACTCAATGGGTCTTTTGATTGGCAAGAAGGTTTTGCAAATTTGTGAGATGTGAGGTGGCTTTGTGTAGCTTATGGTTGAGGGTTTTGAACTCTATCAAAGAGAGTGATACAATCTTATCAAATTCCAAAGGTTTGTTGATGGCGAGAAGAATAGGTATAGAATCTAAAAGTGGATTAGTGGCAAGGGGTGGGATAAACGCCAAGGAGGAGGAGCTTGCGGAGAGAGAGCCAAAGGTGGTCGGGAAAGTGAGAGGGGGGCTTGAGAGGAGGCTGCCTTGGCTAGCCTTGCGAAAAGCACCATTTCGTGAGGAAAAAGCCGTATTCGCGTGGCCGAAGGCTTTGGTGGAGGGGAGGGAGAGTTGATCAAGATCTTCTAGGGGTAGGTTGGCCGTGAGACCCCGTAATTCCTCTGGGCCGAAGAGGGTTTTCTTTGAAGAAGTTAGGAAAGAGGAGGTGGGTAAACCCGAGGTGTGTGGCATATCCAACGCCGGGTTGAGTAGGGCCATTGCCGAGGTGAATTCGGGTGGAGAGAGGGTGGGGAGGGCAAGAGGAGTTCGGGAGCTTGCGGAAATGAGGGTTGTTGAACGGGTTGTTGTGACGGTTGCTTGAAGGAAGAGGGGGCTAAAAAGGTTGCTGATGGTCGAAGGGCCCACTGAGGAGGTGATCGGAGCCGGGTTGCACAAAGTAGGTGGCTCGGATGGCCCGTTGGTAGAGCCCGTGGCTCCAATAATCTCCATGGCTGTGGCCGTACTTTGAAAGGGACTAGTTGTCGACGTGGATGGGGGGAGGGCAGCCATGTTGCTGGGGAAGACAAGGCCAAGGCGTTTGGGAGCCGCACAGGACCAGCGGCTTCAACGTCGAAGCTGTAGTTGCAAATTCCAGAGAAGGTAGCCGAGGTTGCGGTGAAGGCTGCTGCTGTCGCCGCTAGAGAGGGACTACTACTGACGTTTAGAAGTCTCTGCAGGCTAGCATGGTGAATACCTTAGCCCAGATCGTCACCCCATGCAGATGATCTCAGCAAGGAGGCTCGCGAGGCGGGTGGTCGTCTGCAGAGCAACCTTCACTCCGGTGGAGAGCAGAGCGTCCGAGTGAACTAGAGAATTCGAGAGCCGAGGGCCAGGGAGGCGCTGTAAGCTGAGGTGCAAGCTCTCGTGCACAGAGGAACCACAGTAAGGAAGCTAGCTTGGAGGGTGGCGGTGTGCAGAGAAAGCACTCTTCTGCGAGAATAGCATCCGATCGGGTGTCCGTTGAGCTGCGAAGCTCTGAGGGCATGAGCAGTAGCAACAAAGCTGGTGAGACTGAGTGTAGTCGTGGGTATAGAACGTCGGTGATTGAGTGTAGTCTCGTAGGTGCAGAACGCCGGTGATTGAGTGTAGTCTCGTAGGTACAGAACGCCAGTGATTGAGTGTAGTCTCGTAGGTGCAAAACGCAGGTGTGCAGAGAAAGCACTCTTTTGCGAGGCTAGTATCCGACCGGGTGTTCGTTAAGCTGCGAAGCTCTGAGGGCAAGAGCAGTAGTAGCAACGCGGGTAAGTGAGTGTAGTCGCGGCTTTGAGAAGTACTAAGGGTTCACACACACACGGTTTTTAGAGTCGGGTTAAGTAGAAAGGTGTGCTTGGATGGAAAGTGAGAGGCAAAATGCTGAGCTTCACGGAGTGCAAAAACACTCTTGAAAACTATAACGGTAGCCTAATAGACTACTCACAAACTTAGCGAGCAAAAGTAAGCAATTTTGCCAAACGTGGAAGAGGTGAGAGAAATGGAGAGCCAAAAAGTGGAAGGGAGGAGGGAAGGGGGGATTTTATGCAAATAGGTTAACACCAAACGCGTTTCGCATTAAGCTCATCAATGGTGTAACCCATACAAGAGGTGTAGGAGGGTTTAAATAGGCATCCAATAGAGAGCGGGGTGAAGGGTTTCCCAAGGGAACAAGTACAGGGCATAAAGAGGAGGAGGCCTCTTCACTAGGGGAGAATTAACTCTTTAATGGGGTAGGACAAAAAAAGGGGAGGTTAAAAGAGTTGTCCCTGATTTTTTGGCCGTGAAAATTTTGGTTTCCACCGAGTGATTTTTATTTCCGGCGAGTGATTTTCCTTCACGCACGATGGCGTCTCCTCATAATGGGGGCCTTACAAATGTGCGCTTTTACCACAGAAAATTACAAGGGGTAAATCAGGCTCCATACTTAACACTCTTTGCCTCCATCTTTCTTTGTGCTTCTCTCTTAGCTTCCTTTTTCTTTTGCCTCTCTTCATTTCTCTTCAATCTCTTGGCTTCCTGTGCTTTTGAAACGAGATCACCTAGTATTACCTTGATCACTTGGTATTACCTTGATTACTTTTGGTTTGATTTGTGGGCCAAATCTCCACTGTGTAGTTGTGGTGGTTGCTTGAGCACCAGGTGCTATGACAACATGCGAGACTTGTTGATTTAGCAGCGGACCCCGATATTCTTCTTTACTTGTTCGTGTTTCTTGTGTGGCTCTCTGTAGAGATGAGATTGATGGGGGATCCAGAAGAGGTGTGCGGTTGGCATGATTTGATGGTTCTAGATCACCAAAAATCTGTTGCATAGTGGTTTGATACTCTAAATTCGAAGGTTGGGAAGGATGTTGAGCATCTAGACTAGGTTGTGGTGTTGGGTAATCCACATGTGGTTGAGGTTGTGAATTTGAAGCGGTGGATTCAACATGAGCTCTTGGTTGCAGATTTACTGTGATGTGAGTGGTGATGGTGGGATTGAGTGGTGTGCTCTTGTGTATCATCCATGTGGTGCAAGATATGAGTGCATGCTTGTCTGGGTTCAAGAGGATCTCCTAGAACATGCAAATGAGAAATGAACTAGAAGTTGTAAGTTTTGACTTATATAGCACTTAAAGTTATAATTTTTTAAAAAAACTTAATAAACTAATAAATTTAAGAAAAAACTCCAAAATAGATGAAATTTCATGCATAGAAGCACTAATTGTGCTGTCAAAAAATCACTTGGCATTACAATGCATGTTTACAATAGGAATGGTTAGTGTCAAAAATTTATCAATTTTCTACCCAATGCTTGCCATTTCGTCTTCTTGTCTCCAACCATCGCCAAAAATGACCTTTTGCACTTAGAGAATGATATGATTGTGATCGCCTCACATTAACCACTTTCACTATTCTACATTTTAGATTTTTTTGCACTCTAGTCTTCTTCCTCTCTCTCCGCGCTAAAACTCTATTGAGCCAGTTGAACATATCATGTAGGGAATTTCTCCTCTTCCTTCCACCTCCATGACGTTGCTACACACATGTTGAGAACCTTGTTTTTTTGTGACAACTCTCTGTTCGCATCAATTTTTCACATAGCGGTGTGTAGAATCAATTTGGGTCATCTTAAAATTTATCGCAAGTCATTTTTCAAGATTCCTTCCAAGCTTTAAAGTGCCCCAATTTGATTTATGCTATTCAAGTTACGACTAGTTCTCTACAGGGTTATGGCTATGGCAGCGTAGTGGCAAATTGTGTGCAAACAGATTGGGAGGGCATGCATCTATGGATTGTGGAGTTGATGTTGAAGTTGTGGATTTGTGGTGTTTAATTGCGAAAGGGGAGGCGCTTATCTTGATATGCATTGGTCAGCGTGTGCTGAAAATCCATGCTTTGACAGGGTTTTGTTCCTATTTTGCTATGGTCCTTTGGGTGGGCGCGTGCTTTTAAATTGCCAAGGGAGCATAGGCCTTTTGGTTGGGGTATTCTAAGAGTGGTTTTGGTATACTTTTTGGTGCTGAGATTGAGATTTGAATGCTGGTGCACCCAATCTGTGTCTACCCATGGAAGTGCCAATAGCAGTGGTGTGGAAATTAGTAGCCTGATGGGGAAATGCTTGAGGAGGTGCTAGAAGCAGAGAACAAAAGATCTTGTTGTGAAGTGTATGCCAAATGTGATAGTTAGAAAATCAAGCTCTTGATGCTCACTATCATTCAAGCTTTATAGACTTGCATTTGAAGCCCTTGGCGGAAGAGTATGCCATATGGAAGCAATTAGTCAATCATTGCCCAATGGTTTTGGAGCTATGATGTGTATGCAGAGAGCTACTCCATTCTAATGATCTTGAAGCTCTTTGGATACCTAGAAGGCTAGCAAGCCTATGATTGGAGGCCATGTCGAGAAGTTGCAGTGCAAGGTTGTCGACACTCATGATGGTGGTGCTCTTCCCAATGTGTGGAGCCTCGGAGTCGAAGGCATTTGGAGAAAGGAATTGAGGGGTGACAAATTGGAGCTGTTTTGACATCAACTATCAAGCACAATCAAGGGCATGGGAGTGGAGTTAAATTTAGTCGTTGCGGCAACTGAAGTCATTGGGAGCGTATGAAAGTAGGCCACACAGGGATTTGTTTTAAGAAGGTAAAGCTAGAAGTTGGCTTGGGGTTGAAAAAAAAACGAATTCTACTACATGGTAAGGTTGCCAAACTGCGTGACAAGCGCAGTTCTTGCATGGAAAGGAGCTCGAAAGAGGCCAGTTGGATAGAGGTTGCAGACTTGGGTGTCATAGTGCAGTAGAAAAGGGGCCAGCACTGCAGTTGCATGGAAGCCAGACCAGTTACAGAGGAGGTGACCACTAGTGATATCGCTAGTGGCCAAAGAGGGGCAGGAGGGAGCTGCATGTAGGGGGGGTAGCCCGTGGATGGTGAGAGGGCCGACAAGGGCCAAGGACCATAGAAGGACCTCTAGTTGCAGGCTTGAGGAAGCGTCATCTGGTGGAGGTCTACAGAGGTTATGACCAGCACATGGAGCAGGAAGGTGCCAAGGGCTGCAATTGAAAAGGGTTGAGGGACTGTGGTTTGGGAGGGCCGTCAGGGCTTGAAGAGCATAGCATGGCATGAGGGGCAGAGCTGGAGTCGTCCGCATGGCTGACATTGAGTAGAAGGGAGCTGAGGAGGGTAGTTGCAGGTATTGGCCGCCTGAGTAAGGGGTGGTTGTGAGCAGTACCCCAAAGGGGAATTGTGGTCAAAGCTGCATGATGAGATCTGCACGTGCAAGAGAGGCCACAACAAGATTTGATAGCACAGGGAATAAGGCCGCTTGGAGCTGTTGAGGGTTGTCGTGAGCAAGCCAAGAAGAGCCAAGTAGCACGTAGAGCAGAGCTGAAAGTGGAAGTTTGTGGCAAGGAGCGCGAACATTAGGTCGAGTAGAGCTGAAAGTGGAAGTCTATGGCAAGGAGCGCCAACATTATTAACAGCTTTGAAGTACCACCACTGTGCACTCTTTTTCGAGACATTTTGTCTTTATATTAATTTGATCTTTTCCGAAACCAATGTTCGCTTTCCCTCTTGCTTTTGTGTTCAATGGTGCATTGGTGCATGTGTGCTTTTAGTCGGTGTTGAGTGAGCAAGTGCTCCTTATATGGTTGTGGTGGATATCTTGAGTATGACAGCTAGCGTGAAGGTTTGAGTCTGCCAATGATCTTGTGGTGTCTATGGGTATTGAGACTACTTATATGTGAGTGTATGGTGCTATCAAGGGTCAGAGGTCAAGGTAATTGATTGCATGATTTGCGGTCGGGTGTATAGCGGGTTGGTTGGGTTCGGGCAAGGGAAATAGCCGTTTGCAGATTGTGTATCGAGGTGTGTTTTTTGCGAGGAGATAGGGGTGCTGTGGGCTATAGAGAGGCATTCAGATTATGTGCTAGTGGTTTTCTCATTTTCCCCTTTCCAACGCTCTTGGGCTATAAAGCTATAGAGGTGTTCTACTTTTTCTTTTGCCCAACAACGTGTATTTTTGAAGTATAATGATTTTTCTTGATAGTGTGAGTGCTCTATTTCTTGGCTATTCCAAATGCCTAATGAACCATAGGTGTTGAGAAAAAAATGCACCATGTGCAAAAAGAATGTGCGAAAAAAAACAGACTTTAGTTCAAACACAGATACATTTCAACTCTAGAGGCCAAGTGTTCAACCCACCATGTAATGTGTTATGTGTGTTTCCTTCCCATCATCAACCATTTCTATTGTGAAACTATTGATTACAAACTTCAAGGTGGATATCTCATCAGAGGTTAGAAAATATCAGCAATAGATTGCAACACATGAGCGTGATTAATTCCAAGGTTTGCTTTGTGACCTTTGTAGGTGGTAACATCATACATTTTTTTCCACAATTGAAACTCCGTGGGACTTTGGGAGTCAGAATAGTTAGAAAGCAAATGACTAGAGTTACTACCACCCATACATATTCTATTAGGGAAATCCTGTGTACTTCTAGGTCCCTTCTTGTCCTCCTTTGATAGCTCAATTGCACCATCATGGAGACCAACACTCGATAGAATGGGCTCGAGTTCTCTTATGAACTCTTTCCTTCTTTTTGCAAGCTCTCATTTTGGAGAGAGAGTACAGTGAGAGAATGTGAGAAATTTGCTTTTTTGGTAGGGGAGGCTGAAAAGTGCTTCCTTTAATTAGATCTAAGTGAGAGAGAGTGGCATATATGTAAGAGAGAGAGGACAAGGGTGGAAAAAAGACAATTTAAAATTTAGAATTAGATATTATAAAATTTAGTTACCTGCCTCTCTTTGGGTTAAAATAGTCTATTTTCAAAAGCAAAATATAGAAATGGCATTTTTAAAAAATCCCAACATAGGCCTTTTTGCCCACTGTTTTAGGCTTGGTCAAACATGGCTTAAGCTTTAAGCATTTCCTTAAACTGCCCAATAAAGAGGCCCTCCTATACCCCCTTCACTTCCTCGTGTACATAGGACCTTCCTTGCACCATGAGAGCATTGGAACCCTCGGTTGTTTCCATGTTTCTTCTATTATCCTCTTTGTCAACAACTGGCCTTCCACATTTTCACTTGTGAGACAATTAGCAGGGGTAGAATCACTAAGAGCTATCCAAAACTTGTCCCAAATCTCTATCATATGACTAGCAAGAACATACCCTTCACAAAGTCTTCAAAAGATATACCTTGTATTGATAGTTGAGTGAAAATGGTATTAAAGTCATTAAGATGATTGGAAATCGGTCTCCCTTCCCTCACTAAAAAAACCCAGCTGCTTCATCCAATAAACTATTCAGCTATATTTATGCTTTCTAGATATATATAACCCCTAGGTTCTCTCTATATATCATTTTAGAAAGAGAATGGGGGTCTAAGAGAGCCTCTTTATTTGGCAGTTTAAGAAAGTCAAGCCTTTCGTATTAAGAAAGCAATCAAAGGAAAGTTTTTGATTTCAAACAAGCAAAATGGCTAGTTTATTTGAATTTAAATTTCCTCCCAAAAGGAATTTCAAATTTCAACGGTTAAAACCATATCATGTAACATATCTACAGAAAGAGCTCAGCATCTGATTGCAAATCTATATTCTCCTCTCAAATGTGAGATCATATGTAGGAGTTATAGAAGGCCAAAAATCATAAAATTGTTCACCTTCTTTTTGGGGAAAAAGTCCATCCTTTGATCACTCTTACGCCTCTCTTATACACCCACCATTTTTGCACACATGACATGCACTTATTTGTAATCAAAATGTTAATCACCTCCATAATCTTATGGAAAATAAAGAGGCCTTCTAGACCCCATCCTCTTCCTACTGTGCATCTAGTGTGAGTATTCTACACACTTTGGGATTGTAGCCTTTGCATATCATCCTTCTACTCTTCTCTTTATTTGTCTTCTCAACATGTTGAAGTTGCTCTATAAATAACGCCTAGGTCCCCTCTATATATATGCATCTTGTGTAAGTATTCTACCCACTTTGGGGTTGCGATTTGTGTGTTTCGTCTCTCTCTTCTTCTATTTCTCTATCTTCTCAACATAACTTGGAAAGTAGCACTCTACTTCTTATACAAGTCATATAACTTCTGCCATAGGTCATAATAGGAGACCTTATTCTTGACGGTGAAGTACACTAACTTAGAGAGGGTTAACATGATAGTGGACTTGGCTAGCTCATCTAAGTCAAGACATACATCCCATGCGATACCTTCTAGTTTGACTCCTTTCAACTTAATGGGTTAAGGTCGCTAGTGATTTCTATCACGTGGTCAACACGTTCTAATCCAATGTTTGTGATCAAATTAATTGTATCAAAGAAATGAGTGCATTTAGACTAAAAGAAGGTTCTTTTGCGAATGATTATGTGACAAACCATTATTTTAGTGTTGTTCTTTGGTTAGCATCATTCCTCACAAGTTCTCTTATGTCGGTCGTGTCTTGAAAGGTCACAATGTTTTGCATGGGAAGGCGGACATGCAATCTTTGTATCGATGGCTTTCCACAGTGCATGTCAAAACCAAATATCCTCCATACCGTCTCAGATGAGGACACATGGCGTGCATCAATGTAGTTTTTATTCTCGTCAACAATACCTTCCCCACTTTGCCCTTGATATAAATTCTTTTACAAATAATTCACAACACTAATTGTAGAGCACACTTCAACATTGATGTGTGCTTTATATCTCATTGAAAGAAATGGATTGTAAGTCACCACCCATCGATCATCTAAATTCTTTCCCTTTATTCTTACAAACTTTCCATCATCCCATCTCATGTACGTGGGATACCCATTGCTATCAAGCATCATGGAAACACAAAATTTTTGAGTGTAATTGAAACTACACTTTCCTTCTCTCATTCATGGACATTAGGGGTACTCAATGCCACATGGGCAATGTACATTAGAGCGACATATTATCACATATAGCTCAGGGAAGGATTGATTATCGAGAAGTTTTGCACAAACCAATCTATCATATCAGCTAATTCCACATGCTTAAATATGCTTACAAGAATCAATAGAATAGGTCCATGGGGTAACCCTCTCTTCTAAAACTTGATTACGAATACATGGCCTACTACATCTCCAAACACTAACCTTTTAGTCAATAGAGACATCATATCCCTAAACCTTTGGTAGAATACTTTGCTCACCAAATCCGGACAATTTGAAGTATCTTGTCGAGACAATAATGCATCTTGTATCTCACTCCAGTGTGGATTACAAGTGAATGTTATGAATAAATCAGGTTTTCCTTTCTTTTGCACTATAGGCATAGAGTCCTGATACAATTGATGCATATATCTTGGCCCTCCTGGTCTGGTGAGAGCTCTTGAGGTGTGTGGCTATGGAGTGCTTGAGATTCTCCTTGCTCATGAGACTTGATTAACACTAATCAATGATTCATTCTCTTTCACTATGCCTCTCTCATGCTTCTTATGATTGCGTATGATGCTTAGATTAACTAGATTAAAAAATTAGGTTAATCCCTCTCTAATCTTGTGTGATTACCCTCTTTTGCTTGTGTGTACATGTAGGTTTGATTGGAGTGTGGTGCTCGATAGATCTATGTGTGTGTCTTGCCATTAGTGTGTTGCATGATAGGATTA
The DNA here is from genome assembly GCF_014529385.1 of Adiantum capillus-veneris. Lineage (NCBI taxonomy): Eukaryota > Viridiplantae > Streptophyta > Polypodiopsida > Polypodiales > Pteridaceae > Adiantum > Adiantum capillus-veneris. The sequence goes on from NC_140939.1 coordinate 123,344,793, forward strand.
GTGTTGTTGCGTCTTGCAATCGTAGTGTGTGTGATTGTCTTGATTAAATGTGAAGAGAAGAGGATGTGGAGATTTCCCTTCATTGAGGCTTAGCTCCTCCATAGGCCAAGAAGCTCACCTCATAGAGTTAACCATTTGTGTTGCCACGATTAGCTCACTAACCGTGTGAGTGTTTCTATGCCGGGTAACACATCCCTCTGGATTGATAATTTTGTTGGTCATTGGAGCTATTGCAACGATGGGACCCTCAACATTTGGTGCCGTTGCTGGGGACGATGGTCTACGCTAGTGTAATTGTGGCATAATCGAATGCGTTTCCTCACTAATTTCACTTGTGTGTTTGTGTTTTTGTGGATTTTGAATGTGTGTGCATGAAGCATTGTGTTCATAATTCCCTCATGTGTAACCGTATCTTGCCAATTGTGTGCTTACACACTCTAATTTCTCACTAACCCCTTGATAATTTGATTAATTTTTGCTAATTTACTAATTTGCTATGAAGGATTGAAGCATTCGACCATTCAATTGATACTCAATGGAAAGGTAATTTAGGTGGTATTCTCAACCTCCCTAAAATCTAAGGATGTCTAGAATTGTGTAGAGATCCCACCATGATGCAATGTATTGCTATGCTATGTTGATGCAATGCAATGTTGATGTTATGGATTGAAAATTTTACGATTATTCATTCTCATGCCGTCATAATGCCGACATTTTCAAGATTTGGTGGCGCATGAATTTGACAAGTTTCAATTGCTAATTGATGATTGTGGATTGCTAGTTGGGTGCCTAATTGAGTTAATTGCATGCTTAGATGGTCAATTTCAAGTGTGTGTGCACTAAAATCAAGTGTGTGTGCATTTCTAATGGAGTGTGTGTATGCCTAATTTTAGGTGTGTGTGCAGTATTTTGCCCATGTTTGTGCACCTAAAAGTTAATGTGTGCGTTATGATTTTTCAATCGTGATGATTGATTTGTGTTATGCTCATGCCCAACTAATGATTTGTGAAGTCACATTGCAAATTCGACAAGTTTAACCCTTTTGTGTGTGCACCTAAAGATTGGTAAAAACTGCCAATTTTTTAGTGTGTGTGTGTGTTTAAAAAAGTGTTTAATTTGCATGGTTAATTCAATGTTTTGATTGCATAATTGATGTGTGTAATGATTAATTTTTGTGTTTTTGTGCTCAAAACAGGGATTTACACACTCTAATTGCGTCAATTTTTTATCTAAGTTTGTCGATAATTTTGCTGGTTTAATTGCCTAGTCTTGATTTTATTGATGAAATTAATTGGCAATTGAATTGATGTGATTTGTGTGATTTTATTTGGCTGCACTGTTCTCCAATGTGTGGAGAATTTGTAGAATTTTTCTGGGTAGTTTACGTATAAGTTTACAAATTTTTGTTAATTATTTGCTATTTTTGCATTAATTTTTGGTTAATTCCATAAAAAATTGATAGTTTACGATCTTTATGAGCTATTTTGTGTGTGTGTGTGTGTGTGTGTGTGTGTGTGTAATTACAGCATCATTTTGTTTGTATTGTGCCCTTCGTGGTCAAGTTTTGACCGTTTCGCTATTTTCGGGGGCCGGGTTGTATTTGTGTTGTAAATTGCATTTTTGAAACATCTACTATTTTCGATGTGCTTTTGCGTGTCGAAATATTTGGTTGTGAATGTCGGTGATTTTCTAAAATTCCTAGAATTTTTTGGATTTTTTTGGCAAATTTTGAGATTTTCTGGTTAAATTTATCTCCAATAAAAAACTCCAATGAAAAATCACAAAAACCCAAAATAAAAAATCCAATAAAAAAGAATAAAAAAACACCAAAAAAGAAAAAGAACTCATTAAAATAGAAAAGAGATTTAAAAATTCACAAAAATAGAAAAACATAGAAAATCCACAAAAAAAACTCATAGAAAATCATTAAAAATTAAAAAAATCCATAGATAATTCACAGAATAATCATCAATTGCCCAAAAAATCTCAATAATTTAAAAAAAATCATAAAACCTTCAAAAATTTCATAAAAACTCAGAAAAATTAGTAAATTCACAAAAAATTTCATAAAGAATCAAAACTCTTCCAAAAAAATCATAAAAATACTAAAAATTTTAGAAAATTCAAAATTTTACAAAAATTTTAGAAAAGTAAAAAGAAAGTCGTCGAAAGTGCCAGAAAAAGATAGAAAGAGCCAAAACGAGCCCGAAAAAAAGTCAAAAGAAGAAAAGCCAAAAAAATTACGCACCTCAAAGTGAACTAGAGATCAACCGAAAAAAGATGAAATCGACCAACTCGAAGCAGTTGAGCGGTAGGAAAATTTTCAAATTGTGCATGCTACAAATTGGCTAGTGCAAGCAATTGCGCTGCAAATTAGCTTCTAATTGGACGAACATGCACAAATCACAGTGGATTGCAGATTAATTTGTTAAAGGCCAATTTTTCATCGTTTCAAAAAGTTGAAATTAATTTTGAAACTGTCAAGCTAGAGCTAATCAACTCTTGTGAGTTTGAAGAGCAGTCAACTGCAAAAGTGCTTTGGCTAAAGATGTTAATCAAAACCAAGTAGGAGAAATTTTGCTAATCAACACTAGTATCTGCTAAGGGACAGTTTTTACAGAACCAGTCAACATGGACTCAAATCGAGCCGAGAGTTTAAGTACAACAAAGCAAGCCAGTAGCAGTGGTAACACGTGCACAACTGCACAAGAGCAGCTTCTACAACTATATGGCTACAATGGAGATAAATTTTTGTACACAGATCAGAAGGCCATAGATACTTGATGAGCAGTAAAAGCAGCACAGGAGCCAAGATCCTATTGATCAAAGTAAAGCCAGATTCAGAGAAATCCCAGATGTTCATAGACTTCAGTGGAGCCAGGTATTGCAAGCTCAAAGATGAAGTGCAGATAGAAGTTCAGAAAGTCAGCCCAAGTGGTTATCCAAAAATCTGCACAAGCCAGCAAAGCGTCCATTAGTGCATATGCAATCAGGATCATTGTACATGGATTACAGTGGTCATATCTATAGTCCAGAATCGGAATTGCAAGATGCAACAGATCAACCAATAGAAGCCATTCTAATTGGGGAACCAAACCAAAGACGGTACAAAGGTCAAGATGGAGCAGTCTACAGCTTGATGCTCAGTGTTTTAAAAGAAGATGCCGACAATTTGGCCAACACAGAAACAGAAGCTTCTCAACTAGAGTTTGACATGATAGAACTAAATGAAATACCACCAATCATGGCATATTGCTTAGATTGTGGACGAAAAGATGGACATTTTTTTGAAGATTGTCCAAGAAATCCAGACAACAGGGACACATCAACGGCCAACAAGCAAGACACAAAGAAAATTGGAGAATCTCGATGTAAGTGCATTTAACTTGTCACTTTTAATGAAATCAAATGATTCTGCATTACCATTAGAAGCACCAATAAAAGTACTGCAAGTTCAAAATCAACATAAAGATGCACAGACACCTGAAAAGCTTAAAATTGATTCTTGGAACAACAAATTCTTGCATGAATTTAGTAAAGGTGTCGAGATATCACCAAAGGTTGGAAAGATTGTTAGGTTTGAAAATGATTCTGCATCCATTACCACAAGTGTGCAATCATTCATGAGTCTAAGGGACATATTAAACAGAATGATGTTAGCATTGTATGGTACGCATAATTCATATGCACACTATGTAGATCAAAAAGGGAAACTGTACAAAAAGTATCAATCAATGTTTGAACGGCCCACATACCAGCTCATAGAAGTACATCCAATGATAGATCAGAAAGGATGGTTCATTTTGGAGGAAAGAATCTATTATAGCCCATCCTCTTTAGAGCTGAAAAATATTAACCGAGTGAACCCAGAAATTTGTTCAGAGCCAAACTCTCCTCCATCAGAAATCAAGCGTTGATGTTGTGACCAAACGAGGATATACTTTGACCAAACAATCGTAGATATATACGAGAGTATAGAATCTATGATGCCTTGGATCTTGAAACCACAAAGGCTTATATCATAGGAGACCCATGGGATAGACAATAGTTAATGCTATCTACAGCTTGACTTGGGGAATAATTTGTCATGTTTCACAAAGATACATAGGAAACTATGTAGAAGGTTTACACATGCCAAATGTCAACAGTGCTACCCAAAGTGTACCTTCACAGTCCCAAAAGGTGAGACTAAATCAGAGCCAAACAATTTTGAACTCTTACAATGGAACAAGCTATAGTAATCACCCTAGGAAGGGGGGAGCTGTAAATCCATCAAGCTCAACTTATGTACCAGGAAATGCTACACTAGTTAGAAGCCCTAGAGCTTCTAGCCAACAGACCTCTTCAAGATAGAAACCATTGAAAGATCATATGGTTGTTTGAAGTTTTCAATTGACCCAGATTCCCTCAAAATTTACAGACAAATACTTCTATGAAGATCATCGGGGACAACAATTTCAGTTGATCTCCACAAGTCAAAGTCAAAATCCGACAAGTCCAATAGTGTTCAAACAGTTACATGTGATCAAGCTCACATATGCATATCAAGATGCACATGGTAACGAATATCAGCAAGATCAGGATCTTGTATAAACCCCTATGGATGGTACGATCGAAGTTAAAAACTATCTGAAGATGATGCAAAGCCTCAAGCTGCCAGAACAGGTGGCACAAAAGTCAAAGTCAATGGGCGCTAAAGTCCAAAAAGCTACACAAAGGTCAGCACCAAAATTTCCTCCAAAGAGACAGATTTTGCCAGAAAGTACAATGGATCTATTAAGATCAAAGGTTACTTAGATGCAGGAAGACAATGCTCAACAATTGCAAAAAATTGCACTATCACAGCCAATGGAGTCAACATCAATTGAAACAGGTGATCAAAGCAAAGAAAATACAGATTAAGCTCAACAAAAGGATGCTACCACAGCAAAAGCAGCCAATTCAGATAAAAATCCTGAGAATATCAAGTGCAACATCACCAGTGAAAACGAAGAAAAGCTATCAAGTGAAGTAAAGCTAGATTTTCAGTTGGACAAGAACCTCACGTCTTTTTGCACTTGGAAAAGATGTGGCCAACCACAGCTAGAAGATGCTCTTGAATTTGTGAGCATATTAAGAGACAAACGAGTAGAATGATGGGGAATCATCTCCACCACCATTGAAGTAATTTCATAGATCATCACAGCCCAATTCCACATGATCATAGCAAAGGATATGCCAACCGACATCATAATGGGAATGCCAATGGCCCAGAAGATGTTAGAGATACAGTATTCAAACATGACGGACTCATCACAGACAACCAAGAATGAAGATCAACAATGGTCATCCGCGAACGACAGCACAAAGTCCTCAAGCACATTTCAAATGGAGATTGATATCAAAGCAGATCTTATTGAAGACGATTCATCTCCATCAATCAGAACTTCAGAAGAGCTTGAAGCAAATCAGGCAATAACAAGTGGAGATCAAACAGAGTAAAGAGAAACCACGAAAGCAATTGAGCAAAAAATACCACCAAAGCCAGAAGTTAAGAAGAACAAGGGTGCAAAAAACTAGGAACTCCAAAGATTAATCACTCATTACCAAGTGAATCAGCTGATGAAAGTCAGATTACAACAAAAAGTCTCAAGCCACCCTCCATAGAGACACAGTTAGATCAAGATGAGACCAAGGCAAATGCAGGACAAAGATCTTCAATAGACCCAGCAATGAGAATAGCTATAGTCCTCAGTAGTGTAGCTAGAGCAAGTATCAAATGCAATGCTCTATTGGATAAAGAAGCGAAGTGCATTATGATTGCAGGCAACATTCAGAGTACTCTAGAGATTACTCAGGGCAAGCCATATAATAGTGGAATCATGTGTAAGGCTACAAGTAAAAAAGAAATGGTTGCTACTCTTAGGATCCAACAACATGAAGAACAGGTAAAGTTTCAGGTGAAGCCTTCAAAGGAAATGCTTGCAGATGTCATCCTTGGACATAAATCGCTAGATCAACACAAGGCCTACAAAGAAGATACAATGCTAATACTCTCTTCTCCAAGAAGTAGCCAGCAGCAGAGACAGGTACCGTTAATGCTAAATTCAGAGTTGCAAAAGTCACAAGAAACAAAGACAAATCTTGCAGACAAAGGTAAAGCTAAAGTGGAACTTCCATCGACTAGCAAAGATGGTGTGACATCGTATGCCTCTACATCAAAGAAACCTCATGGATCAGCTTCTTCAAGCAAGTCAGGCTTTCAAAATTTCAAGTCAATTGCTGACCCAACTGAAACCTGTAAGGAGACATCCAGAAAAGTAAAGATATTTCAGCCAAAGTACTCAAGAAAGCAAAGGCAAGTCAATCAAGTGTTTGTTAAGAGCAGTTTAGTCAAAGTCAATGATCCAGTTTGGATTAAAGATATGAAATCAACATAGAAAAACAAACACATTGGATGGATAGCATCACAATGGAGCTTAAAGGAACAAGAGTACTATGGAGGTATCATACAGATATGGGTACCAAAACTGCTGGTTAGGGCATATGAAGTAACTTCAAGTCCCTCCCAAGAAAGAAGGCCCACAAGGTATCAACCTTGACAATATCCTAGATACCTAAGAAGCAGGTCTACAACATAACACAATCGAAAGATGCTAAAGTCTACCACAACTCTCAAGAGGAAATAGAACAAAGATGGATCTCAAAGAATGTTCCTCTTGGACAAGGATTTCACACAGGTTATACAAAGATTTGGCTACTAGTCAACCATAAGCCAATGGCAACTACGCCAGACCTGCATGAAGATCTCAAGAGCTCAACAAAGCCAACAATGGAGATACAAAGGTCATCAAGAGATTTGGATTCCCAAATCTTCCAATTCTTTGAGTCAAAATCCAAATGCCGACAGTGAACAGAGGCCTACAACAACATCAAAGACTTCTTACAACATGCCCAATTGGAGAATCAAACAGATTATGGTGCCTTTACAGTCAAAGAAAGACGACCCAACCAACAATGAAAATTCGAAGATGATAAAACATGTATGGCAAAAGAAACCTTCAATGAGAACTTGGTCCTTTACTAATCCTTTTCCTGAGGATTCAAGCTTACTTTTACCTGAAGAAATGTTTGTAGTAAGCACAAGAATGTAAAAAGTCAAGTCTCCAGGGTGCAAAAAACACTCTTTGGCATAGTCAGAGTCGGGCTGCTGAGCCATAAAATGAGCAAATCATTAGTCCCAAAGATTCAAGTCATATTAAACTCTTTGCTAAGAGTCGTAGTTATTAGGCTTACGCTTAAGCTGGAAGAGTTGAGCATATCTAAGTCTTGTAGCTCATGCTGGATGAGATGAGCAGAAGAGTCGAAGTCTATTAACTTACTATTGGTGGAGTGTCGTAGAGTCCAACACTCACGCACAGTGCATAGTAATATGAGAGCACATATCCTCGTCAACACAAACCATTCTTAACACTAGAATGGTAACCTAACAGGACATAAAAGTGTCCTTTCAGGGTTTTGGGAAAAAATTCCAAAACCATAGTAGATCCACTCATTTTGAAAAATCCTTTCGTGAGCTTATAGTTCAATAACTACTACATATGGAAAAAATGAGAAACTTGCAATTTTTCTCATCCCTTGGTCACTACAAGCCTCCAAAGTTAATGGACCAGTGCATTTTGCCCAAAACAACAATTTCTTACGGTTGATTGCATATAAATAAGACTAGGGATTTTTGTAGGACATGAGATAAAATGCCCCGTTAACTTCAATGGGTTGGTGACCAAAACAAATGGTTGCTTTTACCTCACTAACTTTTTTTTGGTATAAAAAAATAGGTACAAAAACGTTGCATTTTTTCCATTCTGCGGACCTATCATCAAAGTTTCTATAGTCACGCTCAATACAAATACTAAATACATGTTTTCTTAGTTTCCTTTGGGCCTTTGGATTCAAAAGGAGCCATGGAGCATGTCAAAAGGATAATGGATCTCTTACAATTGGAACCTTGGGGGCAATGATAAAGTGCTAAATACAGCAAACATGAAAAAACTAGGTTTAGCATTATGACCTCTAGAAACCCATAAAAACTACTCAATATCTAGCCAAGTTTGTAGTCTATGATCAGATATGGTTACTACCTACAAAATACGCACAATTGGCCTAAGAAACTAGCAATATTGATAAAGTTATACTTTCTACTCTAAAATGTATCGTATTCTTCAACAACAATCAAAAAACTCAACCATCATCATATACTATGCTATATAGAATATTAGGTCCCCCAAAACTCAAGGAAGATTAGCTTTATGTTATACATTACACTTACACAATCAAAATTGAACTTGGATATCAAGAAAGCCACCAAAAAAATCATAAAAGTGCTAATTTTTGGCCAAAAAACAAGATTATGCAATTCTTATAAATTGGTCATAACTTTCAATTTTAACACTTAGCTCTCCCTACAAGCATCAAAACATGTTGAGAACTATGAAGGCCTAACCTCTAGCCATCTAAACCTCACCAACATGAAGTTTAGAGTGGTATAGTTGCCAAAAATTGAAAAAAGGCCAAAAACAGGACCCGTTTTTTCACACAGTTTAGGTTCAAAAATGTTGTGCAAGAGTAAGGTTAATGGTGAGATCGATACTCAAAAAAAAATGCTATGTTTTTTTCAGCTCATAAGACAACTTTGTGGATATATAGCACATAGAAATTCATTTTCATACTCTTCAAATAATTCAAGCAAAATGGTCACTTAACAGGACACAAAAGTGTCCAAGGACATAAAAGTGTCCTGTTATACCATTCTAGTGTTAAAGGGGTGCCAGCTTGCAAAGCCATGTCATATGCTTTTATAGCTACACCATCTCTCTGAAGAACCCCTCAAAATCTTTCTTGCACAACATATTGTTTTCCATGCATTTTCGTGTATGCATAAATAGGATGTCCCATCATCGGACATATGTATTAAACACTTTTTTTTTCTTTCACCTATGCACCTTGATTGGACTACAACAGGAAAACCAATGTTCCATCATGCTACCCTTTCATATTTGCTACCTTTTTAATTCCATATCTATCAGCAAATAATCCCTTGAGTACTTTATTATTTCCAATGCTAATAAGTACTCCAATAATGCGCATATCCCAAAGGTACTTTTTCCCACTGGGTTTTTTTCCTTTGGTCATCCAGGTATTAGACCCTAATTTAGAACCTCATCATTCTACTTCCCTTGTACATACTTTTCATAAATAAACAGCAGCCTCATCATTTTGCTATTACAACGGACAAATGCAACATCATGGCTCACATCAGACATTTTGGACCAACCAAGAAGCTGTAGCAAATTGAAAGTCATCAACAAATTCAATGACAAATGAAGACAATCAGCCCATCAGCAACCAATAAAAAACCTTCCACAGCCTCCAAGGACACTTTTCAACAGTGCCCGAGGACGGGCACTAAAATCGGAAGGGGGGAATGGTAACTGAGTCAACGTCAGTTAACAGAAGCTGCTAAAGACCAAAGACGTACGAATGCACATCGAAGATCAAAGTGAAGAAGCAATAAAGATTGGAGTTACACATTTTCCACGTTTTCCCAAAATGGTCACATATTGTAAATTCCCAATTTATTTCAAGCCATTGTAATATTTCTAACGTGTTACGGGCTCAATGGGAGTTCCAAGCTGTAAAGAACAGGTCAGTTAGTGTGCCTAGGTTGCAGGTCAGTAAATGACGGAGCCCTAAAGGCCTTGGGAGCCCGGACATTGCATATTTTTTAACTTAGGTATATAAGGCAATGTGTAAAAGAAATTAGGGTTCTCAAGCTCATTTGTTGAGAGCACTATCTGGTGAGAGCTCTTGAGGTGTGTGGCTATGGAGTCCTTGAGCTTCTCCTTGCTCATGAGACTTGATTAACACTAATCAATGATTCATTCTCTTTCACTATGCCTCTCTGATGCTTCTTATGATTGCCTATGATGCTTAGATTAACTAGATCTTATCTAATTAGTGGTCAATCCCTACCTAATCTTGTGTGATTGCCCTCTTTTGCTTGTGTGTGCATGTAGGTTTGATTGGAGTGTGGTGCTCGATAGATCTATGTGTGTGTGCTTGCCATTAGTATGTTGCATGATAGGATTAGTGTTGTGTGCATCTTGCAATTGTAGTGTGTGTGATTGGGTTGATTAGAGGTGAAGAGAAGTGGATGTGGAGATTGCCCTTCATTGAGGCTTAGCTCCTCCATAGGCCGAGAAGCTCACCTCATAGAGTTAACCATTTGTGTTGCCACAATTAGCTCACTATCTGTGTGAGTGTTTCCATGCCCTAGCCGGGTAGCTCATCCCTCCGATTGATATGCTTAATTACTCATTCAATCTCCCAACTATGCCTTGAACTTCACAACTATGCCAAAATTGGCATAGGTAGGCATAGTTGTTCATTTAATGCTCTTTCTTGCATGTGATCAAGAATAAGGCTTAGTTATTAGTTCAAATACGTGATAACTAAGCCTCGTGTGACCGTAGCCTTAGCACGAATCTAGTACCTCAATTGCGATTTCTTGATGCAGACAAAATCATGGTGATTTTGCTCGCTTGGCCGGCACATGGGGAGACATGTTTGAGGAATTTGCAAAGATTCCCTCTAAGGGAGTAGTATAGATTGAATAGTAGTGATATAGTAATTTACCACTCAACTTGTTGATGCATATAATCGCCTGGCATAATTGCATGGCATCTTAGTTGGCTCAGCTTGGTTGATGCATATAAATTTATTCTGCCTAGCTTTGGTTGCACTACCTAAATTTATTCTGCTTAGGGTGGCCGCTTCGAGTAAAGGCTTCTACATATATTTGTCTTTTCAGAAGTATGAGAGAGAGTAGAGAGAGGGGGACAACATTTTCCCGACTTTGTCGAAATTGGCAAAGTGAAAGCACCAAGGCAATGTTTTCGGAAGATGACAATAGCATGCTTACGTTTGCAAAACACTGCTACTACACCATGTGAATGTGTCCTTAGCTTTGTGGCTCTTCTTGGTTGATGCATATAATCACGTGGCATAATTGCATGGCATCTTAGTTGGCTTAGCTTGGTTTGATGCATATAAATTTATTATGCCTACCCCCTACTTTTATTGGGTTGGCCTATAGATTTCACGAGGAATACCCAAGATCCTCCTTCTTCACCTTCACATTTCCATGGTAATCAGCCACAAGCAGGAGAACTCATGAGCAACTCAAACAAGGTGAGGAGGCACGGAGGCCTGCTAAGCTAGGGGAGATGAGGGAGAGTACGTTTAAATACATACTCATAATCATATGGAATTTTTGTTGTGTTTTAATATAAAATTGTATAATCATTTAAACCTATATAATCACAAGTAGTTTATATATTACAAAGAGCCCCGCTTAAATAATGTGAAAGCTGCACATTGCATATCAACATTTTGAAACACTACAAGAGATTGCTTTGATTCCGACGTCAAATTACCGGCGTCAATAGCGGGCGTCGATATATGTATAGGTAAATCTGGAGGGAGATCAAGTTTTTAAATATTTTTAATTTTTTTAACTTTCCGACACTCATACCGGTGCTTACATTGATGACCATACCAGCGTGCATATCGTCACCTGTATCGGTGCACATACCGACACCTGTATCGGTGCACCATGCAAAAAACAAAACCGCGGGTCTTTCCTGTGCATTTTCCTCCTTTCTTCTCTTCCTCTCTTTCCCTCCTACTCCTCACTTGCTGCAGATATGCTGTCTCACGACTTGTTGGAGGTGCGATTTTCACTCATAGGCTACTCCCCATCAACAAGGTGAGCACTTTAGTGTATGTGTGTGTAACATAGCGCGTGTGTGTGTGCGTGTGCATTTGAGGACATTTTCTTTCTTGCTCAAATAGGCTGCATGTGAGTGCGCTCTAACTTTTTTTTTTTTGCATACATACATACACACACATTCACATAAACATGCACGTAAGTAAATAAAAATGCACACAAAACAATAGAAACACACTATATACGACACACACACATATTTTCAATTTAAAACAAATAAAATGTTATTTTATGAGATTAATTAAAATCATCATTAGCTAAGAAAGATAACTACATTTTATCATTAAAAGAAAGATTTATTTTGACTTATGTTATTTTATAATTAGTTTTGTTGTTTTTGTGTAAATAAATTTAGAAAATTAAAAATATATTGTTATTTGTGTAATTGTGACTTATCGTAAGCTATTCGATTAATTAAGTTTAGTCCTTTAACACTAACTATTTAAGTAATAAGTGGTTTCATCACTTAGGATTGATCCGTAGTTAGATCGGTGAAGGTTAGCAACTGCTTAATTAGAGCATGTAGCTGCTTACGTATTGAATCATTTATCTGAGCCCGCTTAATCTTACATGCGGCTCGGCTAGTTTTGTTATTTAGTCACTTGATGACTTAGGGCTAGTCATGTAGGTTTAATCGGTATTCATACGGTTTATTAGAGCTTGTCTCTTATAAGTAACTGCTTAGGTATTTAGTCGCTTGCTGCTCACGAAGGGCTACTCCGTATTTAGGCTGTTGAAGGCTACATGCTTAGGGCTAGCCGCTTAGTGTTAGTCGCAAAAGAACTTCAACAAACAAAGTAAACTAACGCAATTGGACTTCAATAGCGCACACAGACTCCAAAAACGCAAAAATATTTCAAAACACAAACTTACGTCAAACCCTAATATAGAGGCATTGACCAATAAAGATGCGACAAAGAGGCTTACTTTCTACATGAAGTGATTGAATTCTTGCTGGATGAGTTCATGGTAATTCATGGCAAATCAGTACCTTATCACCCTCAAGCTAGTCGACAAGCAGAGAGCATGAACAAAATCCTATACAAGGTGCTCACAAAGATAGCGAGTAAGTCAAAAGTAGATTGTGTACTAAGTGACATTTTCAAAGTGGCAATCTTGTCTTTAAACTTCTCAGAAATGAGCATAGTGTCAATATAAAGTATCAAATTCAGTGATAAGTGAACCATCGTTCAACTTTTGGGTACACAAGTAGTGATCTTCTTGACTTCTTTCATCCCCTTGGGACTACATGTACTTGTCAAACTTCATGTACCATTGCCTTGTGCCTTGGTTTAGGCCATACAATGCCTTATGCAATCTACACACTAGTTCTACCCTTGTAGGCTCCTCAGGTTTGACTTCAAAGCCGTTTGTTTGTTTCATGTAGACATCCTCATCAAGATATGAAGAAATGCCATCTTCATGTCCATCTAGAGAAATTCCAGGCTACTAGTCCAAGCACAAGATGCAATGTAGTCATCTTGACCACTGGAGAAAAAATCTCATCAAAATCCATGCCTTTCTTTTTCTTGAAGGGCCCTTAGCAACCAGTCTAGCCTTGTGTTAAGGATTAGGATCCTCTACCATGTACTTCTTTTTGTACACCCATTTGCAAGGCAAGGCTTGTTTGCCTTTTGGCAATTTTATTAGTTAGCCATAATCAAGTTATACTCAAATTGCATTGCGTATTCCCACTTCACGCTATCTTCCATCTCAATAGCCTCTTGGTAGCAGGTAGGGTCTTTGCAATGAGTGATCTATAGATAGTCTAATCCTGACTGAAATTGATTAGGGGCACGAGATACATGTGTAGATCTCCTCACCGCTTAACAATTGGACTCAGATCTCTTAAGAGCATTGGATCATGATTTATGTTGGGTCATAGTTTGGGATAAGAATTGTGGGCATATTCCTAAAGCCTATCCTAGCACATTGGTGGAATATTTTCAAATTTAGATCTATATTAGCCAAGTCAACCCAATCCTCAGTTTATGGCTCTGTTTTCTTTACTTTGACGATATTTATTTTTGGACTCCTGTTTTGATCGATGCTTGTGGCTAATAGGTGTTGGTTTTTATTGATTTGATGATTGGATGCTTCGTGTCTACCTGTCCATCAAATTTTATTATCATCTCATTTTGATTAACTCTCTTGGCCTTACTATCAAATTTTACACTTTTTCTAGGCATTTCTTTGTTTTTCTCTGACATTCTGAGCATAAACAATATCCAATCTCACTTTATGGTCTTTGTTCTTCCCAAAACCCTAACTTTTGCCCTCTGACACTCTGAAGTTTCAAGTCTCTTGAAACTCTACCAATCTTGCACAATTCCCTCATTACTTGGAACCAAAAATTTGTCAACTATGCACCTTGAGGTCATGGATCTCGATCCATGTTTGGAGCCCAATTTCCACTAAACTTGTGGGGAAGCATCTAGACATGTTCCCTAGGCATTTGGTCATCAACCTTTTGGGATTTCTATCATTTTTTCCTAGCATGTGTCAAAATGATCAGTTGTAGACATAAATTTTAAGAATTTAGGGTTTTGTGGTCTAATGATATCCATTTTGGCTCAAACTTGAGGGTTGATTTTCCCAAATTCTAATATGGATGTGGACAATATTTGGCTTGATTTTGACAAGTTGGGGGACATGGATCGCGATCCATGTCCGAGCACATTTTTGAACTGTGATTGTATACTACATGAGAGAACATTTTGGATTTTGAGGTTGGGGAACATGGACTGCAATCCATGTTCCACCACCAATTCTCATTAGAATTGCATCGCTGTAAAGCTCGTATCTTGAAGAGTCTTTGGGCCAAATATTTTTGAATTTGGACTAGGTTTACCTCCTTTCTAGTCTTTGATAGTTTTCACAAATCCCATCTTTGATTTGATTGATGTGACTAATCTGGTTCTTTTTGTGTTGGGTTACATACATTTGTCGAGGGAGGTTAGTAGATCATATGTATCGAATGCGGTGCCCTGTGGTGGCTCCGAGTGCCCGTATTAATCCAAAGTGTGCTTGTATGCTCTAGGTTACAACAACAAAGCTCTCTCTCTCTCTCTCTCTCTCTCTCTCTCTCTCTCTCTCTCTCTCTCTCTCTCTCTCTCTCTCTCTCTCTCTCTCTCTCTCTCTCTCTCTCTCTCTCTCTTCTAGCTCTAGCTGTAGCAAGTGCAAATGAGGTCTGATTTTCCCTATTTTTCCTATAAGTGCCCGACTTACCTTAAGTGCACACTTACCTTCCTTGCCTTGATTGCTCATGGAATATCAATTGCAACTCAAACAACTCATCATTTGAACATCCGATCGTTGATTGTCCTCGATTTTGAAAATTTGATCCGTCCTAAGTTGGGTCATAAGTTGGCTCAAAATTTGATTTGTACCAAATCCTTTGAAACTTGACATGCTTGAAGTTCTTGCTTTGTTGATCTGGAGTTTGCTTTCAAAACTTGATTTCAACTCTCCTGGTTAATTTGATCAATTTCTTATCCTTAATATAGCTTAAAATTAAAGAAAATTATTATTATTTGGTCAAAAATTAGCCAAAATTATTCCGCACTCATATACACATACTCTCACTCTATGCATCATGATTGTCAAAAATCTGTCACTATGGCTCATTATTATGCCTAATAAGATGTAAATGAGTTTTTAAAAAATTAAGCAAAAAAATACAAGTTTTATGGCCCCACTTGATGATATGTAGTTAATCATGAATGGACTATTTTCTTGCTTTTTTAAAATTTTTGAGTGTTGTTTTAAGGTGTAGACTAATACATAGCCACCCTCTTTGAACTCCTTGTTGATTACATGTTGATCGTGGAATTCCTTCACGCATCGTTTTTGTGCATAGATTTTTATGACAGCTTGTAAGTGTGTCGCATCTAGCTTCTTGAGAACATCTCACCTTTCTAAAAGCTCATGGTCTATCTACTCTAAGTCCTTGGCTACATGAAGTATGGGAATCAAAAATTATATGGGCAGTATGGCATTAACTCCAAACACCAAGTTGAAAGGTGTCATTCCGGTCGTTGTTTTGTAAGCTACGCGGTATGCCCATAAATCTGACTATGTCTTTTGAAGTTACTTTCATGGTATGCGTATAAAGAAGAAAAGAAAACATGGAATACTAAAGTTGTATTAGGAAATGCATATCCTTAAGGTCTTGACTCTTGTAACATTTTAATACGCAGGGAAGAAAAGCTACATTGAGTATCCCAATGTAGGGATATGCAAAATTTAGCAACAATTATGCTCCCAAGTTTGATGTTGAGAAATAAAAAATGGCCATATTCTTCAGCAGTCGGGTAGTCTTACATATGCCATGCTAGCCATGAGACCGGACATTGCTTTTGCAATGGGAGAGGTTAGCAAATTTATGGCAAATCCTAACGTAAAGCACTAGGAATAGTGATGCATCCATTGTGGTTACACGTATGTGGATTATGTGGGTTGTGTGGATAGTCAAAGATCCATTTTTAGCTATGTTTATTTATTTATTGGAGCAATTGTGTAATGGAGATCATGTCTCCAAAATTGTACGTCATCTTCCGCCACATAGCCAGAGTATGTGGTAGTCGAAACACATAGAATTTGTTATCATATGAGATGCGGCATATTGGCTAGCAAGCACATTGAGCTAGTGAAGGTTCATACGATGACAACCTTGCAGATACTCTCACAAAGAGCCTTCTCTCAGAGTGGTTTTCACATTGCATGGAGATAATGGGTGTAGAATGAAGCCCAAGATTGCTTCATAATTGTACATATGAATATACTTACACCTATAGCCACTTCGGGCAAGTTGGCCTTCAAGTGGGAGATTGTTAGGGTTCATACCAATTGGTCAGACACCCATCACACTAATTGTACTAATCTTATTTATTCTTTTGATCATATAGAACAATAAAGAGTAGCGAAGCATTCCAATCCTCACGTTGAGCTCCACCAATATGTGTTTGTTCTTCTTCTTCCTCATTCTCCACATGCATCGTGCACTCCACAGAGATGTAATGTAATTAGGCTAATAATATTGATTGTGATGGAATTAAAGTGACAGTAGTGAACATTTTATTAAGAGAATTCCCAATGAAAATAGAGAGAGTTCTTGATTAAAGGTAGCAAAACAAACACTACACCTAGTTATCTTGTCATAAACAATACTTGTAAAAGAGAGAGAAATAGAGAAATTGACAACATTTGAGGACCGGATTTACTTGGAGTCAGAGGTCCCCCTCCAAAAGGCTCTTGTATTAGATGTTCTTCATAAAGAGAGACTTGGTACAATACAATCTTTGTGTTCCTTAAGCCCTTTTTGATGCCATGAATATGGAAATATTCATGCATAAATATTATGGTAAAAAAAACAATTAACTTGCTTGCAATAGACAAGAACTTGTCCCCAGCCTCAATCCCAAGACCTCTCCACCTTCAGAGGTGGAGAGAGCTGGCAGCAAGTGAGGGAAGTGAAGAGGAAGAAGATGTAGCATACGAGAAAGAATTATTCTCCTCACATATCATCACTTTTAGAGCATAGCTTAGCATAATAATGAAGATGGAGAGGAAGATGAGCATGCTTGGAGCTTGTCTCTTGCTTGGATTTGCATTCCATGGTCAAGAGTTGCTGGTGTAGGCTTCTCCATTGTTGTCCATTGAGATAGAGACTTCATTTTCATGGCACACAAGTGTGTGTGTGAGTGTGTTTAGGCTCGCGAGCTCCGAGTGAGTGAGAGAGAGAGAGAGAAGAGAGAAGTCGACCTAGCTTGAAAACACAAGCTTGAAGCTCATTGGCTCAAGTATGTGGCTAGGCAATGGGAGACCTAGATCAAATCAAGCAAGGGGTGTAGCATTTAGACAAATGTCTGTCTTCCCCTTTTGAGAGAGAGCTTAATTTATTAATTAATTGAAGCTAAATTCTTATTGGCTCTCTACGTCAACTGGCCAATAGGAATTAAGCTTGCACATGGTTTGCTCAATTCTCATTGGACCCCTTGATAGATTTCTCTATAGGAATAAATGGAATTGTAATCTTATTGGTCCTTTTTATGGGAAATTTCATAATGTTTAAGCTTAATTCAATTAAGATTAATTCTCATTGGTCCCTTCTATAGGCCATCCAAAAAATTCAAGCTTAATTGGGGGCAACTTGGCTAAGGGCCTGTCATGTTTCCTTTATGCCTCATGTGGAAGGATGAATCTTGGAGTGTGTGTGGGTGTCCTTTCTCATGATTCTAGATGTAGGGCTCTCCCCCTCCTTTGTAGGATTTATGTTGAATTTTGGCTCAAGCACCTCAAGTTGGTCAAAGTCTTACCTAAAGGTCCTAACCCTAAGGACTTTTAACACGAACCTTTGAAGGCTTTAATGAAGCTTAACCTAAGGTCTTTTAAAGCTCCATGAAGTGTACATTTATCTTTGGTAGACCTCCCTCTATTTGGACCCTTATTGAGATAAGCTTATCTCCCCTCTTGGTCCCCTGTTGAGAATAGATCTAGCAACACATATCCATATCCTAACTCTTGTTCCCTTTTATCTTCCCATATTAAATGATCATTTCACTATGAGAAAATCATTTGTATAGATAGGTATTAGATTTATGACATTACCTCTCTCTTGAAATCATAGTCATCCTTGACTATGAGGTAGAGAAGGTAAAGCCTAGTCATTAGTCCATGGTTTGCTAGCGGGTAAAGGATCCCTTAATAACATATGAAATCATTCCAAAATGGATGACTAATCCAGTTGGTGCTTGGGAGACTTTGCTGCCGCAAGCATGTCTAATCTTTAGTCCATGCCATACTTCCAAGGTAGAGTGACAAATTCTACTTTGAGTTTGGGAGACATCATCGCCAAAAACATGATCTTAAGCATGCATACTTCTTAAATTTGTGCACAATACAATAAAAAGAGAGAGCCTTATAAAACAAAAACATTGTTTATCTAAAATGCATTTACTTACTCTATTGTAGCATTGTAAGCATTGACAAGGTTCATATTATCCTTAAGCTGTGTTCCTTGCATCCATCTACCATCTTCAAAAGGATAATTATTCAATTTAATAAGATACCATTGGATAATCTTACCATGTCTTAGCACCTTGTCTTTATGTCAAAGGATGGATTCGGGTTGAAGCACCTCTTCTTGATCCTCGATCTCTAGAGCGTCTTCAATTATTGCTTCTGTTGGGGGCTCTCCATTGTAAGACTTGAGTAGGAGCACATGAAAATCATTGTGTATGAGCCAATGATTGGGAAACTTTAATTGATAATCCAACTCATTGATTGGCTTAAGAATTTGAAAAGGACCGTAGTATCTTTTTGCTAACTTAGCATAATACTTTTGGTGGCCCGTAGGATTCTTTCCTGTAGTTTGCCTTAAACAAGCCTTGGGGAACTTTAGCAAGACCCAATCATTTTCTGTAAAATCTAAGGCTCTGCTATGCTTGTTAGCAACAAATTTTTGCCTTTGTTGTTTGTGAGATGGATATAGCCTCTTCAATCTTTTGAACAAATTCCTGTAGATCTCGACTATACTGATCAACAACAATGAAGATCTTCCCATGTACCTTAAGTAGCAAGGGACTTTTTAGATCTTCCCTCTATGACCTCGAAAGGTGCCTTTCCTATAGAAGTATGTACAGAATTATTGTACGCATAATCTATAAGGGGTAACTACTTCTTCCATTGTGAATGTTGATCTACTTCTGTAATACAGAATTTTAGTAGATCTAGAATCTTAAGGTTAGCTATCTCACTTTGGCCATCCGTTTGTGGGTGATAGGACGAAGAAAAATTCAACCTTGTACCTAAGTTCTCAAAGAGACCCTTCCAAGAATTAGTACTGGTCATTCTAGGATCTCTGTTTGACACTATGGATGTTGGCAAGCCACGGTATTTGAAAATCTAGGATATGAAGAGGGTTGCCATTTTATGTGCCTTAATAGTCTTTTTGACAGGCATAAAGTGTGCTTGTTTGCTAAACATGTTGACTATTGTCCATATTCCTATATTCCCATGGATAGACTTGGGCAATCCAAAGATTAAATCCATGGATATGCTCTCCCATGATGAATTAGGAATGGGCAATGGCTGGAGCAATCTAGGTTGTTTCCCTCTATCATACTTTGTCTTTTGGAATACCATGCATTTTGAAACATTATCTTGTATGTCTACTTTCATGGTAGGCCAATAGAAGTAGGTCTCTACTCCTCGAAGAGTAGGTTGAATCCCTCTATGCCCTGCATAAGGAGGAGGATGGGATTCACACATTACTTTATTATGGAGTGAGTTAGTAACACCTAGCCTATTTCCATAGACAAGATAACCATCCTATAAGGTGAATGGTTTCTCTTTCTTCCCTAATGCAAGGGCTGAAATCACATCCTTGAAATCGAAATCAGTAGCATACTCATTTATCATAAAAGATAGATAATTGTGAGTTGCTATAGATACCACATTTGCTCTTGGCCGTCGTGATAGTGTAGTGGCCACTTGATTGTGCTTGCCAACAATGTGAGCAATATGAAAATTAAATTGAAAAAGAAAATTTTCCCACCTCATTTGTTTGTTGGAGAAATTGGTTTGCGTCATGAAGTACTTGGGGCATTGGTGATCCATGCGTAGGATGAATGGAGCCCCTAAATTATAGTGCTTCCATGAGTCTAGGGCATGTAGAACAGCTGGTAGCTCCTTTTGATATATGCCCAATACTCACTCATTGGAGTTGAGTCTTCGACTCTCGTATGTTATAGCATGCCCTTCTTGAAGCAAAACTGCTCCAAGGCAATCACCAGAAGCATCACATTGGACCTCAAAATGGCTTTGAGAGATCCAGTAGTGTAAGCACAGGTTGAGAGATAAACTTCTCCTTGAGCTTGTCAAAATCATCTTGCTCTTTTGCAGTCCATGTATACCTAACGTTCCTTTTTGTTAAGTCGTGTAATGGTCCTGCTATTAGCGAGCGAGAATTTTTCTATGAAGCATCTATAGTACGCACACATACCAATAAAGCTTCGTAGCTCGTGTAGATTCCTTGTATTAGACCATCCATTTATTATCTCTAGCTTTGTTGGATCCATTTGGATACCATCTGGAGAGATAATGTGACCTAAGTATCGAATCTCTTCTAGGAAAAAATCACTCTTCTTTTGATTAATAAAAAGTTTATTCTCTATCAAAACTTGAAACATTATTTGGAGATGTTGCTTATGCTCCTCAAGAGAATTAGAGTAGATAATAATATCATCAAAGAATACTTCGATAAAATTGCGAGGTGGGGTTTGAAAATTTTCTCCATTAAACGGTTGAATGTGGCCAGAGCATTAGTCAAGCCAAAAGGCATGACAAGATATTCATAACGACCAAATGTCATTCAAACAATGTTCTTTACAATATCTTCATTGACTACCCTTATTTGATGATATCCACGTTTAAGTTCAATCCTATTGAAGTAGATAGACCCTTGTAATTTATCAAATAGATCTTCTACTCATGGCACAAGAAATCGATATGTGCCATCTTTCTTTTGTACTAAAAGGATTGGTGAAAAAAATAATGAAGAGCTAGACCTCACCATCCCTTTTTCTACTAGTTCATGGACTTGCCTCATGATTTCCTCTTGTTGAGATTGTGGAACTCAATAAGGAGGCTGATTAGGAGGTGAGCTTCCTGGTAGAAGCTCTATTGCATGATCATCATCCCTTCGTTTTGGAGGTAATCTCTCTAGGGACATTATCAATAAAAACATCATGGAATTCATTTAGGAAATTAGACAACTCTAATTCCTCTTGATTCCCACCATTTTCATCTAGTAAAACATAAGGATCATTTACAAATTCCTTGACAAAAATCAAGTACGCAAAAATTGAGCTTTCCATTGACTTATCAAAAGCAGGTGCATTTACAAGGGTATGGTGTTACCCGACTCATTAGCATCTATATACATGTTCTTTTCCTCGTGCTAGAGAGGGGAGATGAAGAAGTCCTCTTTGTTGATGTAGCTTTGGAAATGAAGCCTCAATTTCCTAATCAAGGGAGTAACGGAGGCATTTTGCCCCTTGAAATCCCCATTGGCCGTCATGGTGTCTCCCATCTCATAAGTTTGTATGCCTAATTTGGTAGACAACTCCATTGATATAAAGTTGTGAGTTGAGCAAGAGTTGAAAAGGATAAAGGCATCATGCTCTCTCACCTTTTGCCAAGCATAGGAAAGGGGATATCCTTTGCAATGAGCATCCCCTTTTGGATTTTCAACCATAGAAGGTCCAGGTGGCTCATTGCATGCATTTCTTTGGAGGCAAGTGCGATAGCCATTTCCTTGCTCCCCACACTGGAAGCAATTGTTGTCTTTGCAAAAATGCTCTAGGTCTTTAGGAGAGAGTTTATTCTTATCTTTGTAGACTCCTTTCTCCTTAGCTTTGTTGTTATTGTTGCTAGAGTTGCCTTTACAAGAATTTTGAGCATTATTCTTTCCTTTAGGCTTAGAATTCGTGTTAGCCCCTTGTTGAAAATTAATTCGTGAAGCAACCATAGTATGGTGTATGACCGCAGTGATGGTCCTAGGCTTAGCATAGCACAAAATGATTGTTTTTGTTATCCACAGTCTATCCTTTTGTAGATAGTGGCTTTGAGATGCAAATCCCTAAACTTGTTCACATAGCTGTGAATAGACTTGTAGGGAGACAACTTCAAACTTTTCCATTCAGTAAGAACATTATCTTCGACATCGCTTGTAAGAAATTGCTTCATTATGGAAGCCCTTAGGGATTTCCACGTCTTCAGAGCTTCGCCATTAGCTTGTAGACTAGCCAACCATTTTCTGGTGTACTTTTGAAAATGCATAGCTACATGTCCTATCTTAGAGGACCGTGAAGCCCTCATCTCCAAAGGCTGCATCGAATTGATAGATAAAGGCCAAGACTTTGTCCGTAGCACCAACAATGCCATCATAAGTGAGAAAAGAGATGCTCTTTCCTCCCTCTTTGAACTTATTGATCTTGTGGACATTTTCCAAGTAGCATAAGACTTTTGATGCCCTCTCCTTTTAGGCTCTTTGGGGGATAAGCCACTAGTTTCATTGAAAGAAGAGGAAGGTGATGAGGATGAAGAAGAGTGTGACCTCTTTCTCTCCAAAAAGAAGGTGATGAGATGGAGAAGAGGGTGACCTCTTTCTCTCCTTTTTCTTCTTTTGATTCCTCTCTTCCTTCTTGGGGTTACGAGGAGAAGGACTATGCGACGATCTTTTCCTCTTGGAAGGAGTTGGAGATCTTTGTGACAGCTGCCTTTGTGGAGCCACATCTTCCAAAGGGTTTGGAGACTCACTTCTTTCTCTTTTGTATGGTTCCTCCTCTTCTCTCACTGGAGAGAGTCTTCTTTTGAAAATCTCATCAAAAAGCTTCCTAAGTACTCTCTCTTCTTGGGGAGTTTGGAGAATCCCACGGGTTCAAAGTAGCTGGACAAATTCACATTGTAGAGCGGGGTTTCCCATGTCTTATTGTAGCATGGTGACAATACAATTCACAAGCATAGGGGCATCATTAGAAGAACCTTCATGTGCAAAATCAAAGTCATCATTATTTATTCTACTCTCTTTATCATTGTCAGCCATGCTAACAAAATTTAGGTGTATGCTAACTTATTCTTTGACAACTTAAAAACCTCTCGTAGAAAGGTTAAGGACCTCTCGTAGAAAGGTTAAGGACCTCTCTTCTTGAGCAAGAAAAGAGAAACCAATAGCTCTGATACTAACACGGAATTAGGCTAATAACATTGATTGTAGCATAATTAAAGTGACAATAGTTAGCATTTCATCAAGAGAATTCCTAATGAAAATAGAGAGAGTGCTTTATTGAAGGTAGCAAAACAAACATTACACCTATTTAGCTTGGCATCAAAAATACTTGTAAAAGAGGGAGAAATAGAGAAATTGACAACAGTTGAGGACCGGATTTACTTGGAGCCGACAGTCGCCCCTCCAAAAGGCTCTTGTGTTATGTGTTCTCCCATAAAGAGAGACTTGGTACAATACAATTTTTGTGCTCCTTAAGACCTTTTTGATGCCATGAAGAGGGAAAGCTTCATGCATCAATATTATGCTCAAAACAACAATTAAATTTCTTGAAATAGACAAGAACTTATCCTTGGCCTCAATCCCAAGACCTCAAACACATTCAAAGGTGGATAGAGCTGGCAACAAGTGAGGGAAGTGAAGAGGAAGAAGATGTATCATACAAAAAAGAAGTATTCTCCTCACATATCATCACTCTTAGAGCATAGCTTAGCATAGCAATGAATATGGAGAGGAAGATGAGCATGCTTGGAGCTTGTCTCTTGCTTGGATTTGCACTCCATGGTCAAGATTTGTTGTTGTAGGCTTCTCCATTGCTCTCCCTTGAGATCAAGAATAGATTTGCATGGCACACAAGTGTGTGTGTGTGAGTGTGTTGGGGCTCGTGAGCTGAGAGAGAGAGAGAGAGAGAGAGAGAGAGAGAGAGAGAGAGAGGGAGACGTAGCTTGAAAACACAAGCTTGAAGCTCATTGGATCAAACCTAGGGCTAGGCAATGGGAGACCTAGATCAAATCAATCAAGGGGTGTAGCATTTAGACAAGTGTTCTTCTTTCCCCCTTTGAGAGAGAGCTTAATTTATTAATTAATTGAAGCTAAATTCTTATTGGCTCTCTAGATCAACTGGCCAATAAGAATTAATCTTGCACATTGTTTGCTCAATTCTCATTGGACCCCTTGATAGATTGTCCTATAGGAATAAAGGGAGTTGTAATCTTATTGGTCCTTTTCATGGGCTAAGCTATAATCTCATTGGTCCCTTCTATAGGCCATCCAAAAAATTCAAGCTTAATTGGGAGCAACTTGGCTAGGGGCCTGACATGTGTCCTTTATGTCTCGTTGGAAGGGCGACTCTTGGAGTGTGTGAGTGTGTGTGTGTGTGTGTGTGTGTGTGCGCGCGCGTGCGCGCGCATGTGCTGCGCTCTCTCATGCTCCTAGGTGTAGGGCTCGCCCTCTCCTTTGTAGGATTTATGTTGAATTTTGGCTCAAGAACCTCAAGTTGGCCAAAGTCTTACCTAAACGTCCTAAGTGGAGGTTTAACACTAACCTTTGGAGGCTTTGATGAAGCTTAACCTAAGGTCTTTTAAAGCTCCATGAAGTGTACATTGCTTTTTGGTAGACCTCTGCCCATTTGGACCCTTATTGAGATAAGCTTATCTCCCCTCTTGGTCTCTTGTTGAGAATAGATCTAGCAACACATATCCATTTCCTAACTCTTTTTCCTTTTTATTGTTAGGGTCGTATCAAGTTTAGCTAGGTATGACTAGTCAAGTATAAAGCTTTGAACTTAATACTCTAATTGTGTTTCCTAACTCTTTTTCCTTTTTATTGTTAGGGTCGTATCAAGTTTAGCTAGGTATGACTAGTCAAGTATAAAGCTTTGAACTTAATACTCTAATTGTTATAGAAGCGGTTCATCAAAATTTAAAATAATTAGTACATTACTTTCTTCAACAATTCTCAAGGGCTTGGGTGCTGGAAGGTAATTAACTAAGCTCCCTTGTGGAGGCCATGACTTTGAAAAACCAGGTTGAGGCTACCTATGGGGTGATCAAAGGTTGACCTTGATTGAGTGGCTTTACTCGATAAAGATGTGCAACAACAAGAACCATTGATGGTGGTTGCATAGGGGATAGAGCTATGAGGTAGTTGGAGCTCCTAAAAGCTCAAAGTGCAAGTAGGTTGAAGAGGCCATGTTTGTCCTAAACTACATTCATGTTTCATTCCCTATCCAATGATTAATAATAAAAATTATTTGGAGCTTTTTACATTCCTAGTGGCCTAATTGGGTTTAAAGATACTAATCTTGATGAGGTTCAATACCACAAGTTGGACTAATCTTCAATACCACAAGTTGGATTAAACAAGAATTTGAATTGAGCTATTCAGAATTACAAAACATGCACCTACCCATAAATTGCATTTCTCTTGAGGTGTGTACTCTAATGGGCTCTCTTATATAGACGGAGAGGCATGGAGAGCTCCGAGCTATGTACCGTCCCATTAACAATTTACATTGGGTGGCCAACCCCTTTCTGAGTCCCTAGCCCCACTATCTACACCCATCTACAATAGGGGCATAGCATCCCTCTGTCTAACCCACCACTTGTGCAAAGAGCATGAAGTATGGTGAATGTGTCTAGGTGGAGAATCCTTGCTCATCAGCTCATCTGAGATGTACTCTCTTATGGTTGCAATTAGAGGTGAGTACCAAATGGATAATTTTACACTACAAGTGGAAGAACTTCCCCCCCTCATTTTGGAACTCGTAGATGCCAAGGTGGAATTTATTTACAATTCTCAACATTAAAATCCCAATCTCTACCTATTACTATCAACCATTGTTCCTCATTTCTTGGATCAATAATAAAAAAGTGTGGCTTAGATGCTATGCTACAAGCCTTGAACAATGTTTTATAGCCGGAGTTGAAGTTGAGAAACTCTTCTCCCTTAGGTAGATGCATTGCTTTGATTTTTTATTGCTCAGAAGATCATCCATGTATCATTACCACCACATACTAAAGAAATATATACCTTTTGCGTGGAGTCAACAATAGCAGTGACACAAGCTGGAGATAATTCAAAAAAAGGGCTCATTACGTGTGGAAGGAAAAGGGAAGGGTGAGATTATGAGGGTGCAGATTTGGGAAAATTGCAAATCGGTTGATCGAGGAGAAAGGAGAGGCTGCGGAAAAGTTTGATTTCATGCCAAATGTCAAGGTCGGGGCACGAGGCTCCGTGGGGGTGGGGGGGGGCATGCAAGCATAGGCAACAACTTTATATGTATATAAGCTAAGAGGGGTGATTGACAATCTGAGGGATTAGCACAAGTGGTTACCAATGTTGGTATGTATATTTCTAGAGACTGTGTAGAGTTTAAATCTTCTTGCCCTTTTTGACCTGCTAAAGTACTTAGTATCCATATGGATGAAGGTCGTTCAATTCTTAATTGTGAGACATGTGTCCCTCAATAAACCTTAAAAGTCTTGAAGGAAAAGACATCATGTCCTTTCAAATGCTATTTCTCAAAGCTCCATTCAATTATTTTTTAAAAAGGCCTTAGAGATCAAAGAAATAAAGATTATACTCTTAGGAGTTTCATCCATGATGTGTAGTATTAATTCAATATTTATTTTTCACTATTTCTATTCATAAACATTCTTTTCATTTACTTCACAAAAGTTCATAAAGAGTCCTTTCATTTAAGGACTTCACAAAAATTATGTCATTAAATTGTTTTATTATTTTCTATGCTTATTGAATCTATCTTTTTTTATGAAGACATTAAAATATTCTTTTGTTTTAGTTTCTCAATGTGTCTTTATTATATTGTTTTTATTTTACTTTATTTTTAATCTATTTTGGCTTCAAATGATAATGTGCAATCTACACATTTTATGTTATCATTTAAAAGAATGAAGCTCTTTGACTTCAACTTCCAATTCTTTATACGCTTACTTGCTCGGTGGAGCAACTTGAACAAAATAGAGCCAGCACGGTTTAGACAGATCTTTTTCATCATTTCTCTCCATAGTGGATCTAGTGTGAACACAACTTGTTCACAATGTTACGAAAGTACGAACGTATCCTGCACATCTGTCTACACCCGCCTAGAGTTCACTTGAATCAATCCACTCTTATCTTTGCGCACAGTTGCATTAGGGACGTTAGTAATAACATTGAACCACTTGACATCAAAGATAAAAATATCAAACTTTCTAAAGATAATCTTCAAGATGTCTTGGATGTAGCCAAAGTATTCAAGCTACCTAGTCTCTGTGTTCTCATACATGGCACTACTCCTACTTCCTTGGATCAAGCTTGCCCTAACACCACTATCGAAGGTGACCCTTTGTTCGTCTATCCACTGCACTCTAAACTGTCTCCCATGCGACCACGAAACTCCATATTTGTGATATTGCAGTTACAAAATTGAAACAAACTTAAAGTTACTAAAGTAATGTGATCATGTGGAGCTCAAAAAGGAAGTTGTGAAAATTTACATGCCAATCGCAACCCCTTGACATCTTCTCTTCCTCTTCAGTAATTAACACTCCATTCCTCTTTGCCTTTGAGATTGTCGCATCTAACCACCACAGTTGGAAAGTTAGGCACTTTTTGAAGATGATTTGGAAAAGGAAAGTTTCTAGTGGCACGATTACGCTTGAATTGCAAGTGATCTATCAAGCGTTGTTGCTTTTCCCCTTCGTACCTATCCAGCCACTTTTGCATGATGTCTGAGTTGATAAGGCAAAATCTCATAACCTTTTTTTGCATTGTGATATCTATCTTCCTAACGATGCCTTGTCCCTGCGGCTCATCCCTTGTCACCTTGACGTTAACCTCAGTAGTTCACATTCGGAGCATCTCTAGTTGAGCCCAAAAATTCATTGGAGAGGACAAGAGACTCTTGTACAAGCCATCCTTTGGCCATGCTACCCTCGGGGCGATCCATTTGATGAACGAACCCCTGTAAAGTCTTTATGAATCTCTCCAAGAAGAACATCCACCTGCTATGGACTACCCCAACAATTGCAACTTTATCGACCACATGCACAAGTAGATCCATTTGGATGGTAAGAATATTTGTTGGAAAGTAATTCTCCACCATACACACTGATTCAATAGCATTTAAGTGTGACTACATGGATGCTTCTTTTCTTATCTCTTTAGAACTGATCCAGCGTACCAACTCACTGATTTTATAGATTGTTTCTCTAATGTCATTTGGCAAACAATCCTTTATGGCAACTGGTAAGATAAACTATAAAAATTTGTGCTAATCGTGGGACTTAAGACCACTAAGATTGTCATCTCTCGTAAAAGCCGTTTTCAAACATCACATGCACCCAGTGGGTGTCTTGAATGAAGATATAGTCTTGTTCACTTGTTGCTCTTCTGCATGACTCAAACCCCATGGACCTTTTGGTATAGCAAACTTCCCAATGAGTTTAAGTCAAGGCCACACCTCTGACATCCGACCCACAGCCTGTAGGTCATCTCTTTTGGCCTTGCTCTCCCTTTTTCGAGTGATGGTTTTCCATATGATCTCCCCCACATTCTTGAAGATGTGCATTGGATCGAACAGATGATTAATGAGCAAGTCACTGCAGTACCAGAGTTCATGAAAAATAGAAAGTATTTACATTCCGGGTAGCATGAAATCTCCCCTCTCCAGCCACATGTTTTTCCAATTGCTCACTTTCAGTGGATGCATGTCATGTTTGCATATGTTTGGTCCGCGTAGCTCATCTCCTTCACACAAAAATCTACCATGCTCCTCGTAATTTGTCTTATCAAATGACAGAGCAGTGGAAGCCAAGTTAAGGACCACATTTTGGACATGCATGATTTCCCGAGTGACTCAAACCTGAAAAATCATTAAATTAAAATATAAAAGCATTGGCATAGCCAAGAATAATATGTATGTGAGGGTTTTAAAGGCACTTACCTGAACACTCATCAAAGCTTGGCTAATCATGCATGGTCCACATGAGAATGCCTTGTACATGTACATTTTGTCGTCTGACTGGTTGGAATATATCAACCACATCGATCCCTATCCACAAGATTTGGAGCTCTTCTACAAGTGGTGCCAAATAGATGTCCATGTTATTTTCTTTGTACTTTCCTGGGATGATTAGTGACAACAATAGATGGCCCTTCTTGATAGCTAGCCATGGTGGAAGATTATAATTCACTAAGCAAATAGGCCACGTGCTCCATGAAAAACTCCAAAATCCAAATGGGATTACTTCGTCCATTGCCATACCAAAGCGGATACATCAAGGCTCATCCTTAAATGTAGGCCAACCTTTCCTCTATGTGCTTCCATGCACGAGAGTCAGTAGGTACCCGCATCACATCATCTATTGATCTAGTATTTGAGTGCTATGTTGTAAAGATTTTATCATACAAGAATTGGGTTGTCATTTTTGCGTCATTTTTTTGTATAACTTTTGCTTTGATCCATTTGGTCAAATAATATGTGGCCACTATAATATACTTAGCATGCATATGATATGCGAGAGGTGCTATAAATCCTACAAAGTTTATGCCCCACTTGGAAAAAGCCCTTGCTCCCATCATCGATCTTAAAGGCATCATGTCTCTCTGCATAGGTATTTTCATTGGTTGATATTCATCACATCTCTTCACGTATACTTCAACATCCATGAATAAGGTAGGTCAATCACCAGATTCTTGCAACAAGAATTGTTTTTGCCATTTTGATAGCATAAAAATTTCCAACTGCTTTTCCAGCATGAGCTTGCTCAAGAATCAAAATGTATTTACCTTTTGTGGCACACATTCGCAAAATTGATTGTTCTTCCCTCTCTTATAGAGGTGATTCTCAATCAACATGTAACTCTCAACTTTGGTCGAAATGGATTTCATTCTTGCTTTGCTCAACCCCTCCGGTAAGGTTCCTTTCATCAGGTAATCCACAATATACAAGCTCCAATTAGGTGATATCACTACTCTGAATAGTTTCCGTGTTCTACTAGTGCCTCAATAGCACAAATGTTGCATGAACAAATGTATTTATGAACATATCTTTGCATTCTAAGCTAGTATACACCAAGTCTTGTTAATCTCTTAAATGTTTACGCGATCCCATTGTGAATACCCATGTCTTTGTCTTGCACATGAGCTTGGCTCAAGTACACATTTTTCTCATTTGGATTTATATATAGTCTAAATATACCATCATTTCCTTGGATAGCCATCCGGCTACTAGCATGAGTGTTTGTGTCTTCTCAATGATTGTTGGATGTAGTGATCCAATGGTGAGTAAAGGTATGACATATACGCTCCACGTTGGCACCATCTCAATGTTGAAAAAATAAGAATCTGGCAAGTCATTGTCAACTCCAACGGGTGCCTCTCCATGATTCAATCTAGACAAATGGTTGGACCTTTGACGTGTGGTTCCTTTTTTTACCACCGTGAAATCAAACTCAAGAAATATGATGAACCATTGAAAAATACATCATATATTGCAAGTTTTTCTCACTAAGTATAGTAGTGCTTGATGATCTACAAAGAACACAAACTTGTTTGCAAGAATGTAGTGTCTGAATTTCTTCACAACATAGACCATTCCTGACCCTTCTCTCTCTATGGTTGTGTAATTATTTTTTGCACCATAAAGATGTCTGCTAAAGTAACAAATGTGAAAATCCATGTCGTTTTCTCTAGGCTTCCTTAAAATGCATCCTATAGCATAAGCTAATACACCGACACAGACATGGAAGATCTTCATACAATCAAGAGCTTTCACAAGTGGAGAAATTTTTTTTTTTTGCTTCTTCGATCTACTCAAATTTAGTGATAAGAGACTAGAGAGGTTTGACAATGATTGCATACATAGAGACAAATTTTCTATAGTAACCGCAATAGCCCATAAGGGCTTTCCATTTCCTTGACTTTTGTCGTTCTTGCCAAAGCTACAATCACTTGAATCTTCTCGATATTTGTGGAAATGTCGTTCTTGGACACAATGTGCACTAGAATTTTCCCTTGCCTTATTATGAAGAAACATTTCTTAGGGTTCAAAAAGATGCGATAGATTTTGCATTTCTCAAAGATCTTTTTTAAAGTCTTTATGTGCTTGTTTCTCAAGAGAGAATGCATGCATAAGCTATCCATGTAAGTCAATAAGAATTGTCTTAGATATTCTTTAAATGCATGACTCATCAACCTTTGGAATGTAGAAAGTGCATTCGTTCATGCTTGGAAGTTCATTGCCCCGGTATGTACTGGTCATTGGAACCCTTGAACCCAAGATCCCATCAGTCTCGGTATTAAAAACTATGTTTGACTAAATGAGTCAGTAATCTTTGCTCTATTAGTATTCAATCTTTTTGTTTTTGGTCTCATCTCCAATATAGTAGGTATGAATGTGCTAGGGACTAACATATAATACTGATGGAGTGAGCCTCCAAAGTATGTATATCTATCTAGTTGCTTACAGTCTACTATGGAGTATCTACACCAATACTATCAAGCATGATTAAATGGGTATCTCTGTCTTCAATGTATGTAAAGACATACAGTCATTTGTGCTCCTACAACACTCCAATGTAGACCTCATTGCACTTATATTAGAGCACTTTCTCATCATTAGTGTACTTTACAACCCCAAATGTGTGTTGTTTGTGTTTACTTGTATTGTTTTGTTTACCTATCTTAGCTTTGCCTTTGGAATGACCAACTTAGGTGGCTTGTCCTTAAGCTCTACGTCAACTTTGTCCTTTGTGCATGTCGTTTTCCATTTGCCCACAATATAGGGATTCTGCACAATTAGATACATTTATTCAATCATCATTGAAGTATTGATCACCCATTGTAGTCCACATGCACTAGGTCCTTGAACTCACTAGTTCTCTTCTCTAACTTCATGCAGTAGCGATCCAGACCATCTTTGTAAATTTTTGCACTCTTGTTGTTTCAAATTGGTATTTCCAGTGCAATAGTTTCATGGTTGGTGCTTGTTGGGATGGTCTTGCTCCCATTTTTTCCCCTCTTTAAAACTCACACTTTTGTATCCCTCAGCCATGGAGGTATAGGATCTCTGTGATGATATATCAAACAAACTTTCCTTTGGGATTGGCTCTAAGGGAGGCAATGGTCCCTGATTCTCACTGTCTTCACTGGAAATGTTGCTAACTTGGTCTCCTATGGCAGGGTTTCTACTCTGATATAGTCTGGTTGATCTCAAATACATCAAGAAAAAATACTCTTGCGAAACACTAACATGTCACCTGTTTAATTGCTTGCAAATCCACGACTCAAAATCACTTCAAGTTGCACTACTCAGGCCTGTGAAATTTGTACAAAAAGCACTTGATGACTATGAGTCTATAGCCGCTCTGTTGGTCACAATTCTAGTATTTGACTAAGCAATCACGCTTTTGACACAAAACCTATTTTAGATTTTAGAATCCTCAATCAAGTCCAAATTCACTTTTGAAAAGACCACTAGGCTTTATTTGACTAAATTTAGCTATGATACTATTGAGTCGGAACAAGAAGAGCAACCTTTAGACACCCTTCAAGACTCCCGGGCTGCTCAATGGGGTTGGGGCACAACACAACACAAGCAAGACAACAAACCCACAGCCAAAACCCAACTACACAAGGGGAACCACCTAGTTTGAGAGCGAACTAGGATGCAAGAAAGGAGATATATAGAGCAAACCCACAATCGAGCAACAAATATACACTAGCCCTTACCACAATGCAACACACTCACACACTAAAAACACAAAGAGAGAGATCAAGGGAGAGAGAGAGATATATATATATTGTGTACAATCTAGCTTCAACCTTATGATTTGCACAATAAGGTACCTAGAGCTTGGGGGTTCAAATGCAACACTTCAGATTTGGTTATAGCACTATGCACTAGCACATTGTCTTAGAGTTATGGGAGCCCTCTCACCATCCACCCTCTTACAATGGTATCCAAAGCAACATCCGAATCAATGAATCACAAGCACAAGCAACAAGAAAACAACCTTCAATGAACAAGTTACCTTATGGAACTGAGTGAGTTTGCCAAGCCAAATTGGAAGAGAAACGTGAGCCTTTGAAAAACAATTTCACCCAAGCTATCAATTTTATTGATGTTGGAGTAGATACAAAAATGATGGGAGGACTATAATTTACTCACACTCACTCACAAACTCAAACTAGCTCAAGCTTGTCTATGCACCATGGTGATGGTGTATAGAGATCTAGATCTCTCTTCTTACAACTAAGATAGAGACTAGAGTGTGCTATGCTCAATGTAATGTGCAATAGTGTGGAGGTAGTTTTTACAAAGAGAAATGGGCTCTATTTATAGGTTTTTTGGGAGCCTTGATTAGGATTAGACCTAATCAATTTTATTGAGAAAACAAGAGATTATGAAATATGTTTTATTCAAAATGGGAGTGGGTCTATCTTATCCCTTGACTCACATGGATGTGGGCTCAAGCAGAAAAATTATTGAGAGTGAAAGGAGGGAGAGGTGAGTAACTTGGAGGTGCCTACTCTAGTAGTTAGTACAGGGTGCAATCTACAAGAA
Organism: Adiantum capillus-veneris; assembly: GCF_014529385.1. NCBI lineage: Eukaryota > Viridiplantae > Streptophyta > Polypodiopsida > Polypodiales > Pteridaceae > Adiantum > Adiantum capillus-veneris. The sequence continues at coordinate 123,378,759 of NC_140939.1, forward strand.
GGGTTAGTCATTAGTGTTAGTAATTTGTAGTTAGTAGGATGGGTTAAAATTACATGGCATATGCACTCGAGGTGCATTACATGATATACAATGGTAAAAAGTAAGAGAAAGATAAGAATATACACAATTTGATGGAAACCACATGATGGAAAGGGAAGTTTCCATCTATCTCCTTTAGTGAATGAAGCGGTTGTAGAACTCTATCGCTATAGTTTTTGTGACCATGGAAAAGTTGAATTTTCCATCGTCAAACTCCTCCTTTTGTAGAGCTTGAGCTTGGTTATTTGATTATGTTTTCTCTTTTTGTGAAAGGATGAAGAGGTTATGGTAATATGAGTTTTGATTCTAGAGAGAGAATTTGGGCTATATGTGTGTAGAGACGATAATTTTTTTATCTATGGAGTAAGGGAGAGATGGAAATGGTGAAGAAGATGAAAAAAGGCATGAAAGGTGCACATTTTGGTGATGGAGGAGGAGGATGAGTGTGTGAGTATGTGTGGAAGTAGGAAAGGAGGTGAGAGAAGACTATGGGTTACTTGTGAGAAAAGTGGGCAGACTGGGGTCCACCCAAAAAATCATATCTTACCAATGGTATCTCCAAAAATTATTTAAATTTTTGAGGTGATTACTCAGCTCTTGTTCCACATTTTGTCTTTTAACCACCACTTCAAATTTTGAGTGGAGATTGATATAAAAAATCCCACCAAAAAGCCTATTTTTCTTCACAAAAAAGTCTTCAGTGCCCCCCTTTTTGTTGAATTTGCATAAGGCTCCCAAGGTGAGCCCCTCCTTGTGTGAGAGCATGATCTAATATATTATTAGGGATTTGAAATTTGATATATGGATATGATGGAAAAAAATTTGATATATGGATATGATGGAAAAAAACAATTTATGGAATCTAGAATAGTGTGAGTTATATATATATAAATATTGGGAATCAAATGAGGAGGGCCCTCATTTGTTTTTATTGGTGTATATTTATTTACAAGATGTAAGAAAAAATACTTGTAGAAAATAGGAATTTAGTGAAAGGCAATGATTGATGGTGGAACGTATTTTCTTGATGTTTTTTCTTGGAGTGGATTCACACCAAAAATAAGAGAAGCTTGCATGAAAATACTTCTATATGGAATAAAGAGTATGCAAAATGTTAAAAAAACATTGTGGTAATGGTGAGTCAATGTACATAGCATACATAGGCAAATAACGCATACCTAGGTAGAAATATTTAAATAAATATCAAAATAATTATGAAAAATCCTTATATGTAGGCCCTATATACAAGGAAATATTTACACACAAATGGGCCATAATATTTTTTTATTTCTTTATTTTATTTACTTTTTTGGCTCAACTAACCCAATGATTAGCTAGCTGAGGGTTTTAAGGAGATATGGGAAAAGTCCCCTAACTCACACACGCCTATGTACAAAGGGATAGCCACAGTGTTTGAGTGATTTTGATAGGGTGAGGTAAATCACTATGGCAATTTTAAATCATTAGCCCTCCCCTAGGATAATGGTACATTCATGTACCATCAAAAGGCATGTTTTCCAATGAGAGTGATTCCAAGCTATTTGCGATGTTTTGTGCCTCAAACAAGTCTTCATTTTGTAGTTCTTCTTCACCTTGTCTTGAACTGCTGACACAAACCAAACTACAAGACTTACATGATGATGTAGTGTCTTGGCAATGCTCTTGCAGATCCTTTGGTGATGTGCGACTTAAGTAGGTCTTTAGTTGGTACCCATTCACCTTCTTAGGATGCTCCTTGCCATCTAAATCCATGAGCTGATAGTAACTTGAACTAAAATATTTTTTAACCACATATGGACCTTGCTATCTGGTGTTGAATTTAGCATCAAACCTATTGTGAAGTCGATTGTCAAGACCAAACCTCCTTTTTTGATTCCTTTGTCCTTCACCTTCTTATCAAGTTTTTCCTTTACTTGTGTAGCCTTTCTTTTGTAGCACTCTAGGCCACTTCTCTCTTCCATTCTAGCTCTACGAAGGTGAGAAGGCGGTCCATCCATGCTTCCTCTTTGCCATGTGCTACTCTTCCTTGGAGATGCATGGTTGGAATGTTGAGCTCAATTCGTTGCAAAGCCTCTTGACATTACACCAAGTGAAATGGTGTGAATTTTGTGGCCTCCCTATATGTGGTTTGATATGCCCACAATGCTCCATCTAAGAGTTCATCCCATAACTTCGCCTTGTTTTTCACCATTTTTTTAATGATGCCTGCAATGACACCATTAGCTTTTTCTATGATGATGTAAAATGTGAAGCTCTTCACAAACTTCTATGAGTAGACCCTTCCTAAACCTTGGACCATTATCAAAAACAATTTTCAAAGGTGTACCAAATCTACAACAGATGTGAGTGTAGACAAACTTGATCACCTTTCTCTCCTTTACCTTTGCCACACTTTGTGCTTCTACCCACCTAGTCATATAGTCTACTGCCATCAGAATGTAGAGTTACCACTTTTTGTTCTAGACAGAGGACCCATAGCATCAATGTCCCACTTTTCGAAGGGTACATTTGCGAGTACAACTTGCCTTATTCCATCTATCTTGTATTTCCATTTACGTGACAGTTGTGACAACTTTTGCACCAATGTTGGACATCCAAACGCAGACATGGCCAAACATACCCAGCAAGAAAAATCTTCTTCACAGTTAACTCTTGGGAAAAATGACCACCACATGCCTCTTCATGCAAACCTTGGCTAGAATTTCCTCAATAGTTTATACTCTTTTGCACACTTGATCCTTCCCTCTTTGATAGAGGGAGCCTTCTAGGAAGAGATACGCACTTTCCTTCTTCATGAGTCTCCTCTTTTGAACTTTTGTGAACTCTTGCGGAAACTCGTCGTCTAAAATGTAGCCAATAGTGGGAGCCAATGACTCCAATCCTTGTCCCTCGGCTGCTTGATGACCTGCAATTATTTCTCAACACATGTTGGGAGTTCCATCGTTGCAATAGCTCCAATGACCAACAAAATTATCAATCCGGAGGGATAAGCTACCCGGCTAGGGCATGGAAACACTCACACGGTTAGTGACCTAATCATGACAACACAAATGGTTAACTCTATGAGGTGAGCTTCTCAGCCTATGGAGGAGCTAAGCCAAAATGAAGGGCAATCTCCACATCCACTTCTCTTCACCTCCAATCAACCCAATCACACACACTAACAATTGCAAGACGCGCACAACACTAATCCTATCATGCAACACACTAATCGCAAGCACACACACATAGATCTATTGAGCACCACACTCCAATCAAACCTACATGCACACACAAACAAGAGAGGAAAATCACACAATATTTGAGAGGCATTAACCACTAATTAGTTAAGATCTAGATAATCTAAGCATCATAGGCAATCATAAGAAGCATGAGAGAGGCATAGTAAAAGAGAATGAATCATTGATTAGTGTTAATCAAGTCTCATGAGAAAGAAGGACCATAGCCACACACCTCAAGAGCTCTCACCAAAGAGTGTTCTCAACAAATGAGCTTGAGAACCCTAATTTCTTTTACACACTGCCTTATATACCTAGGGTAAAAATATGCAATGTTCGGGCACCCAAGGCCTTTAGGGCTCCACCACTTACTAAATCTGCAACCTAGGCATACTAACTGACCTGTTCTTTACAGCTTGGAACTCACATTGACCTTGTAACACATTAAAATATTACAATGGCTTGAAATAAATCGGTATTTTACAATACGTGACCATTTTAGGAAAACATGAAAAATGTGTAACTCCAATCTTTACTGCTTCTTCATGTTGATCTTCAATGTGTATCCGTACGTTTTTGGTCTTTAGCAGCTCCTGTTAGCTGAAGTTGACTCAACTAACATCGAATGTTGGGAGGCATTGTAGCACGACCTAATCGCAACCCACACAAAATTATCAAATCGGTGGATCGGCAACCCGGCTAGGGAATGGAAGCACGAGCATCGGATGAATAGAAATAGAGGATTCAAGAGATCACCTCTCCAATGCAAGTAGAGATTAGACATGGCAAGACTAACTCTAAACATACTCTAATCACTAATCTAACAACTCCTACACACATCAAGTCCATCGAAGTCGGACTTACCATAGACTAGAAACCCCAAGCACACTAATGATAAGCACACACTAATTACCACATGTCAATCACGGCACTTCATCAATAGCTACACACATGAGGTGATTGGTGCTAGAGCTTCATAAAACCTATCTACACACAAGCAAACAACATGTCACACACATTAATTACAACATTAAGAACCAACTTAATCTAATTAAATATCACAAATCGAATGCTTGTGGAAGAATAGGAGTGGTTAATAGCAAGAATTACATACCTCTCTCAAATCTAGAATAATGAGAGTGTAATACTACTCCATGATAGAATGAAATGTAGAGAATAAGACTAATTAGAAAATAGAAATTAGATTAATCAAAAAGAGCTTACTCTAATTACAATGGTTAGCACTAGCCTCTCAAGCATAGACATTAAGCTCAAGGCTAGGCCATAGAGTGAACACTCAAGAGAGAGACAGCTCTCAAAAGTGGATTCTCAAGAATGAATCCTCCTTGCATAAAGGCTTCCTTTTAAGGGCTTTCACCACAATCCCTTCTACTATGGGTTTAAGCTTGAGCCCTCTAACTAGCACATACAACTTTGGAACTCGAAGTGAGCCCAAAACTTATACAAAGTGTGTTGAAAATATTATGCACAACCATAGCATATCTCCCACTTGATGCGTATTTGGTGTAGCCTATGTTAGCTAGCACATACAACTTTGGAACTCCAAGTGAGCCCAAGACTTATACAAAGTGTGTTGGAAATATTATGCACAACCATAGCATATCTCCCGCTTGATGCATATTTGGTGTAGCTTGTGTTAGCCGCTGCTAACATTCCCCCCTTCCTAGTTTGGCGCACGTCCTCATGTGCCGGTGAAGCAAGACACGGTGACATGGTAGAAAGCAAGTCCATGGAAAAAATGTTGAGTTGCAAAACATAAGAACAAGTAATGAGCATCAAAGGTCAATAAGGATACAAAACATAAATGACAATGAACAATCATGCAAAGTGAATTTTTTTGCTTCTAAAAGATGGGTGAATCATAGTCAAAAATTACACAACATAAAGCAAAAAAACATTCAAACTATCGTGAAGATTAAACCACTTGAAATTTCAATTTTATGCATGAAACACAAGCAATCAATTATGACCCTAGGCTAATGCAAGTTCATAAACTTACTAGCCTTAAAACTATGTGATCATTATTAATATATCATTCAAGTCTATCATGTCTATGGGCTATAAAAAAACTCTTAATCTATTAGTACATTGTCAAAGCTTTTTGAAGCTCATGGAAGTTTTGTTTTTGTCATTCATTGAAAAAAGTAAAGCACAACACACGGCTACCACCCCAAGGCAAGTCTGGGTGCAACTCTCGGCTCCTTGAACCCTCAAGAAGGTGTTCCAAAAGCCTACTATCCTACCAAGGTGACGGCTAACCCTCAGTCAGCCCAATGTGATTCCCCTCCTGCCAAGTGCTAATAAGGCGCTAGGCCTTACATGGACACAACATAACATATAAATTTTCTTTTCCATTTGTCTAGTAGCATTTTTGCTACTTTTTTGGACACTTTTTTTTTTGCTTCATTGTTTCAAATTTTTAGCACTTCTTGTTTCTTCCAATATGAGATGCTAATGGAAATTGGACTAAAGGACTAAAGCCTAATCATAGCCCTAGGTCATGTTAAAAATGAATGGAGTATTAAAACTATCACTAAGAGTCTAGGACTAATGAGAAATGACCCTACATTAACCTAAGGTCAAGGCAAATTGCCTATGATTAGCACACATAAAACCTAATTTTTTGATGAGTTAATCTTCACAAAGCAAAGTGTTGAAACTTTAGTATGCTTAGCTTTTGAACATAAAAGAACCATATCTTAGAAGCAAAATTTCACGTAAGCCAAGCATATAGAATGGAGAGATGAAAAAGAGCAAAATCATGGAAGGATTACACCTATTCATTCTCTTTTGAACATCCTTGAGCAAGCATTCCCTTTGTAGAGAAGCCTCTTGATCCTTCTATTTGCAAAAGATGCCTTTTTGAAGCTAAGTGTAAACACAAGCTCCAAAGGCCATTTATTGAAAGCCAAAAGCACACAAAAAACATTATTGAAATCCTAAACCTATGGTCTTGAATACCCAAATTTGCCAAAGGGAAAAAACCCAAGGGAAAAAAGTGCCTTTGGTTATGCATATGATGCTCTTTGTAGCAAATTTATGTATACATAACAACAATGAGAGATAAAATGAGCTTCTACATAAGAAAATTTTGCAATTTTTACCATCTCTCATGCATTATTCAAAGTTGATTAAGTGTTAGCTCACTTGATATATGGAATTAAAAACAAGCCAAGAGCTGAAAATAAGGCAACTTTGATGAAATGAAGTGGCACTCGATAGCCAAATTTTACAATTTAAAAACTCCAAACAAGTTGGCTAAACACTATCTCACATGAAATTTTCAATTTAAGAGCAATCTATGAGCTAGAGATGAGTGCAACTTGATTAAATGAAAATGAATGGCTCTCAATAGCCAAATTTGTACTTGAAAGTTCTCAAAAATTTGTCTACACTAGCTCGAATGAAAACATTTTCACTTTAGACCAAGCTATGAGCTAGCATGTAAATAATTTTTAATCCAAATAATTGGAATGGCTCTAATTAGCCAAATTTTGTAATATTTTTCAATGATGACCCCATCTTGGATCATTTGAAAGTTCTTGTTTCCCACCACCCTTCAAAGCAACTCATATGTTAGTGCTTTTAAGAATTTGTCAATAAATACAAGCACTAAAAGCATACTCAATCAATCACAAGCCAGAAAGTGTAATGCTATCTTATGGCTTTCAAACAAGCTTGATGTTTTAGTTTTATGGAAAGTTTTTTCATTCATACTAATCACTAAAATGTACCAAGCAATGTCAAAACCGAAACTTTTAATGCACACTCTCCATCAAGCATGAAAGCATCATCGATGTACCTCTCAAATGAAGTCCATATGCATGCCAAAAGAATTTTTCATGTAATTCAATGGAAGTGCCACACTATAACATGCACAAGACAAAATATTAGCACAATCAACTCGTGATATATGGCTCTTTGATAGCCAAATTACCTCTTTAAACGGCCATGGAGATCCCCATCGACATCTTTTCCTTCAAACTTCAATCATTCTTTAGTGCAATAAGGCCATTTGTTGGCTCAATCAAAGCACTCAATTGCTGCTCAAACCCTTGCTCATGCAAAAGCAAATATATCTCTACGAAAAGAGTGAAAAGCAAATGATGAAATGACTTTTCAATTCTCTTGAGGTGATCACTGAAATCTCCATTTCAATGTAAGTTCAATGCCAATATCTCCAAGTTAGTACTGAACGTTTACATCCAAAACAAGCACTAAGTTGGCATGATTCGTAAAGCTTTCATTGTTTATGCATTCTATGAGAAAATCATCACAAAGAAATGCACAAAATTTGATTTTTCATGACCTCATGAAGCAATTTCAGCATACAAATCAAAAGTTATGCACATAAAGGAAGCTCCCAATTAAATCAAGCATCAAAATCTTATGACGAACCAAAAGCCCTGCAATTTTTATGAGACCCATTTATAGCTAATCAAAAATGTGTCGTCCTTACTTGTTTTCAATGCAAAGGTTTCATTCTATTGGCCCAAGTAGCTTGCATGGTGGGCGGTGGGAACACCCTCTAGTGTTGAAATTTTTGTTATTATTATTTTGTGTGTGTGTTTTTTTTTTAAATGCAAACAGCAGCCTATGGAGCCTCGGAGAGTCAGAGGAGCCTGTTTTGTGTGTTGGAGGAAAAAGTGCAGGCATGGCAGGTTGGGCCAGCTGCAAAAAGCAGCCTCATAGCCCGTTGTGTGTGTGTGTGTAGAGTAGCGCCAACTGCAGCCTGCAAATGGGCGAGTATGCACGTGCGTGTGTGTGTGTCTTATTGCGAGCCAATGAAACCAAAGAATTGCAGTCGTGTGTGTGTGTGTATGTTGGAAGCGTGAATAGCGGGCCTTTGTGAGCAGGGTGGGACCGTGAGGAGCAGGACCAAGCCGAGCAGTGGCCAATGAATGTGAACCAATGTGGCCAAGGACAGTGAGTAGAGTGCCCCACAGAGTGTGTGTGTGTGTGTGTGTGATTTTCTTTAAAGATATTGGCAAGCAAGGCGGAGTGTATACCCCTACGCGTGCGCATTCTTGGCATGCGCCATAATCGACAGAGTGTGTGTGAGTTTGTGTAGTGCTAAGAGCTAGGCATGGCGGGCCAATACAAATACAAAAATGGGTGTGTGTGTGTGTGTGTGTGTGTGTGTGTGTGTGTGTGTGTGTGTGTGTGAGGAAATTCGGGGCTTGTTCCCACACCAAGACAAGAATACAAGTGTATGCTTAAAGTAATTGAATGTGCATCTTCAAGCATACAACTTTTGACCAAATAGATTCAAGAATTTTTTTCCTCATTTACTTTAAGTTCATATTCTCTCACCATGATCACCATCATTTATGCAATCAACCCAAAATTTTCTCTTCAAATTGGATTTGATTTATGCTCAATCAGGCACCATTCGTAATCAATTTTCCAAAATCAATGGTTTGTGCACATACATATAAGGTCATTTTTATTAAAAAAAAATCGATGCACAATCCTTTAAGATTTGATGAACGGAACACACACATTGAAATGGCTTGGAATTCGTGCATAGAAGAACGGTTTCTTCCATCAAAATTTACCCTTTCATAATCATTGCAACAAAATTTGCTCATTTTCACCACGCAAAAGCATCAAACATAATTAGGCTTGTCAATTAGGCTTGGATTGCTACACCCTTGTGATTATGACACTAGAAATTGCACAAATCATTCAAATTTTTACCATATCCAATTGGCATTCACATCAATTGTAATAAAATCATCCTTGATTGTATACAATTGAGTCATACCAAGTCATTTGATCATACACACCAATCTTCTAGGCCTTTCAATCATCATAATTGGTAATTGCTGCCAATTATTCATCCTTACTTTGGATATCAAATGCCATTGAGTAGGCACACACACCCAAATTTAGGCCAAAACTTTATGCAAAAATTACAACACTGCAATGCTCAAATTGCAAACTCAATCAAGCATAAGTGAATGCATGCATGTTAATTTCTAAAAAACTAGCACTATTTTACCCAATCAAGCAATGCACACACTAAGAAATTAAGCACAAATTATCAAATTTGGCTCAATTGGCAACGCATTTAGGCTTACACCTAATGATTGCACACACTTTTTATGAATATTTCACAATAAAAAATCATTTAGGTGCCCTAATTGACCATCAATCATAGAAAATCAAGTGGTCTTGGATAGACACACACACTCAATTTTGCCCAAATTTTTGGCAATTAGGCTTATCCAATGATTGTATTAGCCTAGCATACACATCAATTACATGGTCGCATACTCATAAATCATAATTCCATCAATTTTTATGTATGCACACATTCAAGATTAGGTGCACACACATTTGAAATTTTTGACATTTTCTTCCCTCTTTTGTGCATGCACACACACAATGATTTTTATGCACACACATGAATTCTTGATAAGAATTAAGCATTATCTTGTACACCCAAGGTTCATTAGTCAAGATTTTATCATCAATTTCATTCCAAGTGAATCAAATTAGGTGCAAAGTGTAGGTCAATTAAGTTACACACCTAATTTTAGCAAATAATTAGCACATTGAATCACATTAATCAATCAAGAATTGACATGAGCAAGTGAGTGCACTTACATTGTAATTACACTCCAAGCTATTCCTTTGCTCCATGTGAAGACACATCATTGCACACACTTGCCATCAAATCGGCTCCAAAATTGACCATCGTAAGCCAAAAAATCAGACACTCAAATCATCAAATTATGCATAAATTAGCACAATTAACTTGATTAGAGTGATGATTTCATCTCTTAAAGTGGGATTTAACATACTTTACACTTCAAATGTTAGTGGTTAGGTTAGAAAAGTTAGTCAAGATTAGTAGAAATTAGCATGGAATTAGTACAATTAGCATGGAAATGAAGCAAAATTAGTAAGGGTTAGCATGAAATTAGTGAAATTGGGGATTTGGGGTATCCATAACTCAACAATCCCTGAAACGGTGCCAAATGTTGGGAGGTGTTGTAGCATGACCTAATTGCAAGCCACATAAAATTTTCAAATCCGTGGATCGACAACCCGGCTAGGGCATGGAAGCACGAGCATCAGATGAATATAAATAGAGGATTCAAGAGATCACCTCTCCAATGCAAGTAGAGATTAGCCATGGCAAGACTAACTCTAAACATACTCTAATCACTAATCACAACTCCTACACACATCAAGTCCACCGAAATCCGACTTACCATAGACTAGAAACCCCAAACACACTAATGATAAGCACACATTAATTACCACATGTCAATCACAGCACTTCATCAATAGCTACACACATGAGGTGAATGGTGCTAGAGCTTCATAAAACATATCTACACACAAGCAAACAATATGTCACACACACTAATTACAAGATTAAGACCCAACTTAATCAATTTAATTAGTGATGCTAAATATCACAAATCGAATGCTTGTGGAAGAATGGGAGTGGTTAATAGCAAGAAGTACATACCTCTCTCAAATCTAGAATAATGAGAGTGTAATACTACTCCATGACATAATGAAATGTAGAGAAGATAAGACTAATGAGAAAATAGGAATTAGATTAATCAAAAAGAGCTTACTCTAATTACAATGGTTAGCACTAGCCTCTCAAGCATAGACATTAAGCTCAAGGGTAGGCCATAGAGTGAACACTCAAGAGAGACGGAGCTCTCAAAAGTGGATCCTCAAGAGTGGATACTCAAGAATGAAGCCTCCTTGCATAAAGGCTTCCTTTTAAGGGCTTTCACCACAATCCCTTCTACTATGGGTTTAAGCTTGAGCCCTCTAACTAGCACATACAACTTTGGAACTTGAAGTGAGCCCAAGACTTATACAAAGTGTGCTGGAAATATTATGCACAACCATAGCATATCTCCCGCTTGATGCGCATTTGGTGTAGCCTGTGTTAGCTAGCACATACAACCATAGCATATCTCCCGCTTGATGCATATTTGGTGTAGCTTGTGTTAGCTAGCACATAAAACTTTGGAACTTCAAGTGAGCCCAAGACTTATACAAAGTGTGTTGGAAATATTATGCACAACCATAGTATATCTCCCGCTTGATGCATATTTGATGTAGTCTGTGTTAGCTAGCACATACAACTTTGGAACTTCAAGTGAGCCCAAGACTCATACAAAGTGTGTTGGAAATATTATGCACAACCATAGCATATCTCCCGCTTGATGCATATTTCGTGTAGCATGTGTTAGCCACTGCTAACAACACATGCAATTTCTTGTTGTACAAGTAAATCAGTGTTTGTTTCTTAGGAATATGATGTAGTTACACCTCCTCAAATTGATTGAATAACCTACGGATGGCATGAACTTTGGCCCTTAGTCTTTCATTTTTGCATGCCCAAATGCCTAAAATCTGCTTCACAATGAGAAGTGCATCCCCCTTTACCATGAAACATTGTATACGTTGGCTAATGCACATCTTCAAACCATGAAGTAGTATGTCGTACTCTGTTTCATTGTTGCTAGTTGAACGTGGTAAATTGACCTTCTCTTTCATGACCACCTCTCCACTTGGGTTGAGCAACACTAGCCCTCCCCCTACTTTTCATGTGGCTCGTCAAAAAGCTCCATTAAAGAACAAGGTAAAAGCATTAGGAATACTTTTTGGTGGTGGCAATGGTAGGGTCTTTACTTAGGCACCTTAATCTCCTTTTCATGTACCCTATAAGTGAGAATCCTTGAACTCCAACCAGATTGTATTCTCGATACTAGGGAAATAAGTCTATGAAACAGATTAATCAGAGAACATTTAGTAAAATGGAAGGACTACCCCACTGAAGACGCCACATGGGAGGACGAAGTATCACTTTGCAAAGATTTCTCCAATTTCGGTTGAGATGAGGACATCTCAATTTCTTAAGCTGGGGTAATTGTAAGGTTTCCAGTTTTTGAAACCTTAGAACTTGCACAAAGCCTGTTAAATTTGACTTGATTATTGAGAAAACACTGTAGAATGATCCAACTATGGCTGATATTGGTATGTTTGGAACCGTAACCAGAGCTTTACTATGGTTAGAATTTTTCAAAATCAGATTTCGATAAAATCTGGTAAAGTTACGGGCTCTGAAAGGTTGCACTAGGAATTTAATTAGTTAAGTAAAATTGGGATGGTTTCAGTAATTATTAATAAAGACTTTCTTATCCTAAGGTTCTAGAAATTACTGATATTTCCCATTTTCATCATTAAAAATAAGAAAAATTACTAAAAATAGATTCTGGAAGCTGGGGGGGCTGTGTGAAGCTGTGGGGAACCTGCTCGGAATAGATTTAGCAGCACGTGGTGCTAGTTGGAAGCTGGGGCCTTGCTTAAGGTGCCAGAACTTGCCAGAAACAGCCCAGAGGCACTGAAAAGCTATAAAAAGACCCCCTTTCTTCACAAAAAATTAGACTCGGAGCCTTGGAAAATTCTCTCTCATCTAGAGGGACCTCTACGTAGAAATCACTAGAGAGCAAAGCTCTAGTTGGTTAATCAACGGTAATTAGGACTAACCTTTTTTTAATTAGTAGAACTATGTTAACCTATTTATATTTTTCTTAATTAATTGAAGATTAAACCTATTTATACTCTTAAATTCTCTCATAATTCAAAATTCTCTGCTGATTATTGAGATTAAGCTTAGGAATACTAAGCTAATTAGTTATTATATTATATTAGGATTGAAATTACTCATTTTAACCATAAATTAATTATAATTATACTAATTAAATTTAGATTAAGATGAGATAATTATTAGAGCTGTGTTAGACTGTCATTATGCTAGGAAAAATATCTTTTAATTTTTTGAGTAATTCTTGTAATTATTTAAGCAAAATTACACTATTTTTAAGAGAAAAGTAAAGGGGAAAATGATCACATTAATCTAAAAATTTTTGAGATAATTATCAGAGGAAAAAAACATCTTATGGAACCCATGATAATTATCTTAACCTTAGATATTTAATTTAACTAATTATCTCAACAGAATTACATTGTTTTTAGGGAAAAATAAAAGGGGGGAAATAGCAAACTAATCCAAAATGCTTTGAGATAATTATCAGAGGTAAATCATATCTTAATCTCAAATAATTAGTTTAACTAATTATCTCAATAGAATTACACTATTTTTAGGGGAAAATAAAAAGGGAAAAAAATCAAACTAATCCTAAATACTTTGAGATAATTATTAGAGCAAAAAAATATCTTTTAAAACCCATGATAATTATCTTAACTTCAGATAATTAGTCTAATTAATTATCTCAGTAGACTTACACTGTTTTTAGAGGAAAATACAAGGGAGAAAATCGCAAACTAATCCAAATGCTTTGAGATAATTATCAGAGAAATAATATATCTTTTAAACCCTGTGATAATTATCTTAATCTCAAATAATAAGTTTAACTAATTATCTCAGTAGAATTATACTATTTTTAGGAAAAAATACAAGGGAGCAAATAGAAAACTAATCCAAAATGCTTTGAGATAATTATTAGATGTAAATCAAATCTTATGGAACCCATGATAATTATCTTAACTTCAGATAACTAGTTTGACTAATTATCTCAATAGAATTCCATTGTTTTTAGGGAAAAATACAATAAGGAAAATAGAAAACTAATCCAAAATAATTTGAAATAATTATCAAAGGTAAATCACATTTTTTGAAAATCATGATAATTATCTTAACCTTAGATAATTAGTTTAACTAATTATCTTAGCAGAATTACACTATTTTTAGGAGAAAATAGCAAACTAGTCCAAAATGCTTTGAGATAATTATCAGAGGTAAATAACATCTTATGAAAATTGTGATAATTATCTTAATCTCATATAATTAGTTTAACTACTTATTTCAGCAGAATTACACTATTTTTAGAGAAAAATAAAAGGAGAAAAATAACAAATTAATCCAAAAACCTTTGAGATAGTTATTAGAGGTAATACACACTTTGTGGAACTCATGACAAATATCTTAACCTCAAATAAATAGTTTAGATATTTATTTTTATTAAAAGTATCCAATTTTGTGTATAAACCAGGGAAAGGAAATTAGTAAATGAATTTATATAATTACCCAATAATTACTAGAGGTCGGAAATTACTATTGAAGATTGGTAAAATTACCTTAGCTTAAATAATTAGTATAACAAATTACTGTCGATAAATTTTACCCAAATTAGACCATAAATATAGAAGGGAAAAGTTATAAATCAATTTTATGAGTTAACCAAAAATTTCTTAAAGATAGAACATATCAAATTCCATCTAGGGTGAGTAATCCACTAGCAGATAGGTAACTTATAATTTACTATGGCAAAATAAAATATGATATTCTTGGAATATAGACTAAGGAGAAATCTAGTAAAATAGCTCCCATAATTATATGTTAATTATGGGAGAATATTAATAGTACAAGAAAGTTACAGAAGAAATATCTCATCCAATAACTAACAAGGATACATATTTATTCCAAAAATCTTTAGTTTTGGGTAAAAAGAAAGAAAAGAGATTATTCAATTAATCCTCTAATCGATTAAGTCCCTTTATAAAGGCTGCCAATATGGCTCCAAAGAGAACCTGAGGAAATCCTCTTACCGAGGAAGAGGATATTAGCAACAAAATAAATAAAGCCACTCATGGCCATGAGGCAGTGCCTAGTCATAGGCCTACGGATGAAAGTCTGCAGGCACCAGTGCAGCAGCACATGGACGACCAGTCCCAGGTGAATTTCTATTTTGTTCACTTAAGTCTTTAATTATATTAAAGTTTATTTCTAAGTTAACATTGCATACGTAAGGGTTAGGAAGGATAAACTGGCTGTAAATGGAAGGTAACTTCCAAGAAACCAACGAGCAATGATTGTAAATAGAAAGAAATGTTTGGGTTATGACTGATTGACCTAGGAAAGAAATGTTTGACCATCCTTAAGACAGCTTGTCTCAAGACACCTTTGATTCCTTGGAATATTTTACTCCAGGTAATGAGTAATGATGGCAATTCTGCCATGGATGAGTCGGTTTCCTCTGTGCGCGTGGAGTCTTTACCCCGTGCTTGTTTGTGCTTGTGGATATTACTTAGGATATCGAGTTTATCCTAGAGGAACCGCCCGGCTGTATGGGCAACTGGTTTGCGTATGGGCGCCCAGACTATGGGTGATGGATTTTTCCACCCCGGTTTTTATAAATAAGGAATGGGTGTTGTTTTTTCACCCCTGTATAGGTGGTCTTGAGACAGTCAGTACTGGTCAGAGATACTTCAGGATGACAGTACCTTGTCTTAAGTCTAAAGATCTTTGTTTGCTAAAAGAATGTTTTCAATACTGTTTTCAAGGGTTGTCTTAATGAAATTCAGTTATGAAAGTTAAAGAAATCATTGTTTTAATTGTGATAAGAATGTGGTAGTAATTAAACAACACAGAATCATGTGTAAGTGCGGGGTGGTAAGTGGGAATTGACTAAGGTTGTCAATCATGGACGGGTGGACCTGATTAGTCATATAACTATCCATTCCCGCGCACTAAAAACCTCAAGAAACTTCTTCGTCTGGAAGAGGAATCCACCAACAGTTGTGCCCTCACATATGTTAGAGGGAAAAAAGCGTTGGCTAAGGAAACCTTATTTTGAATGATGGAAGTTATAGGGCCGGAATAGTTTTTATTATTATTATTCAAAAAGTTTTCCCGTTTCCACTGCGAGATAGGACTAGGTCTTCTTCTAGGGCTATAAACCTAAACCATTATCAATGGTAAGGGTGAATTCCCTGGAATTCTTCTTGTTTAGGGACTCAGGTTTTATTAGTCCTAAAGACCTGTCAAGAGTCCCATCCGGTTTTTGGTGTCGGCGGGTTTGAGGACCTCACACCAATTGTGCACGCATACTATCTTCTACCTTGAAAGAGTATTTGAAATCTTGCAACTCCAAAATCCACTTTAAGATCATAGTACTAAGATTCATTTGAGATGACACCCAAGGGAACAAATTTTTTGGAGGGAGAATAACAAAAAGTTTTGGTAGCAAGTAGGATCTAAACTTTCTCACCACAAATATGAGAGAAAGCATCATGAGTTCTGCCTCCGTGTATCCTCTCTCCAAAGCATTCATGACCCTACTAGCAAAGTAGATGGGTCCTGGTAATGTGGGGATCTCGTTGTAATAAAAATGCACCAATAGTTTCCTTTCCAACACTAGAGCTAACAAAGAATGTGTACTCCCAACAAGGAGGCATGAGTGTTGGTAGCTCTGACAGAATGACTTTAATGCTACAAAAATACTCTTCAAGCTCATCAAACCATGCAAATTCTACTTGTTGTGCAAAGGGTGAAGTAACCCTGAGGCTAATTCAATGAAGTGTGACATATAATTCACCTTTTGAATGAATGAGATGACCTCCTTAAGACTCTTGGGTGATGGTAACTCAATAAGAGCCTTTGCCTTTGAAGGATCCACCTCAATGCCTTTGTAAGAAACTTTGTGACCAAGCAAAATCACTTCATCCTCACCTATGTGATACTTGTTGGGGTTGAGTTGACCTTCCATGTCATAGAGCTTCTTCAATCCTTTTTCTACCCTCTGTAGATGCAACGATTTTGAGCTATAAATGCAAAAATTATCAATGAACACCCAAATTGACTTTCCAAAGAATGCTTGAAACACCATGTTCATGAAGTGTTGGAAGATTGAATAACAACCCCAAGGAGTGACGAAGGTTATTTTCAATTGATCCTCTAATGCAATACCTATTTGAAAGTAACCTGAGTAGCCATCGCACACAGTATACTTCTCATGACCGACTACCTCATTTAGTATCTCATCTTGAAATGGGAGGGGAAAGTTATCTCTTTTTGTCGCCTCATTGAGTGGACGGTAATCCACACACACCCTCCACTTTCCATTCTTTTTGGGAGTGACCACAACTGGGGACACCCACTCTGAATTCTCCACTAGATAAATGAAACGAGTTGCTAAAAGCTTGCTTACCTCCTTGAGTAAAGCCTACTCCTTGATGACTCCTAGCCTTCGTAGCTTTTAAGCCTTAGGTGTGACCTCTGGCTTTAACTCAATCTTGTGTTGAAACAAAATCTATTCCACGCACGTTGGTGTAGTCTTTAGCAAAAAGCTTAGGAAACTTCCTTAGCACACATTTGAACTCCGCTCTTTCTTCCTTTGTAAGTGTGGTTGATAGCATACCTTCTAACATCCCTTTGTCTTCCATACCTTGGTTCTCTTGAGAACATACCTCCTCCAAGCTTGGGCAAGAGGTCTCTTTGTTGTTTGGCTTAAACGTTACCCCTATGACTTCGATGGAAGACTCCTCTTCAGTAATGCTACCGCTACTTTCTTATTCTGAAGTGCTATCGGTCCAGCCTCCGTCTCACTTTGAGATGATTCTTCATGGAGCGCATCTTGTCGTTGCTCCTTCATGTCAAAGACAACCTTCTTATGATTGTCATTCCTATAAAGTAACTTTCCACTCTCCCAATCTTGCAAAGCTCACATTTTCATTAGCCATGGTCTTCCTCGCATAAATGGGTAACCATTTCCTTTGGTAGATATGACATAGAAATTCACTGCCTTCTTAATGCCAAAGGCTTCCACAAAAACATTTTTACAAATCCGTACGCACCTAGCCTTGCTATTGTTTGCCATTTTTACTTTGACTTCAGGTGTCTCATGGATGTGCATGCCTAGTCTTTGCATGAGTCCCTGTGTCATGATACAAATTTGTGCACCCCATCCACTAGACCTTTCCTAACTAACCTTCTTTTGATGTAACAGTCTAGCAGCGGTGTACTGTCCTCATTCATTTCAGCTTGTGCAATTTTTACAATAGGCACACTCTCTTTTACCTTTCTCCTAGTGCTAACTACCTTTGTTAAATCCCTCCTAACTTGTGGACATAATGCAAGAAATTGAGGCCATGAAATATCAGGGCCCTTACCTCTCATGTCTTCCAAGAAGTTGTATGGAGCCATACAATGTCCAAGAGGAAATTCTTGGAGGTTGATAGGACGTCAAGTCCTCTTGGTTTCCTTGGTCTCCTTCTCCTTCTTTTCTCATCCATGGTCACTTTTTCATGTGACTCCTTCTTTCTCCTTACCTTTTCCACGGCCACTCTTAATGCCATTTGCTTCCATGTCAATCTCATTTGAATTTGTCACCTCTACCACATGTACATTTGGATCTGGCAAAGGTGAAACACCTTCCACTCCTTGTGGAGGTGGTCTTGTTCCATTTGTCCTTTGTAGAACCCTTGGTTGTTGACTAGTTCCTTCACCTGCATTCATCACTGGGTAATTCAAGTTAGGTCTCCCTGGCTTCCCACGGGGCCAAGGACAATTATACATCCCATGTCCAGATGCCCCACAATTCCAACATTGTAGTACTCGTCTAGGTCATGGCTCTTGCTCCTCATCTTTCTTTGTTTGTCCTCTGGGACCTACAGCTTGTGCAAGATGAATCGACAAGTTGCTCAATGACTCATTTAGCTTCTCAATCACCTCAACTATTACCTCAGGAATCTCTCTAAATATTGATGCTTGCAACTTTCCCTTGGGTCTAGGACCCTCTATTGTAACCTCTGCCCTTAGGCACTTGATTTCCTATACTTCTCAACATCCCTAGTTTTAGTTGCACCATAGGTAGCAGGTGCACCTGTCTCAACTTTTATCTTGAGTGTGGGAAAGAGACCGGATATGAACCTCTCCTTCTTAAGAAACTCTGCACCATCACCAGGGTTAGCAACATTTTTCACCCATACAACCCAAAGACGTAGAAACTCTTGTTTGTACATGTAATAGTCCTCTAAGTCTTTTTGCTTGTGAGAAACAATGTCTTGCCATAGCTTTTGCGTGTTTTGGGGGTCAAAGAAGTATCGCTTGAAATGATCAATGACTTCCTTATAGTTTTCCTTAACTTCCTAAGATAGACAGTCAAACCAAGTGCTAGCATCTTTCCTAAGGACCACTTCATACATTTTTAAGCATTCATCATCTTCTATCACTCTCTTTATACAGCAAGCCATTTTGAAATTTGCTAGAAATAGCTTGGCATCCTCGCCAGGCTCTCCAAACAAGAGGGAATATCCTGACATTTGGCGTTGAGCCTCCATTGCATCGATTTCAAAGTGACACACGTTTTTTTCTTTCTTAAAAAGAATTACACAATAATGTTTTCTAAATTGCAATCTATTCTACAACCAAATAAAAATATACACATCAAATAATCTATGATAGTCAACAAGAGGCAGGATGATAGGATTTGGTGACACAAGAATGTCTCCTACTCTTTGAGTACTAAATGTTCACCATACGTTGTTGAAAATGGATCTTTCTACTAATTGAAACATTTATTCTAATGTGTGGAGTGAAATGGAAGGGGGAAACCTCTATTCATCGGCCATTATACATGGTCTATGCATGACTTGATGCTTAAAACAAAACAAAAATATATACGTCCAAACTAAAGTGTACCTAATGAGAGGCAAAATAAAAGGATTTACTGAAGCGTTTACCTCGGCCAACCTAAGAGGGCCCAAAATTCTAGGAATTACTCGTTGAAATTGTAATTTTGTGCTTACAATAATATGCACCTTTTGCCTTGCAATGGAAACAAACGGGCCATACAAATTTTTGTGATTCATGCAAGCTACTTGATTACTCTAAAGCCTGAGTATTCACAACAATATACACAAGCCCTCCTCAGTGGGGACGCCAAAATTGAGGCAGTCCAGGGCAGGCAACAAGAAGAGCAACCTCTGGACACCCTTCAAGGCTCCCATGCTGCTCAATGGGACTGGGGCACAACACAACACAAGCAAGACAACAAACACACAGCCAAAACCCAACTACACAAGGGGAACCACCTAGTTTGAGAGCAAACTAGAATGCAAGAAAGGAGAATTATAGAGCATACCCACAATCGAGCAAGAGATATACACTAGCTCTTACCACAATGCAAAACACTCACACACTAAAAACACAAGAGAGAGCAAGGGGGAGAGAGAGAGAGAGAGAGAGAGAGAGAGAGAGAGAGAGAGAGAGATATTGTGTACAATATAGCTTAAACCTTACGATTTGCACAAGAAGGTACCTAGAGCTTGGGGATTCAAATGAAAACACTTCAAATTTGGTTAAAGCATTGTGCACTAGAACATTGTCTTAGGGTTATGGGAGCCCTCTCACCATCCACCCTCTTACAATGGTAGCCAAAGAAACAGTCAAATCAATGAATCACAAGCACAAGCAACGAGAAAACAACCTTCAATGAACAAGTTACCTTATGGAACTGAAAGAGGTTGCCAAGCCAAATTGGAAGAGAAGCATGAGCCTTTGGAAAACAATTGCACCCAGGCTATCAATTTTATTGATGTTGGAGTAGATACAACAATGATGGGAGGAGTATAATTTACTCACACTCCCTCACAAACTCAAACTAGCTCAAGCTTGTTTATGCACCAAGGTGATGGTGTATAGAAAACTGGCTCTCTCTTCCTACAACTAAGATAGAGACTACAGTGGGCTATGCTCAATGTAGTGTGCAATAGTGTGGAGGTAGTTTTTACAAAGAGGAATGGCCTCTATTTATAGGTTTTTTGAAGCCTTGATTAGGATTAGACCTAATCAATTTTATTGACAAAACAAGAGATTATAAAATATTTTTTATTTTCAAAATGGGAGTGTGTCTTCCTTATCCCTCGAGTCAGCGGGCTCAAGCGAAAAAATTATTGAGAGTGAAAGGAGGGAGAGGTGAGTAACTTGGAGGTGCCTACTCTAGTAGATAGTAGAGGATGCAATTTACAAGAAGGGTTAGTCATTAGTGTTAGTAATTTGTAGTTAGTAGGATGGGTTAAAATTACATGTTATATGCACTCAAGGTGAATTACATGATTTATACAATGATAAAAAGTAAGAGAAGGATGAGAATATACACAATTTGATGGAAACCACACAATGGAAAGGGAATTTTCCACCTATCTTCTTTAGTGAATGAAGCGGTTGTAGAACTCTATCGTTGTAGTTTTTGTGACCATGAAAAAGCTAAATTCTCCATCGTTAAACTCCTCCTTTTGTAGAGCTTGAGCTTGGTTATTTTCTGATTTTTTCTCTTTTTGTGAAAGGATGAAGAGGTTATGGTAATATGAATTTAATTCTAGAAAGAGAATTTGGGCTATATATGTGTAGAGACGATAATTTTTTAGCTATGGAGTAAGGGAGAGATGGAAACGGTGAAGATAAAAGAAGGCATGAAATGTGTGGAAGTAGGAAAGGAGATGAGCGAAGACTATGGGCTACTTGTGAGAAAAGTGGGCAAACTGGGGTCCACCTAAAGAATCTTATTCCATCGGTGATAACTTAAAAAATTATCAAAAATTTTGAGGTGATTATTCAGCTCTTGGTCCACATTTGTTATTTAACCACTACTTTAAATTTGGAGTGGAGATGGATATAAAGAATCCCATCAAAAAGCCTATTTTTCTTCACAAAAAAGTCTTAAGTGACCCCCTTTTTGTTGAATTTTCATAAGGCTCCAAAGGTGAGCCCCTCTTTGCGTGAGAGCATGACCTACTATATTCTTAGGGGTTTGAAAATATGCATGGTTGTGGATTATGCATAAATATAATATATGGATATGATGAAAAAAAACAAGATAGTATATATAAACAATTTATAAAATCTAAAATAGTGTGAGTTATATATATAAAAAATAAATTTATAAAAATATAGGTAATCAAATGAAGGGGGCCCTTTTTTTCTTTATTGTTATATATTTATTTATAAGAGGTAAGAAAAAATACCTGTAGAAAATAGGAATTTAGTGAAAGGCAATGACTGATGGTGGAAGGTATTTTTTTGAGGTTTCTCCTTGGGTGGATTCACACCAAAAATAAGAGAAGCTTGCGTGAAAATATTTCTATATGGAATAAAGAGTATGTAAAATGGTAAGAAAAATTCACGTAATGGTGAGTCAATGTACATAGCATACATAGGCAAATAACGCACACTTAGGTAGAAATATTTAAATAAATATCAAAATAATTATGAAAATTCCTTATATTTAGGTCATATATACAATGAAATATTTACACACAAATGGCCCATAATATTTTTATTTTTTGGCTCAACTAACCCAATGATTAGCTAACCCTCAAGGAGATATGGGAAATTTTCCATAACTCACACACGTCTATGTACAAAGAAAAGGTAGGGATAGCCACAGTGTTTGAGTGATTTTGATAGGGTGAGGTATCTCACTATGGCAATTTCAGATAGCAAAAAAATGGCTCTCACTATTTTGGTCTCAATGGCAGGGGAACATGGATCACGATCCATGTACCTCAGTGACAAAATGTGATGGGCCTTCACACCACACAACTTGCCCTTGGTACCTTGACACCAACTATATACTTTTTGTGTGGTTTGGACATGATTAGATTAGTTGGAAGTCAAACCCTAGGTCCGACTTTGCGGTTTTTTGCCATGAAGTGTTTTTGGCACTTTTTGTTTAATTTTTAGACTCTTTTCGCAACCTTGCTTTGGGAAGTATTGTTTCCAATATTCTCTGCTATAGACTCGAAACATTTTTTTCCAAAATCTCAAATAGGGGACATGGATCATGAGCCATGTTCCATCATCTCTGGACTTGAATTTGGCAAGCTAATAGCTTATGATGTTTGTAACCTATTCCCAAAGTCTTCTTGAATTTGGATCAATTATTTTCTACCAAAGGTGAACTCTTGGGTCTGCTTTGGTGGTTTTTAACTATTTTTTTATTTTGTTCTTTTTTGTCACGTTCTCAATTTTTTTGCAAGTGTCTCTTTTGGAAAATATGTTTTAATTAGTCTCAACTACTCCACTGATCAAATCTCAGTCAAAATCTATGATGACGTACATGGATTGCGATCCATGTTTTAACCTCCTTTTGACATGAAACTGGGTCAGCTAGTCGTCTATGCTATTTTGAAGCTATTTCCCAAAACTTTTCAAATTTGGATCACAAAAACTTAAAAAAACCCACATTTTGGTCAATTTGACTAACTTTTGGTGATTTTTTGAATTTCCTTGATTTGAGTATATTTTTGGTTTCAATTTGACCCCAAATTGTGGTTTCAGTTGCTTGAAGTCAGTATCAATCAAATGGTCTTAGTTTTGCTTTAGCCAAATGGTATCACTTCTGCTTCCGTCTGTCTCTAGGGGACATGGATCGTGATCCATGGTTCAAGACAAAACGTGATGAAACTTATCAGATTATTTTCCGTGAATTTTGTGAAGCCCTTTGGCACCAATATTTTGAGTTTTGATCATCTTTTAGATCTCTACCATTAAATTCCTAATTTTTAGAGTTATGGTCTTTTTTGTCCAAATAAGGTTTTCAACCCTTTTTTCTCTAATATTTTCAACCCAATTTGATGGCATTGGTTTCTACTTACCCTACTCCTATGTGCTGGAAAGAAACTAGGAAACAAAATGAACAAAACGGTGCAAATTAAAGTCGTAACAAAAATCAAAGCAGTACTTCCAAAGTATTGAGAAGATTTGAAGAACGAAATGCTTTTGGTAGCTCACTCACAACTCTCTTTTCCCCTCAAGGATAGATCTAGCAGGTCCCTTGACCCTAAACTCTATCAAGCATTAAACCCACGTCTAGCTAAAGTGTAAATGGAACGAATGACAAATATTTGGAAAAGAAGGCTCTAAACACGAACTAAGTCACTCACAACCTAAGGACCATTCCCCAAAAACGGTGCCAATGTCAACGGATTTGTTGGAATTAGGGTTGTAGGAAACACACACACCTTGGAGAAGATGAAGGAAGCTCAAGGAACACATTAGAGAGTGTATTACTTAGTGTGCAATAGAAAGATAAGTTAGCCCTAGAGTGATGGTCGTATATACAATGTGCGAGGAAAAAACCTCGTGAGAGAAAAAATGCCCCGGTGGTCCTAAGTGTGTTCACACACATCACTACCACATGTATATGGTAACAAATTCCCCCTGGAGTGATGCGGTGAACAAGAGATGGCACATAGAGCAAAGGGAATTCCATGCCCTAAGGACATGATCAATCCACAAAGGGGTTTAAGCACAAAGCTTTGCAAAAAGCTTCAAACTTCTCATGAGACAAGGCCTTTGTGAAAAGATCTGCAAGGTTGTCCTGTGCTGGCACATAATCCAAGCTAATCTCTCCTACTGAGAGCCTTTCCCTGACATAGTGGTAATGCACCTCAATGTCCTTTGTGCGAGCATGAAAAATTGGGTTCCTTGCTATTGCCAGTGCGCTTTGACTCTCAATGTATATAGTGTTGGTAGTGTCCTGTCCAACACCCAAATCAGCCATAAGGCTTCTGACCCATACACACTTAATTGTAGCTGTGAAGACTACCAAGTACTCAGCCTCACAACTAGAAGTGGCCACAGTAGGTTTCTTCTTGATCAACCATGATATGTATGAGCTGCAAAGCATGAAACAAAAACCACTTGTGGACACACAACCAGCACAATTTGAGTCTAAAAAAGCATGAAAATCTAGAGGCAATGATTCCTCCTTGGGATAAAACAACCAAGATGTAAACTGCCACTCAAGTAGCAAAAAATCCTCTTGACAGCCTGCCAATGTTTAGACCCAGGGCTGTTCATAAATCTGCTGGCCTGTGAGACTAAAAATTGAATATCCGACATTGTGTTGCATACATAGATGAGGCATCCAATAGAAGTTTGATCAAGAGTGACATTTGTAGGATCACAGCATCATGAAGACTCAATTTCAAACCTATCTCCATGGGAGTGGCAATAGGTTTGCAATCCTCAAGTCCAAAGTTACATAGCAATGTCTCTATGTAATTTTTCTGACACAAGGCAATATGTCTCTCATTTGGTCCAATGCTCAAGAAATTACAAAAGCCTCGTTTGACCAAATGAGTGTCAGCCTTCTCATACCAAGCACGAGGAGATTGCTTCAACCCATACAAAGATTTGTTACATTTGCACACTTTATCCTCTTGTCCTTTCTTGACAAAACCGCGAGGCTGCATTACATAAACTTCCTCAAATATGTCACCATTCAAGAAACCAGTAACAATGTCTGATTGATGTACATCCCAACCAAAATGACATAGAATATGCACAATAGTCATAGGAGAAGTGGGAGAAAAAGTCTCTTCATAATCTATGCGTTTTTGTTGTGCATAACCCTTTGCAACAAGTAGAGACTTTTAGCGATCAATCTCACCATCTGGCTTGCGTTTCAAGTTGTAAACCCACTTTGTACCAATGGCCTTTTTTCTAGGAAGAAAATCACATAAAGTCCATGTGTCATTTTCTATAAGTGAATCGTATTTTGATTGCATGGCAGCCATCCAATTTTTTGAACATTGTGCTTCATCAAAAGATAGAGGTTTGTCAACATCATATAAGCTTGACATAGCCAAAGCATAACAATTCAATGCATAAGATGCATGGCAAGAGCCTGAACGAGTGCGACTAGACAAAGGTGCATCCAATTTACTGTCACGCAATGTATGAACCAGCCATTTTTGCATACCTCTAGCCTGCTAATTTTCAACCCTTTCCTCATCAAGTACATGATGTACATCTACATCAGTAACATGTTGATCTGTAACATTTGTACATTTGCCTCATTGGAATTCACATTCAAACTTTCACTATTGAAAAGAGGCAACAAAGTGTCATAAATATCATGTGAGCTTACATTACTATCTCTAGTACATAACAGCAAGGGCTGAACAGAAAATCTTCCACAAACACAACATCCCATGAAACCAGAATACACTTTGTTTGTGGATGATACAACATGTAGCCTTTGCTTTCAGCACTATAACCAGCAAAAATACATTTGATAGCCTTATCAACCAACTTTTTGTGTTGTGTTTGTGGCACCAAAGCGTATGCCAAACAGCCAAAAACACGTATGTGCTCAATAGAAGGCTTTCTATCATGCCATGCTTCATATGGAGTCATAGATTGCAAAGCTTTTGTAGGACACATGATGGACTCAAGACAAAACAAATGGCACACATGATTGCCTCAAGCCAAAACAAATGCGGAAAAGCTTGACTTTTGACCATACATCGTGCCATTTCTGTGAGTGACCTGTTTTTCCTCTTAGTAACACCATTTGTTTGAGGAGTATAAGGCACTAAACATTGGTGTTTTATCCCCGACTAGCAAAAAATGCATTAAATTCATGAGACATATACTCCCCCCCCCTCTCAATCGGAAGGGAGGGTGCCCATAGAACATTTTGAGACATTTTTAGCCATAGCCAAAAATTGTTTGAAGCACATAAATACTTCGGACTTTGCTTTAAGCGGATATACCCATGCATGCCTCGAATAATCATCAATAAAATTCATGAAGTAAATGTAATTGCCAAAGGACGGAATTTGCATGGGCCCACAAACATCACTATGCACAAGCTGCAACCTGCATGTGGACCTAACTGAGCCATCCTTTGGAAACTTAGAACGCTACACCTTACCCAAAATACAGCCTTCACAGACATGTTTGACAGGTTCTTCAAGAGGCCGCAAGGAAGCAACCATATCAGATTTCTGCAAACACAGCAAACTGGCAAAATTCAGATGACCAAAACATGCATGCCAAAGTTTTGCATCTAAAATAGCCTTTGAATCCACAATTGCATTTACAAATTCTACCCACACTTGTCATACAAAGTGAGCTATACAGCCCACGGCATAAAATTCCAGATGCAACAATATCATCACCAAAACTTAGATCATGTATTATACATTTGTCATCCACAAATTTGACTACAAGACCAAGTCTAGCAAGTGCATATATACACAAAATAATCTTCTTGATCCCAAGTACATAAAGTGTGCCAACTGACATGCGTGCATCATGGAAAACAAGATTATAAGTGCACTCTACACTAAAAGCCCATTCTGCATCAACATCAGCATCACAGTCTCCTTTCACAGAAGACTCAACAATAGTTGCATTTGTAGTGGAAGCAGCATTAGTAATGAAACCAACCTCTTTCTTCTTAGCCTCTTTGGTCTTCAACTTAGGACACTGCTTGATCAAGTGTCCTAAGTTAATGATCAAGTGTCCTATTGTAAAGCTAATGATCAAGTGATCATTAGCTTTACAATAATGGCAATGCATCTTCTTTTTTCCCTTATCACCAAAATTTCCATACGAATTGCTGTCAGCAAAAGCATTAGGAACAAGTGATTTTCCACTCGTTGAAGAACCATGAGAAGTGGCTGCATTACTGTTACCACCTTTTCTTTGAGTATCAATAAAGGCATGTCGAGTCGTGTTTTTTTTGGAAAGCGACTCTCGCAACAACAATGTGCATAATGGATCAAACTTGACAACTTCAGGATTTCCTTGGGTCATAAGTCTCCAAGTACTAGCAAAAGTCTAGTAAGAATCTGGTTAGGCATCAAGACCAGTCTGCACAAGGGAACTGTTTGAAATGACTTCACCTGCAAAAATAAGTTCCTTATTGATATCCTTGCCACCAGCAAGGAAAGTGTCCATATCATCTTCCTCATGCATAATCTTCGACTCCAGCTCTTTACGCAACAATGCAATTTTTGTCTCGTTGTTGCGACTTGCATAAAGACTTGTCAGAATATCCCAAACCTCCTTTGCACATTTCATTGAATGAATGTGAGGAGTAATAGTTCTCTTCACAGACAACACAATCAATGCATGAGCCTACGCATCTTTTACATCCCAACGAGCTTGTTTTGCCGTAGGCAAAACAACTCTAACAGCAACAATCCTTGCAGCAAGACCTACAACATCCTCAACATCACCTACATCCTCAGAACCACGACATACATCAATGCCCTACACAATATTCCAGAAACCCTTTGACACAGGAACATGTTGCATCATATAAGTCCACATAGGGTAATTGTCCCCATCTCAACAGCAAACATCTTGAACACATCTCTATTGTTGTCGGCCATGGAAAATGCCTGCACTTGATGTGAAAACTGCCTAAAAAGAGGAGAAACAAAGCGAGAACAATACGTGTTATATAGCATAAATCATAGAAGATTGTAAGGGACATGTTAGCTAGAAAATAGCATTGACAAAAATTCTACATAAAATGGCAAAATAGCATGCACAATATTGTATGTAGTGGAAATGGAGACCAAAATGAGCCCGAATCAAAAATCTGAGCAGACTCTTTTTTTACGGTCACCCAGAATATTTGTCAACTTGCGAACGCTCGCCAAAGCTCACAGAAATCAGAGAAAGTGAGCAGGCATGTGCTGGAGCGGCTCGCGACTAAGCCCAAGAGAATGCAACCTGCTCTGGTACCAATTATTGAAATTAGGGTTGCAAGAAAACACACACAAATTGGAGAAGATGAAGGAAGCTCAAGGCACGCAATAGAGAGTGTATTACTTAGTGTGCAATGCAAAGATAAGTTAGCCCTAGAGTGATGGGCGTATATACAATGCACATGGGCAAAAACCTCCTAATGAGGGGAAAAATGCCCCAATGGTCTAAGTGTGGTCACACACATCACTACCACATGTATATGGTAACAGGATTTCCACAACGGACTTGTATAGCATAGCTATCTGGCACTAACTTTATATGTTAATACTTTAGGAATTGACTTGGATGGGGCACAAAGACACTTTGAGATTGTCAGCCCTCAAGAACTGAACCTAGCAAGTAAACATGTCAACCCAACAAGCTAACCACCACACTCTGATCAAAAAATTTGCCTATGTTCTATCTCACCGCCGATCGCTCTAGATCATCACACCATTTCTATGGCTAAATGGACTCGGATTGTCATGAAACTTTAAGGGAAGCTATATTAGGTCGAAGAGGAAAAGTCTACCAAGACTAATCGCTATCTGACAAGGTACCAAAATCATGATCCATCATGTACCAGGTCATAAAAATTGTAACAAAACGACATAAACAGGTCGCTCGAAGATCTAATAACACTCTCCTATGGTCAAAATGTCAAAAAACAATGATTTAAGCACTCAAATTTACAAATAAGACTCACAGATGCATAGTCTCAAACCACAACAAAACTTGAAATGCTTATACTTAATTGAAAGAGCAAGAGACAAGGAACACAATGCAATTCTCAGAACTGTATTTGGATTACCTAATCAAGAGAAAAGTGAGCTACAAGTTTTAGCTGAGTAGTCGCTTAATAGTTGTACAACAAAGCTCTTCAAAATCCCAAAGATGTTACCAAGTGTGTTCAAACTAAGGATTTTGAGTTTTATACTACGGCTTTTCGAAATGGCTAACTTCCGGCTAGTTGGGCTTTGGGCACATGATAAAATATTACAACTCGGAGTTTATAAATCTCGGATCAAAATTACATAGACTCTTTTACAAGCCTACCCTTTTACAAATTTACATAGCCTACTCATCTTTGCTTTGAAATTGTGTTGTGGATGCTTTGATCTGTATGGTTTCTGCTTGCCCTAAAGGTTTTACCATTCCCCACAGTTGCTTCTTCATCAGATAGCCCTTCGATTGAACTCACCATATGAGGTGTGAAAACCTATATCATCAAGTTTATCTAGGTCTCCTTTCCGCATGGTGCACCCTTTCGTCTGTGAGGAGAGGGTCTTATTGCTTTCAATTTGTGAAAGGACAGTGTCAGTCTTCTATGTACAAGGGCGTCGCAAGTAAAGATTACCTTTTTTGTGAGTATCATTCATACATATCATAGGAATTTTACTCGGGTGAGTTCATTTAAAGAGCTTGAGACAAAAAGTTTGGCTAGTCAAAGTGAAGCTCCTCTTCACGAAGTGGTGAAGCTACTCTTCACAACTTTAAATTGCTTGTCGTGGGAAAATACTCCTAAGTGTTTCAATGTATATCGTGGGAACCCCTTCCTAGTAGCCAAAAGGTTACGTAAGAGAGGGAAACTAGAAAGCTCCTCTATGGTAGAGTTGGGGAGATTTAGATCTTAGAGTAGCTGTGGGGTAAAGTGCAACTTGCTTCCAAATTTGATTAATGGCCAGGAGTCTTGTTAGTGATCTCATTAAGGGCGCTATGAGAAGCTTAGGTAGCGGGTGAGGGTGCACTATAGGAGTTTTGATGGGCTCGTCCTAGATATTGGACTCTCTGCCGACGTGGCAGGGAGTCCCGTCCATCTGGTGCTTTTAAAAAGGCTTAAAAACAACACCCCCCCCCCCCCCCCCCCCCCCCCTTTTAAACATGATAGCCATTTGAACACGAGTTGGGGACTGAACAACCTTCTTATGCTAGTGGTTGAGCATTGAACTTTCGTTGCGGGCGCCTGTGTTCAATCCCTGTGTGTGAATGGGCTGAAGTGTTCAATTAGCTTTTCGATTCAGCATTTCGCCCTTTGTGCAAACTAAAGGGCTTGCGAAAAAACCAAGGACCGAAACATGACCTATTGCACCGGCCCAACAAGTCAACAAGATTGCCACTTGGACGATTGTCAAGGATGTGGCACCCTTGAGAGTTGTCCAAGTGGCGATCTTGTTAGAGAGATCCGTTTTGATGATGGTGCTGATGTAGCATGTGAGGATGGTGTAGAAGGGCTATGGCGTGGGAACTGTCCCTAAGGGATTTTGAATACCTGTGTGAGCCAGGAAAAATGGCCGTGGGAACTATCGGGAGAAACAAGAGGCTGAAAGCGCGCCGAGTTGCAGAGAACAAAAAAAGCTTACGCGACAGGAGGTGGAAGGAACGTCAGAGCACAACACGTCGATTACAGGTGTGGCAAGGCTTTGAGCAACAGGCAGAGAAGTATCTGCAGAGGCGACGGCTAAGCGTAATGACCTGCTGAGAATGGTGATCAAAGCGCAGGTCTTGTCAAAGTGAACTCCATGGGGATCATCCTGAGTAGCCAAGATGAGTGAGAGAGCATTATGGGTTTTGCAAGACCACCTTAATTGTCTCGGAGCGGTGACATCTTAGGTATCAAAGCGCAGGTCTTGTCAAAGTGAACTCCATGGGGATCATCCTGAGTAGCCAAGATGAGGCTACTCAGGATGAGTGAGAGAGCATTATGGGTTTTGCAGGACCACCTTAATTGTCTCGGAGCGGTGACATCTTAGGGTATTTACAGCTGCTTCAATTTACATCGCTCGGTTGCTGTGATGAGCAAGTGGCAGAATACCTTGCTCGATGGCGGGCCTGGTATAGCGTAGATGGCGGGCAAGGTACGTACGAGCACGTGGGCTTGGGGTGGCAGTTTTGTAGGTGGTTGGGTTGCCTAGTAGCCAATAGTCCGTTGATGCCTTTGCTGTCAAGAGAAATAGATGAATTGGGAGCCATAGCGACACTCTCAAGTTCATCCATATGAACAAGCATAGGAGTGCGTTGGGCTTCAAGCAATGCGTGTGTAGCTACAAACTCATCCTTCGACACAGATGAGTGCGGTGCATCTGTCACCGCCACCATTGCCAACTCCACTATATCTACCACACTCTCTCCAAGGGGTAGGAGTCTTCAATCCGGTGGATCGGAGGAGGGGTCAATGGCAGAGGACTCTACAGTGGCACAGAGGATGGACAGGCACTCATCCATGCGGATGTCAAAAGTTTTTTCAAGATCATGTAAAAACAAATATTTCTCCCCATTTATGACAATTGGGGAGAGGTGTTCAAAAAAATTCTCCGGAGTTAATGTCTCCTCCGGCGCATGTGCAGCAGGCTTAAAGGATGCTTATGCACCCTCATCACCCATGGATTTGGCGGCATCCATGACACCTCCCGGGTAGGTTAGGGCAAGAATATTGTCCTCTTTGCTTGCATCTCAGGGCGCTGTAATGGGCTCCTTTGTGTCCTTGACGACACCCCCAAGGCGCAAATGAGGTAAACTCACCTCAGATCTTTCAGGCTCCTCCGCAAGAAGAAACACAAAAGTCGCCAAGCGACTTAGAAACTGGGTGCCGACCTTCTTCTTTATCAAACGTAAATCTTCAATATACTAACCTGCCTCACCCGCAATTACACAAAATCACTGAAGCCGCTGGGTGAAAGACCGATCGCCTTTGTGTATGTAGCGAAGCAAATCGCATGGAATCCACAATTCCCCTTGTTCGACAATTGGTACAGCATACTTGTCGATGTAGATTTCAAAAAATTCCAAGATAGGCTGAAAAGATTGGATGTTTAGGTGAATAGTTGCGTTCACATTAGGGAATTGGGTGAAGAAATTGTGGAAATCGTCACGATCTTGCCACTCAGTTGTTTGTAAAAACGCTTGGAAGCGTTGTAACGTCGTGGCTTCGGGAGGGGTGGAGGAGGATGCCATGATGCTAGCTGCTAAGGTAGGAATGCAAAGAGTGCTAGAGCTCAAATGAGAGTGTGAATAGGCTATGTAGGTGAATTGTGAAAATGGTAGGGTTTAGGAGGCTTTATATAGTGCCTCCCCCCCCCCCCCAAAAAAAAACAATAATTAAAATATTAAACAATTTTCATAAAGTAACAAGAAGTTATAAAAAACTTTCAAATTAAATTACAATCATTTAACTCTAAAAACACATCACTACGACTTCAAGATAATGTGCATTGTCAAAATTTGCTACAACCATCTGTTTGAACTTACAATTGTGATATTATAAGAAATTTAAGTATAAAACATAACTACTCTAATGATAAAATCAGATTCTCTTCCGTCATCCACACCTTTTCAATTTGAATCGTGCTCTCCATGCAGCTACCAATCTAGCAAAAAAATAAGAAATAGCATACCCACCTTAGAGTGAGGAATAATCCAAAGAACATAAAGATAACATAATTAAGAGAGAAAGATCATTCACCTTACGTCGTCCAATGCAAAATTTTGTAGCCTCTCCATGCTCTAAACCCATTATCACTAAGTGCTCCCGCACATTGGCCAATGTCCAATGCTTGTTCACTTGGACGGTCTCAACAGCACCACTCGACAATTTGATTGCAATATCAAATACCTCAATTGTAGCATCGGTGGATTGCAATGGAATCCATTCACCAAGCTTGCACATCCATCTTTCATAGAAGTACCGCACGTAAAGGGTGGAGCGCACCTTGATGAAACAGATAGCAATGTTGAAACTTCCAACCTGACACCGAAAGCGATCTCCGTTGTGAAGTCCTTCAAGATACCCCCACTTCTCGCCAAGGATGGATTCCAATGTATCGTAATGTAGATCTTTGCAAACATACATAGCGTTTGTATGATGGAAAGGCAAAGATCCGAATATGCTAGCAAAGACATGAGCAGGACAACACCATCCAAGCCCAACGGAACGCGAGGCTTTTCCAAATTTTAATGATGCTCTCACATCAGCTACAATCTTGGCTTTCAAAGACATTACAGTGAATGCATCTGGATTTGTCCACTCCATGCTACGCAAGGTTGTAGCTCTCCGTAGCCTTGCTCATCTGTAGGTACAATGTACTTGTGGGTGTAGAAGAACACCCTTTGCCATGCAAGGTTTAATGAAGTTGTGTTGGAGAAGAGCATATCCCCAAGACTTGCATGCATGGCCGTAAATGTGCCTGAAAGACACGAGAGCGGTTGCTCCTCCACAAGGCTAGAAGGAAAAACATCTACATAGAAACAAAACAGTTCGTGAGATGTAAAAAGTCCAATTTTTTGTTACCACCAAAACCATTGAAGTGCAAGGGACATACAATCACAAGGAAAATCCCTTGGGTTGGTGATCCCTCGTAGACGCATGTGTCCAAACATGAAGACATGTTGAACGATTGCCACCGTACCCTTGTCTCTTGCTTGCTTGAAGCCTATTAGTCTTCCCTTCCAATGGAGATCAACGTTTGTTCTTTCACGAACACGATGGGGACCGATTGCGGAAGGTTGCATGTAGACCCACGCACCTTCTTGAAAAACCTGAGGTTCCCATTGATGCTCCTCATTCTTCGAGTTGTGAAGAACCATACTTTGAATGATGGGTTTGGGACGTCTATTTTGATCATTATTTGCCATGGATGCTTAAGTGGGAGCTTGAAATTGCAATGGAGAGCTTGGGGAAGGAGGAGGGAGACAAAGTTTAGAGAGAGAGTGGGAGCTTAAAGTTGCAATGGAGAGCTTGAGGAAGGAGGAGGGAGACAGAGTTTAGAGAGAGAGTGGGAGCTTAAAGTTGCAATGGAGAGCTTGAGGAAGGAGGAAGGTGTAAGAGTTTAGAGAGAGAGTGGGAGCTTTGTGTTATGGAAAGGGGCTATGGAGGAAGGGAGTCTTGGGAAAGAGGTTCTAGAGTGAGAAAATGACTTTTTGATCATAGGGTAGGTTTGGGGGGAGTTTTGGATGGAATATTTTGAATTTAAGTTTTTTTTTTAAATTTTGAAATTTTAGGGGTTTTGCAAATACGTATTTGTGGACCCACCACTCCCCCCCCCCCCCCCCCCCCGCGCTTTTTCCCCCTCCCCATTTTACCCATCCACCTCCCTCTAGGATACAAAGCAATAAATGAGTGGACAACCCTATTATTCTCTCTACTTTCTTAGGTTCTAGACTTATATACATTGCTCTCTTCCTATTGGCTGGAGCCTAATTAACCTTAATCCTATATGGCCCAAGGAGAGTCCACATTTTTCCTAATGTTGAAGCATGGAAGTCCATAAAGAATAGAAGAAGTGGAGCCATAACAATAGCATGATGTGGAGTGAGCTTAATGATGATGTAGTTGACATATGATTTCGTATCTATCTCATAGGTTTTTTCATTGACTATTTCATTCAAATTGATGGATATACATCATGGAATTTTTGAGCCTATCAAAGGAGCCTATTGAAGTGCAAGAAGCAATTCTCTAAGCATTAAAGTAGAGTGCTCTATTATAATGTATCTTTTCCATTGTTATTTGTTGGTGGTGAATTCATGTGCAATGTTCACTTGGTCTATAAACTTATCTATATCTTCCAATGTATATAGCTAGATTTTATTCGCGATCATAGACATGTACGATTTTTCCACCGCTCTTATTTACAAGGTTTGATTTTGGTTGGATTGTAAATATCAAAAATTGTTGGAATGGTTATGAATAATGAAAATTATATTTGGAATGGCAATGGAAAAATTTGCCATTCCATACGGAAGGGCCCTCCTTGAAACTGAGTGTCCATTAAAATTGTGGGGTGCATGTCAAATCCTAACACTGATCCCTTTTCAAGGAAAACAAAATATAATATACTTGGCTTCTAGGCCACAATTCAAACTAGTCCTAGTTGGTGGGTGTTGCTATAGAACATCTATATAACATAACAGGACATACGACGACTCACATCAAGCATCTAGCACTCAAGTAAACAAGTACAAAGTGTTGCATAAATGATGATTGTATAAATGAATTGCATAAATAATGATTGGTTACCTCTATAATTGTCTATAAAATGGTTCAATTTCACGGCTTTCTCTACAACTACTTGAGCAATGACACCAAGGCACTACTCTTTGTCGTACGTGTTCAGATAGATTTTGGAGCAT
Source organism: Adiantum capillus-veneris (assembly GCF_014529385.1). Lineage (NCBI taxonomy): Eukaryota > Viridiplantae > Streptophyta > Polypodiopsida > Polypodiales > Pteridaceae > Adiantum > Adiantum capillus-veneris. The sequence continues at coordinate 123,414,501 of NC_140939.1, forward strand.
AGTTGGATACATACTTAGTTGGTTATAATCGTTGTCACCTCGGCTTTTGTTGTGGAACACGAGCAAATGAGTAGAACCGATTGATAGGCAACAACACTAGCTCAGCTTGAGTTGACGAGCACTTCAAGCTGATGAGCACAGGGAAGAAGCAAGTTGTGTCCCATAGGGCTGAGTATACAAAAAAGGGCTACTAAAGGGGGTGATTGAATCGAGAAAAGGGTCAGTGTAGCTTAATCATTTTGTCTAAACCCTACTTCTTAAACTACTTTGGTAGTTGTTTGCATATTGCCATACAGTCTAGTAAGATCAACCATTAAGTCTCTAGATCGGGGACCCATCATACTGTAAATCAAGAGTAGTCAATTTTTTCTTATATACTTGTTCTCGAGGGGGGGTGGGGGGGGGAGGGAGAGAGAGAGAGAGAGAGAGAGAGAGAGAGAGAGAGAGAGAGAGAGAGAGAGAGATGTGTTGTCTTGGTTGTCAATCATGCAAAACATGTTTGAGGAGGAAAACATTGGGATAAAGGGTTATCCTCATGCTAAAGAATGGTTTTGTATAGAGGAAAACGTTGGGCTAAATTAATGCATTGGCAAATAAGGACATATGTAGATTGACATCAACCACCCAGGAATAAAATAAACATGTACAGCGTTCATTAAGATTGCAATACATAAGTTGAATTGTCCAACTATGATAAAAGAAGAGTGTATCTATTTGATATATAGATATGATGATCCAGATTGAGCATATACTAGTGATAAAAATGTGTAGCTAAACTAAACTTAAGGAAGCATAGACAAAGTCAAAAAATACAAAAAGCATCAACATACTATTAATTACACTACCGACCTGATAATCATGTACAGGTGTCGTCGAATTTTCCAAGTCGAAGAAGAATGTTTGTATCAAGATACAGAAAACAATGTGAACAGTTAAACATTTTGTCTTGCAATGAAGCGTTACAGAGTTAAAATGCTAATTAAAGTGCATGTATGCAAAAGTGCCATACAAAAGTACAATGGAGAGTTGGCATTGTGGTCTCTCTAAAAATTATGAGAACCGGAAGCCGTGCCCCGTGCCCCGTAGCATTTGTGTGTTGTGCCAAGCAAACATTAGTCATGGAAAATTAATCGATGCAGATAATGGACCTTGCAGTATTTCTTGAGCTAGAGTACGTCGTGATTGCATCTCGATTGCTCCCCCTTTGATCTTTATGCTCATCATTGCTATGCTTTTAGAAAATATTTTTTGCTTCTCACTATTTGTGAGTTCCCATCTCTTGCCCTTTGTAAGTGTCTTCAACTCTCTCTCTCTCTCTCTCTCTCTCTCTCTCTCTCTCTCTCTCTATATATATATATATATATATATATATATATATATATATATATATATATATATATATATATATATATATATATATATATATAGAGAGAGATATATATATATATATATATATATATAGAGGTGGACATTAACAATGCTCTTTAGCGACTGATGCAGTACTTTCTTAGACCGATGTCGGGAATCCTCAGACAAAGCTGCTGCCAATTGTCTTGCATGAAGCAGATGGCACGTAGAAAACTCGAGGCATTACATGCTTTGGAAGGATTCTAGGCACAATACGGTCTTGTTAGAGCTTGTGGACACATTGTACGGATCGTAAGGCTGCTTTGTGAAACAGTGGGTCTTGTGGTAGTTGATTAAGGCAAGGCGTGCAAGTAAGCCCCCCTGTAGTCTTCATCTCCGACTTGCTAAAGCAAAAGTATATACCTTTGCCCTTGTCCAAGTCATGTACATATCTGCAAGCATGATAAATCATGAGTACTTCAATTGGTGCATATATTAGAAGTACATACCTTTGCGCTTGTCCAAGTCATGTACATATCTGCAAGCATGATAATTCATGAGTACTTCAATTGGTGCATTAGTGCATATCTACAAGCATGATAATTTATGAGTACTTCAACTGGTGCATATATTAGAAGTGTGTAGTGTTGCTTTTAAGAGTAAGAACCACATGAAGTCTTTGGAGTCTCCCACTTTCTTTGTCCTCATCATCCCTTCAAGTGCAGCACAATAAATGTGTTCTCAAAGCCGTGAAAATCCTTATGATGGTGATGATGATGAGGCACATGCAATGGAGCTCACCTATTTCCAGAATGTTGATGAAAAATCTAAATGTTTCTACACATGTGATCCTACCACCGTGTCAAAACGTTTGTGTCTACCATCACCACTGCTTATGTGTTGTTTATCTTCTGTCAACTTCGTCTCATGCTCAAGATCGTTTTGCAGATTTTTTATTCTTCCTCTATGGCACTAGGACCAAAAGCCCATGGAAGGCAAAAGCTTAATGCATACTTTTGAGTTTCTCCTCGTCCGCAGTGTTCTTTTAGGAGTAAGAATCGAGTAAAGGCTTTGGAGTCTCTCACTTTCCTTGTCCTCATTGTCCCTTCAAGTGCAACACAACCAATGTCTTCTCAAAACCCTGCAAATCCTTATAATGGTGATGATGACGAGGCACATGCAATGAAGCTCACCTATTTTTGGAATGTTGTTGAAAATCTGAATGTTTTTACACAAGTGATCCTCCCATTGTCAAATGTCTAGGGTCCTTGTTGCTACTGTATTTTTTGAAAAAGCTAGACATGCATAAGTGCCTAGGGAGAGGTTCCATAGAAAGTGAAAAGTGTGTCACACACAACAACACCTAAGGCAAGTACTCAAGCTATAACTCTTGTCTCCCTATACCCAAAGGAGGTTCTCCAAAAGTCTACTAGTCTACAAAGATGACATATAACCCCTATTCGCCCAAGGCATTGGTTAAGGGCCTTAACCAAGCGATCCAAGGTGGTTCCCCTCACCGGCCAAGTGCCAATAAGGCTCTAGGCCTAACATAGACACAAACAACATAAAGATTTGATTTTTAATGTATTCATTAGCATTTTTGCTACTCTTTTTTGAGACACTTCTTTACAATCCATTTGATCATTTTTTGCATTGTTTATTGCTTCCATAATGAGAGATGTTGGCAAATGAACTAAGGGAAGAAAGCGTAATCATAGCCCTAGGCCATGTTATAAATGAATGAATTATTAAGGCAATCATTAGGAGTCTAGGACTAGCAAGAAATGAATGTGTATTAATAACTAAGGTCAAGGTCAATCACCTATGCTTAGCACAAATAAAGCCAAATTTCTAATGAGTATAATTTTTATAAAGCCAAATATTAAAACTTTAGTGTGAGCCTAGATTTTGGAATAATAAGAACCATAGCTAGAAGAAAATTTAATTGATCCAAACATGCAAGGAGATATAGAGATGAAAGGAGCATGACATGGAAGGATTTCGCCTATTTGTGCTCCTTTATGAAGGGGAGGAGCCGGGAGCATGGCAGAAGCGGAAGAAGAAACACACAGACACACTCACACACTCACCACCATAGCCACACACAGACTAGAGGGGGAGAGCCAACACGTATTGTGTGGCCCCTTTCTTTCTTCTCTATCTTATGCACTAAGGCACTATACACAGTGTACATACTGTTAGTGGCTCACATAAGTGTATAGCTGTACACTTAGGGTTATTAGCATTTAGTGATGGGCAGTCGGTCACATGGCCAGTAAACCTAACATTCTCCCACTTGATGGCCAATGTGGGAGACCATAAGAATGGAAGAGAACCATTCTTCAACCAATGTCCATCAACTCACGATAGTGCTAAAACTAATGGCTGGAGATACTTTTAGTGAGTGCATCTGTTGTGTTCTCTGACGTAGGAATCTTCACTAAATCAAGGCTCTTGTTTGCCAGGCATTCACGACTGAAGTGATAACGCACATCAATGTGTTTCGTTTTGGAATGAAACATGGGACTGTCAACCAAGGAAATAGCACTCTGACTGTCACAATGAAGAACTGGTGTATGCTACTCCAATCCAAGATCTTTCACTAGGCGAGCAAGCCAAATAGCTTATTTGCATGCCTCACTCAATGCAACATACTCTACCTCTATGGTAGAAATGGATGTACAGTCTTTTGAAGAACTGATCTCCAAGAAATAACAGAACCAGCAAATGTGTAAATCCAACCTGTTGTTGATTTACGAGTATCAACACAGCCTACATAATCACTGTCTACAAATCCCTGAATGGATGACTCTCCACGACCATAGCATAACTATCTATTTGCAGTGCCACTCAAGTATCTGAGAATTGACTTGACATCATCCCAATGCTTTTTACCAGGGTTAGACATAAATCTGCTGACAACTCCCACTGCAGGTGCAATGTCAGGTCTTGTAGCCATCATGGCATACATGAGACTACCACAAGCTGAAGCATAAGGAACCTTAGCCATTGCAGCTTTTTCCTCAACAGATTTGGGACAATCGTTCTTGCTAAGTTTCAAATATGCAGGCAATGGAGTACTCAAAGACTTCCCCTTCTACATGTTGAAACGATCAAGAACCTTGTGCACATACTCTTTTTGAGAAAGGTACAACAACCTCTTCTTACGGTCACGAGTAATGCGCATACCCAAAATGTGATTGGCTTCACCCAAGTCTTTCATGTCAAATTGACTTTTTAGCTTGGTTTTCAAGTCAACAATGTCCTTCTTGAAATGACAAGCAATAAGCATGTCATCTACATAAAGGATAAGCATAATAAGTTGTCCATTGGGTTGTCTTTTCACATAAAGACATGGATCCTCATTACTGCACTTATAGCCCAGGGAATGCATAAATGCATCAAACTTTTGATAGCATTGTCTTGATGATTGATTCAAGCCATAGAGACTTTTTAGAAACTTACATAAGAAATTTTCCTTGCCCTTTAGCACAAACCCTTCAGGTTACTGCATATAAATCTCTTCCTTGAGATCACCATGTAAGAAAGCTGTAATGACACCCATTTGACCAAGTTCCATATTTTCAGTGGAAACCAAAGCAAGCAACATTCTCAGTGTGGTCATCTTAACCACTAGAGGAAATATTTCCTAGAAATCGACATCATTTTCTCATTTGAAACCTTTGGCCACTAAACGAGCTTTGTAATTGTCAATCTTGTTCTTGTAAACCCATTTACAAGGCAATGTTTTCCTACCTTTTGGCAATGAAACAAGTTCCCAAGTTTTATTCTTTGAAATACTGGACATCTCCCTCTTCATAGCATGTTCCCACTAAACCTTATCATTGGCTAACGTAGCCGCTTTGTAACAAGAAGGCTCACCACTATCTGTCAGCAAAACAAAATCCACGCTGGGAACAAAATATTCTGGGGATGTGAGACTCTTTGAGATCTTTGCGGCTGATCAGAACTCGTACTAGCCTGTGTAGTAAGTGGCTTGGGAGTTGTCTGCACAAGAGGTGATACATCGAAAAATGTCACTTTTTGGAATTCAACCTCTTTCACCGGCTGTCTATGCATCTTAGTCTCATTAAAGACAGCATCACTGCTACTGATCACCGATCAACTTTTTGGATCCCATAAACGATGGCTAAATTGACCATCTACACCATAGCCAATGAAGATGTATTTCCTGGACTTAGGATCTAGTTTAGCATGCAACTCCTTGGGTACATGTGCATAAGCTTCACGGCCAAATGTGCGGAGTTTTTCACAAGACAATTTATGTCCTAACCATAACTCCAAAGGTACATGAAACTGTAATCAAGCATGTGTGATCTATTGATCAAATACACGGTTGTGTATAATGCTTCAACCCAAAACGCTTGCGATAAATTAGCTTGTGATAGCATAGACATAATCCACCGTTGGATGGTCCTATTCATTCGTTCCGCAACACCATTTTATGCAGGGGTATAAGGAGTTGTAAACTCACGCTTAACTCCCCTACTTGAACAAAAGTCTGTAAACTCTTTGGAAACATATTCTCCACCATTGTCTGAGCGCAAAGCTTTCAACTTATGTTCAGACTAAGTTTCAACACTAGATAAGAACTTCCTGAAGCAAGAAAAGGTTTCATCTTTAGACTTCATGGTGTAGACCCAAACATGCCATGTTGCATCGTCAATGAATGTAACATAATAGGATGCACCACCATGGGATTTAAACGGCATAGGTCCACATAAATGATTATGCACAAGCTCTAAGGGTTTTCTTTCTTTGTCAAAAGAATGTGTACGACGTGTCCGTGTTTGCTTTCCATATTGACAGTCCTCACAAAAGGGAAAATAAAAAAATGACAAAGATGGTAATTAGTCCAAACAAGAGAGTGTCTCCATTCCTTTCTTTGACATATGTCCTAACCGGCTATGCCACAAAGCAACGGTTGGCAACTCGGTTACAGAAAGAACATTGTTTTTATTAAATACATAAAGAGGTTAAAGGGAACCAACTTTAGAACCATGGGCTATAATAAGATGACCCTTTGCAACACACCAAGACTGCTGATGAAAAGTGACTTTGTAACCCAAGTCATCAAGACGTCCAACCGAAACTAGATTGAGTGTCAAGGCTGGAACATGACACACATTATGGATGATAAACTTCACCCCATTTTCCATAACCATGGCAATATCACCTACGCCAACAATGTCACAAGAGTAATTGTCACCAAGTGTAATAGAGCCATTGGTTTCCTCGTATGTAGTAAACCAATGCCTATGAGGTGTGACATGCAACGAAGCAACCGAATCAAGAATCCATGTATGGGATACTTCACCACTAACAACGAGTGTTCAGCTGGCATAGAACTCTGCAAAGATAGAGTTTTATGTGCATCACAAAAGACATCATTATTTTCAATTCGACATATTATTGTCTTGCACATCATTGTCATCTCGAACTATGTTTAGTTCTTCAATCTTAACCAAACTCTTTGGTTTCTCCTCTTTATCATCATAATCTTTGCCTTTACCTTTTCCCCTCTCTTTATCACGCTTCCAAGCATAACAATCCTTCTTTATGTGACCAAACTTATCACAATAATGGCATTGAACATTGTGGCAACCACAAGACTTTGATCTACCCTTTGATGCATCTCTATTGCCCTATTTCTTGGACTCACATTGTGAAGAACATCCATTATGTTGCTTATCATCCCTTTGCACATAATGAGCTTCGCCATGATGCGAGCTAGTCATGGTCTTCCGACGCATCTCCTCTGACAAAAGTGCACTAGTAACATCATCGTACTTTAGCGTACCATTAGGAGCAAAGTTACTAACAATTGTGCAAAAGATATCCCAAGAGGGTGGTGATGAACAAAGCAAAAAGATTGCTTTCATCTCATCATCAATGGTCATGCACTGTGCACAAATCTGGGCAAAAAGAGAATCAAAATCATTGATATGGCCGGCAACACTAGCTGACTCCTTCATACAAAGTTGAAAAGTTTTTGCATCAGGAAAACCTTATTGCTAGCAGTATCCTTTTCGTAAGTATCGCATAATTTTTGACATAAAGCATGAGCAGTCTCACATTATTATAACACTAAAAAGTACACCAACTCACCAAGGTGCAGTCTAATTGTAGACCTGCGTAACTCATCAAGCTCCTCCCGTTGAAACTGAGTCATGTGCATATCTTCAGTTCTAGCCGCATAGGCAATAGGCAACTTTTGCTTCTTTTGGACAAGTATATCTTGCATTTGGTTCTTCCAAAGATGAAAATTAGTGCCATCAAACTTCTTTATGTCATAGATGTCACGGTATTTGCTAGTAGACATGGTGACAAAACTACCAAAAGATTCTGGGAAAATTTCGACAGAGTCTCCTTTGTATTTGGGACTATGTCAACCAAAATACGATACAAAATGACCAAGTATGTCACTCATAAAGCATAAAAGAGGGCAATGCCTCTCAAAAGCACACTGTATAGAGACCAACTGAGGTGCATAAACTGTCAAACTGACCATAGACCACAACTCGGTGTCAAAAGCACCTATACCACTCTATACATGTCTTATAGCAAGGCTTTGTAAGGGATGCTCCAGCTACCTGTATCACTGAAGGTATCTCCACATTTGAGAATACCCCAGCTCAATGAAAACCTCACGCTATCAACCCTCTAGAACGTAGTTTATGTAGCAAAACGTATAGCTAAGTCTTAGAAATGGCTATCTTTCGGACCAAGTCTCAAAAATGGTCGGGACTGTCGTACTAGCCAAAAGATGGCTCCACAAAAGCGTACAATGGTAGTGTCCACAAAGATGTACAAGTCTGTCAGGACGCTCAAACAGGCGTCAAAAGCATGTGCATGCAAATAAACATCCCTGCAGGAAGTCAAACCACTCTCAAAAGAGCTCAAACACTGTCAAAAGTGTCAACATATGCATGTATGCATAAACAACTTCTCCCACTATAACTAGAGTATCGCAAGCACTGAAACTTGTAGCCTGTGAGTTGATGTCAATGCCCTAGCCAAAGCCAAAGCCAAGATCGAGGCCAAGAAGCATAGGGAAAGCTAACCAAGCCACTTTATGTACCTGTACCTATACCTATATTTGTATTTGTACCTGTACTTGTACCTGTACCTGTACCTGTACCTGTAGCCATTAAACTCCCACTCTATGTGTGTGTATGAGGCCACTCCAAAAGAGGCTACACACTCCCAAATGAGCCGTGGGATCTCATAGATGGAAGAGACTGCAACAATGATATATGTAACTGGCTATGGAAGCTCTATAGCACAAATTACCAAAAGAGGATTGAAAAATGCAACTCTTGAATCGTAGCTCAAATGGGGTTTCTGATGGCTCAAATGGCTCCAAAAGGGGAGTTAAACTCTAGGACCCTGCTGGAAACGCTCTCGGAATGCTGAATTTGTCGATGTCGAAATCGAAATCCTATTTGCACTGTTGAAAGTGCGCATACACGCGTGGAAACGATTTCAAGAAGAAAACCACTCTAATACTAGATGAAGGGGACGAGCTGGGATCACAGTGGAAGCGGAAGAAGAAGCGCACACACACACACACCACCGTAGCCACACATAGGTTGGAGGGGGAGAGCCAACATGTATTGTGTGCCCCCTTTCTTTCTTCTCTGTCTTATGCACTAAGACACAATATACAGTGTACTTAGTGTTAGTGGCTCACACTACAAGAGGTACTTCACATTAACGACGCTCGCAGCGCGATGCTCAAAAGTGAAAATCCACGATGTTGCTATGAGCTCGCTATGGGCGTCGCTATAGGAGTCACTAATTTATTTGTTGCATAGCAACGCCCATAGCAACGCTCATAGCGACGCCGACAGGGGTAAAAAATAAACCAAGAGCGCAAGAAACTCAGATCTCATATCTGAGTTTCCGGCGCTCAAGCGAAAGAGGTAACCCGCGCTCCCCCTCTCTCTCTCTCTTTCTTCCACACACACACACACACATACACGAGGAGAGGAAGGAGAACAATGTATGCTCCTTCCCTCTCCTCTCTCTCATGTTCCCTTCCCCTCTTTCTCTCTCTACCTCTCTCTCCTACATACACACACACACACACACACGCACACACATTGTGTCTTTGAAAGAAAGAGAGAGAGAGAGAGAGAGAGAGAGAGAGAGAGCACATGCATAAACAAAAAACGCATGTACACACACATGCATAAACAAAAAATGCACACACACACACTGAGAGAGGAAGAGAGAGAGAGAGAGAGAGAGAGAGATAAAGTAAAGAGAGAGAATGATACATATATATATATATATATATATATATATATATATATAAAACAAAGAGAAAGAGAGAGAGAGAGAGAGAGAGAGAGAGAGAGAGAGGGAGAGGAGAAAACAAAGAGAAAGAGAAAGAGAGAGAGAGAGAGAGAGAGAGAGAGAGAGAGAGAGAATAAAAAACCAGAGAGAGAGGGGGGGAGAAGACGAAAGAGAGAGGTAAGGGGAGAAAACAAAGAGAGAGAGATTATGTTAACATTTAAATTAGATTTAAAATTAGGTTATATTACATTTAGATTTATGTTTATGTTGAGTTTAAGATTAGGTTAGATTTAGATTTACGTTAGATTAAGATTAGGTTAGATTTAAAATTAGGGCAAGATTTAAAATTAGCAAGCTATGCTAGATTTAAGTTAGATTACATTTAGGTTTAGGATCTAAGATTGGATTAGATTTAGGTTTATGTTGAGTTTAAGATTAGATTAGATTTAGATTTAAAATTAAGACAAGATTTAAGATTAACTAGATTAAATTTAGATTTAAGTTACATTACGTTTAGGTTTAGGTTAGATTTAAGATTAGATTAGATTTAGGTTTATTTTGAGTTTAAGATTAGATTAGATCTAGATTTATGTTCAATTTAAGATTAGATTAGATTTAAGTTAGATTTTAGTGCATGTCAATGAAGGCGTGCTTTGCCCAAAGAGCAAATACTAGTTACACAACAATATGTATATTCCCATCAGAATCTGACACCTGTTAACTCACACACTAACCATATTCAATTAGCCACGAATCACCACATGTTCAACTAGGTTAGATTTAAGATTAGATTTTGGATTGAGTTTTTATATTAGAGTCTACCTTCGGGATTACAGTAAAAAAATTAGAGCTAGGAGAACAGTGATCCCTCTCTACGACCGATGCGACCTTAAGTTGGAAAGCTTTCAACGGCATGATACTTAGATTGGAGGCCAACATGTAATGTGCTAAGTAATCCATTGAACAAAGATTTGTTGTGAAGAGATGTTAAGATGTTTTGTATTGCTACAACTAGAGAAGAGGCAAAGGGGTTTTGTCCACTACATGCACTATCATGTAGACGTGGGTGTGTAGATTTCTTGTACCCACAAATATAGGCATTGACCAATAAAGACAAGATTATAACCCGGTGGTTCTGATCTCTGTGCACCTCTAGACCAAGGTGTGCGGGAATTGGACATGACTAGAGAATGTGAGGTAGTTTACAGTGTGAACAAAGAGAGAGAGATAGATAGAGAGAGAGAGAGAGAGAGAGATAAAAGATGGAGGATGCCAATAGAAGATTAAATTTATGTCCAAGTTATAAGGTTTTTACCTTCATTATGAGTAGTGACGAGGATGTGGGGCCCTCCAACCAAAACACCTATCTCTCAACAAGGATCTTATGTCCGTGTAATCAATGCAAGCATGATGTGCAATGGACAAGACGCGTTTCTTTGCAGCACGTTTGCAAATTTGGAAAATTTGATCCATCTATTATAGATCGAGTTGTTGCCAATTATAACTCGTCGGACTCTGACGTTGACGTTGTCCAACATGCAGCAATCTTGCAACCTAATCGACGTGTTCGCAGGCGCTTTGGTCAAGCAGCATACGTGAGACCACAAGATGTAGCCTCTGACAGCTCGGAGGATGATCATGCAGACCAAATTTCCAATGAGGCAATGTTTGAGCCCGAGATCTATGAAATGATCGAGACGATCATGGATTCAGAAAGGCTTATCTATGATGATATGAAAAGTGAAGCCGATACGCCATTGTATGATGGAGCACGTGTGTTTAGATTGAAGGCACTCTTGGTTCCTCTCAACATGCAGGCAAAGTTTGGATGGAGTGACACTAGCATCACAGCGCTTTTCACGTGATCTATTACAATGTGTTTACTTTAATAAAAAAACTCTAGATGTATAATGGTCTGATAGATTACTTACACAAGTGTACCGCATTTTTTTCGCTGTGTAGATTGCTCACAGAGCACATACTGCCAGCTGATAATGTGATGCCAGATTCCAGAGAGGAAGCAAGAAAGATCTTGCAAAACTTGGGGATGGATTACAATTTGATTCACGCTTGTCCTAACGACTGCATTCTTTTCAGAGGGGAATACATAGACATGGAGAACTGTCCGAAATGTGATTCCGAGAGATATCGACTAGATCTCCACGGAACAAAAATTCCACAAAAGGTTTTGTGACATTTTCCTCTGCTTCCTCGCATCAAGAATATCTTTGAATGTAAGTCCATGGCCGCCCTAGCATCATGGCAAGAGGAGAATAAATCTTTGGATGGTGTGCTACGAATTCCTGCAGATTGCACAGCCTGGAAACATATAGACGAAACATGGCCGGATTTTTCCAGGGAAGCTCGAAATTTGCACCTAAGCTTGGCTATGGATGATGTAAATCCATTTGGTCAAAGATCAACATCTTACAATGTATGGCCCGTTGTCATCGTCAACTACAACATTCCCCCATGGTTGACTACCAAGAAGGGGCACCTGTGGCTAAGCTTGATTGTGTCGGGGTGGTATAAAGTGAAGAATATGGATGTGTATCTTCATCCACTATTGGAAGAGCTACTACAATTGTGGATTGCATAGAAGTGGTGGATATGAGCCGACACACAGGTCGACGGAATGCTTTGATCAGAGGCATTCTAATGTGGACCATGCATGACTATTCTGGACTAACAAAATGCTCAGGTGATTTATACTCAAACTCAAACACTATAAATCTTGGTTTTTCTCAAGCTTATCTATTGTCATGTGTATACATGCAGGGCTTCAAACAAGCAGATACAGAGCATGCGTCACATGTGGACCTAGACTGAATGCACGTCGGGCGCCCTCATTGAAGAAGCAAATCTACGAAGGTCATCAAGCCTATCTTCCAGAGAATCATGTGTTACGCGACGGCTTTTTGGGAAGAGAGCCACCGAGGAAGCTTGCACAAGCATGGTTAGAGCAGAAGGATATGTGTGATGATGGTTTGCCCCCAGGGATGAAGAGACTCTCTCTATGGTACGAGTTACCATATTGGCCCCGACTCATGATCAATCACTTGCTCGATCCAATGCACATATTCAAGAATGTCGGTAATCTACTATGGGACCATCTAACCGGCAAGAAAGATACTTTGGGAGCCAGGGTTGACCTTAGAAATGTGGATCGTATGGAGCAATATTGGCCACAGACAGCATTCAATGGATCGATAAAACTCTCTAAAGCACCATGGATTTTGGCAGGAGCCCAAGAACGCAAAGTAAAAGAGACCATTCAATTTGTGCGGACCCCCACTGGCTCCATTTTATAATATATATTGTATCACGTGGCTATACTTGAGAAATTTAAAGTGTGTTTAATCGTCATTGCGTCCACTCCAGGTACGTATGCTCCAGGTATGTTCTCACAAGCAGGGACACTCCTCGGTGTGTCGTGAAAGTTGGATATGCCAACGAGCACTGCGCTCCGAGTGCAATGGAGATTGAGGCTGCAATCGTGAAGGAGGTGATCCGTCTCTGCTCATAGATGCTGCTCATCCCTCCACTAGATCTAGTTGATCAGATGAAAGATACGCTAAGAAGCACTGCTGCTTCTTAGCATCTCTTTCACCCGATCAACTAGATCTAGTGGAGGGGCGAGCAGCATCTATGAGCAGAGATGGATCACCTCCTTCGCGATTGTAGCGTCAGTCTCCATTGCACTCGGAGCGCAGTGCTTTTACAAGATACATAGAATGCACACGGGAGACAAATTCACAAGATCTTCACAGGAATCTCATTACACGGGAATCTCTTTACACAGGAATCTCTCCCCCTTTATGAGTCCTCTCTCTCTCTCTCTCTCTCTCTCTCTCTCTCTCTCTCTCTCTCTCTCTCTCTCTCTCTCTCTCTCTCTCTCTCTCTCTCTCTCTCTCTCTCTCTCTCTCTCTCTACTTGTCCATGTTTCCTTCTCCATTCAATATTAAGATTAAATGTTCGTGTGTTTAATGCAGATATGGATGATGATGAGTTTCTTTCTTCTTTGTCACCCCAGCAAAGGCAGTGGTACGAGGATCGTCATCACTCTAGAGCACCATCACGTCGTTCTACTCCTTTAGCATCTCCCTCTGTTTTGGAGCATTCAGCACGCTCCAAAGCTTCGATGTCAGCGAGACGATCTTCACAATCGTCTAGGCACCGACGCTCTAGTGGTGGCGGCGGCGGTTGTTGTGGGGATGTCGCCGTTGATGCCTCGACATCACCTCGTGTTCGACGAGTCTCTTTACCTTCCCCTTCTTTGCCCGCCCCCACACCAGCCATGGCATCACCATCTACGCCAGGTTTTGCGCGGCTATTGGCCATTCCTGGCTACACACCACTACCTACTTCTCTGGGAGTCACCCTAGTCAACACTCCTCGCTTCGGGGCCGAGACTCCAGTGGAGACACCTGACGTCCGTACCCCCATCGACATGCCGCTAGAGACCCCTATTGGGACACCTCACGTGTCACAGACGAGAGGGCCTGCCGTACTCCGTCGACTTTAGCGGCGGCATCATCTTGGATGATGAAGGCAAGAAGGTGATCTTGTGCATGCGCTGTCTTTGCTCTCAGGTGTTTAGACACTACATACTAAACACCTAGAATGAAGTACCAAGTGAATTAAAAGACAGAGTCATCAACATGCTGCATGACGAGTTTCCCGTGTCAACACGGGATGACCGCTTCAATGAAGACCTAATGAATGTTCAAATGCGCGAATACTGCAAGCACAAGCGTCCTAAAGTGCAAAAAGCAATAAAGCATGGGTGGAACAAACTAGATTGGCTTGCCAAAGAAGATTGAAAGAATGCAAAGCGAGCAGCGTGCGAGAATCCTGACAAGTGGAAGGAACAAAAGGAGGCAGCCAAAGTGCGAGTAGAGACAAGGAGCTCGCACCACTTGGGGAGCGGTGAGTGGGCATCATTTGAGGCCGATTTTGTAAGGGTTTTTGCATGTTTGGTAGTTATATCTATTTGTACTTTTAAATTCTAACATAACGGATTTTTTGTGTGTTTTGAACAGCACATTGTACGAGCGCGAGTACGCAGGCAGAAAGGGCTTAAACGACCTGATGGAGATTCTGAGTTCTCGCGGCGGCATGGTTAGTATTAGGGTTTACTCTTTTCTATGTGTTGTATTGTTTTGTAAATTATATGTTTATACTTACAGAAAGCTGTCTTGTTGTTTTTTTTTTTGCAGAATCCGACAGATATGTCGCTTGGACGCGATGAGACGTCTAATTAGACGACGTCAATTTAGTCGGCTAGATAGCATTAGTTTCCTTTTGTCATAGCATATGTATAATGAGATGACGTGTATACGTCTTTTTGTAACTATTGGAAAACCATGTATATTTTCTCAATAATAACAATGGTGTTGTAACTATTACATTTGCAAAGCTTAACAATCAAGTGATTTCGCTTATGATGTGTACAATTGTCATTGATTTACTTTCATCAATTACTTTTGTCAGTTTTGTATCTTTATTCTGCAAACAATACTATGGATGATGGAGTTAATGGTTGTATTGTCTTGTGGGTGACTAATTTGGGTCTATACCTTGCACTTTCTTTTAAAGGCGAATCTGGGATTATCTTGGATTCATTTAGGTTTACTCTATTCTTGAAACATTCAATATGGTTGATGGGTGGTAGGGCATCACCAAAAAATTTTACTCTAGGGCGTCGCTATATAAGGCTCTGTAACGTCGCTATGAGCATCGCTATAGGTAGCCTGTAAGCGTCGTTATATGCGTCGCTGTATAGCGACGACTATAGCAACGCATATAGCGACGGTTATAGCGACTCTCATAGTGATGTTCCCATAGCAACGCTATTTGCGACGGGCTTAGCAACGCCAGGGAGTATAAAAACCCAATGTATTTCCATCGCTAAAAACATCACAAGTGCACACAACCTCTTGTAGTGTCACACAAGTGTATAGTTGTACACTTAGGGTTAGTAGCAGTTAGTGATGGGCGGTCGGCCACATGGCCATTAAACGTAACACTTTAAGCATCCTTGAGCATAGCATCCACTCTTGTAGAGCCCCCTTGATTCATTTATTTGCAAGCCAAGTCTCTTGAAGCAAGCGTTAATGAAAAAACAAGCCCAAAATATTGTTTATTGAAAACCATAAACACACCAAAAAAACCTCATTGAAAACCAAAAACACACTAAAAGACATTTTACTGAACCTACGTCTTGGGTCTTGCATACCCAAATTTTCCAAAGAGAAAAATCCCTATTGGAAAACAATGCCTTTGGTTACACACATGATGCTCTCTAATAGAAAATGTATGCCTACATATCAAAAAATGAGAAATATTATGCTTCTATATAACCATATTTTCAATTTTTACAATCTATCATGCAAATTGAAAGTTGATTGATTACATAACAGCGCAAATGAAAATTTGAATCTAAATCAAGCTATAAACTAGTGAGTACATCAACTTTGAATGAAATGAAGTGGCTCTTGAAAGACAAATTTTTCATTTTTAAAGCTCCCAAAAAATTGGCTAATACTAGCTCAAATGGAAATTTACAATTTTAGGTCAGTCTAATGAGGTAGAGATGACTGCAACTTTTGATGAAATGGCTCTAGAAAGCCAAATATTGCAATGCATAGCAACTCCGATCCCTCCATGGATCAATGAAAGTTCATGACTTCTCACCTCCCTTCAAAATTAAACTCAATTGTTAGTGCCATAATATATAAATCAAGCACGAAGAATGCATCAAGCAATGCCAAGTCCAAATTTTAATGCACACTCTCACCAACCATCAATGCATCATCTAGTGCTGGCTCTCAAAAGTGAAGCTCGTATATGCATATCAAAAATAACTTGCAAAAATCTGTCAATCAAACCAAGCACCAAACTATGATCTAAAGCATGCATATTCCAATTCCACATTGCAATGCTCCAATTTCATACTTGATCAATCATAGATGAATGAATATATACTTAATTTCTCAAAAATCAACCGTAATTTGACATAATCAAGCAATGCACAGAATTAAGCACACAAGTTCATTTTTTGCCAATTATCAATGCAATTAAGCTTACACATTTAATGCATATTCCACAATATAAATGCATTTAGGTGTCCCAATTGACCCTCAATCATGAAATCAAGTGGTATGAGTGTGGGCACACACACTCAAAATTTTGCCCAATTTTTTGGGTATTAGACATTTACACATCAATTAAATGATTGAACACTCACATGTCTTCAATTATCTCAATTTCTAGGCATGCAAACACTCAAAATTATGTGCACACACATTTGAATTTATGGCAGTATTTTCCCTTTTCTTGCATTTCACAAACATTGATCTTTATATACACATGAATTCTTGTAGGAAATTAAGCTTAATCTTGACACACACATACTTCATTAATCAAAATTGACCATCAAATCCATTCCCATTTAATCAAATTAGGCACAAATCATAAGTCACTTGATTTATACACCTAATTTTAGCAAATGATTAACACACCTTGAAGCCACATTAACCAATTAAGAATTCGATTGAGCAAGTTAGTGCACTCACATTGTTACCACAATCCAATCCATTCCTTACTCCATACGAAGATGCATCATTGCACATACAAGTGTGTGCACCACCAAATCGGATCCAAAATTGACCAATGTAAGCCAAAAATCATCACTCAAATCATAAGATTAGGCTTGGATCAGCACGACAAAATTAATTAAGTGATGAATCATCCTCTATTTAGGGAATTAAACATGCATTAAAAAATTAGTGGTAAGATGAGTGAAATTAGTCAAAATTTAGTAAAAATTAGCATAAAAATGAAGAAAAACTAGTAAGTGGTTAGTGTGAAATTAAAAGTGGGATTGGGGGTATGTGTTAAAGTTAGTAGCATCTCAAGTGAATAGCCTAATGTGATCCCCTCTCTCTTTTGTCGGCATCATCCATCTCCCCTTTCTCTGTACACCTTGCATCTTGAAACATTGGCAGAGCCTTTGCATTTTTCCTTGTTACACGCTCTCCTATCGGATCCTCTCATGTTGCAGGTAGTGTTTTGATACACCTTCCTCTGCTACCATCATTGACGTCCCTTTGTGACATCTAGGACACTCTACCCACCCGCTAGTGTTTTAAAACGATATCTACTATAGTCCTTGACGGCAACCCCACGTTCCCTTCGCCAGCATTTTGATGTGCCTTTTGTAGCCCTTGATAGTGCCGATCCACCCCAAGCCTTGCTTTGGAAGCGACATCGATCTTCCCCATTTGAGGCATAACATTTTTAAATGCTGGGCATAGAGAGGTTGAGGTGGGCTCCTTGGGCCAACAAGGTGGTTGTTAGCCTATCCTTTTGGTCACTTGAAAATGAAGGATTTTTTGGAGAGCTCTTTGGGTAGCAAGGTGAACCCTCTGATGACCGTCTTGGTGATGTTGTGTGCCAACTTTAAACATCTCCCCCTTGCAAAATCTGGTGAATAGCTTGGACCTTGCAACCACTTTTTGGAGTGCAAGAAGGAATCATTTTCAAATCTAGCAACTTCAACATGGACCCCCCTTGCTCAAGCCCCATTGAAAAATTGAACGATGATAAGTGCACCCAATGGAACTTGATTATGCAAAGCTACTTCATGCAAAAAGGTATATGGAACATACTCGACGGCTCAAAGCCTTGTCCTATGAAGGATTCCCAACAACAAGTACACCTACTATCAAGATGTTGAATATCAGAAATCATGTGTTGATTGGGATGCAAGTAATGTGAAGGCCTCTAGTCATACAGACTATGAAGATTGCCAACGATATGTGGTTGAAGCTCTTTGAAATGATGAGTATCAAAAATCATGTGTTAATTGGGATGTGAGTAAAGCAAAGGCAATGTTGGCCATTGCAAAATCTCACAAAGGAAATTTCTCTAGCCATATAGACTTCAAAGACATAATGTGTGTGATGTAGATTAATGAGTAAGATTTGTATTACCTACATAAGTCAAAGCCTTGGATAGTCCCATCAAACAATGAATGGTGGATTTCCTTGAAGGCAATGGCAAAGGGAAAAGTCTCCTTAAAATCTCAATAATGCAACAATAGGGTGGTGGGAATGTTTGAAGTAAAGAGAAATCAAGCAAGGCTACCTCTTGTCCTATTGCTCTTTGCAATTGGATCACATCCACTTGTAACTTGACCTGAAGATTGTACTGCGAAAGGGAAACCCAAGTTCTCTCATCACTAGGGACAAAATATTGCTTGTAGACAATTTTTTGCTCTTCATAAAGAAGAGTAGTCAAGGTCAGCCAAATAATATTTGCAATCCCATGAGGCTCTAACCCGACATCAATAAATCAAGATTGATTTCACTCATTAAAAATGACTCATTTGATCTTGAAGAATGGTCAGGGGAAATCATCTCAAAAGGCATAGTCTTGGTGCTCCACTTGGGCTAGAAAATTTAGATAAGACTGGGTCTTGAACAAAATCAATAATGAAATGAGAAGGGAAGTATGATCTCATTGTCAAAGTCGACGATGCAAAAGCGTAGAGACCAAGGGGAGTGAGCAAGAGAGAGAGAGAGAGAGTCTCCCAAACCAATCTTGGCAGCGAATAATTGAATGTGTATACAATGGAGGCAAGGGGTTGCTTATATAGAAAGCTCAGTAAATTGCTCTACCCAAGACTTTCACAAATAAGTAAAATAAATACCTAAAAGCCAAACTAAATAATGGGATCACATTGGGCGGTTCACTTGAGATGCCAAAACTTTAACACCCTCTCTGCAACTCATAGTGGGCATCAATAATGAGACCAAGTCAATGAAGAAGCTACCATGGACACCTCAATAGAGGGTCTTGGACTCTTGGATACACCTCGGTGTTGCTCTCCTCAACTTTGTACCTAAAAGTAATGCCATCTTGAGCATCAATTGAAACTTTGAATTGTAGACAACACTACGTCGAATAATCCCCATTCGTGAACTATGAACACATCACGTCCAAAATATAAAAGTCCAGGATAATGAGCTGCTGTTAAAACACATCCTGTCCATAATCTGACCAACAACAATGAATTAGCTAGCCCATATATAGTGTTTTAGACGTCTGATTGGTTCCTTGTCAAATGCATGTGCATTGAACTCCAATGTAAGGGTCCAAACACCAATAACTTGAACTCCAACACAAGGGTCCACAATAATTATAGGGAGCATTGCTTGCCCCTCTCTGCCACTCACAAGCCTCTCTCTGGCTAAAGCTAGTGGTGACACCTATCATTTGACTAAAAATCTGACATTGAGGCCACGTGGTGGTGGCCATTGTGGCCATCGCCATGTGTGCCATGTCGTTCTCCTCTGCCAAATCTTTATTGTTGTAATCTCTATCCAGCTTGCCATTATCCTTGTCTTCCTCTAATTTCCTGCTTTTGCCTTTGGCTTCAAACTCTCGAGCCAAACAAAGCTTTGAGTCACATCCATAACAGTTGTGATTGTACCTTGTGGGTACTGAGGCAGCTAATTGAGTACTGGTACTGCCATCCTTGTCCAACTGACCTTTGCCGATGTCCTCTAGCAAACTCCTCCATTTTCTTTTGACTTCACAAACTCAAGCCAAACAATTTGTCGGGTTCCTTGAGAATTGTGCCATTGCATAGGCCACTAACTGGATGGTTGACGATCCGTTATCCATAGCTTTTGGTTGGTTTTTACCGATGTCATCCGTCCTCGAGCAAGGTAGGGACATATTGAAGTTGCAAGATCTGGTAATCGGGTACCTTCTTGCACTCCAAAAAATGGTTATACAAACCAAGTCGCAGATGCTCCAAGCGGATTCAATTCCACTACAAAGGGAACTCCACACGCAATGGGCTCCGTACAGTCTGATATCCCTCTCTAAAATCTGAAACTCCTCTATCACCGATAGCTGCTTCACAACGTTTTCCTTGTGGTAGGCCTTGAACAAATCCAAAGCTCCACAATAACTTGTGCATAGCAAGGGCTAAGAGTTCCATCCAAGCCATTGTCAATCCGCTCCACGGCTTATGCCAAACTTCTCCAAAGATTGGGTACAAAACCCTCTCTTAAGTTCCACTCTCCTTGTCCCTTTCCGAGCCGTTCCACACTCTGCTACACTTCTCTCGATCCGCTCTGAAGATGAGGTTGAAGCCGCTCCACAATTCATTATGTACACACCACCAAGGCAATGCCAACCGGCTCCCTCACTGCAACCCAAGGAGTGCTCATCTTGAAGCTCACAACGTTTCAAAAAGCAGTCAACAGAGGCGGTGCAGGGAGGCAGCAATGTCTCAAAATGCCAGTGAGAAGGGGGGTCACAGTGGGTGTTTTAGAACTCTAGGGGAGGATAGGGGAGGAAGCATCACCAAGGTGTTGGACCACCTGTGTTTCAAAACGCTAGGTGCCTGGCTATCTTTGCACAAGGGAAAGTACGCCTAGCAGGTGTTGCAGGGCACGATCAAGACGCACGCAGTGGAACAAGGGGGTGGGAGACAGTGTCGCAAGGGGGCTTTGTTTTAAAATGCATGGGACAGCGGCGCTGGTGAAGGAGCAAGACACCAACATTTTAAAACGCTATGGGCTGCAGGTGATGCGGACGACCAGCAAGGGGGGGAAATCCTCAAGGCTTCTCTTCTCTGGGCTGCTCCTCCACGCCAAGGGCTTCTTTGATCACCGAGCTACACCAAGCTCTGATACCATGTCAAAGTCGATGATGCGAAAGCGTAGAGACGAAGGCGGGGGGGGGGGGAGAGAGAGAGAGAGAGAGAGAGAGAGAGAGAGAGAGAGAGAGAGAGAGAGAGAGAGAGAGAGAGAGAGAGAGAGAGAGAGAGAGAGAGAGAGAGAGAGAGAGAGAGAGTCTCTAGAACCAATCAACCTTGGCAATGAATAACTGAATGTGTATACAATGGAGGCAAGGGGTTGCTTATACAGCAAGCTCAGCAAATTTCCCTACCCAAGACTTTGACAAATAAGTAAAATAAATACCTAAAAGCCAAACTAAATAATGGGATCACATTGGGCAGTTCACTTGAGATGCCAAAACTTTAACACTCCTCCCCTTTCACACTAGAGTGATTGTAATTAGCTCCTTCATGATCCCATATATCTCATTTGTTTCATTGAGTTTGAGAATGAGCGAGTGAAACTGGAAAGAATTTCTAAAATATGTCAAATGGTTTTGATGGGAAAAGAACACGAAGACACCACTCCTTTACAGTGGGGGAAATGGGAATGGGTGGCAAGACCCAAGGACCAAGGTGACATTGGGATCTTAGACCAAGTGTTGCATGTAGAAGCCATATGTGCAAGTGTCTCATTAACAAATCAAAGGCAGGAATGGGCAATCGTGGCTTCGGAAGGAGACCCTTGGAAGAAGGTTAAAGTGCATGATAAAATTTTGGCTCCTTACTAGACTTTCCTTAAGGTTGGGGGTTGCACAAGGTAAATTCTATGAAAGTAAAACAAAGCAGCATCATCATTGGAATGGAGGGAGACCTTTAGAAACCTGATGTTTGGGCCCGCAAATTCATATATAGACAGGACCGCTCGGGCCCATGGGGTATTATTTTGTGAGCCTTTGAGAGAGAGAGAGAGAGAGAGAGAGAGAGAGAGAGAGAGAGAGCGAGAGAGAGAGAGAGAGAGAGAGAGAGAGAGAGAGAGAGAGAGAGAGAGAGAGACGACCTCCTCCACAAGTACATCAAGAGGAGAGAGGGAGTGAGGGGGTCATGTGGGAGCATGCTCTGTGTTGCAGTGCACAATAGGAGTAATGCACCTGATCACACGACTCGAGTGGTTGTGTTGTATGCGCATTGTGTGGTAGCATGCCTTGTGTCATGTTGTATGGTAATAATAAGGTACCTTACCACACAATGTGTGTGTGTATGTAAGCCGTTCTACAAAATAGTGCTTATCACGGCACCTCGATTATGCGAGGAATAGGATGTCCTTGTTGTAAGTATCGGCTCACCATAGGGGTACTACGTTGGTAACACTGCGATATTAGTATCCTTATGGTGAGTCAACATGTTAGGAAATAAGACGTAGCTAAATAGATAATTGAGTAGATTACTTAATGGAGAGAGACAGATTTATATACACGAGATTATAGAGTAGAGAGAGAGAGAGAGTACACACGATATACGTGGTTCACCCAATGTGCGCTACGTCCACGGGAAAGCAGCCACTCAATGGCTTTAGTACTTCAAAACAAGAAGTAGTTTACAAAGGGATTATACCCTTAATGGAGCTCCCACCTTGCTTCACTCTCGCCACCTCACACTCACCTTGTTGCATCAACTTCACACTATGAAATGTGTGTAGAAATGGCCTCCTTTTATAGGCCAAAAGGGCTGCCCTCTCTTATGAGAGACAGCCATGTGTAGCCGCCCTTGTGCGAATAAGTCCAAATCGGACCCTCCAATCCGCCCATGTGTGGCCGCCCTTGAGAAGACAAGTCCGCTTTTGAATTCGGCCACCGGCCATTGAATTCGGCCACCGGCCACCGGCCATTGACTTCCGACCACCGGCCATTGAATTCCGACCACTGGCCATCGGCCATTGACTACCGGCCGCCGGCCAACCGACCGGTTGTTTTCTGACCACTTTCCGGCCGCCGTCCGGTCATAATATTCCGGCGAAAAAAAAAGTCTCGGGGGCCTCCACCCCGAGGCCTTTAAAGTTGCCCCTGATTCTTGTCCGTGAAAATTTTGGTTTCCGATGAGTGATTTTCCTTCACGCACGATGGCTTCTCCTCATAATGCGGGCCTTACAAATGTGCGCTTTTACCACAAAAAATTACAAGGGTAAATCAGGCTCCATACTTAACAATCTCCCACTTGGAGACTGATCTCCAAACCAAACCTGTGACTGCTTTCCATTCTGGCTTGTTATCCTTGAATGCCGATTGAAGATGAGCAAAAGCTCAACTTCTCCTTGTTGACCACCTTTGTAAACATGTCTGCAGGATTTTCACTTGTATGCACCTTTCCTAGCTTTAGTTGTCCCTCTTCCAAAAGAGTGCGTATGAAGTGATATCTCACCTCAATGTGCTTTGTCCTTGAATGAAAGGCTGAGTTCTTCGCAAGATGGATAGCGCTTTGGCTATCAGTGTACAAGACACAATTGTCTTGTTTGAATCCAAGCTCTTCTAAGAATCTGTGAAGCCACAGAATTTCTTTGCTTGCCTCCGTCATTGCTACATACTCTGCTTCCGTGGTAGAAAGTGAAACCACTTTCTGCAGCTTTGAAGCCCAGCTTACTGCTGTGCCTCCAACCTTGAACACATGGCCAGTAGTGCTCCTTCGGGTATCATTGTCACTTGCCATATCTACATCAGCATACCCTTCTAGAAAAATATCAGTTCCTCCAAAATACAAAGCATTTGTTGTTGTCCCTTTTAGATACCTAAGTATCCACTTCACAGCTTGCCAATGCTCTTTACCTGGGTTGTCCATGAACCTACTCACAACTCCCACTGCATGTGCAATGTCTGGCCTTGTCCAGACCATAGCATACATTAGAGAACCTACCGCTGCAGCATATGGAACTTTAGACATATAGGCTATCTCCTCTTGTGTCTTTGGACACATATCCTTCGTTAGTTTAAAATGACCAGCCAAAGGTGTAGAAACCGATATTGCATTTTGCATTGCAAACCTTTCTAGTACCTTCTTGATTTAATCTTCTTGAGATAGCTTTATTGTCTTCTTCGTCCTGTCCCTTGATATTTTCATACCAAGTATCCTCTTTGCAGCACCTAAATCTTTCATTGAAAAAGATTTGGACAGCTCCTCTTTTAGGTCTTTGATGTCCTGCATGTTAGCACTTGCAATCAACATGTCATCAACATACAACATTAGGATGATGAATTTCCCATCTCCCAAATTCTCCGTGTAGACGCAGTGATCCGAGTTGCATCTTGTGAATCCATGATCCAACATCCATCGATCAAACTTCAAGTACCATTGTCTTGATGCTTGCTTTAAACCATACAAGCTCTTCTTTAATCTGCAAACCATTTTCTCCTTACCTTTTACTTCATACCCCTTTGGTTGAAGCATGTAGATTTCCTCCTCTAAGTCACCGTGAGGGAATGCCGTATTTACATCCATTTGCTCGAGATTTAGATCATGAGCAGCCACAAGGCTTAAGACAAGCCTAATTTAGTTCATTTTTACAACAGGAGAAAATATTTCATTGAAGTCAATACCTTTCTTTTGAGAAAAACCTTTTACCACTAGCCTAGACTTGTACCTTTTCTTCCCACCTTCTTCTTCCTTTAGCTTGTACACCCATTTGTTTTGAAGTGCCCGCTTACCTTTAGGCAACTCAACCAACTCCCATGTTTGGTTGCGATGTAGTGAGTCCATCTCCACTTGCATGCTCTTCGTCCATTCTTCTTTGGATTCATGTTGCATAGCTTCTTCATATGATTCCGGCTCTCCAGAATCTGAGATCAAGAGATGGTTGAAGGAAGGAACAAATCTTTCTGGAGTTCTACTTGCTCTTGTAGATCTTCGGGGAATAGGTTGAGGCTCCTCATTTGGTTGACGTTGTTGCACATTGTCACCGTTTGCAGTCCTTGAGTCTTCACCGTCCTCAAGCTCCATGTACTCATCACCTGTTTCTTTTGTTTGTTTTCTTTCCAAGCAATCTTTGTACATATTTTGTTCGTTAAAAATTACATCCCTACTCCTTAAGATTTTACCATCTTCAGGATTCCATAGGCGATACCCAAAGTCTCCTTCTCCATATCCAATGAAGAAACACTTTTTGGACTTTGCATCTAACTTTGATCTTAGGCTTCTATCTATGTGCATGAAAGCCTCACACCCAAACACTTTGAGAAATGCATAATTCACCGGTTTACCTGTCCATGCCTCTTCTGGAACTCCCCCATCCAATGCCGTTGAGGGTGACCGATTGATTAAGTACACAGACGTACTTACAGCTTCCGCCCAAAGCTCAAGCGGTAGGCCTGCATGTAGCCACATGCTTCGTGCTCGTTCCATGATTGTCCTGTTCATCCTTTCCGAAATCCCATTTTGTTGAGGTGTCCTTGGGGTTGTCCTTTGCCTCCGAATGCCATTGCTAGCACAAAAGCTTGGCTGCAATATTCGCCTCCATTGTCGGATCTGAGGCATTTAACCTTGGTACCTGTTTCATTCTCCACAAAGGCTTTCCACCTTTGAAATATGGAAAATACATCGGATTTATTCTTCATGACATAAACCCATGTTTTTCTAGTCGCATCGTCTATGAATGTTACATAGTACAATGAGCCACCAAGTGATGGTGTACTTGCAGGACCCCAAACATCAGAATAAACCAACTCAAGTTTTTTATTTTTTCTTTCATTTCCTGATTTTTGAAATTTTACCCTCTTTTGTTTACCATAAACACAATCTTCACAGAACTCTAAGTCCACTTCTTTCAAACCTGGTAGAAGCTTCTTTGTTTGAAGGATTTGCATTCCTTTGGCACTCATATGCCCAAGTCGGTAGTGCCACACCGCACTGTCAACTTTTGTAGTTGCTGCACAAGCTGAAGGTTGCGTGCTAACAGTACACAAGTAAAGTGTACCAACTTTTTCACCCTTGGCAACCACCAAAGATCCCTTTGAGATCTTCCACCGTTTGTTTCCGAATGCAATGTTGTGACCTTCATCGTCCAATTTTCCTGTAGAGATCAAATTTTTGCGAAGAGAAGGAACATGCCTAACATCTTTAATCTTCCATTCATTTCCGTTAGCAGTTTTGACAGAAACTGTACCTTTGCCAAAAATCTCACAAGCTTCATCATCTCCCAAGTATACATACCCCAAATTACCTTTGGTGTAGTCTTGGAAATGTTGCTTGTGTGGTGTCGCATGGAATGAAGCCCCGGAATCTACTATCCAGGAATTAGACACATTGTCTAATGAGAGAATTAGAGTATCTTGCTCTACTTTACCTGCCACATTGGCCTCCGATGTTGGCTTGTTGTCTTGAGACTCTGTCTCCTTCTTCTTCTTGAATCAACAATCCTTCTTGACGTGGCCCTTCTTACCGCAGTTCCAACATTCAAGAACTGACTTTGTGCGTGACTTGCTCCGCCTTGAGCGACCACGACCCTTTTGGTTTTTGAACCTCTCCTTAAGCCTTCCTCTTGTTTCCACTGATAGTGCAGCACTTGATGATTCTCCTGTGCTTCTCCTTCGCATTTCCTCGCTTAGGAGAACACCCACAACATCATCAAAATTAAGAGTATTTGTGCTAGAGATAGAATTACTTACAGCCATCACAAGGCTGTCCCAACTATCCGATAGAGATGATAGTATAAGGAGAGCTCGCACTTCGTCATCGAAATTGATTTTCACTGATCGAAGTTGACTTATGTTTGTGTTAAAGTCATTTAGGTGTTCTGCAACTGAACCATTCTCTGCCATCTTTAGATTGAACGAGCGCTTCATAAGAAATACCTTATTGGATGCCGATGGTTTCTCGTAGAAGTCGTCAAGTGACTTCATCAAGTCCTCCGTGGTCTTCATCTCCGAAACATTGAAGGCCACCGTTGACGCCAAGCTTAACCGGATTGTTCCCAGTGCCTTTCGATCAAGGACAATCCATGCTTCATCTGCCATTGTTGCGGGCTTCTTCGCAAGACCGCCTAGTGGCAAATAGAGGTCCTTCTGGTAGAGATAGTCTTCAATCTGCATCTTCCAATGTTGGTAGTTTTTGCCATTGAACTTCTCAATCTTGAGCTTCCCTTCCTCCGTCATAACTCCCACTCAATTCAAGGAATCCTTTCCTTGAGATAATTTAGCTACGAGCAAACCTTGCTCTGATACCAGTTGTTAGGAAATAAGGCGTAGCTAAATAGATAATTGAGTAGATTACTTAATGGAGAGAGACAGATTTATATACACGAGATTATAGAGTAGAGAGAGAGAGAGAGTACACACGATATACGTGGTTCACCCAATGTGGGCTACGTCCACGGGAAAGCAGCCACTCAATGGCTTTAGTACTTCAAAACAAGAAGTAGTTTACAAAGGGATTATACCCTTAATGGAGCTCCCGCCTTGCTTCACTCTCACCACCTCACACTCACCTTGTTGCATCAACTTCACACTATGAAATGTGTGTAGAAATGGCCTCCTTTTATAGGCCAAAAGGGCTGCCCTCTCTTATGAGAGACAGCCATGTGTAGCCGCCCTTGTGCGAATAAGTCCAAATCGGACCCTCCAATCCGCCCATGTGTGGCCGCCCTTGAGAAGACAAGTCTGCTTTTGAATTCGGCCACCGGCCATTGAATTCGACCACCGGCCACCGGCCATTGACTTCCGACCACCGGCCACCGTCCATTGACTTTCGACCACCGGCCATCGGCCATTGACTACCGGCCGCCGGCCAACCGACCGGTTGTTTTCCGACCACTTTTCGGCTGCCGTCCGCCCATAATATTCCGGTGAAAAAGAATATTCGGGCGAAAAAAAAAGTCTCGGGGGCCTCCACCCCCGAGGCCTTTAAAGTTGCCCCTGATTCTTGTCCGTGAAAATTTTGGTTTCCGGTGAGTGATTTTCCTTCACGCACGATGGCTTCTCCTCATAATGGGGGCCTTACAAATGTGCGCTTTTACCACAAAAAATTACAAGGGTAAATCAGGCTCCATACTTAACACAACATCCCTTCCCTTTGCAAAAGAAACATATGGGCATCGATTGATAACTCGGCTATATGATGTTCGTATGCAAACTATTTTTACTCTTTAGATTCGAGTGACACTTGGTCGGTAACATGGCTATAGAGTGTCATTTGATAGAAGCTTTTTTTTGCATAAATATTGTGGAAATCAGGTCGTTAACCCGGCTTTATGAATACCATATAATTTGTAAGTGCATGTATATAAAATGTTTGTTTAAGTATTAAGTGTTAGCTGAGTCAACATCACTTAACAGAAGTTGCTAAAAATCGAAGATGTACAGATGCACATCGAGGATGAATACAAAGAAGCAGTGAAGATTGCAATTACAGATTTTTCACATTTTTCCAAAATGGTCATGTATTGTAAATTCCCGATTTATTTCAAGCGATTGTAATATTGTTAATGTGTTACGGGCTCATTGGGAGTTCCAAGTTGTAAAGAACAGGTTAGTTAGTGTGCCTATGTTGCAGATTCAGTAAATGGTGGAGTCCTAAAGGCCTTGGGCGCCCGGACATTGCATATTTTTACCCTAGGTATATAAGGCGGTGTGTAAAAGAAATGAGGGTTCTCAATCTCATTTGTTGAGAGCACTCTTTGGTGAGAGCTCTTGAGGTGTGTGGCTATGGAGTCCATGAGTTTCTCCTTGCTCATGTGACTTGGTTAACACTAATCAATGCTCAATTCTCTTTCACAATGCCTCTCTCATGCTTCTTATGATTGCCTATGATGCTTTGATTAGCTAGATCTTAACTAATTATTCCAGGTTAATCCCGCTCTAATCTTGTGTGATTGCCCTCTTTTACTTGTGTGTGCATGTAGGTTTGATTGGAGTGTGGTGCTCGAGAGATCTATGTGTGTGTGTTTGTGATTATAGGATTAGTATTGTGTGCATCTTGCAATCGTTAGTGTGTGTGATTGGGTTGATTAGAGGTAAAGGGAAGTGGATGTGGAGATTGCCCATCATTGTGGCTTAGCTCCTCCATAGGCCGAGAAGCTCACCTCGTAGAATCAACCATTTGTGTTGTCATGATTAGCTCACTAATCGTGTGAGTGTTTCCATGCCCTAGCCGGATAGCTCATCCCTCCGGATTGATAATTTTGTTGGTCATTGGAGCTATGCAATGATGGAAACCCCCAACATTTGATGCCGTTGCCGGGGACAATGGCCTACCCTAGTGTAATTGTGGCATAATCGGATGTTTCCTCACTAATTTCACTAGTGTGTTTATGGTTTTGTGGATTTTGGATGTGTATGCATGAAGCAATGTGTTCATAATTCCCTAAATTGTCATCGTATCTTGCCAATTGTGTGTTTATACACTCTAATTTCTCACTAATCCCTTGCTAATTTCACTAATTTTTGCTAACTTACTAATTTGCTACGACGGGTTGGAGCATTCAATCGTCAATCAATCTTCAATGGAAAGGTAATCAAGGTGGTATTTTCAACCTCTCTAGAATCTAAAGATGTGTAGAATTGTGTAGAGATCCCACCATGATGCAATGTAATGCTATGCTATGTTGATGAAATGCAATGTTAATGCTATGATGCTATGAAATTTTTGGATTGTTTGTTCTCATGCCGTCGTAATGCCGAAATTTTTAAGATTTGGTGGCGTATGAATTTGACAACTTTCAACTGCTAATTGATGAATGTGCCTTGCTAAGTGTGTGCCTAATTGAGTTAATTGCATGCTTGGATGGTCAATTGCAAGTGTGTATGCACTAAAATCAAATGTGTGTGCATTCTAATTGAGTGTGTGTATGCGTAATTTTAGGTGTGTGTGCACTATTTTGCCCTTATTTGTACATCTTAAAATCAATGTATGCTTAATGATTTTTCAATTGTGATGATTGATTTGTGTTGTGGTCATGCCCAACTAATGATTTGTGAAATCACATTGCAATTTCGACAATATTAACCCTTTTGTGTGCGCACCTAAAGATTGGTAAAAACTGCCACCTATTTGTGTGTGTGTGTGTGTGTGTGTGTGTGTGTGTGTGTGTGTGTGTGTGTGTGTGTGTGCGCGCGCGCGCTTAAAACGTGTGCTTAATGTGCATAATTAATTCAATGATTTGATTGCATATTTGATGTATGTAATGGTTAATTGCTGCGTTTTTTAGCTCAAAACAGGGATTTACACACTTCAATTGCGTCAAATTTTGACCTAATTATTATCACTAATCTTGCCGGTTTAATTGTTTAGTTTGGATTTTATTGATTAAATTGTTTGGCAATTGAATTTATGTGATTTTTGGGATTTTATTTGGTTGAACTAATCCCCTATGTGTGGATAGTTTTCAAAAAAAAACTGGGTATTTTTTGGATAATTTTTACAAATTTTTGGTATTAATTTGCTATTTTTTACTAATTCCATAAAAATTTGATATCTTGTGATCTTTACGAGCTGTATTGGATGTGTGTTTTTGGCTCGATTTCGAGTGCATTTGGGCCTTCGTTTGTCAAATTTTGAGCAATTCGCTATTTTCAGGGACCGGGTTGACGATTGTGTCGTAAATTGCATTTTCGATAAAAATTGCTATTTTTGGTGTGCTTTTGCGTGTCGGAAGTGTTCGATTGTGATTATGTGTCGATGAATTTCTAAGATTCCTAGAATTTTTGAGAATTTTTTGGACTTTTCTGGCAATTTTTTAGAATTTTTGGCGATTTTTTGGAGTTTCGGCTAATTTTTGGCCTATTTTTGGCATTTTTGGACATTTGGAAATAAAAAATTAATAAAAAACCGGTTTCAACTTCGATGCCGATGCCTTGCCACGCATAAAATTCCTCGGTGGATAGATCTTTACGGTCTGCTGGGATAATTTCCGTCGACATTAAAATTCTCTTCGTCTTCTTTCCTTTCCGTGTGAACCCACCCCACACCCTCACTCTCTCTCTCTAACTTTCTCTCTCCTCCCCACCCCCTCCCCAAGGCGATTATTAGCATTCTCTTACTCCCACTCTCACTCTATCTCTAACTTTCTCTCTCCTCCCCACCCCCTCCCCAAGGCGATTATTAATATTCTCTTACTCCCCCTCTCACTCTCTCTAAATCTCTCTCTCTTTCTCTCACTGCAAAAGCACGATCATTGTCTCTCTCTCTCTCTACCCCTCTCTCTCTCTCTCTCTCTCTCTCTTCTTGTCGTTTTCCACACACACACCATCTCTCTCCTCATTTCCCTGTTGCCCACCCGGTGCATACTCACTCTCATTCTCTCTCCTCGTGCCCAGAACGTTGCCTCTGCACACTGACTGTCGTTGTCATGTCCCGTCCTCACAGGCTGCCATGTCAACACGCTGCTGCACGCTACTGCCGAGTCCGCATTGGGTGCTGCGTCATAGCTCCCTCTGTTGCTGCGTTGCCTACGTGCCAGGACCCACAACCCTCGGGCCTCCGCACTGTCCACACGCAATCAACGTTGCAGATTAGTTGCAGGCTGCCCACCTTCTTTCATGCGCGGCCCACAGGTCAACGACTGCCAACTAGTTAGGTTAGTCTAGTTTAGTTAGCTTAGTTTAAAAATTCACTTTAAAATTTCTCTTTAAAAAATAATAATAATAATAATTTTAAAAAATTTAAAAACATAAGAATTCACAAAAAATAGAAAAATTCATTAAAATTTTTAAAAATAAAAATAAAAATTAGAAACCTTATTGGAAAATTCTTAAAAAATCAAAAAAAATCTTGGCAAATTACCAAAAAAATAAAAAACTCATTAAAAAAATTAAAACTTTAAAGAAAATTCATTAAAAAATTAAAACTTTTCCAAAAAATTCATAAAAATACTAAAAAATTTAGAAAATTCAAAATTCACAAAAATTAAGAAGAATAAAAACAAGTCGTCGAAAAAGCCAAAAAGAAGCAAAAAAACAAAAAAAAAACACACACACACACACACATGCACGCACCGCCGGAAAAAATCACACACAAGCAAATCAAAACCCGGAAAGTGCACCGCAAAGCGAGCCAGTCGTCAAAAGTGCCAAAAAAGCAAAAAGCAAAGCCGGAAGAGCAGCAAGCCGTGCAAAAGCGAACAAGTTGAAAAAAAAACGAAGCTGGGAAAATTACATACCACAAACCGAGCAAACCGCAAAAAAGTCAAAAACAGCCCAAAAAAAAAGGCCAAAAAAAGCAAGCAAAAAGACCAACTCAAAGCTATTTTGAGGGGCAGATAAATTTCAAAATTGTGTAAACCGAAAATGGGCAAGTGCAAGTAATTGCACTGAGAATTAGCTTCTAATCGGACGAACAGGGGCACAAATCACGGTGGATTACAGATTAATCTATTCAAGGCCCAGGTTTTCATCATTTCAAAGGCAATATCAATTCTGAAACTTTCAAGCTAGAGTTAATAAACTCTTGTAAGTCTGAAGAGCAGTCAACTGCTTTGGCACAAGAAGTTTTATCAAAATCGAGTAGGAGTAATCCTGCTAATCAACACCAAAGTCTGCTAGGAAATAGTTTTTACATAACAAGCCAACATAGACTCATCTCGATCTGAGAGTTCAAGTAGAGCAGAGCAACTAGTAGCAGTGGCAACACATGCACAACTGCAACAGAGCTGATTTTACAGATATATGGCTACAATGGGGATAAATTTTTGTACACAGATACAGAAGGTCATAGATACTTGATGAGCAGTAAAGCAACACAGGAGCCACGATTCTATTGATCAGAGTAAAGCGAGATTTAGAGAACTCCCAGATGTTCACAAACTTTAGTGGTGCCAAGTATTGCAAGCTCAAAGATGAAGTGCAAATAGAAGTGCAAAAAATTGACCAAAGTGGTTATCCATAAATCTGCACAAGTCAGCAAAACATACAGCTGGTGCATATGCAATCAGGGTCATTGTACATGGATTACAGTGGTCAGTCTATAGTCGAGAACCAGAAATGGAAGATCCAACAAATCAACCAATAGAAGCCAGTCTAACTGGAGAACCAAGCCAAAGACGATACAAAGATCAAGACGGAGCAGTCTACAGCTTGATGCTTAGTGTTTTGAAAGAAGATGCCGACAACTTGGCAAGCACAAAAACAGAAGCTCCTCAGCAAGACCTTGACATGATAGAGCCAGTTGAAATACCACCAGTCATGGCATATTGCTCAGATTGTGGACGAAAAGGTGGATATTTTTCTGACGATTGTCCAAGAAATCCAGACAATAGGGACATATCAACTGCCAAGCAAGGTACATAGAAAATTGGAAATGCGAATTTGGATGTAACTGCATTTAGCTCGTCACTTTTAATGCAATCAGATTACCATTAGAAGCAGCAGTAAAAGCACTGCAAGTTCAAAATCAGCATAAAGATGCACAAGCACGTGAAAAGCTTAAAATTGATTCTTTGAACAACAAATTCCTGCATGAATTTGGTCAAGGTGTCCAGATATCACCGAACATTGAAAAGACTGTTAAATCTGCAATGATTTTGCATCCGATGTCACAAGTGTGCAATTATTTACGAGTCTAAGGGACACATCAAACAGAATGTTGTTAGCATTGTATGGTACACATAATTCATATGCACACTATGTAGACCAAAAAGGAAAACTGTACAGAAAGGATCAACCAGTGTTTGAACGATCCACATACCAGCTCATAGAAGTGCGTCCAGTGATAGATCAGAAAGGATGGTTCATTTTAGAGGAAAGAATCTATTATAGCCTATCCTCACTAGAGCTGAAGGATATTACCCGAGTGAACCCAGAAATCCGTTCAGAGCCAAACTCAGGATCCTCCATTGGAGATCAAGCTTCGACATTGTGACCAAACGAGCACCTACTTTGATCAAAACACTCGTAGATATAGACGGGAGTCTAGCATCTATGATGCATTGGGTCCTGAAACCATAGAAGCTCATATTATAGGAGACCTATGGAATAGACAATATCAGGGCAAACATAATGCTATTTATAGCTTGACTTGGGGAATAATTTTCATGTTTCAAGGAGATACATAGGAAAATATGCAGAAAGTTCACAGATAGCCAAACATCAACAATGCTACCCAAAGTGTACCTTCACAATTCCAAAAGGTGAGACTAAACCAGAGCCAAACAATTTTGAACTCTTACAATGAAGCAGGCTATAGTGATCACCCTAGGAAGGGGGGAGTTGTAAATCCATCAAGCTCAGCTTATGTAACAGGAACCACAATGTCAATTAGAAGCCCTAAAGCCTCTAGCCAACATACCTCTTCAAGACAGAAACCATTCAAAGATCATATGGTTGTTGGAAGTTTCCAATTGACCCAGATCCCCTCAGAATCTGCAGACAAATACTTATATGAAGATTATCATGGACAAAAGTTTCAACTGATCTCCAAAAGTCAAAGTCAAAAGCCGACAAATCCAATAGTGTTCAAACAGTTACATGTGACCAAGCTCACATATGCATATCAAGATGCACATGGTAAGAAATATCAGCAAGATCATGACCTTCTACAAACCCATACGCATGGCCCTACTGAAGTCAAAGACTACTTGAAGATGATGCAAAGCCTCAAGCTGCCAGAACATGTGACAAAAAAGTCAAAGTCAATGAAAGCTAAAGCCCAGAAAGCTACACAAAGGTCACCACCAACATCTCCTCCAAAGAGATAGATTCTATCGGAAAGTACAGTGGATCTATTAAGATCAAGGGTTACCCAGATGCAGGAGGACAATGCTCAACAATTGCAAAAAATGTGCAATATTACAACCAGTGGAGCCAACATCAATTGAAGCAGGTGATCAAAGCAAAGAGAATGCAAATAAAGCTCAACCAAAGAATACTGCCACAACAAAAGCAGTCAATAGAAAAAGAAATCTTGAGATGATCAAGTGCAACATTATTGGTGAGAACGAAGAAAAGTTGTCAAGAGAAGTAAAGCTAGATTTTCAACTAGACAAGAACCTCATGTCTTTTCGCACTTGGAAAAGATGTGCCCAACCATAGCTGGAAGATGCTCCTAGATTTGTGAGCATATCCGGAAACAAACGAGCAAAATGTTGGGGAATCATCTCCACCACCATTGAAGTAAGTTCACAAATCATCATAGCTCAATTCCACGTGATTACAGCAAAAGATATGCCAGACGACATCATAATGGGAATGCCAATCACTCAGATGATGTCAGAAATACATAATTCAAACAAGATGCAATCTTCAAAGACAACCAAGAATGAAGACCAAGACTGGTCACCCGCGGACGACAGAACAAAGTCCTCAAGCACAGATAAAATGGAGACAGACATCAAAGCAAATCTTATTGAAGATCATTCATCTCCATCAATCAGAACTTCAGAAGAGCTTAAAGCAAATTAGGCAATAGCAAGTGCAAATCAAACTGAAAAAAAAGCAACCACGGAAGCTATTGAGCAAAGAATGCCACCAAAGCTAGGAGTTGAGAAGAACGGGGTTGTAGACAACCAGGAAGAAATAGAAAGTCCAAAGATCAATCAGACTTTGCCAGTTGAATCACCTGATGCAAGTCAAATTGGAAGACAGAGTCTCGAGTCACCCTCCATAGAGACACGGTTAGATCAAGATGAGACCATGTCAAGAGCAAGATATAAATCTTCAATAGAGCAAGCAATGAGAATAGCTATGATTCTCAGCAATACAAATGGAGTGAGTGTCAGATGCAATGCTCTACTAGATAAAGAAGCAAACTGCAATATGGTTGCAAAAAACATCCAAAGCATTCTAGAGATTACTTAGGGCAAGCCAGATAATAGAGAAATCATGTGTAAGGCTACAAGTAAAAAAGAAATGGTTGCTACCCTTAGCATCCAAAATCATGAAGAGCAAGTAAAGTTTCAGGTAAAGCCTTCAAAAGACATGATTGCAGATGTAATCCTTGGACATCAGTGGTTAGATCAACACAAGGCCTACAAAGAAGATACAATGCTAATACTCTCTTCTCCAAGAGGTAGCCAGCACCATTTACAGGTACCGATAATGCTAGATTCAGCTAGTGGTGGAGCCCTAAAGGCCTTGGGTACCCGGACATTGCATATTTTTACCCTAGGTATATAAGGCAGTGTGTAAAAGAAATGAGGGTTCTCAAGCTCATTTGTTGAGAGCACTCTTTGGTGAGAACTCTTGAGGTGTGTGGCTATGGAGTCCTTGAGCTTCTCCTTGCTCATGTGACTTGGTTAACACTAATCAATGCTTAATTTTCTTTCAATATGCCTCTCTCATGCTTCTTATGATTGGCTATGATGCTTTGATTAGCTAGATCTTAACTAATTAGTGGTTAATCTCGCTCTAATCTTGTGTGATTGCCCTCTTTTTCTTGTGTGTGCATGTAGGTTTGATTGGAGTGTGGTGCTCGATAGATCTATATGTGTGTGCTTGTGATTAGTGTGTTGCATGATAGGATTAGTGTTGTTTGCGTCTTGCAATCGTTAGTGTGTGTGATTGGGTTGATTAGAGGTGAAGGGAAGCAGATGTGGAGATTGCCTATCATTGTGGCTTAGCTCCTCCATAGACTGAGAAGCTCCCCTCGTAGAGTCAACCATTTGTGTTGCCATGATTAGCTCACTAATCGTGTGAGTGTTTCCATGCCCTAGCTGGGTAGCTCATCCCTTTGGATTGATAACTTTTTTGGTCATTGGAGCTATGCCACGATGGAAACCCCCAACATTAAGTATATGAAGTACTTGGTCGGCAACGCAACCATGAAGAGTATTTCATATACAATTTTTTGTAATGTTTGTAATTGTTATTTTTAGGTGTTCTTGATCATATCTAATCATAACCCATTTTATAAAGAAAATTTTAATCATATAACAACTATCTACTGAATTAT
This sequence comes from Adiantum capillus-veneris, assembly GCF_014529385.1. Taxonomy (NCBI): domain Eukaryota; kingdom Viridiplantae; phylum Streptophyta; class Polypodiopsida; order Polypodiales; family Pteridaceae; genus Adiantum; species Adiantum capillus-veneris. The sequence continues at coordinate 123,451,669 of NC_140939.1, forward strand.
TTTTCAACCATCGTTGCTTTATAATAATGATACATAAAATATAAGAAACTTATCAAGAAATGCATGTTGTATTTTTATTGGTTTAGTTTTATTCCACCTTTGAATTTTTCACTATTTGTTTACAAATAGCTTATATAGGCATAGCTAGAAAATTTATATACACATTTTCATTATTTTTTCATAGCAATGTTTTATTTGGAGAAATTATACGCTCTAAATATCAGTATATGAGCTTAAATTTTGAGATGTTTGTGAGTTCAAAACCTTGAAAATTACTTTGTTAATGGATGTTGGCAATAGATACATTACAAACCTAAAGTTTTGCCTTGATAAATTGCACCAAATTTTTATCATTTTTTTGCCTTCATAATACCAATTTGGTTAAGGTTCAAATTATCAATTTAGTTGTGTTCTTCACCTCATAACTGAAAATACGATGCACATGTCTTCTATTGTAACCTTGTTTTTTGAAGTGTTAACGTGCAAAATGTGAACTCGTCTCTTATGGTCTATCATAGTTTTTTGAAGTGCTTAGGGTTTTTAACCCGTTTGTTCAATCTAACACTGTTTTCTTAAGTGTTTAGGATTTTTAGCCCATATTTTTTTATCAAACACAGCTTTTTGAAGTGAAAATGGTTGTCAGCCCATAATAATCCAGTTTAGCACAGTTTTTTGAAGTGTTTAGGATTATGGTCATGATTTGTACGAACTAGTGTGAGACCATCGGTGCGCTATGCATTTGTATCTAATTCATTGTTTTTATTGTCGAGTGCGAAAGTGACACCCAAGCAAGGAAAAACTATCATGCGTGTTATTTGAAAGGAGTGCATAGTGGCAATATCCTTATGTGCAGATGGCCGCATATAACAAATAAATGAGAGTGATATCTTCATTAAAGATTTCATTAGGACTATGGGGGAGAACGCAAAGTACAAATTGCATGGCAAAGGCTAGTATGAGTTGTTGATGCCATCAAGGATCAGAGAATTTGACCCCCACCACAAGGTCAAAATAGTTCTTGGCAATATAAAGGTATGCTGCAGAGATTTGAAAGAATACCTCCCTCACAATAGAGATATGGCCAAAGTAGAGCTGCGGGATAAACAATGGGAGGAGAAAAAGATAAAGATGAAGTGGGTAAAAGACTAAGACCAATCCATTTTACCCAAGAGAATTAAGATGGTGCAAGATGCGCAAGGGGCCATTGGTGGCCGATCAAATGCTAGTGGCACCGGCACAATCATGCGCATAGTGTTGAATGCCAAGTGTGCACATCTGATAGTCATCCCTCACAAAGCCTTCATAGAAGGTGCAAGGATTGGACCAGGCTCATTTGGTGTCTACTTCTTAGATACTATTGAAAGCATATCCTTCTTTCTAGAGCATATCACTTACAAAGGAAAAAAGAGCTAATAGGCATTGGCCTTCAAGCGCCTAGATAGCCTTGAACTCACCAAACACGAGCAAGCATTTTTCATACATCATAGCACCATTTGAAGGTGACATTCACCAACCCTTGGCATCTTCAAGCGTCACGGCCTGGCAAAGTTTCTAAACTACATTTGACCCATTAAATGCTCCATTTGGTATATACATCCCGACAGTGCTAGTTGTACCTTGCATCAAATAACTGCGGAAGCACTTTTCCATATGCTTGCAAACATTCATGTACCATCATTTGAGCTCTCTCGAGGACGACCAAATTTGGCTACACGAGCGTCATGGCCACTCACTCTGCTGGCATAGTGCATTGCGATTTGCATCCCTACAATGTAATGCTAGACTTTGCTCCTGCAAATAAACCCCATATTGTCATTATTGATTGGGGTATAATGCTTAGAACCCTAGCCAAGCGTGTATCTAACAATTTTGTACATAATGTGGCTCAATCTTCATTTGCAATTTTGGAAGCAGGGGACATGAGCTTGCAAAGCGGCCATGGATTTCTCTAGAGATATATGATCCATAGTGCGCAGATGCATACACAAAAGCAAGCAATATTTATACATTAGGTTTTCTATACGAGATGTTAATAGACTTTTGGACTGCATCTAGAAAATTGTACTTACCAAATGAAGTGTTTTGCCACGAGGCTTCTGAGAAAGGTTGTGAATCATGAATATAACAAGCATCATTACGTGGTATGCATCCATTACACTTCTCCACCAAGCAGCCTTGTTTATGGATCCACATAGACAATTAATTTTCTCTTTCACTCTTTTAGACTCAGTCAAGCTGCCATTCATCAAAATTTGTGCAGTTAAAAGTGTCAATAATAGCGCATTATTGCATAGGAGTGATTCCAGTGTGTAATATTGTGTGCAAAATCGAGTATCTACAAGCAATTTCAATGTAATTGACATGCACATCCTGTACAAATCAAGCACTCTTTGTCGTTTCAAGATGAACTTCAATTATTTTGGAGAACCATGTAGTTTCTTCACTAGTATACCAATTTTTTAGCACCGTGTTCAAATTGTGTGCATCAACCATTGGTGTAAATGTGTAGAAAGCACTTTTGTTAGTATGTTACCAATATTTTTACAATTCTTTGCATTGTCCATGACTACGTGAACGACATGTTCAGCATTGATTTCTTTAATTACAATAATCAAGACCTCAACAATATATTTGTCACTTTTAATAGCATCGGAACTGTCAACATCTTTTAGGAATGTCTCTCCCCTTGGACAAACCAACATAACATTGATCAGTGGCTTTCTTTGAACATTAAACCAACCATCACTGACAATTGTGCATCTTGAAAGTGATATATTCCCAAGTATTATTTTGGAAACACGCTCTTTTACTTTGATGTAACATTTGTCCTAGAGATCATTATGTATTGTGTGATACGAAGGGGCTAAAAATCCAGGATCAAACTCACCAATTTTCTTCCATGCATGTTTCCAATTATGGCTTTCAACCATGACTAATACACTCCTAGTGAAAAAAAAATCTTTTGCAAGTGCATTTTGTGCTTCTTCTAGCGCTGCATTTGAAAGCTTTGATGCAATGATCTTTGAAGCATTTTTCCAAGCCCACCGTCATTGTGGCGCTTAAAAAACACTGCTTGGCATTTCATCTCCTTGCTCATGTTGTTGTGTAGTGTTGGTTGGTGTCACCATATGATTATCATGATTGGTATTTAACTAAGGCTCCTCTTGACATGCATCCATAATAGATTTCTCTACCCACTATCACTTGTCATCCTTTTTGGTGAGCTCTTCTCTTAAACTCTTTGCAATTGCAAGTGCCTGAGGATGATTGCATTTTTGAAAATTCTTAGTAAGACTACCCAAAAAATGTTCTTTAATACATGGAGCCCCGCGTGATTTTGCGATATAGTAAAATTTACATTGCTACTCTATATATTGACCGCATATGTTTTGAGCAAACTCCCACTTTTTGCGAGGGGCCTTTTTTTTCCTGACTTTGTACCACTTATATCAACAATTTTCTCCATTGCTTGAATTAATGTTGAACGCGTAACAACTAACTATTCGATTCTAAAAACAATTCTCTACTTTTTATTTCAATATATATAAATAAAATTCTTCATTAAGAAAGCAATCAAATTTACACATTGTACGATTTGCAATGCACTCTTGTCAATCCACATATCGACCACATATATTGTGAGCAAATGTACAAATTGCAATGCACTCTCTATTTGATATTATGCATACAATAAAGCTATGAATTTTTCAATGCAATTACAAACATGAGGATTAGTTTTACACCCTTTGCAATTTGTAGACAATAAGACACATGTAGAAACTTCACATCATATATATAGAGGTTTAGGGTTTTTTAATTTGCTCAATTCTTCTCTCGTGAAACAAAGAATAATCAACTTATACATTGGAACGATGATAATTATTTGCAAAACATAAACAAAAGCATCAATATCTATGATTTCAATCTCATGTACCAACAATCTTTCACAATCCACAATGCACTCTCTATCTAAATCGGGGCATAAACAAGACTATGAAATTTTCAATGCAATTATACGATTGAGGACTACTTTTACACAATCAAGGATTGTACCCCCCTTATGCATTCGATTCAATATATAAAAGGTATTTTCACTCAATTAAGGATTATAGCTCTCATATTGTGTAGTGACAAACAATGTACATTAATTAAAACCTATGATGGTGTGAAATGCAAGACTTCAAGGATATTTATATACCACTACACTAGTACAGGGGATCCAACCCTTGACTATCAACTCATTATTTAAATATACCCACCAAAAAAGTTAAAAAACCCAACGGGCTTGTCAAGAAAATAAAAGTGCCCAACAGGATTACTGGCTCTAATAGTTTTTGCAGGTTATCATGAGATTCACGTTAATACTCAATGTAATGACATCTTATTCATGTGTGATCACTCACATTATTAATGTAATCACATGGTCGCGATCGCATCAGTGAGCAATCTCTGGGTGATAGAGGAGGCTTTGAATTCCTTTTGGAGGGCATAAAGATGAATATCAAAGGGATTTCCAAACCATCTGATTTTTGGGATGATGGAAACCTCTAATGGAAGAAGGGAAACCAATTAGTGATTCAAAAAAAGTTTGAATATCAACAAAAGGTTATTGATCAATAGAGTCTTAGAAGTTTTGTACAACAATCCAACGCTTGTTGCATATAAAGTGTGCATTGCATACAGAGTGTGAGGGAGAAGAAGAGTAGACACAAAGTGTTGGTGGAGCTCAGCATGAGGATTAACCCCTCACCTCTCCTTATTGTTCTATATAGTTAAAAGAATAGATAAGGTTAGTATGGCCAGTGTAATAAGTGTCTAGCCAATTGGCATGCACCCTTATAATTTCCCACTTGAAGGCCAATGTGGCCCAAGAGTCTTATGTATGTATAATTTGCACAATTGTGAAGTATTCAAATGGCTTTACCCTAGATTCATCATCTCCATGCAAAGTGTAAACCGGCATGACGGTAAGCTCTTTGTGATAGCATCTATAGAGTTGTCATCTATATGAGCCTTCACTATCTCAAATGCTCTTGTCAGACAATGTCTCGCATATCACATGATACTGGACTTCCATGTGTTTTGATTTGGAGTGAAACATAGGGTTAGTCATTGATGGAATTGTACTTTGACTATCACAATGTGACTATGGAGTCTGAGTAATGCCAAGTCTCCCACTAGGCGAGCTAACCACATAACTTTGTTGCTAGCATCAGAAACTACCACATACTCAACACCGTTGAAGATGATGTATAATCCTAGAGACATGATCTCCATGACACATATGCTCTAGCGAATCGAAAAATATAGCAGGACGTGGATCTTTGACTATCCACACAATGTGCATAACCTGCATCCACTATAAGAGGAGTAGTCTATAACCGCTAGTATTTCCGCAGAAAAACCAAGGAAAATGGGGAGAGAGAAAATTGCGTACGCAGCAATAACCGCGGCTATGAATGCGGGAGTGGTTTGAAGACAATAAGCGTGGTAGTAGCTATGGTAATATACCCGTTGATATTATCGCATCTGTTGCCATTGCTATTATCGCACTTATTGCCACTAAAGGACCATTCAAAAATAAAGGTGCTCATTTGGGCCACCCAAAATTGGGTGGCCCAAATGAGCACCTTTTATTTTTTACCTGCATAAAACAATGAAACATCAATTGTTTTTTGCAAGAGTATACAAAAAACCCAAAGAGTTTTGAATTTACTTTACCTTGACAATTTAAATATGCAGAAGATCAACTATTTAAAAACCATACAATAAAATGTAATAGTTGTATATACGTTGTGCCACATTGGGACTTTACAAAAGTTTGGACAAAATTTTTCTATCTACTCCTCCTCGATCTCGTCGTCATCTAGAGGCACGTACGTTTGATCACCTTGACTCTACATAACCTGAAGGAGTACGAGCGGAAGTGCGATGCGCGAGAGAGTGCGAGAAGAAGAGCACGACGATATGGTGAACTCACTCTACTGTAATGTGTAGAGCATAGTGAGTTCTTATTAGGTTTTTACAAAAGAATATGTGTACATACCTGGCGGCCCGCCCACTTACCTAGGAGACCACATTGGGCTTTATACCCCAACAACCTCCCACTTAAAGTCCAATGTGGTACTTTAAGTGTGAGAGAAGCTACTATACAAGCTAATATACAAGAGATGTAGAGAAGTGATGTACTACCCTACACCTATCTGCTTGCGAAAATGCGCAAAGCTCTCTGAGGGAAGTCCTTTTGTAAGTAGATCAGCAGGATTTTCTGTGGTGTGAAATTTGACAAGCTGAAGTTGCTTATCCTCGAGCATTTCCCTGATGAAATGATACTTCACATCCACATGCTTTGTCTTTGAGTGATAAACTGGATTGCGAGCCTATTGTATAGCACTTTGACTATCACAATATAACACAGGCATCTCTTCTTTGATTCCCAAATCTGTTACTAGTCGATTAAGCCAAATTGATTCTTTGCATGCCTCTGATGCTGCAACATATTCAGCCTCTGTAGTAGACTGAGTAACACAATCTTGTAATCTAGAACGCCATGATACTGCTCCACCAGCCAATGTAAAGACATACCCTGACGTAGACCTTCGGTTGTCTAAGTCACCTGCATAATCTGAGTCTGTAAAACCCTTTACACTTAGCTCCTGACTCCCATAGCATATACGCATACTCTTTGTAGCTTTTAGGTATCTCAATATTCCTTTGACTGCCTCCCAATGTTTCTTGCCTGGGTTTGACATGTATGGACTTACTACTCCCACTGCAAATGCAATGTCTAGGCGAGTAGCAATCATTGCATACATCAAACTACCCACTGCAGACGCATATGGAATCTTATCCATTTCAGCATGTTCTTCCTTAGACACAGGACAATCTTGTTTGCTAAGTTTCACATATGGTGGCAATGGAGCACTCAATGCCTTTCCCTTCTCCATATTGAAACGTTGCAAAACCTTGTCAATATACTCTGTTTGAGATAACCAAATTAACTTCTTTGATCTGTCTCTCTCAATGCGCATACCAAGTATATGACTTGCCTCACCCATGTCTTTCATGTCAAACGATTTTGCCATCTTTGACTTCAAAGCTGAAATTTCTTCCAAGTGCTTGCCAGCAATCAACATGTCATCCACATACAAAATAAGGATCAGCCAACTGCCATCCTTAGCCATCTTTGTATATAGACAGTGATCGAACTCACTACGTTTGTAGCCTTGAGAAAGCATAAACTTGTGGAATTTATAGTACCATGCCCTCGGTGATTGTTTTAAGCCATAAAGACTCTTTAGCAACTGGCATACCCAATCTTCCTTGCCTTTCTCAACAAACCCTTCTAGCTGCTGCATGTAAATTTCCACATCTAAATCACCATGCAAGAACTCTGTCTTGACATCCATTTGGTGCAACACCAAATCTAATATGGCAACCAATGCAAGAAAGCATCTCAATGTAGTCATCTTGACCACCGGAGAGAAGACTTCATCAAAGTCAATGCCTTGTTCTTGCTTAAAGCCCTAGCCTTTTTGCCCCGTGGTAATTTAACTAGCTTCCATGTCTGGTTTTTATGCAGAGCTGTCATCTCTGACTGCATGGCCAATTGCCAATTCCCGGAGTCCTTCATTTTCACTGCTTCCTTGTAACATGAAGGCTCATTGCAATCAGTCAACATGACATAGTTCATAGATGGAACAAACCTATCAGGAGGTCGCGTGACACGTCCAGATCTACGCACAATAGGTGGCTCAGGCTCAGCCACAACCTGTGGTTCCAATCTATCCTGTCCTTGCTCCTCTTGAGCCCTGACATTTTGTCTTGCACGTGCAGGTCCATCTTCTTGGAAGACAACTCTTCTAATCTTCTCAACCCTCTCTGGTTTAGTATGATATTTGGATTCATTAAAGTGAACATCATTGCTGTGGACAACCTTTCTGGATTCGGGATCCCAAAGTCTGTACCCCATCTCACCAGAATTACCATAGCCTAGAAAGATGCACTTTCTACTCTTTGGCTCAAGTTTGTTCCTAAATTCCTTTGGAACGTGAGTATATGCCTCACAGCCAAAGACTTTGAGATGCTTGTATGAGGGCACCTTGCCTGACCATACCATCTCTGGCACTGAATCCTTCTGCAAAACCTTGCTAGGAGATCTATTTACAAGATGAACAGCTGTTGATACAGCTTCATCCCAAAACCCATTTGGCAGTTGTGCATTAGACAACATACTTCTGACCTTCTCTTGTATGGTCCTATTCATCCTCTCAGCAACACCATTTTGAGGAGGATTGTAAGGAGCAGTAAGTTCACGTTTTATACCTTTTGACTCACAAAAGTCCTGAAAGGCCTTTGAAACATACTCTCCACCATTGTCAGTGCGTAAGCATTTAAGCTTCTTGCCACTCTGATTCTCCACAAGTGTCACAAACGTTTTGAAAACACTAAACGCTTCATCCTTGTGCTTGAGAAAGTAAACCCATACTTTCCTCGAGTAATCATCTATAAATGTCATAAAGTAAGAAGCTCCCCCTAGAGATAGGTTAGGCATAGGTCCACACAAATCACTATGAACAAGTGCCAATTGTGTATCTCTTCTACTGCTTCTATGCTTATGTGGCTGCTGTGTTTGCTTACCATACAGACAATGTTCACAGAATTCAAAATCATTAAATGAAAAGCCAGGCAAATAACCAGAACGAGACAAGATTTCCAGGGAGGTTGTTGGGGTATAAAGCCCAATGTGGTCGCCCAGGTAAGTGGGCGGGCCGCCAGGTATGTACACATATTCTTTTGTAAAAACCTAATAAGAACTCACTATGCTCTACACATTACAGTAGAGCAAGTTCACCATATCGTCGTGCTCTTCTTCTCGCACTCTCTCTCGCGTCGCACTTCCGCTCGTACTCCTTCAACTGGTATCAGAGCTCAGATCGAGGCTCGGGGCAGCACTGCAGGAGGCTAGAGTCACCAGCTCAGATTGGAGTCAAATTCAACAGGCGAAGACACGGCCCCAAATCTCGTGGGCAGACCCGAAGGACTCGGTGTGCTCAGAATTTCATTCTGAAGTCATCTCGGTCACCGTTCGGCTTCGACAAAGGTCTGCGCAGGCCATTTTCGACTACGTGGTCTCGGCGGGTGCAGATCCGACTCTGCAAATTTGGGGTTTTCGGCCTACAACTACAAGTGCTGAAGATATCGACACTCCCAGAGTGTTGATTTGTGGCTGACTACACATCGAAGGACGGCTCACAGTTCTTGGAGGCGTGTCACATACGACACGGGCGCATCTACACACAGACTGTAGACGACATCCACTAGTTCATCAGGTAGCTTGTGTTTGCTGCTTGATATTCCAGATTTCATCCTGACATTGCAGGTACTTCCACATGGGATGTATTGTCAGAGATGATGTATGTCTGTTGAGGGTTTGTTGGCTGTGAGTCACGCAGCAAACAACTGCCGCAGCGGTTACAACATACAGTGGGAAATTTGTGGATGTATGACTTTGTGGGAAGTCTATGTACTGTCAGATTTACTGCAGCCTTTGTTGAGGGTCGAGTAAGGTTTTATTGAGCTAGGGGATTCTCGAATGTTGAGATCCTTTCGGTGATACAGGTCTTGGAGCGATCCCTCGAGCACCCTTAGATAGGCAGCTAGGATGTATTGACTGTGAGTTAGACAGTTGGGATTGCATCTTTGCTTTACTTCCGTTGAGGCATTGTCGCAGTCTATGCTTACAGGACAGTGACAGGACAGTCAGAGACAGTACAGGTGCAGGACAGGTTTACCCACAGCTTACAGTGTCAGAGGGACAGTGTTTTTTGAGCTGTTTTTGGTCTGTTTTTTAGTACACCAGAGCCACTTTACAAAGGAGACTCTGCCGAAATTTATGCAGAATCTGAAGCTTTCTTGGTTCATTTGATAGGTTGATATTGGTTCAGAGGTCAGTTTACAGGGGAAACTCTGCCGAATTTTTCCCAGGAAAGTAAACTACTGTGAAGCGTAGCTATGGCTGGATCACAGGACACTGCTCTTTACAATATCAAGAAGCTGGATGGAACCAATTTCCCATTGTGGAAGAAGCATATTTGGCACGTGTTGGTACAAAAGAAGCAGATAAAACCTATAAAGCTCAAGGGCATAGAACCAGAAGATATGGACGAAGATGAATGGAGCGAAATGGATGAATTGGCACTTTCTACCATTATGCTGACTTTGGCAGAAAGCGTTTACTTCAATGTAGCAGACGAGATGTCGGCTTATCAAGCATGGTTAAAGCTGAGTGATCTTTATGAGAAGCAGAGTACAGCTTCACAGGTATACTGGCTTAAGAAGCTTGTTGACTTGAAGATGAAAGAAGGGACACCTATGTCCAATCATCTGAATGAATTCAACACAATCTATAGTCAGTTGTCAGCTCAAGGTGTCAAGTTTGATGAACCTGTTAGAGCTATGTTCCTGTTGATCACATTGCCGGAAAGTTGGGACACTTTTCGCACAACTTTGAGTAATTATGCACCTCCAGATGGTTTGAACATAGCAGGTGTAGAAGGAAGTCTGCTTACTGAAGAAACCAATAGAAAGACAATGGACAAAGGCAAAGGAACAGCCTTAGTTGTCAGGGGAAGGTCCAAAGAAAAGTACAAAGGTGGAAAGAGGAATCAGTCTCGTAGCAAGTCCCGCAGTGCTAAAGGCAAGAGTGACATAGAATGCTACCATTGTGGCAAGAAGGGTCACATGAAAAGAGACTGCAGAGAATGGAAAGCAAAAAAAGGCAAAGAGAAAGCTGAAGACCAATGTGAGAAGAACAAGTCCTCAGTGAAGATTCAAGAAATAAATGTGACAAACACTGTTGCAAAGGATGACAGTCTAGTGTCAGGAGACATCTACTTCTTGAAGAATACAATGGACTCAGCTCTTCTTACAGCATCTGATGGAAATGCACTGAGTGACTGGATTATAGAGTCAGGGGCATCACTTCATGTGTCTCCAAACAAGGAGTGGTTTACTTCTTATGTGACCACTAAAGATCATGTTCGGCTAGGCAATGGGCAGACATGTGAGATCTTAGGTGTTGGAGATGTTCAATTGAAGTTTCAAAATGGCTCTTCTTTCACGCTGAAGAATGTGAGACATGTTCCCGCAATTACAAAGAGCTTGATCAACACAGGTTTACTTGATGATGCTGGCTACGTCACCACTTTTGGACAGAACATGTGGAAGATATCCAAGGGTTCTATGACAGTAGCACATGGAGTAAAGTCTGGAGGACTTTACATGATTTATGTATCAAATGTCTCTAAAAATGTAATCAATGTAACCGAGCAGCCGAACGTTTCTTTGTGGCATAGCCGGTTAGGACATATGTCCAAGAAGGGAATGGAAATCTTGTCTCGTTCTGGTTATTTGCTTGGCTTTTCATAACCCAAACCAAATTAAACAATTATCAACAGCTCAAAACAATTGATACAAAATTACTTGTTTAAACTTACCGCTTGTAGTGATCCAATCGCCGCGTCGAATTTCTCGCGAGAGATGTGGTTGTTCTCGAACAACCATCGCCAAGTATCAAATTATGTATGTTGCTTTCGATACTTGATCATCTGTGTGGTTGGTGGACTAAGAGTGATATTTTCCTAAGTTCGCAATAACAATAACAAATCATCAATTAGAATCTTTAAAATCACTGATCAATGTTATAATTTAATCAATCTTACATATTTGTCCTTCCACGCTGCCTTGCCTCCTAGGCCATAGTGCGTGGGAGTTTGTGTGGTGCGAGCTTCGCGTTGTTGTCGCCGCATGATCGCTCTTTTCTTGCAGTGCCCACTCCCACTCCGCGTCTGCCATGTTCCACTGCGATAGCTCCTGTCTGGATCTCTAACCTGGTTGGCTGCTCGCGCCGCACACTGGATTGCTTGTTTTTCCAAAAAAAAAATATGTAGCCCTCCAACCACTGTTGTGAAAAATGATAATCGTGGGCATTTGGAAATCTAGCTAGCAGCGCGTCCTTAATGTAGTGTGCATGATCGGGCATTTGGTCTCTAAACTTTACAAAACATTTCTTATACGTTGAATGTATAAGAATTTGTAGATGGCGTCGAAATGCCCTACCCTGTGCTGTACAGAAGTCCACCTCGTCACCATATCTAGCCCTGTAGTAGCGCCCATGTGTGTCTGGCATGGGTGCGTTAGTATCCTTGTCCTCTGCATCAAGGATGGCATGCTCTGAAAGTGGGGACTCCGTTCTCCCACCACTACCAAGCAGGCAAAGCCACAAGATCCGTTGTCGCTTTGTCTCTCACGGCGCTCCCTGCCTTGAGACGAGCGTCGACGTGCGTTGCTAGAAGAAGTTTGTCGACGGTGTTCTAGCAAAGCAGGAGTGGAATGGAGTGGCTAGGACCCTGTGATGCGAAGGGAGTGGGACCCTACGGTGGAAGGAGAGTAGGACGATAAGAAGGGGCCATAGACTGAGGTGTCGTCGATGTGAGGCTCTATATATTTGTATTTTTTTATGAGTATTTAATTTTGTAGTACTTTTAGATGTTTATTAATTGCATTTTCTAAGTCCACCTTATGTAAAAATAATTTTAGCACATTGTTGTTTATTCTCTTTGAATTTAATTTCGTGTATTTTTTTAATTAGAATTTAGAACTTTCTCTGCGTGTGCAAGACATCGATTGGGATAGACGTGGCCCTCCTGGAGGCCTTGAGCACGATCGATGGCTCAAGGAAAAACTCCCTTGTCCTTGCGCCAAGTGCAAAAGGGCAATCCCTCGCTTGAGGTGCATTGCATTGGAGCACGTGGAGAACTAAGGACTTTGGTATCCTCAAAAAAGCGCTCGGAGAGATGAGAGCACCACTCACCCATCGCTTGAGGAGGTGCCCCATTGGTCTATGTTCGGTGGTGGTGCACAGGTGCGCAAGGCCGAACGATAGAGGCAAGAGCTATTGGACGATTTGGGTGCACCGCATGGTGATTCTCCTGTTGGCCCTACTTCCACAGCTCACACTTTGAGGCAAAGGATGAGCATGTGTTTGACATGTGTGATGAGTTACTAGCTCATGAGCACGACAAGTGCGAGGAGGATTGTCAGCCCTGCACTCAACGGGCAATGGCAACGGAGAATAGATTGATGGCGAGTGCCTGAACACCTCTTTACGACGGTGCACAGTACTCGGTGCTTCGGGCATCGTGGGAAGTCCTCAACTTGCAAGTGAAATTCGGTTGGAGCAATGCAAGTGTCGATGCACTCCTTGGGTAAGTATGAAATATGGTTTTTTATATACTCTTCACTCGCTATTCCTTGCCGTCTCCTAGCAATTGTACCGATACATGGTTTGTTGTAGTTTGCTAGGCAAAATGTTTCCAAAAGATCACCACATGCCTCCAGATCATCGACGAGCTAGATCGTATGTCACTGCACTTGGAATGGAGTATGAGCATATCCATGCATGCGTCAACGATTGCAAGCTATACCGCAATGAGCACGCACATGCTACCTCATGTTCCATGTGCGGGGAGGCACGATACAAGACCGGAGTGAGCGGGTTGCGCCTACCTCGCAAGGTATTGAGGCATTTTCCATTAATTCCTCACATTTAACACATGTTTAAAAGCAGGTCTACCATAGAGCTTCTCGCGTGGCACACCAACCACCCCTCAAATGAAGGAATGATGCATGTCCTTGGCGATTCACCTGCATGGAGACACATCGAAACTCCATGGCTAGAGTTTGGGTTGGAGCCAAGACACTTGAGGCTTGGGTTAGCAAGTGATGGTGTCAACCCCTTCGGCACTAAGCCTACTTCATGGAGCACTTGGCCTGTGGTGATCGTCAACTACAATATTCCACCATGGGAGACAACCAAGAAGGGCATTATGATTCTTTCCTTACTTGTGCCAGGAAAGTACAAAGTGTCAAATTTTGACGTCTACCTCAAGCCCCTCATCGAGCAATTGGAGGAGTTATGGAGAGGCATTCCTATTGTTGATGTTTCACTTGCAAAGGGGGAGAGAGAAGCCATTGTGAGGGGAATCCTTATGTGGACTATGCACGACCTATCTTGGGCTTGGCGAGATTTCTAGTAACCCCCTCATCCTCTCTCTCTTTTTCTCTCTCCCTTTAGTTCACTCGTCTCCCTAACGATATGATATGTATGCAGGGTTGTCCACATCGGGGCACAATGCATGTCCTACTTGCGGGCCATCGTTGGAGACAGAGAGGCCCGATGCTTTGTGCAAGGTAATCTATCCAAACAACCATCATTTCTTACCCCAAGGGTATAGCAAGCACAAGGCTCCTACAAATGGGAAGACCCCTTTGAAGCTCACGCTGGCAGATTAGGCAACCATTTGGGAAGAGCACCACAACAACAATCAGACTCCGTGTCCTCCACCAAAAGGAATATCAAGGTATTCCATATTTTGAAGGCTTCCATATTGGAAGGACTTATAAATACAACACCTCTTGGATCCCATGCACATATTCAAGAATGTAGCCCAAACACTATGGGACCACATTATTGGCAAGAAGGACTATTTGGGTGTGAGGGAGGATTTGAGGCTTTTGAAACGTCTCCCTGCCTTTTCTACTCCAGACTGTGTCCCCAATGGAAAGATTGTGCTTCCTAAAGCACCATGGATGCTAGCCAAAGAAGAATTAGACAAAGTAAAGGGTACCATTGCTTCTATTCGCACACCAACAGGATACATGAGGTCGCTAAAGGGAGCTTTCACAACAGCGAAGAAGGGTGGAAGCGTTTAATTGTATGGGTTGAAGTCCCATGATTGGCACAAGATGCTTCAGGTAATGTCCCTATCCCTATTCTATCTATAGTTTGTGTGTATGACTTTCTCTCACTTTCCCTTCCCCTATTTTACATTGTAGTTCATTCTTTCGGTGAGTATGTGTATATGTCGAGACAAGAAAGTCAGGGATGCTATTTTTAAACTTGGAGAGCTAGTAAGGTACACCATAAGACTCCACTCAGCTACACCTTTCTTATATACACAATAATTTCAAACAAGCACTAGTGTATCTTTGTGTGTTTTCTTGCAGATTTGTGAGATCCAAGAAAATTAAAATAGATGTTATCCCTACTACTCAAACACTTGCAACAGAAACTGTGTATGCCATTGAGGATGCATTTCCTTGATTGGTCCTTCTTAGTCAAATTCACCTCTTGGTTCACGTGGTGGAGGAGATCTCTATATGTGGAGTAGTGCACGCACGATGGATGTTCTTCTTAGAGAGGTTTTTAAAGACTCTCAAAGATTTTGTGCGGCTACGATCTCAATCAGAGGCATGTATGGCCAAAAGGTGGGTTGTGCAAGAGGCATTTGTTTACATATCAGAGTATAGATAGTGTGGACAAGTAAGCCATCACTATATAGTCTGGCCGTCAGGTGTTACCTTCATCATATTAGGCATTGTGCATAGTGCACTCTCTTTCCCTCTTTGGTCGGGGGTGACAACCACAAGCTCCTCTTGTTTTGCTTCTCTCTTATCTTTCCTTTAGGGTTTCCTAGGGCTTGCGAAGGTGGAATTCTTTAGAATTATCATCTTATTTAGTAGAATTCATTTGGACAATCGAAGGTCGATGTCTACTACCATCAATATCGGCTTAAGGTGCTTCTCTTACACATTCAAGGGGAGTTGGCCTAGCGTTAAAAGAGAAGGGCTTTAAGCACATCCGCTATGGTTCAACCCTTACAACATGCGGGTGTGGGTGTGTGGACACAATCCCATAAAATTAGCTAATGCAGAGCATCAAATTGAAAAAAAAAGTGCTTCTTGTATACAAAACAGGAAAGCATCCCGAATATGGATCAATGCATCAAATTGAGGTGTTCGTCTACAAAGGGAGCCACCCCAAACCAAAGTAACAAGGAGAGGTATTGTTTCTTCTATAGTTCTTTTCTATAGTACACTCTTATGGATAGTTAGGGATTTCCAAAAAAACCTACAAAAACATTACACATTTCATGTAGAAGCTACATCAAGAAACCTAGGGATGCTTGTGACCAAATGTATTATGCGTGCACCATATGAAGATGATTTTGAAAGTGTACTTCTTTCAAAAGAAGGATTATGTATAATGAATGCACCACATGAAAATGATTTTGTAAGAATGTTCATGAGCACTTTGCAAAACTTCATGGATCATTTTTATTTTTTTTCCAAAACTCACAATTGTGAGTGATTGTATTAGAATGACACCAAGAAATATACAAAACAGCCTCAAGCTCATGCCGGGCCTTGAGACGGTAGGTGGTAACATCAGAGCCTAGTTAAAAGTACCTATTACCAGAAGTCCAGTCTTTTACACAGCAAGGCTCAACCGGATGACGAGAGTTGCCCTAAGCCAATCATCCGAGTTTTCCCATTTACTTATCACAAATATTACTCCTTACTTTCTTGTACAATCTCTAAGAATCTAGCCACAGAGAGGTCGTTATCAAACACACGGTAGTTCCTGGCTTTCTATATCTTATTGAAGAAACAAATCTGACAATTTGAGTACAGATTAAAAGTGCAAGACTTCAAATTTTTTTCCCACCAAGGCACAGATCCTTCTTGAAAACCACTATCTTCCACGTTCTCTGCATCCAATTGCACACCTTCCCTGCCAAGCCTCTAATTGTCGGGCATTCCATGAAAAGGTGGGCAAGGTCCTCATGTAGTAGCAATCTTTGATATCTTTCAATACAAGTCATTCAGAACATAGGCATAGGAGAGTAGTGTAGCCAATTTGAATTTTAATGTATATTTTTGACATTCTTATGGAAAATGAGTATAAGCATTCACCTATGCAGACCCCTTTTGAATGGTATGAAGCATCGATGCCTAGGGCCGAAACCATATATCACAACTAACAAGATCCTAGCCAAAAGCCCATTGTACCGCAATCACTCCCTAGTTTGCATCTTACCATGCTTTTGAATCCCTAGAGGCCTTCAAGGATTTGTGCCCCATGTGGGTTGATTTTGTCAACTTACCAATTTGGTTGTGGGATAACCTTAGAGGCCTTGCAAGTACCTTGGGTATTCCTATGTTCATACCAGCGCACAAGAAGTTGGGGGCTGTGGAAAATAAAGAGTGCATTTGATGGGATGTACATAAACCTCCTCCAGAGAGCATGGTAATCAATGTAGGTGCAGATCTAAAATTGATCCCTCTTTTTTTGGAGCAAGTTTTAAGTGCAATGGGTTCGGCCACTTTGTTAGAGACTTCCATCTGAATGGTGGGAAGTTAAAGAGGATAAAGTTGAACAGGCACAAGCGACCTCTTTCACTCAAAGAACCGTCCAACGTGGATGTTGAAGTTGCAAAGCAAAGAGAAGGTGGGAGTAGCAAGGATAATGAAGTGCTCGAGTTTGGCAAGATGGGAACTCATAAGGACACTCCCCAAGAACTTTTGACTGTTGAAGTGAGCCCAATGTTAGCAGGAGCCAAGCCACACCAAGTTTCCAATCCGCTGCATTCCCTATGATCAAAGTTCCCATGAAGCCTCGTCAAAAAATTTTCTTGGCCTCGGCCCCCAGGTCGATGGATGAGGGCTAGCAACAAGTCTTTGTGATCACGTGCAAGCGAATAAACACATTAGCGTGGAGCAACTTCTACCGCAAGGAGAACTCTCCAGATAATCAAGAATCTCCCATTGATCTAGGTAACGTCTTTGAGGTGCTTCACAAAGAGCTTTCTTACCTTGGAGCTTTTCTAATTGTAGCGGAGGAGGACAGCGAAAGAGAGGTGGCGAGATATGGTACTCCAAATGTGGAGGAGTTTGTCCCACTCTATAAGTCCCTGGAATGTGAAGGTAAAATGTAAGGACATGGGTCCTACGGGAAGGCCACCTGCACGGCCGTACAGTGTGTAAGCTAGGGGGAGGCTTTAAGATAGCACGGTTGGGTGGAGACTAGCACACACATTACCACCATCCTTTCACTGGTATTTGAGCTATTTTTGGGAAAGGGGAAAAGTGGATTGCCGCAACCACCCCACCTATGCCGTCCACAGCGGGCGACCAAGGCAAAGTCGACCGGCAACTCTACGGCATCGAGACTCTGAAGGCTTCCATTGGATGCGCGCGTAGGAAGGCCCGCTTAACCCTTGCATGAAGGCGGGTTGAACCCACCCCATGAGGGTAAGAGGCCAATATTTTACTATCAAGCTATTGAGCCTTGTTGTGTATAACAAGGAAAGATAGCATTCTTGTGTTGACAAGAAAGCTAGAAGGAAAGGGAAAGCTTCAAAATTTAAGGAAGTAGTTTCACCCTTCCTTTTCACTTCTTGGAGGAAGGCAAGTTTTCCTCCCAAAAAAATCTTTTTTCCTCAAGGAGGTAGCTTCAAAGTGAACGAAAGCCTTCACAAAAGTG
Organism: Adiantum capillus-veneris; assembly: GCF_014529385.1. Lineage (NCBI taxonomy): Eukaryota > Viridiplantae > Streptophyta > Polypodiopsida > Polypodiales > Pteridaceae > Adiantum > Adiantum capillus-veneris. Next base: position 123,470,057 of record NC_140939.1, read on the forward strand.
ACGAGTTTTTGTGAAGAATCCATGAAGGTGTTCTTACGACGAATGACACGTGAAGCGCTACAATTTTTGCAAGGTGAGGTTCGCATCCGACGCAAATCGCCAAGCATAAAAAACACAAAGACTTCAAGCTTTACAAGGTACAAGTTGATGTTTTTTTTTATCTCTTTACATTAGTGTGTGTTTACCATGGCCAGTGAGGATATCCCACCTACACACACTTTTGATTTTGAGCACATAGATCAAAATCAGGACACCACGGGTGCTGCTGACACTAATATGCATGACGATGATGATCTAGGAGGTCATGGCCTTGTAGATATGGCTGCTTTCAAACTTTGGAAAATCGCCAAAGCGTACTTGAACACACCCTCTCTGCACTCAATGCAAATGTTACAAATCTTTCTGAGCTACTTGTGAAATTTATGAATTCACAGACGGCTCAAGGAGTCACAAGTGGCACGGTTCAAGGAAACCAAGTTCGCACGACTCAAGGAGTCCAAGAGACAAGTGCTTCAGAAGATGCAGAAGGTAGCAATGCATTGCTTAAGAATATCACCATTCCCGAGTTTCACGAGGAAGAGCGTGATCGCAACAAGGATGCGGTCAATATGTTTTTACACAAATGGAGTGATATTCTTAGGTTGACACACACCTTGGATATAAAGACGGCTGTGGAAACAAGTCTATCTCTTAAAGGCAAGGCCTATAAGTGGTGGATGAAATTTCTAATAGATGCTCGTCCTCTGTCTTGCTTGGGCTGTGTTTCAAGCTTCTTTCTTCAAAGAGTTTTTGGACTCTAATAAAGAAGATAAGGATTGGTTAGCATGGGATGCATGCCGCATGTTTGGCCTCTCTCACACACAATACCTTTTGAAGTATCGGAAAATCACTTACGATTAGTGTTCGAAGAGCTACAAACTCACGCTCTGTATATTAAGCAAAGCAAGTGCGATTTCTTTAAAATAGAGATACATTACCTCGACCATGTGAACTCTTATGCTAGCATCAAGATGGACACTGACAAGGTCGCTACCATTCTCCAATGGCCACATCCCAACACGGTTGAGGAGCTTCAAATATTCTTAGGCATGGCTGGATTTTATCGACAGTATATCCGTGATTATGCCAAAATCGTTGTTCCTATGATGGATCACTTAAAGCAAAAGGTAAGACCTTTTATTGGGAAGAAGCCCAAAAATGCAGTTTTGAACAGCTCAAGGTAGCTATAGCCACTGCTCCCATCCTAGCAGACCCACTTAAGTCGTTTGTGGTAGAGATTGATGCTAGTGATAAAGCAATTGGTGTGGTACTTCTCCAGGAGGGAAGACCTATAGCCTTTGAAAGTAAAAAGTTAGATAGAGCTCAACAAAATTATTATGTCTATGAGAGAGAGCTCTATGTCATTATTCATGCTTTACGAAAGTGGTGACACTACTTATATGGTGCCAAGTTTGAAGTAGTTTTTGACCATGAAGCCGTAAAGCTAGATGGGCAAAATTCCTTCAAGGTTATGATTGTGAGCTTCAATATCGCAAGCGACGATATAATGTAGTAGCGGATGCACTCAGTCGGATGCCTCAGATTAATTCACTTGCTTTCACAAAAATAAAGAGTGGATTTTTGGAGTCATTACATGGCAAATATACACGAGATCAATCATATGCTAAAGTGTGGAGTGCAGTTTTAAAAAGGGATCCCTCACACTCGCATGTCTCTGTACAGCCAGATCAACATGTCTTTGCACGCGCAGATAAAAACTTCAACACACAGAGCTCCACCCCTACTCAGGAAGAGCTTAAGTGATGAAAGAATTTTTTCCATTGATGATGGCTACTTACTCCACAAGGATAGAGTATGTGTGCCAAAGGACTCAGACACTAGGCGCCAAATCTTATTTGAGTGTCACGATAGTCCAAGTGCTGGTCATCCAGGTATTCATAAGTTGTATGCCTTAGTTCGATGGTAATTTTGTTGGTTGGACCTACATCATGATGTTCAAGAGTACGTACTAAACTGCCAACAGTGCCAAGTTAATAAGGCAGAGTGCCTCAAGGTAGGTGGCCTTTTACATCCTTTAGAGATTCCACAAGGTAAGTGGGAGAGTATCTCTATGGATTTTGTAGTAGGACTACCTACTACAAATCGTGGCCATGATGCCATATGGGTAATTGTAGACCGTCTCACAAAGATGGGTTGATTCATTCCCAGTAAGACTACGATTAAGACACCGGAATTAGCACGGCTATTTGTAGAGTATATATATAGACTCTACGGTCTTCCAGCTAGTATCATTAGTGACAAAGATCGAAAGTTCAATAATCACTTCTAGAGAGCTATGTTTCAAAACTTGAAAACTAAAATTAATCTAAGTACGGCTGATCATCCAAACACAATTGGTCAAACTGAAAGAGTTAATCAAGTGCTAGAGGTTATGCTACGAGTGTACGTTAGCAAGAAGCAAACCAATTGGAAAGAATACTTACCTATATTGGAATTTGCTTATAATAGTTCAAAGCATGTGACTACAGTGTTTAGTCCATTTATGTTTTTATATGGATTTCAACCTAGATCACCCGTTATGGTGGGGTTCTAAGGAGAAGATACAACAAGTGAAGTATTTTCTCCAAGACTATTTTGACATGCCTCGAGTTGCTAGACAAAATGTTAAGCAAGCTCAAGATCGATATAAGAAGTACGCAGATGAGCATCATCGTCTTGCTACTTTCGAAGAAGGAGACAAGGTTTTCCTCAAGGTTCTAGAGCATTCAGAAAGTCTGAAGACGGGAAAAGCTGCTAAACTTTCACCATGCTATTGTGGACAGTTTACCATTCTCAAACGTATAGGTCAAGTGGCCTATAAGTTAGCTCTTCTAAAGCACTCATGAGTTCATCCTGATTTTCATGTTGGTCGTTTACAAAAATATCTAGGACAGAATGATAATGTCATTGAAATAGGTGTGTTAGTTGACCTTATCAAACCTCCAAGCATCCCTCATTAGCTCAAAAATATTTTGGATTCTCATGAGCTTCGCACCAGACATCACGTCAGACGACGGGTGTTGGTAAAATGGCTACATAGACCTGAAGAAGGTTCTACATGGGAGAATGTCTTCGCACTTAAGAAACGTTTTCCTACGTTTGTTTTTGAGGATGAAAACAATTCTCCAAAGGGGGGGGGGGGGAGGGGGTAATATAAGGACATGGGTCCTACTACAGGCAAGGCCACAGGCACGGCCGGACAGTGTGTAAGCTTAGGGGAGGCTATAAGATAGCACGGTTGGGTGGATACTAGCACACGCATTACCACCGCCATTTCAGCAAAGAAAAGCACTCTCTTATGGGAGGAGGTCGATAAAGCAGCTACGAATTTTTGGCTCATTCAAGAGCACCATCTTGACACTTCTTGTTGTAGGAAGCAGGCAATAGGGAATAAGTTGGCGTACTATAGTGATGGCACTCTAGGGTTTAGTGGAATTCTCTCCATTTTTGACAGGGATTTGGAGCCATAGGTTGTGTTTAACCACATCTCAGGGAGGGTCCTTGGGGTAAGGGTCAAGTGGGCAGGCCAGTCCTTCACCATTATCAACATCTATGTTGTCTGTGATGCTAAGGGTAGAGCCAAATCTGGGTGGATCTCAAGGAGCAACCTCTCGAAGGAAACTGGTGCATCATGGGAGATTTCAAGATGGTTGAAGCTCAAAAGAACAAGACCGGATCATCTAGTCTGCTAGCTGGTTCTAAAAAATCCAAATGGCAAGCACTTTGTAAGAAATGGGAGCTCCTTTATTTGTGGACTACAAGCCTGTGGAGTAGCTCTCCTGGCTTGACATACACGAGCCTCCAATACGCCAACACGGCATCCCTTCTAGATAGATGCTACATCTCCCAGAGGCGGACTGGTGTTCCCTTTCTGTGGTGCAATGTGTCGATACCTTCAAGAGTATGTCAGATCACTTTCCCCTGAAGCATCACATAACGATGGCTACTAATGATGCTTGCTCCCTAGAGGGGAAGAAGAAGAAATTAGTCTTAGGGGATCATCCCTTCAATGATCCTCTCTTCAGATCCTTAGCTAAGATGTATATTTGCAAGCTAAGACAAGATGTGGAAGCAGCATACCCTCGAGTCTAGCCCTCCTTGGTGCGTAGAATCCAATTGTTGATAAAAAGAGCAGGGCCCAAAGTGAAGAAGTCTTAAGAGGTCACAAATAGGGAGTTGAAAGAAGAATTAGAGGAGCTCTCCAAAAGAAAGCAAGAAGGAAGAGATCTTGAGGAAGAGCACAAAAGATGGCTTGAGGCCAAAGTGCGTCTCATTGATCTACAAGCTGAGGAGATTAATAAGACCGATTGCTGGCCAGATAGCTTGTCCTCAAACCTGAACCCGCCAACCAGGCTCATTTCTTCACAGCTCTCAAAGTCAAAAGAAGAAGACTCTATTACAACAATCACCAACGAGAGGGGGAACGTACTAAGAGACCAGAATGCTACATCCAAGCTCATGCTCGGTTATCTCAGTCAAATTATTGGCCAATCAGAAGTCTACACTCAGGGGGTCGAGGAGGCCAGAGTCCTTTTGCTTGGTAAAGTCAAATGTGATATACTGCCTACTGAAGCAAAAGAATTAGAGAGGCCAATCTCTGCAATTTCGAGAGGATCTTAAAATCCCGTCAGCAGAGCTAACAAGCATGGCTCTATTGCAAGGGCAATTGGATGCTAGCCTTAAAAGAGGGTTGATCAAACATATTCCCAAGTTGGTTTGTTTCTCATGCTAAAGCACTATCTCCATCATGACAGTTGCATAGAAGATCATTGCTAAGGTGATTCATTTAGGACTAGACCTTGAACAAAATCATCACCCCCCACCAACATAGATTCATCAAAGGGCAGTCAATATATGACAACATCTTGGCTGACAACATCTTGGTTGCGATGGTTGGCATTGAGTACGCTTCTTTCACCAAAGCAAGAATGTATTCTCCTCCAACTTGACCTAGATAAGGCTTACGATAGAATCTCGTGGTCTTACATTGAGGCTATCATGAAGGCTTTGGGCTTTGGACCCAAAATGTGTGCGATAGTACACATGCTCGGGGAAGGAATTTACTATGAGCTTCTCTTCAACAACAAGATAGTGGGAGAGGTCAAGTGTTCTATCGAGCAAGGCTATTCCGTTGTCCCGCTACTTTTGCAATTGGCTCTCAACCTATGGTGACCACACTCGAGGACAGTGCGAGGAAAGGGGAAATTCAAGGTCTTTCGCTTCCTAGAGGAAAACAACATCTTGCAAAGTTGTTTTCAGATAACTCTTTTCTCTTTCTTAAAGCCAAGTCAAAAATGCTAAGAAGAGCCCTCGAGATTGTTCAACTTTTTGCTTCTACTTTTGGCTCAATGTGCAATATTGAGAAATCAAGATTGATTTCTCTCTCAGAAAGCAACTCGTTCGACCCCGCAGAATGTTCAAGAGAAGTTATTGGCAAGGGCATTGTGTTCAAGCAGCTAGGCGCCCCACTTGGGGTGGGAATTATGGATAAGCAAAGATATGACCGGTTCTTGACCAAAATAAACAATAAAATGGGAAGATGGAAGTTTGTGCTCATCCCCTTCCATAGTAGAGTCACGGTGATTAATGCTTTCATGATCCCATACATTTCATTTGTATTGCCACTGCTAAAATTAAAAATCCAATTGGAAAGACTTTTTAAAGCCTATCAAATGGTTCCTATGGAAAAGAAACACTAAAGCCACAACCCCGCTTCATGTGCCAAACTTGTTGTCTCTTTGACGGACCAAAAGTAGGAATGGGCTATCATGGCCTAGGATATGATAAATGAAGCAAAGCTTGCCTTGAAAGAGGGCACATGGAAGAAGGCCACGGTGCAAGACAAGATCTTGGCACCTTTTTGGACATTCCTGAAGCTTGGCGGTTGCACAAGGGAACTAGCACGAAAGGGTAACAAAGAAACTTCAACCCTGGAATGGGGGGAGAATTTCAAATACTTCAGGGATTCCTCTCTCAATTGGTCCCCTTGGCTCTCCAAACTTGGAAGGGTTCCTTGGACCTTTATGGAGAGAAGTTGCATGTCTGGTGAACAACAAAGGAATTTCTAAACTTTCTCATCTTTGGGATGACAGAAGCTTTTGATGGAAGGATGTGGAGCTCATAGTATTGTAGCCGAATTTGGGTAGATACGAAAGGCTTTTGATCACTAGACTCTTGGAAGTGTTGTCTGCTGATCAGAAATAGATTGGAGATCTCGACATTGGCCGAAAGACAAAGTGTTATCGCTTCCCAAAACCCAGAGTACATATAATGTGTTGGTATACAAAGCAGATTGGTTTGCCTCTCTCACTAGAATCTGGAAGAAAACTGGTTAGAAGAGTGTTGGCAAAGGAATGTTAATGCCATTTGGGCGATTAAATGGCCTAAATATATGATGGTATTCATCTGGAAGGTCATGTGGGGAGCCTTGCCTACTGGGATTAAGGTGCGTGCTAGAGGGATCGGTTCTGACACTTACTTTGGCTCCAAGTCAGCCTCTAAAGACCCCCTTCATCTGTTTAGCAAGTGGCCTACTTCACGGGGGGTTGGCAACTAAGGTTTGTAATTGGGTACGGAGGACTTGGAAGATCATTTTCTTCATTGATGACCTGATCCTAGGAGGGCATGGATTCCAAAGCCAGGCCATTTTGGTGTGCACCCAAATTACTTTTGCTACCTGAACCAAGTCTGGAAGTCTAGGAACCTTTGGGTATTTGAGGCCAAATTGGGTGGAGCTCATTTTGATGATATTGTGTGTATGAGCACTGAGCTCATCCATGGTGTAGGAGCAAGAAGAGGGTCAGCTGACAAGGATGAAGAATCAATTAATGCATTGAGCTGATTAGAACATTCAAGAGGGTAGGTTTCTAACCTCTGGTTTAGTATCCTCTTTCTTTGAGTACAAGCCTTTGTTGGAACCCTAGCCCCCTCAAGGCACAGGTAGTGCTTGAGGGAAATTGTATTCTTTTAAAGTTAATATAAATTCTCTCAAGTCACAATTGTGAGTAGAGGAAAAAAAGAGAATAGGCATGGTGCAAGAATAGATACCAAAATATTTCCATTGTCCTATAGGTGAGGTTTAATTGGCAAGAACAGTAGTATATGGAAATGTGAAGGGACACATTCCTTGCCTCGTCTTGCCCGGTCCCTTGCTATTCAAACATCCCTTTAGAGCAAAAGAGTAGTGTAATATAGTGTTTGTGAAGCCTACTAAGGAAGAGTTCTTCTAGGACATCTTGCGAAGAGCTTGCGAGTAATGTTTTAGTCAATTCTAGCAAGATAATAGACTCTTAATTTATAAATGGGGGTCTACTACTAGGCTCACACGACTGCAAGTTGCTAGCATAAACATTATCCTAATCTAGCTTGATGAAATGATCACGTGTGTGTTACGTGCAAAGGAAGAGTATATTTTGTGTAGGTGTTGTATGCATACAAGTTCACTCAGCGTAAATGCAAAACATTTGAGACCAGAAACGTGGGCATTTAACCCCGAAATGTTTCACTCTGAGCTAAGGCCTCATTGAAACGTCTAGCCGAAACACCAATTTTGTGTATGTATAGAGTTATGTATAGACAAAATAAGTGTTCACAATGCAATGTATATGTGCACATATTTATGCCCAATGATGAATCTTAATAAAGATATATAATTGTACATCAAAGTCTGTTACAATTCAACATAGCTCTCTGAGTCTCTTGTCACATATGACGAGAGAGGATGAGAGAGAGAGAGAGAGAGGGAGAGAGAAGACGAGAGATGAGAGATACAAGAAATACTCCCGTTTTGTTCACCAATTACCCTCTATATGACAAGTGTATACATGAATGCATGTGATGTGTGCACAAGAGAGCGAGCATGGAAGAAAAGAACCAAGAATAGTAGCTAAGTAGAGACACATGCTATGTTAACCTTGAAATAGCATATACATGGTAAATAAGTAACTTTTCAATGGTCAAATTCTCTAAGTAGAATTTTTTCTTTAGGTGTTCCAAGCATTTCACCTACAAGGTGAAACGTTTCGATCATTTCACTTGTTTCGCGTTTCAAGCCTACTGAAACACGTTTAGCGGTTACGCTGAGTTCACTTGGACTTATGCCAAAAAAATAAAGCAGCAAGAATAACTTGTTGGGTCAATCCTAAACCAAATGTTCAAACCAAAGTTTTGTGATAAGGAAATTCAAAGGCGTAACCCAAATAAAGAATGTCAAGCTTGACCCCGCATAATAGTATCTTCGCCATCAAGGGGGAGATCACGTGTATTTTATCTCCTACCTACAATATTTTTTATAAAAAGAACTCCCTTATGTAGCACTTTTCATAATGAAAGTATCTCTTATGTATCGAAATTCTCACTATTTCAAATTAAAATTTTCTTATGTATGTATATTTTTTTGTAACTCTACAAAGAACAATTCACCTTTATGTTAAATTCATGTCCTATCTTACATATTTTTTTTGTTGCAGGGGATGGTAGTGGGAGGTTCTAGGGGACGCTTGGCATGGAGGCGTCTCTACACGCAAGGGGAGGATTTGTGTTACAGATGAGTGGGGGTTCTCCTCGCATGTGAGGAGCCTGGTTACTCTATGCCTCCCGGCACATGCGATCTTCTCGGCCAATTCATTTTTGGCTTTTGGTTTGGCGGTAACCTTTCCCTCAATTGGGGGAGAATCGTGCTTGCCTAGCCTAGTTCGTGTCCTTGTCGCGTGGTGGTTTGACAGGTTTTGAGGTTTGGAAATCTCTGCTTTGTGGCAGTTTCGGTTCGGTGTGTGGTTTGGGGCTTGGCCCTTCTGTTGCATGGGCCTGCATGGTGGTATTTGGGCTCCAACTAGGGCCCGCGGATGGTGATGGTGGTTTTTGGTTCTCTGCTCACATGTTGTGACCTGGTTCTTTTGTTGATGTTTCTTGGAGGTGGTACTGGTTCGATGCCGTCGAGTTCTGGCTAGTGGAGACCCGGTACGGTCTGGTTCGGTGGTGGTGTTCTCTTATGGTCTTTGGGATGCAAGTCTGATTCATTTTTGCTCTGGCCTCTTGAGTCATAGTGGGCTCTCGTGCAGAAGAGCTCCTGTGGTGGCACCTCCAGAGTCTATGCTGGGTGATGGGGACTATGGGCCCCGACCCCTTCTTGGCATGTAGTTTTTGTTGTTCTCTGGTATCAAGGGTTGCACTCTTTTCAGCCAAGTACTAGGATATGGTTCGGTTGACGGGGTGGCTTCCCTGTATCAGCCGATGTACTTGATCTATGGTGTTGTGTGGTGTAGTCGTCTCGTGTTGTCATGTGGTTGGTTGTCTGGATACCGTGGCTCGATTCTGAGCAGGATTTGGGCTTGTACATTTTTTTATGATTATTAATATAACATCACTCACATATTGTGAGTTCTGCAAAAAAAAAGGATATAGTTCTTTGGATTTCTATTTAAAGTCAACATTCAACCCTTAAATGTTATGAACAAGAAGTGTACCAGAATTCCCACGTTTTACTTTGTTGACCCAACCGTTTTTCTTAAATGAGGCTAGAGAATGCTCCATGTAACCCTCATGGCTATCATTGATTGATCACAATGCCAAACTCACCTAATACCATTTGCTAAAAAGCTATACATGCTGGTTACAGAGCACACACACTTCAACACTGATCTAGGAACTTGACTCTTAATTTCTTCCATCCATACAAAATAATCCCCATAATTCTATAAGCTACATCCCTATGTCAAATTTCTACGCACCTATTTACTTGTAGGAGGATGTTAACACTAATTCTGTAATTGGACACTCAAATGTCTTGAGACACTAAAGTGTCCAGTTTTTCTAGCAACTTGTCATAATTATTTGGTGAATCTAGAAAAAAAATTAAGAGGCCACATTCATATCTTAGGTCAACTATGAGGTGAAGAACATAGCCAAATTTTACTTTTGCCAAAATTAATACCAAATTAAGATTATAATGATAAGTTTTAAGATGAAAAAATCATAGAAATTTAGTGCAGTTTTAACAAAATTTTCATAAATTGAATATACTTCTCATCAAAATAAGATTTTGCATAGATTTCAAGGTGTATGGATAGGAAAAAACTTATTTTAGCAAGAAATTGAGCTTCATAACTTAGTTATGGCACTAGATTTTTGTTATAATCAAAAGACCAAAATCTTGAAAATGCTGACAAAGAGGAAAATTTTGGTCTTTCAAAGCCTCTTTCATTAACATGAGGAGGTTATGGGACAAAACCTAAGGTGTATAATGTATCTATAGGTCAATACCCATCAACTAAGCATTTTTCAAGGGTTCAAACTCATAGGCATCTTGTAATTTAAGCCCATTTTAAAAAAAATTATAGTGTATAATTTCTTTTAAAAAAACATTGCTATGTAAAACTAATGAAAGTGTGTATATAAATCTCGCAATTGTGTCCATATGAGGTATTTGTATACAAATAAGTGAGATGAATGAAAAAATCCAAAAGTGGACTTTCTTTTAAGGCTTATCTTTGATAAATTAAAAAAATCATAATAACAACATGCGCAATTTTTTGGATACGCCATAAATCACCAAATGTGGTTTGCATAACCATTAAAAATTATCACCTTATGTAATGGAGTCATAGATCTAGTATATATGCATCATATGACATTGTAAATTTAGATGAACAAAGGTTTTTTGTGATCGTTAATTGAATTTGTGAACGTTGATTCTACTCACAAAGGATTTTATTCTCACATGAAAATTGCAAAAATATCAAACACATATATAAGTAGTTACCACGGATTATTGCATGCACCCTGCTCATTTTCTTCTTAGGCTAGAGTATGAGTTTTAATGAAACATTGAATGCTGTTTTGCGTAGGTTCTTTTCATGAATGTAGTTACTATTGAGGTTATGATCAAAAGTGAGGGATTATAATTTCTATGAGTACTTTGAATAACATTTTATAAGTTTGCAAAAGCATTTCTTGAGATGTGTTCTAGATTTCATGTACCATTTTATTTAAATTCGCAAAAAAACGACACTAAAGTGTCCTTTTTGGTACCAAACTAGTGTTAATTAACTTTCCCTTTGCATAGCACATGTAGAGCCTACAAACCTACCTAGGGAAGCTTACATTGATCCATGCGTAAGGCTAGATAGGGCTTGTTAACTTTTACTTTCTTTTCAAATTTAAGAGTGCAACTAGTCTTCTAAAGCAAAGATGGTTGGCTACATTGGTTGTTGGATGTGGATGAAACAAAGATGTTTGTTATTCTTTATACTTGTGACACTGAGTATATGCGCAAACGAAGAAGAATAGTGACGATATCAAGCCAAAAATAGGTTGATCCAAGGCAATATGTTGATGTGAGAGTCTTGACCGAGTGAGATAAAGCACAAGCAAGCATGTTGCCATGTCTACATTAGTTGAAATTGTTTACACTCATGTTACACAAGTTATTGACATGTCCTAGATGCTCTTATGCCTCACAAGACTAGTTTTGATCATCCCACTTGAGACACAATAGTACCTAAGTGGCATATCACGTCGATGTTATCCAGGACCCGTTCCATTCTGGACCGGGCTTACTGGTTGGATGAAAATCTAGGACCCTTTACAATGGTTACGTCAAACGTCCGATGAAAGTTAAGGACAAATTCATCATAGTTTATGTGACACTAAATCTTTTTCTTGTTCAGTGGTTGCATAGACTATGTTTGTGGATTGCATGACATTTGTGAAAGTACACATGCTTGAAGCAATGACCACTCATACACTTGCACTAGTTTTGATGTTCTATAGCACTATCTTGTGGAGGCTAGCATTCATTCCTTTATGCAATGGTATTTAAAACTGAATAATCTCTTACGTATGACATTTTCATCATTGCTTTGTAGTAGTAACAAAGAGATGCAAAATGGCTTCAAGCTTCCAATTTTTGGCTTTGCAAGTAATGTAATCAGACTCCTCTATGGGGAATGTGAAGGGAATTCCTTGTTTATTACACTCTTGATGTGTCAACCTCTCATGTTGTTTTGAAATTCATAAATGCTTGAAGTAAAGGGTTACATTGTAACTTAAAGATACTTAGATTTCTATATACAACGTACACTCTTGGTGTCTTCACTTGACAATAGATGGACAAGTTGATGGTTGCCACATTATGATTGGTTTAGTTGGCTATTGAAATATTGAATTGTGTAATTCTTTATTTCTTCTTAAATGGCCGAAAAGCCTTATTTGCCCTGAGGTATATATGTGATTTTGGTTTTCATGCTATTTCAACTTCCTACATAAAGTTTGTCGGCAGTTTTTGCTAGCACTCATCTATTGAATATTCGGTAGCTTGTTCAATGCCCAGATGTGTTGTCTATAGACTTGCTGAGCCTTATGGTTACATCTGAAGATGCCTTCCTCAACGAAATTTAGGATTAATGACCAACCAATGCCACCAAGATTATTCTTAATAAATAAAAACATTCCACAAAATTAACTTTCTACGTTCTTTATCTTTTGGAAAATCCCTCCATTAGAGGTTTTCACCAATACTTATTCAAGCTGGAAATGGCAGTTTCTAATCAGTGTGAAGGTAAAATTGAAAGTAAAAAAGACATGGTGGTTTGGTTTTCGACCTTTCCAATGGAGAGGTCATGAATATCGGATACGCTACATGGAAAAAAAATTAGCGCGGGGGAGGGGGAACACAACCAACAAATATATCAAGCCATCCGAGTAGTTTGTAGGTAACTACTAAATTCAGCTTAGCTAAAAGTTTGTGACAACTGCTGACAATACCATCAGAGCTTGTGCCATAGTTATTAAGGGACAAGCATAAACAAGCAATTCAAAGATAGTAATGATAAGCATGCCTCATAAAAGCAGTAAAATTGTTATCCAAGAAACCAATATGATCCACAATTACTCAACCTAAGTCTCCTCATAAAAGCCTTTTGACGGGCACAGTATAAACTGTGAAGGTGCTCAAACAGCTTCCATTCTAGAATAAGTTCTACACCAAGGCATAATAACTCAACAGATGGCGGCTCTTGGAACTACACAATGCTGTGAGGGAGCGTGAGCCCCCCGAGCGTGAGTCCCCCCTCCCTATTGACAGAACCTTAACAAGGACTCAACATGGCAAGAGCTCGTGACCCTCAAGAGCTGTGGAACAGCAAAGGTGATTGATCACAACTTGCTTACCACCAGAAATGCAGAAAACGTCAAAAAAACTTGAGACCTCAATCTTCACATGTAAAGCAATATTCATGAAACTCAATCAAGACACCCCTTTTTGACATATGTTGACTGTTGGCAGTATGCGATGAAGGTCCAAAGAAAAGAAAAATACTCTTTTATGTTCGTACGTAAGGTTTTGTGATGAATTTCCTGAAGAGAGAAGGGTCTTTCATTACAAAATAAATGTATACACTGGTGATGAGTTAGTGGTTAGCATCACCATGATTCCCTTGCATTTTCTTACCCATGGTACAAAGAACCAGCTTCATCTGGTAAAAGAACCTTGACAATTCCCACACAAGCAAGCAAGCGTCGTCAAAAGAGCACACAAATGTAGAGTTATTACAACAAATCTTCAAGGGAATCCCGCTGGACGGAAGAGCAACTTTCCTTCTCGAAAGAAGCATCTTCTTCCTCGACGACTTCCTCAAGACTCCTGCACAGAAGATCCGACCTTCAATAGTGCTTCCCACAACGACATCAACCTTAGAAATGCAGTGAATCACCCAAAGCTTCCAATCACAAAAGTCACAATGGATCGTGAACAGCCATCAATCTTTAGCATACAAGAACATGGCAAGGCTCATATCTGACACAGTAAGGAATTGATCATCAAGCAAGTACATGCAGCGGACGTACATAGAACCCAACACCTTGTGCATACCTTGTGCACACTTCCTTTCCCTATAGGTAATGGCCTCTTCACCCAAATTTAGACCAATATATTAAGTAGTATAGTTGAACTGAAGCTTCAAAGAGACTTACTCTAAAGAGGCATCATCTTCACCTATTGCTGCCTTTTGCCTGCAGAAAGAGGTAGCCAAAAAACAGTGAATATATGCATTGATGTGATACAACAGCTACCATAGCTACAACAGAGGCAAAAGCTAAGTTCCTTTTTAAGATCGGTGTGCGCGAATGCTTACTTAAGGCTTCTGCTCTTTCATAATTAACATGTTTTCATAGATCAATACCTCCAAAAACTGTTTAAAGGTTGACTCTTATTCTCAGACTGATTTTCTTGTCTCTTTTCAACAGACATTGCATCACCAGGACTCTTTGCAATGACATCATTATCAGATCCATTCAGAAATTTATTTCCACCAATTTTGTTTGCAGCTCCATTACTTTCAACGATATCCAATCTCCCATTCTTATTTTCTTTCCAGACTGATAAAAGAGCGAAGGTTAGCTGATAAATGTTTTTTTCTTTTGAGACTTTGCAAACCAGCAGAATGTACTTCAGGAGTAACATGTTCAACAAATATTTCTGTGGATCAAAATGCATAATCCAATAACAAAAACTTGAACAAAATCTCTTTCAGCTAAATCTTCTATGTCATCGAACATACAACACTGTAAATTGTCACAAGACATACAACTGAATCGAATTTTGCGAACCTATTCAACCCTTCCCTTCCATGCAACGACATGTAGGTATTAATTTCGAGCACACTACGGCAAACAGTAGAGTAGTGAAGAAAACCTACCTAGCTCTTCAGCTCCACTGTGATCGTTTGTGGACGAGACCTCAAGATTTCTTGAGGAAGCTGCTGAATTGCGTGTTTGCACGATTGGTGTGAGCCTGGATAGCATAAACATGAAAACCCTCAAGTAACCCGAGGAAAATTAGTATTAAAGAAAATCGCAAGTAAGATAGCACATGCCACTTGCCCTCCTTTGCGTCCTAGCGGAGGAAGGTTTCCCGTTAACGACGCCGATGAGGATCTCCTGGTAGGATTGACCTTGTCGACATCCGCCTGGGTATCATCTGAGGAAGCTGTCACGGTGAGGTTATCGTTTTGCATTCTTCGTACTCCCAATTTGGTGAAGCTCCCAGTCAAGTTTGAAACATTCTTTTGTTGCTGGAGAGGAAAAATGTGTCATGAGTGTCACACACACCCACTGATCCTACTTCTTTAACTAAATTTCCTTAGGGCTACATGTACGTACACGCACACTCAGAGAAGAGTAAAAACTTCACAACAGAGGAGATGGCTTTTCTCCCCTTCCTTAAGGGTTCTTTTCTTGTGCCAGGGGAGACAAGGGGAGGGGAATTAGGAAGGAGGGCAGGTTTGGGATGGCAAAAGGTGGCACAGAAACTTTGTGAGCAGCAAGGGGGCATGGTTAGGAAATAGGGCAAAGCAACCACAAGGGGCTAAATTTTTCACACATTCTTTATTATTTAGTCCAAGTAAGAAAACAACGCAACTGCATGAATGTACCAAACAACCTTAAACAGCAACAATAGCAACCCACATTAATGTAAAGTGAAAACAGTAAATCCTCTGCAAGCACTCTTTGCCACAATGAAACTGCTAGCTTCTAATTTTTTTAAAGAAGGGGATGACTAACCGCCGATTGGAGTAGAGGTTTGGAAAAGCCTTGGTCTTTATTAAAATTATCAAGGGCGATGCTCACATCTCTTCACAATCAAGAGCAAGCATAAGTTTTAAGGTTGAGGCGACTGAACAGTATTTATTTAGGCTCTCATTTGAAGCTCTCATTAGCAACCATGGCATTGAATATCACGCAAACTGACGCCAGACTTTTTAGTATTGCACGACCTTTTACGTACCAATGCTGGACGGCTTCATCCTAATACTTTCACAGCATATGCTTCCCTCAATTCTCACTCAAAGGAAAAATATACAATCTTGGCCTAGTCTTTAAAAGCTACACACCATTCTGCAGCTGCTAATGATTGTGCTTTGATTATGTGTACCTCATTCTTCAAGTATGACTCCACAATGTCAACTAAAAGTGGTAAATCTCCATCCTTGCCAGAGCCTGTCTCTGCCTTCTGGCCCAATCTGTCTTTTAACTCTGATTTCCAAAATCCTCTAGGCTGATGAAGGCAATGGGCAACAGTTTTGGTTAGCACGGTGATATTTCAAAGAAGAAATGTGTGACAAATAGAAGCAATACCAGATTGCATTCAGGAAGATAGACTTTCAGTGTATGTTCCAACTGAGACCACTCCAAGTAATCGCATACAAGGGCTGTCAAAAGCTTACCTGCAGCACCAGTAAAAGAATAAAATCGTGACCTAGAAATTTGTTCAAAAATCAGTTCATTGCCTTGTATTGTCCCAAGAATTAATTGGAGTGAGGAAAAAATGGTTTATTGGCACCTAAATGACTTATCAGCAACAAATCAGCTCGTTGCCTTGTATTCTCCCAAGAATTATGGACTAAGGGGAAAATATGATTTGATGGCACCTAAATGACTTATCAGCAACTTTTCCCTCAAGGTCTAGCATCAAGATCGCCTGGAAGTCTAATCAGCCTCAGCATGTACTAAACATCTCTACCGCAATTAAAAGGCTTCAAGATCTATTATCACCGTCAGTAAAGAAAACCATGCATGATGACCGTCCTGACTCGCCAGAAACTTTCCCCTGGGGGTCTAGGAACAAAATCGCCTGGCAATCCAATCAACCTCAGCAGTTACTAGACATTTCTACCACAACTAAAAGGCTGCAAGATCTATTATCAACATCAGGAAAGAAAACTATGCATGATGAACATCCCAAAAAACACTCAAAGCAAGCTACTGCTTGTTAAGCAGAAATTATATCCAATCACAGAAAATGATAAGAGGAAGACAAAGTAACACCTTACAAATGATTTAGCAGAAATTTTCATGCAAGCACATAGCAAGTCACTGCAAAACAGACACAGCGTTTAATCAGCTGTGCCTGAACATTATATGAGCTGAACCCATGCCTGTAGGGGAAGCATGTAACTCCTTTGCACGTTCACTGCAGCTTCCTAAGAGAGCAAAGGTAGGATTCTCTTCACTTTCCAAGCTTCTGTCCTCTTCCTCTATGGCCGCGAATATGTTTGCTCTGAGCTCAGCCTGTTTTTCAAATATACCATTCAGAGATAGTTCTGAAGCATCAAGGGTAGACTAAAGGGCTGACCAAAGAAAAATCCAGTAGAGTCATAAACACGGAAAATCATGCAAATTAGGAGCAAAAACAGTTTTAAAACACCCACAAAACAACTAGAGTGGAAGAGCTAGCATTTGTTCACCTTTTGAAAATTGAATTCAGCAGGTCCTAAGGACTTCGCCAGTGTATGTCAGTATCCCACATTGTCTGGTAACAGATGCCTCCCAAAAGACTAACTCAGCTAAAAGCTCAACTCATTTGTGATGACTAAAAGTCAGTTAGAGGAGTCATTTGCACCAAAAAATAAGTCATTGCTTTCAAAGCACATGTACTGAAGGTCACTCACTGAGCCTTAAGGCACTCACTGCACATTGCCTTCTTTCTTCTGTTACAATCGTGGCACTCTGTGACACTTTCATTTTCATCAGGCCATGGTCGGAAAGTAGAAGCAAAGCCAAAAAAACCAAGTGATAGAATCACAAGGCCTGCCAATACAAGATGTATCTAAGACCAGGCGTTAAAGCCACAAAAGATATCTTGAAGTTATAATGAGCATAAATCTCTAAGAAAAAGGAGCTTGCCCAAAATCCTCAAGCAAGACTAGCTTTATGCAAAGCTACTTAAAAATAAAACTTATTCAGCTCAAGTTTGGGTGAAAACTTAGCATAAGGACTGAGCACATGCTTTATGCAAAGCTACTTGAAAATAAAAAATATTCAGCTCAAGTTTGGGTGAAAACTTAGATAAGGACTTAAAACATACTCAAATCAGAGCTGCTTGAAAATAAAAAATATTCAGCTCAAGTTTGGGTGAAAGGACTTATAGAATATACTCAAATCTTATAGATTGTAGATACAAACTTTAAAACTTTACATTTTTTCTCTCGAAACTTCAAATTTTATGTACAAGTTTCCCTCTCGAAACTACAATGGAACTGCTCATGAAACTGGCCCGTGGGGCGGTAAGTTTTGGCTTTTACCCGAAATTCTTTACTTTAAACGCACACACAAAGCACTTTGCAAAGGAAACCTGTGACAGGAATTAACACTTAAACACACACACGGTTCGGAAGCTAGAATGCTCCGAGCAGACACCGACAACCTATAGGCCTCAAAATTGGCGCGCCTTTCGGTATTTCTTTATACTTTGAGAGGGTAAATTACAAAGTAGAGTTTTGGGAATCCTTTACCTCTATCCCGCTAGATACTACCAGTTTTGGCCAAATTTCGGCAACATAACAGCCCCAAAACTTGCGTAAAACCAATTCCCCTGCTAGAACTCACTTCCACTGACATATACCCTCTGATTCCTGCCCAAAAACAGTAAATTCAGCACACTGTATTTACTGGTTTTTGCTCTGTTTTCAGCCCCAAACAGTCCCCTAGCTGTCCTCTGCCAGTGGGGCACAATTCCCACGGGTTCTGGCATCCATATGGCTGAAAAACAGTCAATTTCCTGCGCATACACAGCGCTGAATTTGCACCTGTACGGTGAGGTTACGACCCTCACCGGTGCTTGCTTTGGAGTAGCAGCTAGCTACCCTTGTTCCTGCTCAAGGAGGCTCTTGCCTCAGCACAAAAGCATGAAACCACACAACTATACATCAGCCAAATGAAGAGCCCTCTTGTGGGCATCACATAACTGCACGTAGGGGGGGGAGAGAGAGCAGTGTATAGCGTGCAGGGCATCACTCCTAGCACCACACTGTACATGAGAGGGAAAGGAAGCACTCCATAGCTCTTAACCTGTGACAGGAAGTAAATGAGGCCTCTCCTAGCTTAAAATTCAGCGTCTAATTTTCTGAATGAGGCAAGTGCATGAAAATATGCCACTTGGCGCAATTACAAGCCATTTCCCGTTTCAGGGTGCCGCCTAAAAATCTCCCGACTGATTGCCCAGTTGACTTCGCCGCAGAGTTGTTCAATGTTCCCCTTGTCATACCGAAGGTAATGACGCGAACACATTTCATGGCCCACAATAGCAGTTTCCTAATTTTTAGGAGATGCTTCCGTTGGGCTCCCATTGGTCATCTGACCATCTATCCTCATTGGGACCGCATCGAAAAGTGCAATGTGGCCCAACTATCGGATACTTACTGTTGGTATTCCCACCTTGACTTTATGCATGTATTGAGTGAATAGTATCCACCAACTTACTAAGTGCGACAATGGGACCTACATGATCTTGCCCTGAGCCTAGACATCCTCTTACTATACGAATTCCAGTGCCGACCACTTCCCGTCTGCGGGTGAAACTACCGTTCACATTGGCCATACAAGGTCCGACCGTTTGCTACTTCAAAAAGAGGGTCTCAAAAATAAAACAAAAATCATTGGAAAGAAACCAACAACTAAGGTTAGCAGTTGCCACGTCCTCGTGACATAGTTAACATCTGCCACGTCCTCATGACAGCTCATGTAGGAGTGAAAAGACTTTTCCGCAAGGTCTCTATCCACTTGTGATGTGTACAATAGGGCATAGGTGTAGACTCAAGAACTATTATTGTTCTCTTCTCCCAAATGGTGGATCTCTTCTTTTTAGGGATATCAAAGTTGCTCTTCATTTGAGTTGCCAAAGTAGTCTCTTTGTAGGTCCCCCATCTCAAAAGAGCACATTTTTCTACTTGTACTAGGATGAAATCTCTTTAGCCTCTAGAGAGCTATGTCTACATGCTATTGGTACTCTGCTAGTGTAATGCCTTGCATCCTTAGCTTATTTGCCATATAATTTAGATTGTGATGTACTGGTTTGCAATGCCATCTATGTGCATTGAATCTAAAGCTTCCATATCCACAGTTAGAAATGTTATCAATCTAAAAGTCCATTTTCTTATAAGTAAAACTATGTATAAATCCTAATGAGGATTGAGATATTATGCGAAAGATTTTGTGGCACCTTCGAGAGGATTTGTAGGTTTAGAGGGGATGGATATCATGCTGGCATGTATATATGGTGAAATACGTTTTAAAAGCTAGTGGACTATCTTTCCCAATCCAGCCACGTCTCATGCCATGTGAGTTCACAACTTCCTACTCCCCCTTGTTGCATGGTCTTGGTGTTCTTTTGTGTCCGACTTGCTACTGGACCATGAGTCGAGCCTTGAGAATGCAACCAACAACCCCGTGGACCACGGGTACACTATCTAGACATCTTTGTAAGGCCCGCTTGTCAACAGCTTCCTCCCCAAACATTTGAAAGTAATCCTTAAGAGGACAATGCATTTATCCTTCGATGGCTCTAAACGCCACACAACTAAGAAACATATTGAGCTTTGAAAAGCATTACCTATGTGTGTAACAGTTAAGAATATGCAATATAGTCATTTATCCACAAAACTATTTATTTTTTATTTGTGCTCCTTAGAGATAAAAATTATTGCAAGTTAAGGACTACGCTAGGCCAAGCTGATCCTTCAACAATGTTACACACATGTGCAACATTTAACGTGTATTATAATCAAATAGTCGATGAGCTCATTTAATTTTCACAAGTGTTCCTTCAAAATATATCAATTGCACAAAGTGCAACTATCGAGCAGCTCGTATAGCTCAAAGGTTTTAATTCAAGCAGCACATGCATGTGAAGGGTTTTAATTGGAGCAACTTGCATAGTTTAACGATTCTATTAATTTAACATTTTCAAACAATTTATGATTAAGTTAAAGTCTTTTATCATTCATCAGTTATGCCATCTAGCTCCATCCTTGTCGATCAAGCATTGACGAGCCACCCTCCATCCCTAGCCTAGTTGCATTCTTGTTGCCCAAGTTGTTGTTGCAAGGATCTTCTTATCTTTGGAATAGCTCCACTAGCTGCTTAAAAGATACGCCTTGCTCTGCCAGCTATGCTACTGCAAGAATCTATCAAACGTGTTAGTGTTCTCCTTCGCTTGCAGCGGCCAGAGGTGCATGATCTTCTATTGCTGGAGGTGTCGGGATGTCCCACCTTGGGAGGTGCGGGTTGTGCTATTGGTGCTACTGCCAAAGCTCTGTGAACCTCATGCATGTGCCAATCGTACTAAAATTTGTCCACGGCCTTGCCACAGGTGTTGTTACTTGACGATTGCTAACATGGGAAATGTGGGTTGGTCTCAAGAGCATGTAATTTTCCGAGTTCTCACTGAAAATAGTTATGAGATTCATATAAAACAGAGTCCAACATGCACGTGTCCGGATTTTCAAAAGCGAGAGAATACCAACAAATCCTTTTTGGCATGCAAACATATGTACTATGTGTACACAAAAGTGCTCGGACTTGAACTTAAGGAGCACATGATTATTCATCAGCCAACCTTCTCACCAATGGACATCGCTTTTATTCTTGGACAACCAAGGAGGATTTCTCCCTCCATTTAATTACAGCTGGTTTGGTATGCATCTTTCACTCAACTAGAATATTGATCTATGATATTAAAGTGCTTTTCTGTATTTATTTTGGTTTATTACACTTGCAAGCAAAAGGCAGCCACTAAAGGCATATGGTGCCGATCCTACCGAAAGTTTGTCCACGG
The DNA here is from genome assembly GCF_014529385.1 of Adiantum capillus-veneris. Lineage (NCBI taxonomy): Eukaryota > Viridiplantae > Streptophyta > Polypodiopsida > Polypodiales > Pteridaceae > Adiantum > Adiantum capillus-veneris. The sequence continues at coordinate 123,491,703 of NC_140939.1, forward strand.
ACTTGCCACAGTTGTTGTTGCCACCGAACGATTTCCAACATGGGAAGGTGAAGGGCAAGCAAAAGATAACAGCCACTGAAGGTGTAGCATAGATCTACTGTGCACGGTGGGATTAGGTATTCAAAAGTCAAAGGCTCCCGCTCGAAAGCAATAAGGCCAGTCATCGGATGAAGCAGGCATAGCTATATTCTGTGTAGCCCCACTATATTTGCCTTTCCCTATAGAAGGTGGGGCTCTTCACCCCCAGAGCTTTCCATTGCCTGCAAATTAGAATGTCTTTGAAGTGGCATGCGTAGAAGGCAGTCCAAGGCTACCTCGTCAGGCAAGCAAGGCTTGAGATCGAGGGAAGGGTCCCTTGTATGGTGTGATCGCCTATAATGCTACACAAGGCATGTGCAGCATACAACGCATGTGGACTACTACATTGGCAACAAAGGACTCACAGAACGTGAGCTCATTGAGTTGGTAGCAAGGCAATACCGCCATGGTTGGGGCTACCTGCAAGTGGGCCTGCTCGTGTTTCACTTTTCCAAGCAGAGAGAGAGAGAGAGAGAGAGAGAGAGAGAGAGAGAGAGAGAGAGAGAGCGCGGCTCACACTTGGTAGTCGGGACAAGTCACAGATGAGTACTGTCTTTTCAAATAAAATCTCTCTCTCTCTCTCTCTCTCTCTCTCTCTCTCTCTCTCTCTCTCTCTCTCTCTCTCTGTGCAACCCCTGCTCCCGCTCTGCTTTGCTCCCCCGCACTCCCTGCAGCCCCTGCTCCCGCTCTGCTCCCTCGCACTCCCTACCCCTGCCCATGCTCTCTCGTGCTCCCTGTAGCCCGGCCCCTGCTCCCTCGCGCGCCTTGCAGCCTTAGCTCCCTCACAGGAGAAGGGTCTCACAGTTGAGTTTTTGTCAACTTTTTGGACGAGGAGGTGGGATGCCAGACAGCCGCGGCGAGTCACATTGTGCAGTACACTTGGGGGGCAGCTGCTTGGTCCACTCTCACGGGCCCTGCATTACAGTTTGAGCTATCCTCCACAGGCAGGATGATAGTGATACAAGGGGGTCAACCTATACTCTAGCCTGCACTACAGAGCTTACTCCATAGGAGTGGTGCAATGAGAGAGAGGTGTGTCGAGAGATCGTATGTAGCTTGACACTCTGGTTCATCTGGCGGGCCCGCTGCTTCTGCATCTTTGGGGCTCGCCTTGTGCCACCGGCGGAGACTATTTGACATTTTTGGCTGGAGTTGATCCATACTCTCAAGGACAGTTCGAGAGACTTCATGGCAGCTCCGACCGCATGCGAACTTCGACTCTGGCACCCTGGGCCTTTCTTCACCATGGTCCAGGGTGTGCTTCAGATGGTACTACTGTCCACCTGTGCGGTTTTTCCCTCCTCCCATCTCTTGATTTAGCCCTCATTGTATATATGTTGTTTTTTCATTGGGAGAGTCTCCCCTTGTGATTGTTGTAGCCCCCTCTAGTAGAGGTGGTTGTAGTTGTCACAAAGTGATGACGTGGCTGCCCAGGCGTGTGCACAAGCCGGGAGTAATGCTGTCGCTGAAATGCTTACGTGGCTGACTGTACTAGTCCCGAAAATTGTGGAAGGCTGGCTGTACAGACTCCCGCAGATTGCGGCACTTTTTGCGGGTAGTTTTTGGGCATAGCTTTTGCAGCAGAGTTTGAAGCTTTTTCCTACGTTATTTGCTGGCTTTATTCTACGCAAATAGAAAGAGAGAGATTGAGAACTCTTTTGCTCTATTTTATAAAAGCATAAGAGAGAGAATGAAGGAGCCTCAGCTTTATTTTATGAGGGCTTTATTCTTCAAAAGCTTTTGGAATTTTAGGCTTTTGATTTTCAGCTTTTGGGGCTCTGCTTTTGACATCCCTTGTAATCTTTAAATATGTGAGCAGGCCACTCACAACTCAGAGCATCTGGACGCGGAGTCTGAGTGTGAGCGGTTGTCCGCACTCTTGTACTTTAAACACAAGAAATATCGAAAGGGGCGCCAGTCTTTGGGGCCAATATCTCTAGGCACGGAAAGTGTCGAATCAATTGTGAACTGCAAACTGTGAACTGTTTTGAAGTGGTTATTTGAGTTGTCGCAGTAGATTCTTGACTTGGAGTGTCCAAGTCTGTTACAGTGATATCAGAGCACGGCCGATTTCTCTTCTACGGGAAATCCGATCCCCAAAAAAAAATTCCGCAACACCTATGGCTTCAAGCAAGGACCAGTCGACTCCCTCTGCATCCAGAGATGCGGGGGGGGGGGGGGGATCACAACGAAGATTCACGCGACTTAAGGGCGAGTTTGTCCCTATTGTATCGGCTTCAGCCATTTCAAAGTTAATGAAATCCAGTCTGTTTGTTTACTCGATCTTTTTGAAAGAGTTGAGTGATGAGGATAGGACAAATATGTCTGAACTGGATAAAGAACGCCAAGATTTTCTCCACTCTTGTGCCAATTGCTTCTCAAAGGGCCTGCCACGCGAGTTACCACCTGCTCGTCCTGAAGATCATACTATTCTGATACCTAGAAGCACACCACCGAGCCGGCCACCTTACCGTGTGAGCCGAGCACAGAACGAAGAGATTATGAACCAAGTGAAAGACCATTATGAACCAAGTGAAAGACCTCTTGAAAAAGGGTCTTCTCCAGCTTAGTACTTACCGTATTGCTCTCCAGTGTTGTTGGTTTTGAAGAAAGACAGATCTTGGAGAATGTGCATCGATTATAGAGCTCTCAACAAAATCACCATCAAGAACAGATTTCCGATTCCTAGGATCGATGATATACTCGATAGATTACAAGGATCCTCGTGTTTTAGCAGAATTGATTTGAAGAGTGGATATCATCATATCTAAATCGCGTCAAGAGACGTCTACAAGAGAGCCTTTCGAACGACTTTTGGGTTATTTGAGTTTTTGGTGATGCCCTTTGGCCTAACCAATGCTCCTACGACATTTAACCGGATGATGGACAAGATTTTTCGAGAGTACAGGCTATTTGTTGGCACTTTCTTTGACAATATCATTGTTTTCTCCAAGAATGAGGTAGAACACAGAGATCATTTGCTTCAAGTCTTTCAGGCATTACGAGATCACAAGTTAGTGATTAATGCAAAGAAAAGTGAATTTTTCCTACCAGAGATAACACTTTTTGGGACACATTGTGTCAGCAGAAGCAGGAGTGCAAATGGATCCGGCCAAGATAGAGACTATCTGTGATTGGCACGATTTGAAGAATGTCCATGAAGTTAGAAGCTTCTTGGGACTGTGTTCGTACTACAAGCGGTTCATTAGAAAGTTTGCAGAGGTTGCTTCCCCTTTGCATATCTTTACAAAGAAAGGAGTCCCTTTCTCGCGGGGACCCATAGAGGTGATTGGCTTTCAGACTTCGAAAGAGAAATTGACTACGGGACCAGTTTTGACTGTCGGATTTGTAGAAGTCATTTGAAGTATATTGTGATACTTGTGGTCGTAGTCTGGGTGCGGTCTTAATGCAAGAAGGCCATGTCATTGCTTGCGAGAGACGATTGTTCTCAAGGCCGGAACTGAGAACACAGATTTATGAGAAAGAGCTTTTGGCGGTTATCCATGCTCTTACTGAGTGGCGACATTACCTACTCGGAGCGGACTTTACTGTCTTTACAAACCATCAAAGTTTACACTACTTCTTGTCACAGAAGCAACTATCGAAAAAGCAAATGCGGTGGGCGAACATCTTGTCACACTTTTACTTCCAGATTGTCCATGTTCAAACTTCAAGGACAGAAGAATTTGGTGGCAGATGCTTTGTCTCGGAAGCCGTTGAATCTGATTGTTTCCGCGATACATCATAGGAGCTTCGAGGATATGGTCAACCAATATGCCACAGATCCGGATTTTGCATACGTTTTCACACGGATACGGGATGGGAAGACAGTAGCACGATATTCCATTCGGGATGGCTACTTGATGAGGAAAACCATGTTGTGCGTTACACAACCGTTGAGGGAAAAGGTTAGGACTGAATGCCACTGTCCGCCTTTTACCGATCATCGCGGCAATGCTACCACCATGAAAGGGGTAGAGAGATATTTCTTTTGCCAAGACTCAAGAAGGATGTGGACGAGTGTGTGCGCGGTTGCTTGGTATGCCAGAAGGTCAAGTTTGACAGGCATAAAGCACAGGGATTGTTACAGTCTTTGCCCATACCCACCCGCCCCTGGGAAAGTTGCAATGGATTTCATTTTTGATCTCCCAAGAACACAGAGTGGTCACGATGGTATCTGGACTGTTATTGACAGATTTAGCAAACAGGCTCATTTCATTCCAATAAAGAAAACAGTCAAGTCGGATCCCTTAGCGAGACTGTTTGTGGCCCAGATTTTCATATTACACGGCATGCCTGAGACGATTGTCTCTGATAGGGACCCCAGTTTTAGAAGGCAATTTGAAAGAACATTGGCACGCGGTTGCAGTTCTTGTCATCTTTCCACCCGCAAACTGACAGGCAATCTGAGATTGCCAATTCAGTGGTTTTAGATTTATTGAAGTCTTACATCTCGGATCAGAAGACTCAATGGGAAAAGTATCTACCTTTGGTGGAATTTGCCTACAATAACACGATACACTCTTCGACGAGGAAGGCACCATTTGAGATTATTGAAGGTGCCGTGAAGGTTCCACCCTTCCTAAGCACGAAAGATAAGATTTTTGAAGCTGATGAGTACACGCGCGACTTAGACACGGCTTTTGCCAAGGTCCGCGAGGCTTTGCAAAAATCTCAAGAACGACAGAAAAAGGCAACGGATCGCCATCGTCGCGATTTGAAATTGAAGGAGGATGATTGGGTGCTCTTACGTTTTGAGAAAGCACGCTTGAGAAAGAAGAAGGGAAAGGAGAGGTTTTTTCCAAAGCTTAGTATGAGATACTACGGACCTTTCCAGAATTCCGAAAAGATCAATGATGTCTCCTTCCGACTGAAACTACCTGACACTTGGAGGATTCACAATGCATTTCATGTGAGTCTCTTAAAACCTTTTAAAGGTGATGTGCCTGAAGATGGGGGAGCCCGATGAGCAACCCGAAGTGGAAGAAAACGAGGAGATCCTTGTTCCTAGACAGATTTTGGCACATGGATACAAAGAATAAGGGTAAAGTAAGAAGGCTGTTCTTGGTTAAATTTAAGAACTATCATGCATTAGATGCGAAGTGGATGGAGGAGGAGGACTTAGCAGATACTCCTCAGATTGTGAAACTTTACCTTCAAGCTTTTGGTTTAGCATAGTCTATTCCAAATGGAACCCAAAATTCAACTTGGCCACAGATCTGGTGTAGTGGGATGCACAAGAGGGGAGTTGCTCCGCTCCTTCGTCAACAAATGCCTTGATTTTTGAATACTAGAGTCACTAATGTCTCTTTGAGCTTCAGGGATACTGAGAGCTGACAGTATTCTGTTGTATGACTTTATGAAATGAAATTCTGGAATATGAAACTGATTTGTTCTTGACTTGTTTTAAGTGTAGGAACTGATAGACGAAATGACTGTAGCATTTTGGTCTAAATGATCTCGAATAGACATGGTTGCAATAGGGGGTAGTTAATCGGGCATCTATGAGGTCCCGATTGGACCTAGGCGCGATTGCTAGCTGCATTGCCGATAAATCATGATCTAAGATCCGAATGAATGTTGAATGTGATTTGTCATGTGATGTCAAGTGATGTCTTGTGATGTCCTATGATGTGATTGTCGATTGGTACATGTACTAGATGTGTATTCCTGGTGCGTCGGTACTAACAGTCAGTGTCTGCTAAGACAGTTTATGGCTTCTGTTTGTTTTGTAGCCGTGATCGAGGGCGATTACAATGCTTTCAAGAGGAGGGTATGTCACAAAGTGATGACGTGGCTGCCCAGGTGTGTACACAAGCCGGGAGTAATGCTGAGTCGTTGAAATGCTTACGTGGTTGACTGTACCAGTCTCGAAAATTACAGAAGACTAAACACGTGGCAGGCTGTACGGACTCCCGCAGATTGCGGCGCTTTTTGCGGGCAGTTTTTGGGCATAGCTTTTGCGGCAGATTTTGAAGCTTTTCCTACACTATTTGCTGGCTTTATTCTACACAAATAGAAAGAGAGAGATTGAGAACTCTTTTGCTTTATTTTATAAAAGCATAAAAGAGACAAAGAAGAAGCCTCTGCTTTATTTTATGAGGGCTTTATTCTTCAAAGCTTTTGGAATTTTAGGCTTTTGATTTTCAGCTTTTGGGGCTCTGCTTTTGGCATCCCTTGTAATCTTTAAATATGTGAGCAGGCCACTCACAACTCAAAGCATCTGGACGCGGAGTCTGAGTGTGAGCGCCTGCCCGCACTTTGTACTTTGAACACAAATTAATCTAAGAGATTAAAAGAAATACCAAAAGGTGCGCCAGTCTTTGGGGCCAATATCTCTAGGCACAGAACTCCGTCGGGCCAGTGTCGAATCAATTATGAACTGTGAATTGTTTTGCAGTGGTTATTTGTGTTGTCGCGGTAGATTCTTGAGTCTTGACTTGGAGTGTCCAAGTTTGTTACAGTAGCCCTATGGGCAATTTCATTAACTAATAGAAGAATCTTTTTCTCGGGAAAAAAAAACTTGCTAGGATGTCGATCACATACTCAAGATCATAATCTTAATCGGCATTCATCATAAATTCATACAAATTCCAAAACTCGTGGTACTTTTCTTCAATTCTCTTATTTCTAGGTTGTCGTCACTCCTTGATTAGCTGAAATACTGAAGTCCAACAATAATTCCTTGTTTCTGTGCGTCAATTGGATCGTTCTTGTAGAACCAAGGCATGCCCAATAGAACATCACATCCTCCCAATTCCATAATATAGAAGTCAATTGGATCTGCAAATGTCTGGAACTTGAAGCAGAGGTGATCCAATCAATGGTGTTGATGATGTGCAAGTCTTATTAGCCATTTGTGCTTCAATCTGTGTTCCTTTGACATATTCATCATGCCTAATCTTGCAGCTAGTTGTGGGGAGATAAAATTTTGCATGGAACCTGAATCAAAGAGGATAAGAGCATCTTGATCTTTAACTTTTCCCAATACATGGTTCATTGGATGTGTAAACAATAGGAACATCTCTCAAGTTAGAAATTAATCCAACTGAGGGTCCAGTTTCTTGTTTTCTATGTTTTCACATGGAAGTGATCTTTTATTATTCACGTTTGCCAGGCAAATTCAGGAAATATGGCCATGAGTGCCACATTTGTTGTAGGAACTTGAGAACATTGTGAGAATCTTGGACGTCGGAGAAGGTGAAAAACTTAACTATAGCACTACCATCCTTAGGGTTTTTGACCAAAATCTGCCATCGGAGGTACTGAGTAATAATAGTAGTGATGATGGTGCCCATTTGATGAATAGAAGGGGGGAGTAGTGGTCGTAAGTGGTGGTGGAATATAGGGGGAAGGTGCAAGGTAGTGGTGCTTCAAAAGCTACATGCGGTGTTCTCGTAAAGCCATCTTCTTGAAAATGCCTCCAAGAAACTGAGACACGTCTCCAAAGCTCTGTCGTGAAGACATAACTAAGGGATTTCAAGAAGGGTCGAGAGGAAGAGAAGAGTAGATCTAAGAAGGTTAAAAAGGAATAACAAGGTTAACACGAGGATACAAGGTGCCCAAATAAATGTGCAAAGCTTCCGAGTCAATCATTCATCTATTTGTTTCTGTTTTTGTTTTTGTTGTTTGGCTAGATACACCAATTGTCGAACCACATATTGGGCATGTGTCTCCTTTGGTTGCTTCTGAGTGGAGGGACTAGGTGGATTTCCACCTTCAGCCGTGTGCTTTTGAGGTGCTTCGTCCATGATGTGAGGATCGTGCTTCGGTTTGCAGAGGGCAATGAACTTGAATGAAGTCGGTTGTGCTTTGATACCACTATAATCACTTCCGATGAGGGATCGAACAAAAACACAAAGGTAACTACAATATATACACTTAGCAACACTTTTAGTACGTCAAAACCAACTGTAAAAAAAGGGAGAGAGGAAAACCACTCAAGACACGGAGTGCGGAATTCCACCCCAAGGCGACACCGGCCCCAAAGACTAGTGCCCCTTTCGATATTTCTTTATTATTAATTTACAAATGGACAATGGTTGGGGGCTCTCCTCTACTTCTCCACACGAGAGAATACCAAAGAGAGATCCCTAGTTACAAATATAAAGGCCCTTTGCCAAACTCAAAAGCATGTTCATGAAAAGCAACAAGTCTAAAATCATATAGTTCAAAAAGCAAGTGCGCATAGGGCTATCCGTACAACAACTGCCACGTCACCATGCTCAACGCAAATGGCAAAATTTTCGTATAGCAACTGCTACGTCACCTTTTGGCTACACAAATGTGTGTGTGTGTGTGTGTGTGTGTGTGTGTGTGTGAGAGTGTAGCTTTATTGTAATTTAAGGCCACTTGGCAAGAATTTATAAGTCAACTGGGGGTTAGAACTAAAACCCTAACCCAGTTTTATAACTTGGGCCACTCAACGAGACTTCATAAGTGGAATTCCTTATGTTCCTTCTTTCTTCTTATTGGGTTTAGGCCCCTCTGGCCGTTCCTGCAAAACTAAGTCAAGTTAGTCCAAGACCTGAGGGTCACACAGATGTTCTTGGTGCTCACAGAGGATCATAGATGTAAATATCACACAAAGAAACTAATGACGGCACAGTGGATTCTGGCTTTGACAAAGAGATTGGCATGGATCACCTTCCTAGGGGAAGTGAGTCTATGACGGGCCAAACGAACGTAATGATCCAATGCGTCTATGACCTCGACACAAAAACCCTAACCCTAAAACCCGTCACACGACATTTCCAGCTCGGAGTAGATTCCACAATGTTCACCGATCATCAGAGTATGAGGTACTTTTTGTCTTTGAAATACGCAAATGAGATGGGCGAACATTTTTCGCAGTTCCATTTTCAAATTGTCCATGTCACGAATTTGATGGCAAACGCCTTGTCTCGAAAGCCATAGGTATCGGCTATTTCAGCGATACACCATCAAAACTTAGAAGACGTGATTGATGAGTATGCTATAGATCCAGACTTCGCAGACAACTTTGACCAATTGCAGAGTAGGGAGACAATTGTAGGCTATGCTCTGAAGGAAGCTTATTTACTGCAAAAAGCCATGATGTGTTACACAAGGGTTGAGGAATAAGGTCTTGACAGAGTGCCCAACAAAAACCGGAAACAGAGCAGACCGTGTCAAGGACAAGCACATGAATAAGATGATATATCCTGAGTTTTGTTCCGAAAGTCACGATTTAATAACTTCACTGTGGCTGCCCATGAAAGTGGCAATCCGGACACAGCATCTCGACAAGAGCCGATAGACCGAGTATGGAGGATGTGGAAACAACAAGATCAAATATGCTCTAGATTGGCCCAAAACCTACCCTTTAATACTCGTATTTAAGCCTAAGGTTTAAAACCTTTTAAAAATAAGTGGCCACGCAAGTATGAAAGAGGTCAAATTTTAAAACATTAAAAAACGATTAAAAAAACAAAATGTAGCGTGAGTTTTTGAAAGAAGTCAGTGTTGGAAATTATACAAGCCCTCTCTCTCTCTCTCTCTCTCTCTCTCTCTCTCTCTCTCTCATGTATGGCCATCTAGCGAATTCTACTCACACTTGCTATAAGGAAGTGATAGCGCTCTCTCTCTAGGGGCTCTAGCAGAAAAAATTGCACGCACAGTAGAGAGAGAGAGAGAGAGAGAGAGAGAGAGAGAGAGAGAGGCTAAGGAGCACACCCGAAGGTGGAGGATAGCCAGCAGATGCTTGTGTGTCTCCCTTTGTGGATAGCTGCACAACAAGTTGTAAGGTGCAACGGAAGTGAATGTTGAACTTTGCTCAAGATGAGTGCTCCGAACTGTGCTCAAGGGTTCCTTTTACTTGCGGACGGGAGAGCCTTTCGTTCCTTTAGTGAGAAAGTGCAATGGACACAAACAAAGTGAATTGACACTGTGCATGAAGGTGCATGAGACTGAGAGATAGAGAGAGAAGAGAATAGAACACCACAGACGTAAAACCCTCCTCCAAGGGCCCCACTCTCGATGGCGAGAGTGGTCTACTATTGATTGCACAATCTAGTACAATGGCTGATGCAAATCTAATGGTGCTATGTCGAGGTCGACGGTGTGGACGACAAGGACAAGACTATGGCTGAAAACTGAATGCTTCGATGACGATGACGACGACGCTATCTGCTACTGTGACTTTGTTTGCAACAAACACTGCCCTTCTTGCTTGGAATCGCTGGATCTGCTGCTCTTCTATCTGCTGAATTTGCTGCCGTAAAACGCTGATGTTGTCCTTGTCAAAAACGTGGTCCATGGGCTGCAAAAATGCGATGATGCAGGTGTTGAAATGCCGGTGGAAAACGCTAGGATGCTGGCTGAAATGCTGTTGTAGGAAACGCCAACTACAGGCTGGAAAAACGCCGAGTAGGCTGGCCTAAAAACGCTAATTGGCTGGTTCAAAAATGCTGAAATGCCGAGTCTTTTGCTGGCTGAAAACCCTTGCTGAAAACGCCAAGGATCAGGGCTGAAAACGCTGAAGTGGCCTCGTGGAAAACGCCGGGCTGCTGGGTTCTTGTTCTTGCTGAGAGTGGACCTGTCGAGCAATGCTCATGTTGCCTCCTCTGCTAGATAGTGCTAGTGCTAGGTTGCTTATATATTCCATTAGCAAAATTGCCCTACCTAGTTCCCAACAAAAGTCACTTGATAAATAAGTGAAAAATGTCAAAAATAGGGAAAATAGGGAAAATGCTCTCGAAAATTCCCCTGATGGATTCTGATGGGAATCTTGATGATCATGCTGTTTGCAACCGGAGGATATGCATTTACTCTATGTGACTGGTCATGCACGGTCTGCGAGCAGACTCACAATAGTCCCAGATCACTTCCTATTCTAGACTGACTTGACTGACTATACCCTAATCATGCTACAACTTGTCCACGGACACATAGGGTTGGATGTGTCACGTGACATCCCCTCCTTTTCAAAGTGAGGTACTGGTAACATCCGGAATCCTGGAAAGGAGTCTTCGTCGGTCTACTCTGATATGTGGGTCGTGCGATACTTCAACTTCATAAAGGTCTGCAAAGCTTTCTTCTTTGGGCCGCGCCGAAAGCGACAAAGGCTTTTGTAGCTCCTTCAATGCTTCAACTTTGTCTATGGACGTAGGTCGACCTTCTTCAAGAATCTCCAAGGCTAAAAATTCCTGAAACCGCTTCCAACCGCAAAACATGAATATACCTGTTCCATGTAAAGTGACTGGAAAAACTCTCGTCTTTTCTAAAGATTGAGCATGCAATGTAGATGAACAAAGAGATGGAGTGCCAAACCGTTCACCACACACACGCAAACAATGAGATCGAATCTTTCTCTGTTGATCCAAATCAATCAACTGTGGCAACTCACAACGGAAATACCCATGCTTGGTGCTCATACTTTCTTGAGCTCTGTCTACAACTGTGTCATGCAAAGGAAGAGACATGAAATGTGACTTCCTTGAATGCATACTTTTCAGCTTTTCATGAATAATCCACATACATCCGTGCTCATTCATGAGTGAAACATGCTCAACGTACAATGTCATGCTAGGAAAAGGAATCACATAAAGAAGTTGATTAAAATATAGGAAACGATTACGAATGAAACATTTGAACAATGCGTGCTGACTGATCATACGAACACATAGTACTTCCTGTGGGGGTTCTTTGGACCTAGGCTCGAGAGCCAAGATCGGTTCTTCGTGTTTGATCGAATCTGCAATGAGGTTAGCTTCACTAGAGAAAGTATCAACTAACACATCATCCTTGTGAACAATCACATCTTGATCATCATGCAAATCATCATGCTTGTCATTATCATACAATTCTTCATGCTTATCCTTATCATTCAAATCATTATACGTATCATTATACAAATCCTGTGCATCATGCTTTGGAGAAGACGAGACTGAAAGAGTCTCCTCCTCCTGAATCCTTTCCTTTTATTTATACTCTTAAGCGTGATTGCTATAATCTTCTCCTACACATTAGAAATGAGAGATGGAGAATGAACAACTTGCTCTTCACGAATGACAATGGGAGAGCCACTTTTGGCATTGAAAGTGAACGTATTATCAATGAGAGGGTTATGCTCACGAAACCATCGAATGCCCAAAATCATATCGCATCCTGAGAGACGAGAGACTAAAAATTTTTTACGAAAAGCAGCTTGTTGAACTGTAAACAACTCATCAAGGCACTCCTTCGTGATACGAGAGTCCATATCAGGACGAAACCAAAGACCTCAAGAGGAGATTTTTGACTAACCTCTAAGCGGGCTCTCTCAACAAGAGAGGGACCAATCACATCATGCATACTGCCTGGGTCAAATAATATGACAAAACGCTGCCCCGTCATATGACCATAACATTTAATAAGAGACTCACCAATGGGAGGGTCATGAGAAACTTGGGGCACACTCGTGTTCTCATTTATTGCATTGACAGAGGAAGTGGGTTCTGTGGATTCTTTAGATTCATTAGAGTCAAGCTTCGGACATGTTCTATGTGACCCTTGAAAACAACGACCTTCCTTAGAATAAGTGCTTTGCTCTTCCAACGTGATGGGTTCTGTGGATTCTTTAGATTCATTAGAGTCAAGCTTCGGACATGTTCTATGTGACCCTTGAAAACAACGACCTTCCTTAGAATAAGTGCTTTGCTCTTCCAACGTGATGTATCCTCCTACAATTCCTTGTGCTACTTTTTCATCTGGAGTGAGCTTAGGTTTAGCAATTGTGTTAGCTTTACCCTTAGGCTCATTGGAAGAGTTCTTTTCTGAGATACTATTGGAAGATTAATTAGAAGAGTTACCGTTCTTACCATTCTTATCGTTCTGAAGGTTCTGAGAGATCTGAGAGGTACTTGTCAAAGTCTTGTTTTCCTTAGGCTTTCCCTTGTTGTGCTTCATCTCCTATGCGAGAGCAATCACTACCCCCTTGTTGAGATCAATTACATCGAGCACCTTGACATCATACTTGATATACTCGTCCAATCCATAATGGAATGCCTCCTTGCGCTCATCATCCGACTTACGTAATTGGGTACCTAGCTGCAAAACTCGATTAGAGAAAGACATAACTGGCATACCATTTTGCTTGAGAGCGCGCCAATCGTCCTTCAATCGTGCGAGGTACTAATCGTGCGAGGTACTGAGGTGGCATAAACCGCGCCTTGAGCTTGTCTTGGAAATCGGCCCAATTGAAGGAAAGGGACGTGAATTCATCGGCTTCCTCTAGGTGCGCGGCTAACTGCGCCTCTTGCCATGCGTGGTACCAATTGATGGCGTCACCGGCAAGGTACATAGCTGCCGTCAAAACCTTGCTATTGCCTGTTTTCTTAGTTGTCGCAAAATAAGCATTAAATTGATGCAACCAAGAATGAATAACCGTAGCATCCATCTTACCATCATACTTACTGAACTAGATCTTCTCTGTGACTAGGTTGTTGGGGTCCGAATCTCGGCTTGCGCCACTTGAGAAACTACCAACATCTTTGGCTGGCTCGGATTTCAAGGCGAGAACATATCGGACCAACTCTTGCATACGTTGTTCACTCTGTGCCGCACACTCTGCCTATCGTTCTTTAGCCACCAAGCGCGGTTGCTTACGCTCACGCTCAAAGGTGTCTTGTCTGAGTTGGCGTTCACGCTCCAAGGCTTCTTGTCTTACTGCGTTTCTTTCTAGTTGTGCAATCGCAACGCAATTCGTTTCTTGTTGTTGTGCCATCATCTCCAACATCGACTTGACCATCGCCTCCATAAGATTTGTTGCAATCCTTGGCGTAGATGGCGAAGAGGGAGGGTCGGAAAAACCTCCTGGTGGGGAAAATTCTTCTTCGCCTCTCTCATGCTCATCACTTCCAAGCGGAGTATCCATTCCGCTTCGAGTGATGACCATCCACTGAAGTCTTGGGTTCTTGTGGGTTCTTGTGATCTTGGGTTCTTAAGTTCACGACGAACTTTCTTGCGTGTCTTGGTTCTTGAGTGTCTTGAGGTTCTTGGGGGTCTTGAGGTTCTTGGGGGTCTTAGAGGGTCTTGGGCATAGTTACCCGGAACACGGAACGGAAACGGCAACGGGATCCCCGCGGAACGGGGGAACGGCTAGGGGTCCGGAACGGGAACGTCACGGAACGGGAGGTATAAAAAACACCCAAATAGTGCAATTTTTAGCTCCTTGTGTTTAAATACAAGGAGTATTAGAGTGCTTCGACTCTAATACTCACAAAAAACTCGTTTTGAAGACCATTCAACCTTGCTATGACTAGATGATGAGAGAGAGAGAGAGAGAGAGAGTGAGATGGAGAGGGAGAGATTTGAGAGAGTGGGAGGGAGAGGAAGAGAGCTTGAAGGCTTGAAGCCTTGAGCCTTGAGAGAGTGAGTCTTGAGAGGGAGAGATCTTGACAGTGAGAGGGAGAGAGCTTGAGCCTTGAGGATTAGCTTGTGAAGAGAAAGGGGGAGGGGGGTGCATTTTATGAGTCCTTGAGACCTTGCACACTTTCAAAAGAAGCCCAAACATTTACTTCAATTTTTTTAATTTTTGCCAAATTTGTTTGTAGCCGTTGGCCGTTCCAGGGGCATTCCGGAACGGTCCGGAGGCGTTCCGGAACGTTCCGGAACGGCCGTTCCGGATTGCATTGGCCACCCAGAACGTCAGACATTCCGGGACGTTCCGGGACGTTCGGGAAGGGAACTGCCCCCCGGAACGCCGGAACGGGGGCTAGGGGGCGTTCCCCGGTAACTATGGTCTTGGGTTCTTGAGGTTCTTGGGGATCTTGAGGTTCTTGGGTTCTTGAGGTTCGTGAGGTTCTTGCGGTTCTTTCGCTTGCAATTTGTGTTCAAGAAGGATCTTCTCTTCACCCGAGTACTGCTCTTTTCCGCGGGCGCACCCCTTGGTGGCCTTGCGCTCACACCAAGGTTGCTTTTTCCCACCTCACGTCGATTGGCCGGTCCTTAAGTGCAAGGTCCGCTCTCAATGACCCACGTCTCTCTCTCTCTCTCTCTCTCTCTCTCTCTCTCTCTCTCTCAAAGGGATTGTCTTTTGTGTACATAAGAGACCTGTACAAAAGTGGGCTAACAAGGTGTGAACTATATATACATCAAGGTGACCTATATGATTGATGTTAAAGGAACCATTGTGGGGGACCGAGGTGCATAATGCCATCTGATGTGGCCATGATCTCGATGGAAAATAACTAACGATCTCGCCCATCTGTGAAGAAAGACGCAACATCGACGTTGCTCCGCTGCCTAGAGGAGTCCATTGAGGAATCCCACTGACTGCGAAGAGTATGCAGCAGCTCTATCTAAATGGTTGTTAAAACCGTGGAAGTAGGAGAGGATTGAGAGCCTAGAATGTGGGCACAACAAGCCTTCCACATGGTCCAAAGTGTGATGCTACATATTGTGGTGAAAACTGTTTCGGTGGCAGAAATCCAACTCATGACCTGCATCTAGTATCATCTATGGAGTACCTAGTCTATATCCTAAGGTAGTAAGCAGGAAGACTAGATCTGTCGAAAAACCTTAAAAAAGGTTTGTGATCTTGAAAATTGCAAAAGCTATGCAATTGCCCCCACGTCACAAACCCATCATGTATGTCTCTCTCTACAAGCGACGATCGCTTCTCTCTGTAGAGCTTCTCTTCCCCTCCGTGCTAACACCCTCTGTTGCACGTTTCATTTGCATATTGGCTACGCGTGCCTGTACAATGGGCGATACACGATAGGAGGTCAAGTCCAAGAAGATCTGTCGAGATAGATCCGAGATCCATTATTCACCCTTTTATGATATCAGAGCCACGACGTGCTCTCGAGAGGCATTGGTGATTTGTGCGAGTTTTTGTCTTGAAATTTCGCAATAAAAAGAGAAAGTTTTCCGTTTTTCTCTGGTTTGGGGCTGATTTCAGCTTTAGTAGGCTGATTTGAAGGTTTCCCCTCATCCACCTCGACCTAGCCTCGTCACACACCCAAGTTCTCACACAATGGAGGGGGATGATGATTCTAATTTTAACTTTGTCCTTCATGAAGTACAACGAGAGGAAATCCATGATGGAGCACCTGTCAACAAGTGGGGAGATTGGTCCCAGTTCTACTCGAACATAGGTGATCAACCAGTCAAGATACCTAGCCTTCCTACCTTTCCCTCAAATCAGAAATTGCCTTATGAAAGGAATCTAACCGTAACTTTGATGCAAATCTCAGGATGGTAATTGAACTCAACTAACCAAATGTTCTTTTTTTAAACTTTGTTTAATAATCTGTTTGAGAAATTGTATGAGAATATGGCCTTGGTGGCGATTTGGAAATTGGTTGCTTCTCATCTAATGCGGTTTCAATGATTTGTGCTTTACTCCTCGGAGGGGTACTGAAGAGAATGGATGCTTGATAATGCCTGTACATACTCGTAGCCCGGACACTTGTGGTTATTTACGGGGGGAGTATTCAATGTTTGTAAAGTGCTGTTGTTACTCATGGCCCAGACCTAGATGGTTATTTACGCCGGGGGGAGTGGGGTATTGAAGAATAGTCTTAAGCAGTGGTTGCTCTCAGCACCTCCAAGAGACGCAAGCTACGGCTTGGGGAGTGTTTGGTCGTAAAGGCCTCTATATCTCATGGCCCAAACCTCTTTAGGTTATTTGCGGGAGGAGTGATGAGGAGTCATTGTATAGCTCATGGCTCGGACCGGGATGGTTATTTGCGGGGGGAGTCTGCATCGACGACTATATGTTTTTGTGTCTTATAACATGCATATGTAAGCATCTGTGTTGCATTGTGATGTGCCAACCACTAAATATTCCTAATTGAATGCGATTGCCTAAGTATGTAATTTAGTGCATCGAGATACCCATTACAGATCAACGTGGTATGGGTGTGATGGCTAATTTTGCTACGCAAGAATATCAAGAGCTCCCATGAGAAAACTGAATGACCCTCGGTGAAACCGGCCTGTTCAATCCGAAAAGGGCGGTAGACTTTACTTTAAACCTTGATTTAGCTTTCACCCATTATTAGTCGTCTAATTGTACCTGTACTTTCAAGACACAACAAAGGGGAGAGGGATACAGGCTGCTAGATTGCACCTGTATGAGTAGACAGACACCAGATTGGCCCCTAACTTAGGCGCCCCTTTCGGTATTTCTTTATTATTCAAAAGAGGGAATAAACGCTGTGGTTCCTACAAGCTGCCCCGCACAAACTCGGATGAATTTCCACTGTTCCAGCCCGATTTCGGCAGCATAACTGTACTAGAACCCTTCACGGTCAGTATTCCCACGCATTGACTGACTTTCCCGACGCATACGGGCACTTTGCAAAACCTGGCGAGAATCTGCAGCACGCTGAATTCTCTGTTTTCAGCCCTGAAATTGCGCCAGATCACCTGTACAGCGGTCCCCTTGCATCCCCGAACCTCCTGGGGGTATTAGGGTCCGTTTAGGGCCAAAACCCTAAACCTGCAAAAATACACAGCAGGCTGTAATTCACTGTTTCGGGCTCCGTTTCGCGTGCCGGTCGCATCCCTAGCAAGTCCTCGAGCTCCCGCACCTGTAGGGCTACTTGCCCTTTGAATCGGACGAGATTTCTGGCGTGAAACCTCTCCGAATTCACCTGTACCTGCGGGGGGATTAGCCGCTAGCTAATCCAGTACCTGTGCAAGAGGCTCTTGCCTCGGCAATCGCGCATGAACCCACACAACTGTACATTGGTCAAATGAAGAGCCCACTAGAGGGGCATAACATACTGCCAAAGGGGAGAGAGAGGGCAGTGCGTAGCGTGCAGGGCATCACTCCTGGCACCGCACTGTGCATAAGAGGGAAAGCAAGCACTCCATAGCTCTTAACCTGTGACAAAATCTGAAAATGGGGCTCTCCCCTCTTCAAATTCAGCGCCACTTCTTGTTGCATAAGGCAAGTGCACCAGAATGTGCCACTTGGCACATTTACAAGCATTTTCCCGTTTCGGGGTTGCCGCCTAAAAATATCCCAACCGGTTGCCCAGTTGACTTCACGGCAGAGTAAGAAAATGTTCCCTTTGTCATTCCGGAGGTAATGACGCCAACACATTTTCAGGTCCCAAAATAGCAGTTCCCTAAATTTTAGGAGATGCTGCCATTGTATCTTTCTAGGTCATCCGACCCTCTTTGTACACTGCGGCCACATCCAAAACTGAAATGTAGCCTCTGTAGCAAAGGATTCCACTTTGGCTAGTCAATGACCCCACTTGGCTAACCATAGTCCTTGTCCAACCTTAGTGCTCTCTTGCCCTCAGGCCTGGACTCCCTCTGGACAGTTCCACACTAGCTATGCAATGCAGGGCAGTTAGATTTCCCGAGGGGTGTTTCCAAAAAGTGAAAGTAAATAGATAATAAGAAAGAAATCAACAAAAAGGATAGATAGTAGTCACACGCTGGTGACATACCCCCCTCTTGAAATCTCAAACGTCCTCGTTTGCATCTATGTCGTACATGCTCCTAGTCAACACTGATGTATTCAACACCTGTCGACACATACATGCTCATTGTCAACCCTGGTGTATTCAACACCTCGTCGACTCATGTATTGCCTGCGTGTGAACCCTGTCCCAATGACATAGTGGTAGCTTCGCACTGTGCCATTGCTTTGAGTCACTAACTTTCCAATGACAAAATGGTAGTTGCACATTTTGCCACTGTCTTATAGTACACGTTGGATCCCATAACACTTTCGAGCATACCCAAACCGACAGTTTAAGAATGCAGTTACACATGTACTCTTCAATAGAAGCAATCACTGTATCCTTGACAAACTGACAAGAAATACTCACTTCTATAGCACTAATCAAACTTTTGGACATTCCGTAAGAGCAATTGCCAAACTGACAATCTGTACAGCTCTAACATTCATGTAACAGGTATTTGATTTGAGCTCACTTTAAATACCATGTACATCATTTGTTTCAGAAGCCATTGTCACACTGACAATCCATTTAGCTTTGAAACTCAAGGGGTCAAGGTAGGTTGCAAATCGAAGGCTTCCAGGTAAAGTGATAACACAGTTGGTGACTCTGCAAGTTCACCTTCTTCCATCCACTTAGCATCCATTGGTGGATAGTTTCTGAACTTTACCAAGTAACGCCTAGCAACCTTGCCTTTCACTTTCCTTTCTTTGTGTGCCAAAATCTGTTCCGGGACCAAGATCTCGTCAAGTTCCTCGACTTCCGGCTGATCTTCAGCTGGCATATCTTCTGGCACATCACCCACATAGGGTCTGAGAAGACTCACATGAAACGCATTGTGAATCTTCCAACTGTCAGGCAATTTCAGCCTATATGCAACATCACTGATTATGTCGCACACTTGAAAAGGCCCATAGTAACGCATGCTGAGCTTTGGAAACACTCTTTCCTTGCCCTTCATCTTCTTTAACCTTGCCTTTTCAAAGCGTAAAAGCACCCAATCACCAAGTGAATATACCACTTCACGACGGTGACGATCAGCTGCTTTCTTTTGCTTTGCCTGAGTCCTTTCTAAGGCCACTTTGACCTTCTTGTACATTTCATCCATGTCCTGAACATACTTATCTGCTTCAAATATCTTGTCCTTTGTATGCAGTATGGGAGGAACTTTCTTGCCACCTTCAACTATCTCAAAAGGTGCCTTGCCAGTTGATGAATGCACTGTATTATTGTATGCATACTCCACCAATGGCAAATACTGCTCCCACTTTCCTTTATGCTCTGACACATAGCACTTCAGCAGATCTAGGACAGTAGAATTTGCCTCTTCTGACTGCCCATCTGTTTGAGGATGAAATGACGAAGAGAATTTGAGTGTGGTACCCATATTCTCAAACAAGCCTTTCCAGAACAAACTAGTCATGCGTGGATCACGGTCGCTAATAATCGACTGTGGCATGCCATGATACTTGAAAATATTGCTCATAAACAAGCGTGCCATCTGATCTGGCTTTATCTTCTTCCTGACAGGAATAAAATGAGCCTGTTTGCTGAATCTGCAAATAATGGTCCAAATACCATCATTTCCTGTCTGCGTTTTCGGAAGATCAAAGATAAAATCCATAGCAATACTTTCCCATGGTTTATCTGGAATAGGTAGTGGTTGCAATAACCCTGGTGCCTTTTGCCTGTCAAACTTGACCTTTTGGCATATTAGGCATTCTCGCACAAAGGCATCCACATCCCTTCTCAATGTAGGCCAATAGAAGAATGTCTCTACCGCTTTAACTGTAGCATCGATACCACGATGCCCTGCATACGGTGGGACATGACTCTCTTCCATAACTTTGCGTCGCAATGGCTTTGTGACACACAATCTGCCATGCATCATCATGAACCCATCTTTAAGAAGATAGTGTTCATGATGTTGTCCATCCATTAGTTGCTCGAAGACCCTTGCAAAATCTTCATCATTTGCATACTGTTCTCTCATATCATCAAGTTCATGATGATAAGGAATCGACACAGCTGAAATTTGTGGCTTCCTTGACAAGGCATCAGCCACAACGTTCTTCTTGCCTTCCACATGCACAATCTGAAAATGGAACATGGACAAGATATTTGCCCATCGCATATGCTTCTCAGATAACTTTGTCTGTGTCAAGAAGTATCGCAAGGTCTGATGGTCCGTTTGGACAACAAAGTCTGCACCTAGCAGGTAGTGTTTCCAACTTAAGAGCGCATGAATCACAGCCAGTAACTCTTTCTCATAGACCTGCATGGTCATCTCTGGCCCTTGCAAAATTCTGCTCTCATAGGCTACTACCCTGCCATCTTGCATTAGCACAGCACCAATGCTACTACCGCAGGCATCACATTGGACCACAAATGACTTCCTAAGATCTGGCAACACAATGACTGGATCCGAAGTCATCTTTTCCTTTAAGAGATTAAAAGCTGAAATCTCTTTTTGTGTCCATCTAAAGGTGACTGCCTTCTTTTGAAGAGCATGTAAAGGTGAAGCAATCTCAGCGAAATTTCGGATAAACCTTCTGTAATAGGAGCATAGTCCCAAAAAGCTTCGGACATCATGCACCGTCTTCAAATTTGGCCATGACTTGATCGCTTCGACTTTTGCAGGATCCATTCTGACACCGTCCTTTGAGACAATGTGTCCCAGAAAGTGAATCTCTTCCAGAAAAAACTCACTTTTCTTTGCATTGATGAGCAACCTATGACTGCGTAGCTCTTTGAACACAATGGCCAAGTGATGCCTATGCTCCTCTTCATTCTTTGAGTAGACTATCATGTCATCAAAGAATGTACCAACAAACTGCTGGTGTGGACGGAAAATTCTGTCCATCATCCTATTGAACGTAGCAGGAGCATTTGTGAGACCAAAGGGCATCACTAAAAATTCGTAAAGGCCAAACGTTGTTCTAAAAGCAGTCTTGTGCACATCCTCTGATCTAATGCGGATCTGATGATACCCACTCTTTAGATCTATCCTGCTAAACATAGCTGCTCCTTCTAATTTGTCCATAATATCATCAATTCTAGGTATAGGGAACCTATTCTTGATGGTATTCTTGTTCAGTGCACGGTAGTCGATGCACATACGCCATGAGCCATCCTTTTTCTGCACCAACAACACTGGAGAACAGAATGGAGATGAACTGGGCTGAATTAGCCCCTTTTCTAACAGCTCCTGTACTTGGCCCATTATCTCTTTCTGCTGAGCCGCACTAACCCTGTACGGAGGCTTGTTTGGTGGGCTAGAGCCTGGCACCAAATCTATCGCATGGTCCTCGGGTCTCTCTGGCGGTAATTGAGACGGTAATGAATCGGAAAAACAGTCACTATACTGCTGTAAAAACATTGACCTTTCTTTATCTAGCACAGATAAATTTGATTCATCACAATCTGACACTTCACGTGCAAAAACCAAGTACGCAGAAAGATGCTTTTTCATTACAGAAGTAATAGCAGAAGCTGATACAGTAGGAATAGACTCCCCTTTAAGCTTTACATCCAGAATGTGAGTCTTTCCCCTGCTCTGTACAGTGATCTTTTTGTTGTAGGCATCCATGATTCCCTGTACACGAAACAACCAAGGAATACCTAACAACACATCACATCCGTCCAGTGGCATGATGTAAAATTCTTCAGCATCTACATAGGACTGGATATGTAGACGCAACTTTCCAATGATGGGTGTCACAGCCTCTGTATGGCCAGGACATGCCAAACCTGCCTCTGCTGTATACCCCATCTCTTCAGGTCTGATTCCCAACTTTGAAGCCAATTCTGGGGAAATAAAGTTGGCTTTGGCACCTGGATCAAAGAAGATAAGCACTGTTTGATCCCTAACCTTTCCCCATGCT
Organism: Adiantum capillus-veneris; assembly: GCF_014529385.1. NCBI lineage: Eukaryota > Viridiplantae > Streptophyta > Polypodiopsida > Polypodiales > Pteridaceae > Adiantum > Adiantum capillus-veneris. Next base: position 123,514,090 of record NC_140939.1, read on the forward strand.
CTGCAAAGCTCACTTGCATCTGAATTTGGCTTGTCGCCCACCATATCTGGCACTAGACCAGCCATGGGCTTCTTTCCCTTCCTGTCCTCCTTGTCTTCAGAATCAGCTGGCCTTTTCTTTGTAGGACAGTTGTAAGCAATGTGGCCAGGCTGCTCACATATAAAGCATTTGTTCTCTGTCCTCAGGACCTTCTTTTGCTCTTCTGACTTGCGAGGAAAACGTCTTTTCCATTTCTTTGCGGGTCCTTTTTCTGATTCAGCCGTAGCTTTGTCTTTCCCTGCGTTGGCCGACTCCTGAGTCCCTTTAGGAGCCTCATTGGGAACGTGCTTCTTGGCTGAATTTTTCTTGCCTGATCCTGCCTTGACGCCAGTGTTAAATTCACAATCTTCTCCCTTGAGCAAACCATTGCCAGTGTTTGCTACCTCGATGAGCTGCGTCAAAGTAGTGACTTTGGTCTTTGTGCAGTATTTTCTCAATCCTTTGGGTAGGCCACAACAGTATTTTTCTATCTGTTCTGTCAATGGCACAAACCTATAGGAAGTTACTGGAAGTAGAGCTTTCCAAAACTTCCGATTGTAATCATCCAGATTTCTGCAAGCGGCAGCATTAAGCTGGTGCCATTCTGTCATGACATCTGCTTCGAAATCATCAGATAACCAAGCTGCTGCAAAAATCTGCTTGAAGTAAATCCATGTGGACGGAGCTTGCCCTTGAAGCAATAAAGTTGTCCACCATTGTCCCGCATTCCCTGTCAAGAAAGTGGCTGCCTTGCGGACCTTTGAAGCCTCTGTAAAGTTTCCCCCTGCATAGGCCTTGTCAAACTGCTGGAGGAATGAAAGAGCCTTCTTCCTGTCATCAAACCCTGTAAAGGTCGTGAATGACACTCCTTTGCCACCTTCTTTGTACGGAGTTGGCCTCTCCAGCGGCGTTAAATTGTCATATGGAAGTGACTGAAACATGGGAACACTATTAAGGTTCATCTGTGTTCCTTGGCCGCTATTAACTTGACCTGGAAATGCCATATTTGGCTGCTGATTTGTAATTCCAGCCATACCAAAACTTGCTTGTGGCATCCCAAATTGTCCCTGAGTGCTTTGAAACCCTGGTTGCATACCCATGACACTGTACATGGGGTTAGGCATCATCGTTTGAGCACCCCCGAACACTGTTCCTGGCGTATAAAACTGATTTCCAGGTGCATGACCAGCCATGCTCTGAAATACCGATCCACCTCCAAAATAGCCAGGGTGTACTGAAGGTGGTGGGAAGACCTGTTGCATAGCCTGTAGGTTGCTTCCCTGCCCATTAGAACCAGCTATAGGCTGCTGAAAGGTGGCGGGCTGAATTGGTACAGCTTGAAAAACTGGCATCTCAGCCACCTGTTCTTGCACCTTAGGCATACGTTGTGGAGACTGCATGTTCTCCGTCAAGTGTACAGGTGTTTCCATCGACTGTGCGGTATGAATCACCTGTGCTCGAGCCTTAACAGGCTTTTGAATATGATCCAGTGACCCAACTTGCTGAGACGGAACAGGAGGTTGCAGAAAGGCTAAAAACCTCGGATTCTGCATTACTTGTGTAAACATAGCCACAGCAGTAACCAACTGGGTCCTGAATATATCATCATCAGTCTGTGGTGGTCTTGAGGACTCACCCACTTCATGTGTCTGTTGACCCTGTGAAGAGGAAACCTCTTCAGTCACATCATCTGGTCTGTCAACCATAATTGCAATTCCCTGTGTCTGGTCTATGATCCCCTGTGTCTTCAAGCCCAAAAACTGACCAAGGCTCACTTCTATGGGAAAAAGTGATCAAATCCCGTCGATGGAACCATGAAACCGGCCTGTTCAATCCGAAAAGGGCGGTAGACTTTACTTTAAACCTTGATTTAGCTTTCACCCATTATTAGTCGTCTAATTGTACCTGTACTTTCAAGACACAACAAAGGGGAGAGGGATACAGGCTGCTAGATTGCACCTGTATGAGTAGACAGACACCAGATTGGCCCCTAACTTAGGCGCCCCTTTCGGTATTTCTTTATTATTCAAAAGAGGGAATAAACGCTGTGGTTCCTACAAGCTGCCCCGCACAAACTCGGATGAATTTCCACTGTTCCAGCCCGATTTCGGCAGCATAACTGTACTAGAACCCTTCACGGTCAGTATTCCCACGCATTGACTGACTTTCCCGACGCATACGGGCACTTTGCAAAACCTGGCGAGAATCTGCAGCACGCTGAATTCTCTGTTTTCAGCCCTGAAATTGCGCCAGATCACCTGTACAGCGGTCCCCTTGCATCCCCGAACCTCCTGGGGGTATTAGGGTCCGTTTAGGGCCAAAACCCTAAACCTGCAAAAATACACAGCAGGCTGTAATTCACTGTTTCGGGCTCCGTTTCGCGTGCTGGTCGCATCCCTAGCAAGTCCTCGAGCTCCCGCACCTGTAGGGCTACTTGCCCTTTGAATCGGACGAGATTTCTGGCGTGAAACCTCTCCGAATTCACCTGTACCTGCGGGGGGATTAGCCGCTAGCTAATCCAGTACCTGTGCAAGAGGCTCTTGCCTCGGCAATCGCGCATGAACCCACACAACTGTACATTGGTCAAATGAAGAGCCCACTAGAGGGGCATAACATACTGCCAAAGGGGAGAGAGAGGGCAGTGCGTAGCGTGCAGGGCATCACTCCTGGCACCGCACTGTGCATAAGAGGGAAAGCAAGCACTCCATAGCTCTTAACCTGTGACAAAATCTGAAAATGGGGCTCTCCCCTCTTCAAATTCAGCGCCACTTTTTGTTGCATAAGGCAAGTGCACCAGAATGTGCCACTTGGCACATTTACAAGCATTTTCCCGTTTCGGGGTTGCCGCCTAAAAATATCCCAACCGGTTGCCCAGTTGACTTCACGGCAGAGTAAGAAAATGTTCCCTTTGTCATTCCGGAGGTAATGACGCCAACACATTTTCAGGTCCCAAAATAGCAGTTCCCTAAATTTTAGGAGATGCTGCCATTGTATCTTTCTAGGTCATCCGACCCTCTTTGTACACTGCGGCCACATCCAAAACTGAAATGTAGCCTCTGTAGCAAAGGATTCCACTTTGGCTAGTCAATGACCCCACTTGGCTAACCATAGTCCTTGTCCAACCTTAGTGCTCTCTTGCCCTCAGGCCTGGACTCCCTCTGGACAGTTCCACACTAGCTATGCAATGCAGGGCAGTTAGATTTCCCGAGGGGTGTTTCCAAAAAGTGAAAGTAAATAGATAATAAGAAAGAAATCAACAAAAAGGATAGATAGTAGTCACACGCTGGTGACACTCGGAATGACCCTTGGATATTTTTGAGCTAACTTAAGTTGTTTTGCAGGTGTGTAATCGCAGACAATTACTCTTCTTTCAAGAAGGTGGGATGTCACAAACTAGTGACGTGTCAAGCCGCTGAAGACCAAGAGGGTTGGGCACCCTAGCCAACCTACACATCCCGGTCAAGGGGCCTAAACTCTAGCGGAAGCAGAAGAAGAAGTCTCTACCAACTTACATATCCTCGCCGAGTGGCCAAGCATTAAAGTTGGGTTAAGATTTATAATTCTAACCCCCAGCTAACTTATGGAACCCCGTCCGATGAGGCCTAAAAATAAAGGACTCACACACAGACACACAAAATGCCTTGCATAAAAACCGATGACGTGGCAGATGTACAGACGACCCAGGAATTGCACTGACATGATGACGTGGAAGACTGTATGGACATCCGCATTTCACGTTGTTGACATGGCAATTGTACGGATTTCTAGACTCGCTAGCAGTTTTTGAGCGCCAACTTTTGGACCAAATGCTTTTGGGTTTTATGCTTTTTATGTAAACTACTTTTAGATGGCATGGGGACCTTTAGATATGAACTTTGGGCTCTCTCCCTTGCATTCTGGCGGGAGCAAAAGCAAAGCAAAGCCACAAGTGCTATACTGAGTTCAAACAATATAAAGAAAAACCGCAAGGGGCGCCAAGGTTTGGGGCAGTGCTCTCTCGGGCTGGGAACTCTGCCACTCCATGTCTCGTGTGTCGTGCATCTCTTTCAGTTCAATTGTTTTGAAGTGACTAAAGTCTGTTTAGTCTATTCTTTTCCGTTGGCACGTGGTGCCCTCCCATTACAGCTACAGTAGCACAAAAGAAACATGTTGAGAGAGAAACCCTGCTGAGACCCAAAACAGTGGCAAACTCTGTTGATGAACAAATTGATATACGAGGGGTCAGCATTCCCCCTCCCTATGTAAGGAGCTGTTCCAATACCCGACCTCCCCCAATAATCCCACTACCCAAAAAATAGATCATAACTAGGAAAACAGACCCATAAGTGCAAACCAATGGCATAGGGCTTTGACCTAAACCAAGGGCCATCAAGCCGTAAACTATACAACACCATCAACAATACACAGTGGGTAAAACAATGGTAGAATCAGGCTGAAAATGAGAAACCTACCTCACATAGGCAGGGCTGGCCCAACCACAAAACAACCCTTACTTCCTATGATCAGCCCCTGGGAGAAATTAGGGCACTAGCAATTCCACCAAGACACGCCAGAAAGGTAAACTCTAACAAATGTAATTTGAAATTTTTAGGTTCGCATTTAGGTTTTTACTCTATCTAAAACCTAGATTAGAACTACAAAAAAACAGCAACTCAAACATATGTAGATAGACTAAAGCAAGACACACTCTATGTCGAAATATAATCAATGTTTACATTTTCAAGGAAAGTTGAGATAGCCTCAATTGGCATGGATACGCATTGCCAAACATCCTAAAAGTATGTCCACTATATTAACAGCCTCTCAATTGTATAGCCATCCTCAATTTTCTAGAATAGGCCATAAAAATGTGTCTGAAATCATCATCATCACTTCGTTTGCAGTAAATATCATGGTGCTACAGAACATTCACTTTAATATACACTCTTCTGTATGTTTCCTTTATAAACAAGAAAGTTCAACAATGACACAAGGCAAAGAAAGACATTGGTCTGCTAACTTATAAATTTGTGTAACTACCAATAGCAAGAATATACAAAGTCCTTGCAAAAGGCATGATGCTAGCTTTGCTTTATAAACTTATCATGTTTTTATGACCAAATCCTGCGATCAACAAAGGTGCACAAAGTATGCTGGTAGAGAGATTCCGTGAGCCTTTCTGATCTGTCTCTAACACACACGCACAAATCAGCACACACACAAACAACCCTAAAAACGTCATTGGGCAGAAGTTAAGAGCAACCCAATGAGAAGTACAGAAAGTAAAATACAGATCCATTTATAGCTTGCACGGCAGATGGAGGAGGACGGAAAGAGCGTACTCGGATTCTGGCAAGGACACCTCTTTTCTCAAGAGTGCGGGTGACGAGCGTCTTGAGGTCCATCATCTCGCGCGCGTACTCATCCATGGGAAACTGCGGCCTCAGACCAGAGCTGCGACCAGGGAGGGAGCGAAAGAGAGCAGAAACGAGTTTTCACTCACTCTCTCGCTCCCTTCTAAGTTCTGTTGTCGGCGAAGGGGGCAGTGCACACTGCACTTACATAAATTTCGTGCTTTGTCCTCCTTCTTGCAGCACTTGGATCTTTTGAACCTCCCTAAAAGTCCTCATTTTTCCGTTGTGCCAACCCTTTTGGAATGTGGGTGTCAACTTAGGCAGCGTTCAGGCTGCCTCGAACATGGAGTTGGGCAAGAGGAGCGTATTGTTGACGTGGTGAGATACAATATGCTCAAACGACATAGTCTGGACCCACTAATGCTACATGCGGCCTTCAACCCTGGAACAAAATGCAGTCCATGGACATAACAGTGGGAAATGCTCTTGCACATTGATCCTCTTACCTCGCAAATGTGGCACACATCGCCTACCAACAACTTCACCTCTATTTGTTGCTTGGAAATCTGCAAGCTTATAATCTGTTTGCACGTCTAGCAGTGTTAATGAGTTGCAGGCTTGAAAAGGGGCGATGAGGTTCCTTTTGTGCACAGTCTGAACGGACCCTTAGGGAACTTTCACAAACGTCCACCTAATTCTGTTGAACAAAAGGAACATCCAATGGAATGATGCCACAATACGAATGTCTGCTTATGAAGCTTTCACAAACGTCACTCATGGGCTACTAGCGTGAGCCCAATCACACCCACCCAAGCAGTTTGGAAGGGCGATTTTCCCCCCTTACGAAAGGCATGGGCACATGGATGTTCTCAAACCATGTTAGGCTTTTCAACAGAAAATTCAGCCTTGATGTTCAATCCTTGACTGTCGTCTTTTCCAATAGATGATGTGGGCAAGGCAACCAATCAAATGTTTTTGATGGTGACCGAAGAAAATGGTTCTATGTGTGTAAACCCCCACACGTTCCCATCTTTTAATTTTTGCCACTTGGGGGGTGGCACATCTTCATCACATGTCATGGGGGTTCCAAGGGAATTGCCTTAACCACCGAGCATTGGATACAATCCTCATCCTCACTTAATATAGAATGCCCGATATAATGTTACCTCACCTCCTGTGAACAAGAAGCATGGCGAGAATTGACACGTGTGCAAGCTTCTGCAAGGCTCGTCTTAACCTAGCCTTATGCGCCAAGCGACGTTTAAAAATACTAAAAGTTTACTAGCAAGCAAGAATTTGAACAATCAAAGATATCTATTACTGTTATTTTTGGTGAGGGGTCGTGCATTCCAAGGCATGCCCAACCTTGGCTATTAGCTACCGAGCTCCTTGTCCACCCCACATATTGGACTCCCTATCATATTTTGACTTGTGATATCCACGCCATCTTGCACCCTTTTACCCGTAATTGGGTGTCAAGTGTGTAAACCCTTAGAAAGCTCCCCCATGGCCTATGGTCGACTCATGAATGAGGGCTATTGTTAGCCTCCACATCATCCTTTAACTCCACCTTCGTGAGCTTTCAAACCTATGAACTAGGAAACCTTGACAAAAATAACACATTTTTTCACCTAAGTAGCAAGCTTCCTAAGCACTTTTTAAATGAGATCACATATAAATTAATCAGTTTTACATTCAAGAGGCATATTGAATTCTAGTGGGTGGTTTAAGCAACCTCTACCTAGAGGCAATGCTCTCTATTGGTAGAGAATTGAAACATGTTGTATGGTGTATATAGGGTTGTAAAAGAGTTCATAGACAAGCTCTAGAGGGCCTATGCCCCAGGGGGAAGCTCTCCTATGACTCCCATCATCCTACAAACCACCATTTTCAGGAAGCATTTCCTAGTGAGTGCTTTTTGGCCACCAAGTGAGCTTTTTTCAAAAGATTATTTGAGAGAGAAAAAGAGAGGCATTTGGCGCGGGGGGGGGGGGGGGAGAGAGAGAGAGTCATTATAATGCTACTTATTTTGGGTGAACAAAACAGTATCACAACCAAGATTATTGTCATACTCTGAACATTGCCTACTTCTAGATCTACATCAATCTCTACTTCTAAGCATCTACTTATCTATGTTGAGGATGTCTTGCAAATTTGTCGCCTCGTTTGGGAGGCTTCATGAGTACACATAGCTGAGGCTCTATATACCCCATGCCCTCCCAAAGATTAAACATCGAGGTTCCGAGCACCACAATGTCATCTATGCCTGAAACTTTCTCTAGTTGACCTCACCTCCAACTCATGATTTTTTCCTTGAGCTATAATGTAGTCATCTCTTTATCTCTTCACATAGAACATTGGCCGAAGTGGAGTCAATAGGAGGTGGCTTATGGCAAGAATGACATTGGAGATTGATCATGTCCACTACCATGGGATCTCTTGTATTAGGGATTCTAACATGTTATGATTAGATTATGCTACTTGTAGAGAGAACGTGCAATGAAAGTGAATTTGAAGAGCATCGCGGAGCTTATATAGATTTTCATAATCGGTTTTTATAGTGAGGATTTTCACAAAATTATTGGCTTTTGCGAAAGCACTATTTTCAAAACATATACTTTCAAGTACTTACAACAAAGTGGCTCATGAAACTAACAACATTGCACCGATCAAAATATCCTTCATGACATCTCGAGTGTAGGCATGCTTATGTGCAATGTTTGCATGCATGTGTGCACAGAGGGAAGGGAAGAGAGGAGACCAAGATGAGGGAACCACACTTGGGAAGAAGTGTGTGTGTGTGTGTGTGTGTGTGTGTGTGTGTTCCTTTATTGATAGATAAGACAAGTGAGTGAAATGGAGTTAGTGCTAGTGGTGCAAGGTACGCAGCCACTATGCCCTTTACCCAACATTCTCCCACTTGAAGGCCAATGTGGATGGGGCTATGGCCATAGCTAGTATATACAATCGTGAAGTGAAATAGCTTCACCTTTGTACAACTATATTCACCCTACACCCATTAACTTGATGCAATGTGCAAATCCCTCTGTAGCTAGGCTCTTTGTAAGAGCATTTGTTGGGTTGTCATTAGTGTGGACCTTGATAAGCAATCGCTTTTTCGTCAACACATACCAAATGAGATGATACCTCATAATCTGTTTTGACTTGGAGTGAAACATGGAATTCCTTGCCAAAGAAATGACACTTTGATTATCATAATGCAAAACTAGAACCTGCTAAATATCTAAGTCTCCCACTAAATGTGACAACCATATACCGCGCTTGCTAGCATCTAATGCTACAATGTACTCAGCCTCTATAGTGAAAGAAGACATACAATCTTGGAGAGATGATTGCCAAGAAATAGCTCCTCTTGCAAATGTGAATATGTAGATCTCGTACTGCCTTTGCAACCCACATGATCCGCATTCGTGTAACCAACAATAGATGCATCGATATTATCAGACCTTAAACCCTTGCTCGCTAAATCCTTTAAGTACTTAAGGATATGTTTCACTCTTATCCAATGCTACTTACCACCAGGATTAGCCATATACAGACTAACCAGTCCCACTGCAAATGCAATGTCTGGCCTCGTAGCTACCATAGCATACATGAGATTGCCTACAACCGAAGAACATGACACACTTTCCATTTCTACTCTCTCAACATATGACTTGGGAGAATCTTCCTTGCTTAGTTTCAAATATGACAGAAGTGGGGTACTCATTGCCCCCCCCCCCGCATAATGAAACGTTGCAAGACCTTGAGGATATAAAATTCCTAAGAATACCACATTTCCCGTCTCAACATCCCTGTGAAAAAAGGATTTCTTCACATCCATTTGGACAAGCTCCATGTACTCAATGGCTACTAGTCCAAGCACTACATCTAGTGTAATCATCTTGACCACGAGTGAGAAGATTTTGCCAAAATCAACTCCTTTGACTCCTTGAATCCCTTTGCAACCAATATAGCCTTGTACTTAGGTGTAAATTCATCATATGTAAACTTCTTCTTGTAAACCCATTGACAAGGTAAGGCCTGCTTGTCTTCTATCAATTCAACCAAGTCCATGTCTTATTGTTGACAATCAAGCTATACTCTCATTGCATGGCCCTCTCCCACTTGACCTTGTCATCAATCTACATGGCTTCTTTATAACAAGATGGCTCATCGCACTCAATCAGCATGACAAAGTCCTAAATCCACTCAGGTGGATGCGAGGATCTACTACTAGATCATCTCAACACTGACTACTGCTCTCTACATTGTAAGGCTTGTTACGAGAGCTCTTGTGATCTTTGCTTTGAGCATGATTATGAGTGCGACCGCTCTGTCATGTGCCACTAGCAATATTCACAAAACCTTCTTTGGCAGGCTCCATAAACTTCCTGTGAATCTCTTCACTGAGTAACCTAGCAACTATGTCATCATAGACCAACTTTCCCTTAGGCTTAGAGGTTGTGCATAAAGATTCCCATGACGAGGGTACAGAGCTCAAAGCACAATAAGAAGACAGATCGTACATTGTCAAAATCGAGTCCTTTGACGTCAATTGATTGAAAATCTAACGTGTCTCAGTGTTCAAAAACTGTGTTACCTTGTTCCATGTGAAGATCTAATAGCTTCTTTGTCAAGTAATTCTTATTACTTGAGCTCTTGGTCTTGTACGTATTGCACAGGCTTTAGTAGTAGCTTCACTGACGATAATGAAGTACATAGACTCTGCAAGATGTCGGCAAATAGTGGACCTAGCTTTGACATGAAGCATTTTCTATTGTGCAGTCACATACCCATCGCCCTCTCAGTGCTCAAAGATTGGCTCCAATTAACCTTTTTGGATTAACACGTCTTGAATCTACTTCTTTCCATACAGAAAAGTTCATGCCATCGAGCTACTTTATGTTGTAAATTTTTTTCTTAGAAGAGGGACCACAATTGCAAGGATTGAACACTATGGCAAGTATGTCAATAAACTATGGCAGGAAACCTAAAGAAAATTTGGCAGAATCTCCTTTGTAACATGAGAAGAATCTTAAGTCGAACCAAAACTCAAAATGTCAAAAAAATACATAAACAAACTTGCAACAAAGAAAATATGGCAAAGTCTCCTCTGTATGGGAGAAAAAAACCAACCCAAAATGCACATAAAATCAACCATAAACTAACAAGAAGGTAATTTATGCATAAACCAAGTCAAAACTAAATAAATATACCACCAACTTAGCGTCAAATGCGCACATCCCTCTCTATAAATAACCTATGGAAAGGCCTTGTAAAGGAGATCTCCAACTACCTATATCATTGAAGGTATCTCATCATTTGAGAATACCCCAGCTCAAAGAAAACCTCTCTCAAAAGAGCTTAATAGGCACTCCAAGTGTGTTGGAATTAGGGTTGTAGAAAAACACACACAACTTGGAGAAGACGAAGGAAGCTCAAGGCACACAACAGAGAGTGTATTACTGAGTGTGTAATGAAAAGATAGATAGCCCTAGAATGAATGGGTGTATATACAATGCATGGAGGGGAAAACCTCCTAGTGAGGGAAAAATGCCCCGGTGGTCCTAAGTGTGTTCACACACATCACTACCACATGTATATAGTAACAAATCCCCCCTGGAGTGATACGGTGAACGAGAGCTGGCACATGCATAAAGGGAAGTTCCATGCCCTAAGGACATGATCAATCCACAAAGAGGAGAAAGCACAAAGCTTTGCGGAAAGCTTCAAGACAATGCCTTTGTGAAAATATCTAGAAGGTTGTCCTGTTTTGGCACATAAGCCAAGCTGATCTCTCCTGCTGAGAGCCTCTCTCTGACATACTGGTAATGCACCTCAATGTGCTTTGGGCGATCATGAAAAACTAGGTTCCTCGCAAATGCCAATGCGCTCTGATTTCAGTGTAGATAGTGTTGGCAGTGTCAACACCCAAATCAGCCATAAGGCGTCTGAGCCATACACACTCAACCATAGCTGTGAAGACTGCCCTGTACTCAGCCTCATAACTAGAAGTGGCCATAGTAGGTTGCTTCTTGCTCAACCATGATAGACATGAACTGCCAAGCATGAAACAAAAACCACTTGTAGACACTCAAGCCAAGATGTAAAGTGCCACTCAAGTAGCGGAAAATCCTCTTGATATTCTACCAATGCTTGGACCCTGGGCTATGCATAAATCTATTGACGTATGAGACTGCAAACTGAATATCTGGCCTCGTGTTGCATACATAAATGAGGCATCCAACAACAGTTTGGTAAAGAGTGACATTTGTAGGATCACCAACCTCATGAAGACTCAATTGCAAACCTGTTTCCATGGGAGTGGCAATAGGTTGCAATCCTCAAGTCCAAACTTACATAGAAATATCTCTATGTAACTTTTATGACACAAGGCAATACCACCATCACACTGCTTAAATTGTATACCCAAGTAATGATACAACAACCCCAAATCTTTCATTTTGAAAGTAGCATTCAAATCAGCCTTAAATTCAGCAATATGTCTCTCATTTGGTCCAGTGATCCAACAAATCATATAGATAAAGAACCACAATGAGAAGTACATCACCCTCACGCTTTACATACAATGTGCTTTCTGTTGGACTGTTTACAAAAGCCTCGTTTGACCAAATGAGTGTCAGCCTTCTCATACCAAGCATAAGGAGGTTGATTCAACCCATACAAAGCTTTGTTAAATTTGCACACCTTATCCTCTTGTCCTTTCTTGACAAAACTGCAAGGTGGGTTACATAAACTTCCTCAAATATGTCACCATTCACGAAAGCAGTAACAATGTCTGACTGATGTACATCCCAACCAAAATGAGCTGCCAATGCACATAGAAAATGCACAGTAGTCATACGACAAGTGGGAGCAAAGGTCTCTTCATATTCTATGCCCTTTTGTTGTGCATAACCCTTTGCAACAAGTCGAGCCTTATAGCGATCAATCTCACCATCCGGCTTGCGTTTCAGCTTGTAAACTCCCTTCACACCAATGGCCTTTTTGCCAGGAGGAAAATCACATAAAGTCCATGTGTCATTTTCTATAAGTTAATCATATTCTGATTGCATGGCAGCAATTCAATTTTCTAAATTCTGTACTTCATCAAAAGATAGAGGTTCCTCAACATCATCTAAGCTAGACACAACCAAAGCATAACAATCTGATGCATAAGGTGAGAACCTGATGAATACAACTAGACAAAGGTGCATCCAAATTAATGTCATGCAAAGTATGCACCAACCATTTAGGCATACCTCTAGCCTGCTCATTCTCAACCCTTTCCTCATACATCATGTACATGGCATTAGTAATAGGCTGATATGCAACATTTTCAGAAACCCCCATAGGCTGTACATTTGCCTCATTGGAATTTACATTCGTACTTCCACCACTGAAAAGAGGCAACAAAGTGTCATAAATGTCCTATGAGCTGACATTACTGTCTCTATTACATGACAGCAAGGGTTGAACATAATCTTCCACAAACACAACATCCCGTGAGACCAAGATACGCTTTGCTTACGGATGATACACCCTTTAACCTTTGATTTTAGCACTATAACCCATAAAAATACATTTGACATCCTTATGATCCAGTTTTTTGTGTTGTGTTTGTGGCACCAAAGCATATCCCAAACAACCAAAAAGATGCATGTGCTCAATAGAAGGCTTTCTATCATGCCATGCTTCATATGGAGTAATAAACTGCAAAGCTTTCATAGGACACCTGTTTAGTACATAAGTGGCACACATGATGGCCTCAAGCCAAAACGAATGCGGCAAAGCTTGACTTTTGACCATACATCATGCCATTTTCGTAAGTGACCTATTTTTCCTCTCAACAACACCATTTTGTTGAGGCGTATAAGGCACTGTACATAGGTGTTTTATCCCACAACTAGCCAGAAATGCATTAAATTCATGAGACATATACTCCCGCTCTAGATCGGAACGGAGTGTGCCTACAGTACATTTTGAGACGTTTTCAGTCATAGCTAGAAATTGTTTGAAGCGCATAAAAACTTCAACTTTTCTTTAAGTGAAAATACCTATGCATGCTTGGAGTAATCATCAATGAAAGTCACGAAGTAAAGGTAATTGCCTAAGGACAAAGTTTGCATGGGCCCACAAACATCACTATGCACAAGCTGCAACCTGCATGTGGACCTAACTGAACCATCCTTTGGAAACTTTGAACACTGCATCTTACCCAAATACAGCCTTCATAAACATGTTTGAGAGGTGCTTCAAGAGGTGGCAAAGAAGCAAGCATATTAGATTTCTGCAAACGCAACAAACTGGCAAAATTTAGATGACCAAAATGTGCATGCCAAAGTTTTTCATCTGAAATAGCCTTTGAATCCACAACTGCATTTGCAAAATTCTGCCCACACTTGTCATACAAAGTGAGCTTATATAGTCCACAGCATAAAATGTCATATTTCATCATCGAAACTGAGATCATGTACTTTACATCTGTCACCCACAAATTTGACTACAAGACCAAGTCTAGCAAGAGCAGATACATATAAAAGATTCTTCTTGATTCCAAGTACATAAAGTGCATCAACAAGTGTGAAAGAACTGCCATTTGCACCAATAAGCACAATCTTTCCAACTCCTTAAACCGGATAAGAGGCATTGTTGGCACAAGTAACTGAATTCTTGTGAGCGACACACTCAAGAGAGGTGAACAAATCACGATGTGAGGTAATGTGCTTTGTAGCACCACTATCAAAATACCACACATGTGAATCTGCAACAATTGACATGCATGCATCATGGACAACAGGATTATAGGTACACTATGCACAAAAAACCCATTCTACATCAACATCAACATCGTAGTCTCCTTTCACAGAAGACTCAACAATAGCTGCATTTGTAGTGGATCCAGCATTTGTAGTGGAACCACCCTCTTTCTTCTTAGCCTCTTTGGCCTTCAACTTAGGACACTGCTTGATCGAGTGATCATTAGCTTTACAATAATGGCAACGCATCTTCTTTTTGCCCTTATCACCAAAATTTCCAGATGAATTGCTGCCAGCAAAAGCATTAGGAACAAGTGATTTTCCACTTGCAAAAGAAACATAAGAAGTGGTTGCATTGCTCTTACCACCCTTTTTTTGAGCAACAATAAAAGCCTGTTCAACTGCACGTTGTCTAGTCCCTTTTTTTTGGAAAGTGACTCTTGCAACAACAATGTACAAAATGCATCAAACTTGACAACTTCAGGATTTCTTTGGGTCATAAGTCTCCAAGTACTAGCAAAAGTTTGGTAAGAGTCTAGCAAGGCATCAAGAATAGTTTGCACAAGGGAACTATCTGAAATGACTTCACCTGCAAAAATAAGTTGCTCATTGATATCCTTGACACTAGCAAGGAAAGTGTCCAGAACATCTTCCTCATGCGCAATCTTTGACTCTAGCTCTTTACGAAGCAATGCGATTTTTGCCTCATTGTGGCTTGCATAAAGGCCAGCCAGAATATCCCAAGCCTGTTTTGTAGATTTCACTGAACGAATGTGAGGAGTACGCTTCACAGACAACGCATGAGCCTGCGCATCCTTTACATCCCAACGAGCTTGCTTAGTTGCAGGCAAAACAACTCTAACTGCAACAATCCTTGCAACAAGACCTGCAACATCCTCAACGTCGCCTACATCCTCAGAACCAGGACGTACACCAATGCCCTGCACAATAATCCAGACGCCCTTCGACACAAGAACATGTTGCATCATATAATCCCACATAGGGTAATTGTCCCCATCCAATCTGTTCTCAGCAGTAAACATCTTGAACACGTCTGTGTTGTTGTCAACCATGGTAAATGCTGCACTTGATGTGAAAACTGTCTGAAAAGAGGAGAAATGAAGCAGGAACAACGCGTGCTATATAGCACAAACCGTAGAAGATTATAAGGGACATGTTATGCAAAAAAATGACACTGACAAAATTTTTGGACAAAATGAAAAAATAGCCTATGCAGTACTACCTGTAGTGGAAACGGAGGCCAAAATGAACGCTCGCCAAAGCTCACTGTAATTGGAGAAAGTGAGCAGGCATGTTCTGGAGCTGTTGGCGACTAAGCCTGGAGGACGTAGCCTGCTCTGATAGTGATTGTTGGAATTAGGGTTGCAGGAAAACACACACAGCTTGGAGAAGACGAAGGAAGCTCAAGGCACACAACAGAGAGTGTATATGTGCTTGAACATGAAAATAAAGAATTGGTGTATAAATTGGAAGCATTTATAAAGGTAATGATAGGTGTACACATGGAAACATTGATGATAGGCTAATAGAATGCAAAAAATGCACTTCTTTTTGTACTGAATTCTATGTTTAAAAGAAAAATTTTGGGCTTACAACAACCATAGGCTTTGGACAAGAACTCATTGATGTTTATGAAAAAAATAGGCTTGTTGCCTAGAGATTTTTGTACCTTGTGTAAAATGGGGTTCACTTAACAAATATCTGGACAAATTGAACACTCCTTTGGCTTTGAGAGCTTCTCATGACCATATAGTCAAGAGTTGTGAGTGTTTTTTTTCCACATAAAGTGTGGTTTTAGCTTTGAGTATTTTTATTTCCAAAACCCTAAAAGGGACACTTTTATGTCCTGTCAGGTTACCAAACTAATGCTAAGGTAGCCACTCTCTAAGAAAACACTCATGCATTATGTGCTTCACTGAATCGCAATGTCAAGTCCATTTCTTTCGCTGGTCTCCAAAAGCACAATTGATAACTTATTGTTCATTCACCTATTTATATGACTTTTATCATCAATTTGAAAGCGAAGAAGGTACAAAAATCTACAAGGATGGTATGGATCGCTATTGTGGGACACTAGAAGAGAGACGAAGCGAGTTCAAGGACATAGTTCCTATGGACTATAGTGGTGATCGATAGTTTGACAATGAGGGAACCATGTACTTAGTTGTGCAAAATCCCTATACCATGGACAAATGGGGATTAACAAGCACCAAGGAGAAGGTTGATGTAAATCCTAAAGACAAGCCGCCAAAGCTGGACATCCCTAATTCAAGCTTAGGCGAGTGAATATGGCCACTCAAGTCAACACCACCAATACATATGTATGGTTGTAGAAGTATGACAATGGAGAGCAAATGCTCTACTATAAGTGTGACAAGCCCAACATTTGAGAGTTATCGGAGCAGAATTGCTTGTATGTTTTCACATATGAAGAGGGAAGAGTTACTCAAGTCATAAAGTTTGATATTTATGGACGGAGATACTTTGCTTAGATCGTAAAGACCTGGAGAGATATACGTACTTTGGAGGACCGCTTTGTTAGTACTATGTCACTCCTAGCACACATTGACCAACTATCTTAGAGTCGATGCAAGAAACCGAAAGAGCGAGTCCTGTGAGTACTAGAATGGAAGATTTGTTTAGTTGACCACACTTTTCTATACCTTAGCCAATGGGATCCTTACGTCGTTCGAGTGTTCCAATGACCACACATTGAGATAGTGATGCTCCAGACATATCCACACTAGGACATGTAATACCATTGTTCATCATTGGTTCTCAGATTGAAAGGCAACCATTAGGCATTGAGCAAACACCTTCACTTGTGCTAATAGCGAGATAGCTATATAAGCATGGAAATGATAGAATACTTAGGCTATGTATAGAGCCAATGGAGAAAAGGGTGTACTTGAGGCGGGATCATGTACAAAAGATGGGGATTCACAATGTAAAAATGCAAACATTTTAGAGATTGATGAGACTTGAAGTGTATTGGCCTCATATGTAGTGGAGTGTTCATGACTATGATAAGGAGTTTTAGAAATAGTCCTTGAACGCACACGATATACATAATTTACACACAGTGATCCCCTCAAGGAAGTCGAGAGCAGACTGGGATCAAAGCTACATTCAACTCTTTAGGCATACAAGGTAGCATACAAAACAAAACTGGATACAAAACCTTTCAATTTAGTGTTTGTGATCAATGCTATATTGCCCTTAGAATTCTTGGCTCTTACACTACGAGTAGCCAAGGACTTAGGATGGATCGCACACAAATTGTTGGTTAGGGTTGTCCAACTAACCAGGTCAGATGAATTGTGACTCAAGGCTGTTGCTACCATATATGCGTAAAAAAGACAAATGAAGGAGTTTCATGACCAGCACATAATCAACAAGGAGTTCCAAAAAGTGACTATGTATTAGTCTATACCTTAAAGCAACACTTCAAGAAATTGAAAAAGCAAGGTAATGGCCCATTCGTGATTAGTGATATATCACTTAGTGGAGCCGTAAAACTTGCGACATTAGAGGGAGAGGAGATGCCTAATTGGATCTATGATTGCAGATTGAAAAAATATCATCTACTCTCATTACTGACATGTTATACAAGATTCATCAAGCAAAGAAACAGAAGCAGTTTGCTCAAGCCATCCAAGGCCATGCCAAGGAGGAAGAAAAGTTTCAAATTTTGAAGCACAAAGAATGACAAAACACATCCCCAATTAGACAACTAGAAATCCCAATTCCCCCTATCAAAACAATTCAAATCAAGCCAGATTGACTTGATGTATAGATGTACGAATCAATATCCAGCTGGTAGATGGAACAATAGAAAGAGCATTTGTATAAACTGGTGCATGAGACAATGCCATAAAGTATTTGACGTACTAAAGTCGTCAGATAAAAAGGTGCCGCCAAATAAAATTAAGCTCAGAGCAGTTAACAAGGGGACAATGGTCAGCTTGGGACAAGCCAATGCATCAATCAGCATCAAAGACAATCAACATTCACATAAATTTCACATCATGGCAGACACTGATCTTAATGAATCAATCATATTCAGAGTCTCATGGATGCGAACTTATAAAGCTGTGCGAGATTGGCAAGATAACACTCTGAAGTATAACCTTAAGGGCACGCCGTATATGTCACTCCCTTGGCACATACAGATCATATTTGGAACGTACATCCATCACAACCAGTACCACAACTCGGAATCAACAACCATCTACACAAAACCATGGAAACACATCAAACAAGTTTGGATAAAGAAATCAATAATGGTGACCAAATCAAAGCAGATATGGCTACCCAAGAAAATACATTCAAATTAGTCTTCCAATTTAGTCCAATCACAGTAAAAAAGAAACAGTAACAACTCAAAGCAGTTATACTTGGTAGAACAAATCCACAAAGTGGATCAAATCTCCATCAACTCAACCCAAGTATAAATGGATTCCAAAGTCAAACTCCGAGAAACCATCAATTTCCAAAATAGAAACCAATAGAAACCATTTTGGTAATGGTAGAAACCAGTTGAAACTTATAGAAAGTGTTCCAGAAGGATGAAGGAACTTGACTTCTTGCTCCCAAGTAGGCTACACTAAAGAGGAGAGAGAAGAAGGGGGAGGGTGTTTGGAGACAAAATAGTGCACATATTTGAGAAACAGTGAGATGGTTTGAGAAGATAAGAGGCAACATACTATTTTACTACATTCTTATGAACAAATTTGAATACATAGTCCATAATTTTCAACACTCATCCTCCTCAACAGCCACTCTATCATGTAGCTCAAGATGTATTGGCATGCTGTTATATACCACCTCATAAACTTTTGATGACATTCTATATAGACTATTGAAACTATCCACTTCTTCCATGGAAACTTTTATGGCTCTCACAAGATTTGAGTATAAAAGAGCAAGTGGATTTTGCCGGAGGAGGGTGTACGTTCTTCCATCAACTACTCCATAGAACATCCCCGTTACAAAATAGGACCCCCTATCAATAGCATTTTCCCATCCATATTACATGTGTCTTGGCCCTCTGCTTTGACTCAATGCACTTGGGAACGTAAAACTTTGCACCTTCATCATTGTCTGGTTCTACATTGACTGCAAAGTTGTCTCCAACTCTGAAAACATCACTCAAAGCATCATGATGGCCTGCGTACAAGGGCTCATAAACATCCTCTTGATCATCACTACCTAATGCATCAATGGGGACAATAATATGATACATCTAGCTTCCAACATAAGCCTTGTTTGGCATCTTCTCCAAGCCTCTTGCAAGCACCAAGTGCAGAATCATGCTAGCCACCTAAACCTAAGCACTTGGGCATTGTGAGGATTGTATCCATTAACACTACGAATGGAGCAAGATTGAGGAATAGCTTCACAATCCCACTAATGTCACGGTCTACATCCCCTTCTTTGATCTCCCAAAAAACCCCACCTTCTCCATTTGAACCTGAGTACTTGAGCCTTTGAAAGGCCACGACGTCTCTGGCACATTTCATAGCTACACCTACCTTGAGTTGCTCCCATGTCAATGCTCTCTTAATGACTCCACCTGCTCCATCATGTTCTCCCTTTCCATGAGCTAAACAAAAGAAGTTCCATAGCATTTTAGCACATGTGAGCTATTTATATCACACAACAAAGTAAAATGGTCGCTTTGCCTTGAAATGCAAGCATAGGCAAAACTTAGCGAGAATGATTCTCCCAAGTTTGATACTGAGAAAGAAAAAATGGCCAAGGTTCCATATTCTTCAGCAATTTGTAGTCTAATGTACACCATGGTAGCCACGAGACAGGACATTGCTTTTTCAGTGTGGGAGTGGTTAGTAGATTTATGGCAAATCCTGGTAGAAAGCTTTGGGAAGTAGTGAAGCATATCTTGAACTATCTGAAAGGTGCGAACAACAAGTGTTTATTGTTAGGTATAGGGTGGAAAATCAAGAGAGCCATTCATGAGGATGCAATTTTTCTAGATTAGAAATCATGTACAAACAACCTCATATATAGGCATGGAGGGTGGTGTAGCTTCTTGACACAAAGGAGGTTGACACATGGGCTTCTAGGTGTCATCACATGCATAGAGTTTGTGGATTTGTTACTCATGGCTATCAAGGTGTAAGAGGGCTTGCACACATGAGTGGATGAAGATGGGGTTTACTTTACAATCGCCCCCCAAACCCAGATTCATCCTAGGTATGTTCAGATACATCATGGCTAGTTCTCAAAAAAGGATACATTAGCTCATGGTTCAGAAGAACATTCTTAGGACACATGAGATCACATTTGGATGCATCAAGACATGGTTCTACATAGATACATCATGCTCAGTTCACACTTGGATACATTCATAAGATAGGGTTTTAGGGTAGGTCTTAGTCCATATGGACCAATGTCTAAACCCTTACACTGTTTTAAAAATATATTACTTTATTGACAAGTTTTGTGCAGACGCCCTATGCGCTTGGTTGATGTCGTTTTTGTTGATTCCTTCATTAGGTTCAAAACCGGGTGGCCACATCTCTTTAAAATTATTGTAGTGGTGGTTGTAGAGAAGTTGACTTGCTATGCCAACATCCTTGGCATTGCTGACAACTTGACATCTCCATATCATCATCTTGACTCATGGTAGTTGACTTCAATGAGTTCTTAAAATCCCCATCTTGTAAGTGTTGGCTACTGGCCATAAAAATAATCATCATGAGATTTAAAAGCCTTTTTGATGACGCCGTAGGAGTGATTTAAAGTGCTGAGTGCTTTGCGGGAAAATTGGATTGTGACACGCTGACATAGGAGCAGGAATGTGGGATGGCAACTACCGGCTTGGCCTGGTTGGCGATGTTCGATGAGCCTGTTGCGTGGGCTATAAACATTGGCCATGAGCAATCATTGGTAAAAGCCAAAAGTGATGAGTGGATTGCCCCCTCGATTATACCAAGGTGTGCTCGGCTTCAGCATGAGAAAGAGGTATGTAGAGACCAGAAACTAGGATTATTTCCGCCTCAGGTCCAACTTCAAATGCATGCCAGTGAAGTGGCGAGTTGCAGCGCAGGTTGAATTGGTGAAGCCAGGCTCGGATTGACAGAGCTGGGCTGGTGTAAGCCGAGCTCTGAATGACAATTGATCGTCGTATTCCTGAGCAACAATGCAAAGGGTTGACTTGATGGATCGCAGTGGGTGCAAGGGAAACACGGTCAAAAAATAGTGTAGGTAGGCAAACCGTTGGCAGTATTGGGCATCAAAAAATTGATGTGGCAAAGGATAGCATGTCTTGGATAGGGCTGCCAATAAAATTTAACAGTTGGCTTTAGCACATGCAACAACGTGGGCTATTGGACAATAGGGATTGGTGCCAATTTCCAAGGCTTGAAAAGCAAGCGTGAAGGTGTCAAAACACTCCGATAAAAAATAAATCCAATTTAGACTTTGTGCACTAACTGGACATGTGTCAAGTTCAAATGCAAAAATAATATTTTCTTCCCAATTTAACTCTTCTCCAAATGGGGGTAGTGGTACATGTACATATTCCACACACTTAGAGTTAAACAAAAATTGGAAAAATATGCAACCAACCTTATATGATAATATAAAGAAATTGAATTGATCCCCTAGTTAGAAGAAGAACTAGATGATCTAGAAGGGAGATTATGCCTAAGTAGCCTAGGACCTAACACGCTCTGATACCAATTGTTAGGTCTAGGGTGGAAAATCAAGAGAATTATTTATGATAAAAAGGATGAAATTTCTATAGATTAGAAATCATGTACAAACACCCTCATATATAGGCATGGAGGGTGGTGTAGCTTTTTGACACACAGGTTAACACATGGGCTTTTAGGTGTCATCACATGCATAGAGTTTGTGGCTTTGTTACACATGGTTGTCAAGGTGTAAGAGGGCTTGCACACATGAGTGGATGAAGACCTTGGGGTTTACCTTACAATTATGCTTTTGGGAATAGTGATGCATCCATTGTGATCAGTTACACTGATCAATATGAAAATCTCTAAGTATTTATCGTGCTGTTTTATCGCGTTTTGTAGAGAGAAGGTCTAAACTCGGCTGGAGAAGGAAGACAGAGGAGGGCGGTTTTTTTTTCCTTCTATTTAAACTATTATCGCAAGTTTTTTCGCGTTTATTACCTCATCTATTACTGCTTCTATTACCGCGTTTATTTTTGAAAAAAAATTAGCGCTTAAACTTTCAAATTTTGGCTTAAACATCCCCCTCCCCCCTTAAAATTTTGGTGTTTCCCTCCTCTTAATAAAAATTAAAGAATATTGTATGAAATTTTCAATTTTAAAAAGAAAAGAGAAAGAGGGATAGAGAGAGAGAGAGGGGGGGGGGGAGGTGATAATAAGATTACACTTGGTTACAGCTAAAATAATCATTGTCACTTGATTAACATAATTGAGCATGTTCATAAAATTAGAGAGAGGAAGAGGGAGAAGAGATAGATGAATGGATTACACAACCAAGAAAATTCATAATGCAAAATGTTTATGAATCTCTTCCAAAAGATCCCTACATGAGGCATCATCCAATTCCAAGCCCATGGATCCTAAATCAATAAAGAGAGAAACGGAATTGTCGTTTGTGGATGCGTTGGCTTCATCATCTTCGAATTCGTCATCCTTCATCTCATTATCTCCATCATCATAATCATCCTCGCCGCTAAGACTTGCCGCTGTCGGACTTGATTCATTGACCTCCCTCTCCTCTGTCTCCACCTCATCCAAAGTCGGAGGTGGAAGAGGGTCAAAGATGGTCTCCACTTCATTAGTGGAAAAAATGGTTCTCCCCCGAGGTGTTACGGGAATTACAAACCAAAGTTTTGGTTGGTGGATTGCTGGGATATAGATGACCTATAAAAGAGAAGCTCAAAGTGAGTAACATTGGTATAATTAATGCTACAAGCAAATAATAATAAAAAAGATACATGCCACTCACCTGCTCACAATTGTGCGATAAAACTAAATTGTCATACGTCCCTGTGTGATGCACACTAGATTCCACCATGTAGAGGCCATTCTCATGTCGTCTAGACACGTTTGCAAACCACTTACACTTGAAGATGAAGGCATGAAAGGTTCTAAAATTAACCTTTAGTATCCTTTCAATAGTTCCATAGTACCTGGCTTCATCATCGTCTGTGTCAAAGTTGCCAATGATGGAACAATCCATGGTGGTTCTACGCTCATCAATGTGGCGCATACGAAAGTGACGACCCTTTGACCACATAGAGTTAAAGGAAAGGCACTACAAAATAGGAAAATATATTTTATCAAATAAAAATTAAAGATAACACAAAAAAAATTACAATATAGTTTACATATATAAGTACTCTACCTTTGGTACGCAACCTTGTGCATACTCCCATTCTTTGTTGCTGATGTCTTCTCCGCGCGCTTTTGCTTCGGTCATTCTCTCATGAATCCACTCCTCCGCACTAATGAGATATGGGAAACATGCAAGGTGTCTAGGCACCTGGGGGTGCCCCCTTCCTCTATGTGCTTGTTTCCATGCTTCTCTCTCTTGCAAACGCCTTGCCTTTGACACTGTCCACAAGTCCACCTACTTGGTCATAATCTTTGCATTGAGAATACAAAAGTTATTGACCACTCGGGATAGATTCATATCCATGTTAAGTAGTTTTTCCTTTCCACTTGGCAAGTGTGAAGTCAGCCTTGCATCTTCCTCGTCTGACTACATGCGAGGAATTGAAGGATCAACTTGTGCCAAATACTCTGATATGTAAACAAATGCCTCTTGCACAACCCACCTTTTGGCCATACATGCCTCTGATTGAGATCGTAGCCGCACAAAATCTTTGAGAGTCTTTAAAAACCTCTCTAAGAAGAACATCCATCGTGCGTGCACTACTCCACATATAGAGATCTCCTCCACCACGTGAACCAAGAGGTGAATTTGACTAAGAAGGACCAATCAAGGAAATGCATCCTGAATGGCATACACAGTTTCTGTTGCAAGTGTTTGAGTAGTAGGGATAACATCTATTTTAATTTTCTTGGAGCTCACAAATCTGCAAGAAAACACACAAAGATACACTAGTGCTTGTTTGAAATTATTGTGTATATAAGAAAGGTGTAGCTGAGTGGAGTCTTATGGTGTACCTTACTAGCTCTCCAAGTTTAAAAATAGCATCCCTGACTTTCTTGTCTCGACATATACACATACTCACCGAAAGAATGAACTACAATGTAAAATAGGGGAAGGGAAAGTGAGAGAAAGTCATACACACAAACTATAGATAGAATAGGGATAGGGACATTACCTGAAGCATCTTGTGCCAATCATGGGACTTCAACCCATACAATTAAACGCTTCCACCCTTCTTCGCTGTTGTGAAAGCTCCCTTTAGCGACCTCATGTATCCTGTTGGTGTGCGAATAGAAGCAATGGTACCCTTCACTTTGTCTAATTCTTCTTTGGCTAGCATCCATGGTGCTTTAGGAAGCACAATCTTTCCATTGGGGACACAGTCTGGAGTAGAAAAGGCAGGGAGACGTTTCAAAAGCCTCAAATCCTCCCTCACACCAAAATAGTCCTTCTTGCCAATAATGTGGTCCCATAGTGTTTGGGCTACATTCTTGAATATGTGCATGGGATCCAAGAGGTGTTGTATTTCTAAGTCCTTCCAATATGGAAGCCTTCAAAATATGGAATACCTTGATATTCCTTTTGGTGGAGGACACAGAGTCTGATTGTTGTTGTGGTGCTCTTCCCAAATGGTTGCCTAATCTCCCAGCGTGAGCTTCAAAGGGGTCTTCCCATTTGTAGGAGCCTTGTGCTTGCTATACCCTTGGGGTAAGAAATGATGGTTGTTTGGATAGATTACCTTGCACAAAGCATCGGGCCTCTCTGTCTCCAACGATGGCCCGCAAGTAGGACATGCATTGTGCCTCGATGTGGACAACCCTGCATACATATCATATCGTTAGGGAGACGAGTGAACTAAAGGGAGAGAGAAAAAGAGAGAGAGCATGAGGGGGTTACTAGAAATCTCGCCAAGCCCAGGATAGGTCGTGCATAGTCCACATAAGGATTCCCCTCACAATGGCTTCTCTCTCCCCCTTTGCAAGTGAGACATCAACAATAGGAATGCCTCTCCATAACTCCTCCAATTGCTCGATGAGGGGCTTGAGGTAGACGTCAAAATTTGACACTTTGTACTTTCCTGGCACAAGTAAGGAAAGAATCATAATGCCCTTCTTGGTTGTCTCCCATGGTGGAATATTGTAGTTGACGATCACCACAGGCCAAGTGCTCCATGAAGTAGGCTTAGTGCCGAAGGGGTTGACACCATCACTTGCTAACCCAAGCCTCAAGTGTCTTGGCTCCAACCCAAACTCTAGCCATTGAGTTTCGATGTGTCTCCATGCAGGTGAATCGCCAAGGACATGCATCATTCCTTCATTTGAGGGGTGGTTGGTGTGCCACGCGAGAAGCTCCATGGTAGACCTGCTTTTAAACATGTGTTGAATGTGAGGAATTAATGGAAAATGCCTCAATACCTTGCGAGGTAGGCGCAACCCGCTCACTCCGGTCTTGTTTCGTGCCTCCCCGCACATGGAACATGAGGTAGCATGTGCGTGCTCATTGCGGTATAGCTTGCAATCATTGACGCATGCATGGATATGCTCATACTCCATTCCAAGTGCAGTGACATACAATCTAGCTCGTCGACGATCTGGAGGCATGTGGTGATCTTTTGGAAACATTTTGCCTAGCAAACTACAACAAACCATGTATTGGTACAATTGCTAGGAGACGGCAAGGAATAGCGAGTGAAGAGTATATAAAAAACCATATTTCATACTTACCCAAGGAGTGCATCGACACTTGCATTGCTCCGACCGAATTTCACTTGCAAGTTGAGGACTTCCCACGATGCCCGAAGCACCGAGTACTGTGCACCGTCGCAAAGAGGTGTTCAGGCACTCGCCATCAATCTATCCTCCGTTGCCATTGCCCGTTGAGTGCAGGGCTGACAATCCTCCTCGCACTTGTCGTGCTCATGAGCTAGTAACTCATCACACATGTCAAACACATGCTCATCCTTTGCCTCAAAGTGTGAGCTGTGGAAGTAGAGCCAATAGGAGAATCACCATGCGGTGCACCCAAATCGTCCAATAGCTCTTGCCTCTATCGTTCGGCCTTGCGCACCTGTGCACCACCACCGAACATAGACCAATGGGGCACCTCCTCAAGCGATGGGTGAGTGGTGCTCTCGTCTCTCCGAGCGCTTTTTTGAGGATACCAAAGTCCTTAGTTCTCCACGTGCTCCAATGCAATGCACCTCAAGCGAGGGATTGCCCTTTTGCACTTGGCGCAAGGACAAGGGAGTTTTTCCTTGAGCCATCGATCGTGCTCAAGGCCTCCAGGAGGGCCACGTCTATCCCAATCGATGTCTTGCACACGCAGAGAAAGTTCTAAATTCTAATTAAAAAAATACACGAAATTAAATTCAAAGAGAATAAACAACAATGTGCTAAAATTATTTTTACATAAGGTGGACTTAGAAAATGCAATTAATAAACATCTAAAAGTACTACAAAATTAAATACTCATAAAAAAATACAAATATATAGAGCCTCACATCGACGACACCTCAGTCTATGGCCCCTTCTTATCGTCCTACTCTCCTTCCACCGTAGGGTCCCACTCCCATCGCATCACAGGGTCCTAGCTACTCCATTCCACTCCTGCTTCGCTAGAACACCGTCGACAAACTTCTTCTAGCAACGCGCGTCGACGCTCGTCTCAAGGCAGGGAGCGCCGTGAGAGACAAAGCGACAACAGATCTTGTGGCTTTGCCTATTTTGGTAGTGGTGGGAGAACGGAGTCCCCACTTTCAGAGCATGCCATCCCTGATGCAGAGGACAAGGATACTAATGGACCCATGCCAGACACGCATGGGCGCTACTACAGGGCTAGATATGGTGACGAGGTGGACTTCTGTACAGCACAGGGCAGGGCATTTCGACGCCATCTACAAATTCTTATACATTCAACGTATAAGAAATGTTTTGTAAAGTTTAGAGACCAAATGCCCGATCATGCACACTACATTAAGGACGCGCTGCTAGCTAGAGTTCCAAATGCCCACGATTATCATTTTTCACAACAGTGGTTGGAGGGCTACATATTTTTTTTTTGGAAAAACAAGCAATCCAGTGTGCGGCGCGAGCAGCCAACCAGGTTAGAGATCCAGACAGGAGCTATCGCAGTGGAACATGGCAGACGCGGAGTGGGAGTGGGCACTGCAAGAAAAGAGCGATCATGCGGCGACAACAACGCGAAGCTCGCACCACACAAACTCCCACGCACTATGGCCTAGGAGGCAAGGCAGCGTGGAAGGACAAATATGTAAGATTGATTAAATTATAACATTGATCAGTGATTTTAAAGATTCTAATTGATGATTTGTTATTGTTATTGCGAACTTAGGAAAATATCACTCTTAGTCCACCAACCACACAGATGATCAAGTATCGAAAGCAACATACATAATTTGATACTTGGCGATGGTTGTTCGAGAACAACCACATCTCTCGCGAGAAATTCGACGCGGCGATTGGATCACTACAAGCGGTAAGTTTAAACAAGTAATTTTGTATCAATTGTTTTGAGCTGTTGATAATTGTTTAATTTGGTTTGGGTTATGAAAAGCCAAGCAAATAACCAGAACGAGACAAGATTTCCATTCCCTTCTTGGACATATGTCCTAACCGGCTATGCCACAAAGAAACGTTCGGCTGCTCGGTTACATTGATTACATTTTTAGAGACATTTGATACATAAATCATGTAAAGTCCTCCAGACTTTACTCCATGTGCTATTGTCATAGAACCCTTGGATATCTTCCACATGTTCTGTCCAAAAGTGGTGACGTAGCCAGCATCATCAAGTAAACCTGTGTTGATCAAGCTCTTTGTAATTGCGGGAACATGTCTCACATTCTTCAGCGTGAAAGAAGAGCCATTTTGAAACTTCAATTGAACATCTCCAACACCTAAGATCTCACATGTCTGCCCATTGCCTAGCCGAACATGATCTTTAGTGGTCACATAAGAAGTAAAGACCTTCTAGTTTTAATATGATTTTCCGATACTTCAAAAGGTATTGTGTGTGAGAGAGGCCAAACATGCGGCATGCATCCCATGCTAACCAATCCTTATCTTCTTTATTAGAGTCCAAAAACTCTTTGAAGAAAGAAGCTTGAAACACAGCCCAAGCAAGACGGAGGACGAGCATCTATTAGAAATTTCATCCACCACTTATAGGCCTTGCCTTTAAGAGATAGACTTGTTTCCATAGCCGTCTTTATATCCAAGGTGTGTGTCAACCTAAGAATATCACTCCATTTGTGTAAAAACATATTGACCGCATCCTTGTTGCGATCACGCTCTTCCTCGTGAAACTCGGGAATGGTGATATTCTTAAGCAATGCATTGCTACCTTCTGCATCTTCTGAAGCACTTGTCTCTTGGACTCCTTGAGTCGTGCGAACTTGGTTTCCTTGAACCGTGCCACTTGTGACTCCTTGAGCCGTCTGTGAATTCATAAATTTCACAAGTAGCTCAGAAAGATTTGTAACATTTGCATTGAGTGCAGAGAGGGTGTGTTCAAGTACGCTTTGGCGATTTTCCAAAGTTTGAAAGCAGCCATATCTACAAGGCCATGACCTCCTAGATCATCATCGTCATGCATATTAGTGTCAGCAGCACCCGTGGTGTCCTGATTTTGATCTATGTGCTCAAAATCAAAAGTGTGTGTAGGTGGGATATCCTCACTGGCCATGGTAAACACACACTAATGTAAAGAGATAAAAAAAAACATCAACTTGTACCTTGTAAAGCTTTAAGTCTTTGTGGTTTTTATGCTTGGCGATTTGCGTCGGATGCGAACCTCACCTTGCAAAAATTGTAGCGCTTCACGTGTCATTCGTCGTAAGAACACCCTCATGGATTCTTCACAAAAACTCGTCACTTTTGTGAAGGCTTTCGTTCACTTTGAAGCTACCTCCTTGAGGG
Source organism: Adiantum capillus-veneris (assembly GCF_014529385.1). Lineage (NCBI taxonomy): Eukaryota > Viridiplantae > Streptophyta > Polypodiopsida > Polypodiales > Pteridaceae > Adiantum > Adiantum capillus-veneris. Next base: position 123,543,301 of record NC_140939.1, read on the forward strand.
AAAAAGATTTTTTTGGGAGGAAAACTTGCCTTCCTCCAAGAAGTGAAAAGGAAGGGTGAAACTACTTCCTTAAATTTTGAAGCTTTCCCTTTCCTTCTAGCTTTCTTGTCAACACAAGAATGCTATCTTTCCTTGTTATACACAACAAGACTCAATAGCTTGATAGTAAAATATTGGCCTCTTACACTCATGGGGTGGGTTCAACCCGCCTTCATGCAAGGGTTAAGCGGGCCTTCCTACGTGTGCATCCAATGGAAGCCTTCAGAGTCTCGATGCCGTAGAGTTGCCGGTCGACTTTGCCTTGGTCGCCCGCTGTGGACGGCATAGGTGGGGCGGTTGCGGCAATCCACTTTTCCCCTTTCCCAAAAATAGCTCAAATACCAGTGAAAGGATGGTGGTAATGTGTGTGCTAGTCTCCACCCAACCGTGCTATCTTAAAGCCTCCCCCTAGCTTACACACTGTACAGCCGTGCAGGTGGCCTTCCCGTAGGACCCATGTCCTTACATTTTACCTTCACATTCCAGGGACTTATAGAGTGGGACAAACTCCTCCACATTTGGAGTACCATATCTCGCCACCTCTCTTTCGTTGTCCTCCTCCGCTACAATTAGAAAAGCTCCAAGGTAAGAAAGCTCTTTGTGAAGCACCTCAAAGACATTACCTAGATCAATGGGAGATTCTTGATTATCTGGAGAGTTCTCCTTGCGGTAGAAGTTGCTCCACGCTAATGTGTTTATTCGCTTGCACGTGATCACAAAGACTTGTTGCTAGCCCTCATCCATCGACCTGGGGGCCGAGGGCAAGAAAAATTTTTGACGAGGCTTTATGGGAAGTTTGATCATAGGGAATGCAGCGGATTGGAAACTTGGTGTGGCTTGGCTCCTGCTAACATTGGGCTCACTTCAACAGTCAAAAGTTCTTGGGGAGTGTCCTTATGAGTTCCCATCTTGCCAAACTCGAGCACTTCATTATCCTTGCTACTCCCACCTTCTCTTTGCTTTGCAACTTCAACTTCCATGTTGGACGGTTCTTTGAGTGAAAGAGGTCGCTTGTGCCTGTTCAACTTTATCCTCTTTAACTTCCCACCATTCAGATGGAAGTCTCTAACAAAGTGGCCGAACCCATTGCACTTAAAACTTGCTCCAAAAAAAGAGGGATCAATTTTAGATCTGCACCTACATTGATTACCATGCTCTCTGGAGGAGGTTTATGTACATCCCATCAAATGCACTCTTTATTTTCCACAGCCCCCAACTTTTTGTGCGCTGGTATGAACATAGGAATACCCAAGGTACTTGCAAGGCCTCTGAGGTTATCCCACAACCAAATTGGTAAGTTGACAAAATCAACCCACATGGGGCACAAATCCTTGAAGGCCTCTAGGGATTCAAAAGCATGGTAAGATGCAAACTAGGGAGTGATTGCGGTACAATGGGCTTTTGGCTAGGATCTTGTTAGTTGTGATATATGGTTTCGGCCCTAGGCATCGACGCTTCATACCATTCAAAAGGGGTCTGCATAGGTGAATGCTTATACTCATTTTCCATAAGAATGTCAAAAATATACATTAAAATTCAAATTGGCTACACTACTCTCCTATGCCTATGTTCTGAATGACTTGTATTGAAAGATATCAAAGATTGCTACTACATGAGGACCTTGCCCACCTTTTCATGGAATGCCCGACAATTAGAGGCTTGGCAGGGAAGGTGTGCAATTGGATGCAGAGAACGTGGAAGATAGTGGTTTTCAAGAAGGATCTGTGCCTTGGTGGGAAAAAAATTTGAAGTCTTGCACTTTTAATCTGTACTCAAATTGTCAGATTTGTTTCTTCAATAAGATATAGAAAGCCAGGAACTACCGTGTGTTTGATAACGACCTCTCTGTGGCTAGATTCTTAGAGATTGTACAAGAAAGTAAGGAGTAATATTTGTGATAAGTAAAAGGGAAAACTCGGATGATTGGCTTAGGGCAACTCTCGTCATCCGGTTGAGCCTTGCTGTGTAAAAGACTGGACTTCTGGTAATAGGTACTTTTAACTAGGCTCTGATGTTACCACCTGCCGTCTCAAGGCCCGGCATGAGCTTGAGGCTGTTTTGTATATTTCTTGGTGTCATTCTAATACAATCACTCACAATTGTGAGTTTTGGAAAAAAAATAAAAATGATCCATGAAGTTTTGCAAAGTGCTCATGAACATTCTTACAAAATCATTTTCATGTGGTGCATTCATTATACATAATCCTTCTTTTGAAAGAAGTACACTTTCAAAATCATCTTCATATGGTGCACGCATAATACATTTGGTCACAAGCATCCCTAGGTTTCTTGATGTAGCTTCTACATGAAATGTGTAATGTTTTTGTAGATTTTTTTGGAAATCCCTAACTATCCATAAGAGTGTACTATAGAAAAGAACTATAGAAGAAACAATACCTCTCCTTGTTACTTTGGTTTGGGGTGGCTCCCTTTGTAGACGAACACCTCAATTTGATGCATTGATCCATATTCGGGATGCTTTCCTGTTTTGTATACAAGAAGCACTTTTTTTTTCAATTTGATGCTCTGCATTAGCTAATTTTATGGGATTGTGTCCACACACCCACACCCGCATGTTGTAAGGGTTGAACCATAGCGGATGTGCTTAAAGCCCTTCTCTTTTAACGCTAGGCCAACTCCCCTTGAATGTGTAAGAGAAGCACCTTAAGCCGATATTGATGGTAGTAGACATCGACCTTCGATTGTCCAAATGAATTCTACTAAATAAGATGATAATTCTAAAGAATTCCACCTTCGCAAGCCCTAGGAAACCCTAAAGGAAAGATAAGAGAGAAGCAAAACAAGAGGAGCTTGTGGTTGTCACCCCCGACCAAAGAGGGAAAGAGAGTGCACTATGCACAATGCCTAATATGATGAAGGTAACACCTGACAGCCAGACTATATAGTGATGGCTTACTTGTCCACACTATCTTAGCCACCCAAAGGTACTATAACCCTAGTTGTCCTCACCCCTAAACTGCGAAAACACTCAACATCAACTTTTTAGTGGCTTGCTCTACCACCCACTACAAATGGCATCACTTGATCCTTTATCCTACCACCCCCCCAAACAAAAAAAAAGAAAAACACCACCACCCCTAAAAAAGAAAACACCACAAGAAAAACCAAAGATAAGAAAAGAAAAAAAAGAGAGGTTTTTGTCCTTGACAAATATTAGAACTTATTGGTAATAGCACAACAATGTTCTGAAGGAGATGGATCCTTTTCTATGTCCTCCTTTTTTTAAAACTGGAATGTCCTTTTTTTGTTTTCCCAAAGTCACAATTACGAGTGGATATATTAAAATTTCCATAAAGAAAAATACAAAATAGCCTCAAGCTCGTGCCAAGCCTTGAGGAATCACATGATACATCAAGAAACTACAAAGCCCCAGACATAGGCTAGTCATTATCCAAGATCTATAACTCACCTTTTAAAGGTGAATATGGAAAGGGGTTGCCACCAAGAGGAGTAACTCAAAAACCTCTTCAGATCAGGGCACCAACATGCCCTTCCCAACCATCAGGCTCATCTCCCAGATCTGACCCACAAACCCTGCAACCCTTCTTCCAAATATTACATGCCCTGCATTCCAGGGTAGTGGATGCTCCAACACCACCGGCCTTCCCTAAACGCAATAGCCCATGAACTATCACTCATCATTTTTATAAAAAGAAAGTGCTCTATAGAGCTTGATTTGTATTAATCACAAAAAACTACAATAAACCCTGGCATATCCTTTGCATAGGGAACTTTAGAGTCCATAAAGAAATACATGCATGATTCCAAAACAAACACAGGCTTTTACAGGGAGCCCATACCCAAATACAATCATAGACTCAAGGCAAGGAGCCACAACCTGACTTACATAGAGCAATACAAAATAATGATAATGTCAAGACAGACTATCACCAATAATTTTAAAGCATATGTCTGTAGCCTGATTGCAAACCAAGTGCCTCATAGTACCTGACACAAAGATCCCAATGTATTGATATAGCTCCCCATTGACCTTGAAGCAATGCGGTTGAAAACTTAGCATAAAAAGTCTTGATTGCTGACAATGATGGTAGCTTCTAGCCACCTTCCATCGCCTAATTTAAAGCTATGAACAACTTTTTTTTTCCGGACGCACCAGAGGGTTCGTAGGGGGAAGTGCTTATCCCTTCCAAATATTATTGAAACATGGTCGGACAAGGGTTGCGTACCATCCAATAAGAGCCACACATAGGAATCACCTTGGCCACTTAATTGATGCCCCACATGCTAGGAACGACAGAGAGAACTCATCGCAACTAGCTAGGAACCTCCTCCTCTGCTGATCCACCCTAGGAGGAGGATGCACTCAAGTGTCCAAGGGCAAGATCCCTAGCAAGGTGAACACAAGTGAGCACAAGGTGTCCCTCTAGAGATGACCCAATGGGGGATTTGAACCCACAATTGGTAGGTTGAGAGGCCAAAAAACCTTACCTTTAGACCAACTCTTTGGGGACTATGAACAAATATATTATTCCAACAACAAAGGGAATAGGTGGGTATGATATTACATGTGTTTTTTAAAAGGGGAATCTCATGTGACTCCCTCTCTCTCTAATTAAAAAGCGAGGTTGAGACTAAAGGCAAGACAAGGCAGGGTAGCAAAGGTAGCGAAACAACAAGCAAAACATGGCATGGAGTCCTTCAGTGCTGAGGAGGGAATGGAGAGTGTAGGGCACGTGGCCTCATCAATTGGCTTGAAAGAAGACACAACTTCGTGGTTGAGAGGTGGCAAGAGTAGTAGCTTAAACAAAACAAGGTGAAAACTCACTTTGGCCTACATAAGGCTGTTGAGAAGAATTTCATAACAACGTGAAAGTTCACTATGGCCTCGTAGATAATGCTATTGAGAGGAATTTAATAATAAAATGATTTTTTGTGAGAGGAAAAATGAAAAAGTGACACTAGTATTTAAATTATTTTTTTGTTCACGATAGAGTATTACAATTTTTGAAAGAAGTGTAGCAATGACTTATTTAGATTACAATATATTCAAAAAGAATAAAAAATAATGTTAAAACCAATATTTAGTGGTCCTCTTCAAAGAGAGAGGTACACAAATGTCAACACCTCTCACAAAAACCTAGAAGAAATATTAAAATAGAATTTTTTTGCCATGTGGAGTGATCTGCAAGCTTTATCCAACGGTCCACAATTGCACCAAAAATCTAACGCATTACTAAGGACTATTTATATAGTCCAAAAAGAAAACTACCCGAGTAGGGGTACCAACTTGGAGAAATTTAAACAAGGTGAAAATTCACTATAGCCTAGATAAGGCTATTGACAAGAATTTCCTAATAAAAAGCTTCTTTGAGAAAAATACAAAGTGACTATTATTTTTAAACATTTAGTGTCACAATACACTATTATTTTTTTTGAAAAGAAGTGTAACAATGAACTATTTACATTACAATATTTTCCAAAGGCATAAGAAATAATGTTTGACACAAAACTCAATGTCCCTTTTTAAAGACATAGGTACACAAATGTCAAAACCCTCTCACAAGGGTCTAAAAAAATAATTTAAAATTATCATTAGCTTGTCATGTGGCATAATCGATAAGCTTTTTCCAATGGTCCAGATTTGCACCCAAAATCCACCCTTGACTAAGGACTCCTTATATAATTCAAAAAGCAAAATCTAGCGAGATTCATCGAGATCAGAAAAATGGCGAGTGTCGACCGACACAACAGGAAAAGCAAAAGAGGATGAGCTGTAGGTGCGGGCGAGATGAAATGAGGTGAACGCGCGCAGATGATCAGGGGATGCTCAGAGGTTGGTGTCGATGACACAACAGGCAGAGCAAAAGAGGATAAGCTGCAGGCAAATTGAGCAAGGGATGCCGAGAGTTTGAGGGCGAAGGCAACACTTTTTTGTTTGCTAGGTGGGGGGAGAAGATCATTTCGACGTCCCTGTTGGAGTGGTTACAAGAGCGTTCCGAAGGGTGGACAATTGATACATTCTTTTGTAAGAGCAGTGAACAGTTGACATGACAGAAAGGTAGGCCGACTAGTTTGGGAGAATCTGAGGAGAATATATTGAATAAACTAACGTATCTACCCTAGTGGCTAGTGGAGAGGATATATAGAATGTGAAGGGAGGATAAATTCTGAGGGTCTGAGGTAGCGAAGGGTAAGGTATGAGGTAGCCAAGATCTGAGCTAGACCTTGTGAAGTGGTTGTGAACTGCTATTAGAGTGCTTGTTACATTGTGTTCGTCTTCGAAGTGGTTTTTCATGAGCGGGATCAAGGTTCCCTCCGGGGGGGGGGGGGGGGGGGGGGGGGGCTCATTGGTATGGTACTTGACGTGATGATGTCAAGGGATCTAGGCGGTAGGGGGCCACCAGATCCCAATGAATGGGGGAAATATTTTGTATTCATTATAGAGGGGAGAAGATTTTGAAGCCTATTGTATTTGGCCCTCGTTCTTTATTAGAAGAAATCCTTCTTGAGGCAATCAAATAAAGTCAGAACAAGGTGGAAGATGGGTAGGCGATGCAGACTTTGTTTAATCCAGAAGCCACGATTCGGAGCATAAAGTTGTGTTGTGCTCACTCAATTGTATTGTACTTTATGGGCCAACAAATGTCTACACATGGATTATGGGAGTAGGCGGCAGCGGCAACTAGAAATACGATTTGCTAGTTCACTGCAATTGGAAAATACTTTTATGAGGCAGAATGCACTTCTGAGCAGATTGTTCAGGACTTGGTCATGAGAGGAGGCATATGGGGTGCTTCTTACTTTGCCTATGCTATGCTTTGGATGCCCGAGTTCTACTCGAACAAAGAGTTTATGGACTTCTGCCCAATGTGGGTCACGTTCAAGGGTTTTCCTTTATGGCTCGAAGATCATGTTGTATCCTGGGCAGGGTATTGTTTATTCCACAACTGCAGCGCATAAGGTCTGGCTTGGACATTAAGGTATGCATACTGTGGAATATGAGTAAACCTATCCCCAAGTATCTGGATTTGAGCATGGGTAGTATTGGTGCATATTGACAAGAACTAGCATTCACATCATTTCCGAATGCTTGTTACAAGTGCTTTAGGATTGGGCACTATGCAAAAGACTACCCATAGATGGTAACTACCCCTTCTCATAGGACCAGGACAACTTGGAGGCAGGTCACTAGAGAGGTTGAGCCTTCAACTGATGGCACAAGGATGTCAGCAAACACCGGAGAATAGGATGGGATAGGTGGCGAGGTGGATAAGGAGATGGATGACAATGCAATGGAGCTACAAGAGGAACAAGATGCCCCGGTTGGACCTTTTGATGGGAGTAGCAAGGAGATTGAGAGACCGTCTAGGGAGGTGCAGGATAAACCTATGTAGATGGACAACCCCTTAGACAAGCCATAGTCGATTAGTTTACAGGCTTTCAACCTTGATGGAAATGGCAAGGTGGCTGATTGCCCTCGAGTTGAGTTGCGGGACAAGACAGAGATGGTCTGTAAGGATATGGGATTGCAAAACCAACATCTAGACCTCGCTAGTCATTTGGCAAAGGTTACAGGTCCCTCGACCACCACAACGAGTTTACTAAAACGAATAGCTAGAAAAAAGTGACAACTGTAGCAATACGTTTTAGCTTGGTAGTCAAGGGGTGCGTTGTGACAAGGCTCTCTTCCTTGGTGGAAACCCCAAGCCAATCTATGTCCCTTTGGTGTTGTTCAGGTTCAGGGTGGCACCTTTCATCATTGGAGCATCCATCGTATACCTTGTGTTTGGCATCATGATTTTGCCTATACACAAGGATCTTTTGAAGGGAAAATGAAAATATGGTGGCTTAATAAGCTCTACCAAGACCTTTGTGTTTTCCTCACATTGAAGGTGATTTTTACTTGGTGAGCCAAGGTCCTTTTTTCAAAGAAGGCCAGGGTATTGAGCGAGTTAGCTCAATCTTGACCATAGAATGGGGATCTTAACAATTTCACAAATAATAACAGAACCCCCACAACGTAGCTTTTGCTTTTCGGCTTAGCAACTTGCCATCAATCCTGTTTGCGGGGTCATCCCGCCCTGGGCGTTACATCAATGCAGGTATGGAGCTTCCTAATTCACGCCATTGCGATGGGGGTCGTAGTAATCCGATGCAGGTGGTGGAGATAGATGCCACTCTCGTATACCTTGCTCCTATAGATGATTCGGTCCAAGCTCAACTGTTGAACCACTACAACCTCGCACATGGAGCCCTTGAGTTCCTAGCCACCATGGATCACTACACTCATGATCAAGAGTCAGCAGAAAAAAGCCCTATCAAGACTAGAGTGCTTCGTTAGTTGTGTTCGTATCGAATTAAGATTAAGTAAAATATCGAAAACTATATATGCCATTTCAACACTTCCCAAATGGAAAAAAAATTCGTTTATTTGATGGTATGAATATATTTAAGATATTTATTAAATGGGAGGAGAGACTTCAAAATGAAGGGGAGAGAGAGAGAGAGAGAGAGAGAGAGAGAGAGAGAGAGAGAGAGAGAGAGAGAGAGAGAGAGAGAGAGAGAGAGAGAGAGAGAGAGAGAGTTCATCAAAGGGTGTTTGATTTCTTTATCCGAGAAGAAATGAAGCACAGAGAGAGATTTCATCAAAGCGTGTTAGATTTGTTTACCTGAGAGTGTTTGGGATACTGATTGTTGTGGTTCATAGGTGTTCTTTGCAAAAATGGGATATCGATTGTAGTGCTTCAAAAGGGTACCGCGCAGAAAAGCACATGGAGGGTTAGAATTTTATCAAGCTCAACGTCCGTGACCATACAAGATGTCAACGTTATTAATTGTTTGTTGTTCCATTTTTATGTTTCGAAAAAAGAAAACATGCAAGTCTCCTTACATGGGGGAGTTTGCACAATCCTCCCCAATAGGGAACGCGCCATTCCCACCATAGCGTGCAATTTTTAGTGCATTCATTAACTGTGTTCTCAATGTCAAAAATAAAAAAATGATAATGCTTACTCACCGCGGGATCGAATGTCTCTCGTTGATGCACTTCCTTGCATCAATGATGAGTATGGTCAACGTTATTAATTGTTTGTTGTTCCATTTTTATGTTTCAAGAAAAGAAAACATGCAAGTCTCCTTACATGGGGGAGTTTGCACAATCCTCCCCAATAGGGAACGCGCCATTCCCACGACAGCGTGCAATTTTTAGTGCATTCATTAACTGTGTTCTCAGTGTCAAAAATAAAAAAATGATAATGCTTACTCACCGCGGGATCGAATGTCTCTCGTTGATGCACTTCCTTGCATCAATGATGTTGGGCATCGTGCGTAGAGCCACATGCCTTCAAGATGCATGCATAGGTGATTGCATCTGGAGAGAGGCCCTCGCTTTGCATCTGTTGAAAGAAAATTATAGCTTTGTGGCCCTGCCCCCGTGGGAAAAATCTTACATCCACACTCCAGATCACAGGAAGCACGATAATTTTTTGCAACACCCCGTGACTAGTAATCTCATCATTAATTCTCTCATCCATGTCCGTCAACGTATTCCATAAGACCACACACCTCCAATGTGTAAGCGTAAGTGATTGCATTAGGACAATCGGAAAGAGGCCTTGAGAACAACAAAGTACTTCCTTGAAACAACAATGTTGGGCTTATCTGTAATAGTGATGACTGTTCGGACATGAGAACTTCTCATGTTTTGTGAGTCTGCTTGATGTGTTTCACGAGTATTGCTTCTTCTCTAGAGTTGTTGGTGGATTTGTTGCCTTTCTGTGGACATTGTAAGGGCACCACATTTTTTCCATACATATAAAGAAAATCCCTGCTAAGAACAACCTGTTTTTGAATAGCTTGTGACTAACTAGCACTCTCATCATAAATTCTCTCACCTATGGTAGCATATTACGAAGTCTTTCAAGATGCTAGCATAGGTGTTTGCTTCCATAGATGATTGCATTGGAGAAAGGCCTTCTGCTTGCATATGCTTAGAACAGCCTTGACGAGCTTCCTTGCCAACATCCCGTGTCAATTCGAAGTGATTACCCATCTTGTGGTTTTTGTGTGAAGGTACCAAGAAAGAAAAAAGGAAGCCGATCTCCTATTTTCATTGAAAGGCTGTAATTCTGACGATTTCTCAGTTTGTGATGAGAAAGACGTCAGAGGGCCGAAACTGCAGTTTAGAGCAGGAATAGCTAAATAGCTGCACGTCTTGACAAGTAGACTGATGAAGGCCATAAAAAAAGTGAGCAAGCAATTGCCGTTGGATGGTCGATGCCACGTGGATGAAGGATTCTTGTTTTGCATCGTTGGAAACAACCTAGGGCTTTCTGGCCCTGCTCTTGTTGCGCACATCTCGAATCAGCGTATTCCAAGAGACGACATTCCAGATAGGAAGCTCCTCAAGCACATTTTGTGCTTTCTCAAGCGTACCACATTTGACATACATATCGACCAAGACAATACTGCCAAGCACAACATCTTTCTTCAATAGCCTCCGATTCACAATATAATTCAGAGTTTTTGTACCCATATCAGTATCTTGTGTAGAGCAACATGCCTTCAAGATACGTGCAAAGGTAATTGCATCGAAGAGAGACCCTCGCTTTGCATACTTATCGACCAAGACAGTGCCAACCACGACATCTTTCTTCAATAGCCTTCGACTCACAATATACTTCTGATTTTTTGTGCCCATATCAGCATCTTGCGTAGAGCCACATGCCTTCAAGATGCATGCATAGGTGATTGCATCGAAACAGAGGCCCTCGCTTCGCATTTGTTGACATTGCGAACAGAACACTTGCTAGGGAGAAATGATAGATTTGAAAGTCGTCAACGCCTGTGATCGACGTGTGATTAAAAAATCTTGCAACATGTGATGCTTGTGTAGGTGATTGCATCTATGCCTGCGTAGGTAATTGCATATGGAGAGACATTCCGGACAGGAAACTCCTCAAGCACTTTTTGTGCTTTCTTAAGCACACCACATTTAGCATACATATCGACGAAGAGAGTGCAAAGCACGATATCTTTTTTCTTGCATAGAGCCACATGCCTTCAAGATGCATGCATAGGTAATTGCATCTAAACAGAGGCCCTGGCTTCGCATCTGCTGACATTGCAAACAAAACACCTAATAGGGAGAATGATAGATTTGAAAGTCGTCAACGCTTGTGATCGACGTGTGATTAAAAAAACTTGCGACATGTGATGCTTGTGTAGGTGATTGCATCTATGCCTGCACAGGTGATTGCATCATGAGAGAAGCCCTCACTTTGCATCTGGATTTTGACTGCAACGATTAAAAAAGCGCGACAGAGCCACATGCCTTCCAGATGCCTGCGCGTAGGTGATTGCAGCTAGAGAGAGGCCCTCACTTTGCATCTGGATTTTGACTTCCATGCAATATCAGCCCACAACTTCCTTGCCTCAGCCATGAGGGGCATATCTTGCAATTAATGTGCCCCACGAGATGGCAGCTGAGTCCTACGTAGTGCCTCACTGCGCGTAGGTGATTGCATCATGAGAAGCCCTCACTTTGCATCTGGATTTTGACTGCAACGAATAAAAAAGCGCTACAGAGCCACATGCCTTCTAGATGCCTGCGCGTAGGTGATTGCAGCTGGAGAGAGGCCCTCACTTTGCATCTGGATTTTGACTTCCATGCAATATCAGCCCACAACTTCCTTGCCTCAGCCATGAGGGGCATATCTTGCAATTAATGTGCCCCACGAGATGGCAGCCGAGTCCTACGTAGTGCCACATGCCTTCAAGATGCAAGCAGATGTGATTCCATGCCCTCGCTTTCATCTGCTAAAAACAACCCAAAAATTCTTGGCCCTTCTCTTGTTGGGGATGTCCCACGATCAACGCGTTCCAAGAGACAACATTTCAGACACGAATCTCGTCAGGAATCTTGGCACTGAGGGTCCAGGAAGGTCTGGATTGTTTTCAACATTCCCTGACTAACAATATCATCGTGAATTTTGTTTCCCATATCAGTATCTTGCATAGTGCCACCTACCTTCAAGAAAAAAGCATACTCAAGCACTTTTTGGTGCTTTCTCAAGTACACCACATCTCGCATACATGATCATTGCTCCTATGTAGTGCCACATGCTTTCAAGATGCAAGCATAAGTGATTACATCAAGATAAATGTCCTTGCTTTGCATCTGAAAATAGCCAGCAAGAACTTCCTAGCAAAGATGACATTGCGGACATCAAGGCATTGCCACATGCCTTCAAGACAAAAGCATAGGTGATTGCATCTAGAGAGATACCCTCACTTTGCATCTATTGGAAACAGCCCAGCCCAGGGCTCCGTGGCCCTGCCACATTTGGCATAGATGTCGACCAAGGCAGTGCCAAGCCGAGAACATGCATAAACAAAAAACGCACACATTGAGAGAGGAAAAGAGAGAGAAAACATGCATAAACAAAAAAACGCACACACATTGAGAGAGAAAGAGAGAGAAACTAATTTAACGTCGTAAGAAACTAATTAAAATTAAAAGACCTAAAGATCTAGACGAGGAGGAGTTGAACTCAAGACCTATTATTCAAGAGGGAAATGGCATAACCAATCTATCATACTTGGCATGGGTGATAGAAAGGTTATACCATTTATCTCTTTTTATTGGCACACACATCCACACACGCGCACACACACAAGAAGAAGAGAGTTATAACGTCGTAGGAAACTATCCTAAAATACGTTAAAGATTAGGTTAGATGTAGACTTACGTTAAATTAGATTTAGGTTTATTTAAGTTAAATTAGATTAGATTTAGGTTTATTTTTAATTAGATTTACGTTTATTTACGCTAGATTTAGATTTACATTATATTAGATTAGATTTAGGTCTCCATAGACTGCGATGCCTGCATGAAGCGGGTGAAGAAAGCCCTCAATGGAATATAGGGTATTGCTGCCTTCACTCATGGTGGGCTCCGTCGATCCAAAAGTACTGGTGAAATGTCTTCAGAAGATAGGGAAGAAGGTGGATCTTCAGGGCGGCAAGAGTCACTACATCCCCGACACAATGACCATCTAGACAACCTCTAGTCATTCAACAGCAACTTCAAAGTTAGTAACAAGAGCAAGAACGGTCTAAAGGGCCAATTGCTGTCGTCAGATGTGGATGGAGATGAGGCAGCGTCACCGCCGGAAGTTAACTCTCACATCTTTAGTGATGAGAATGCCAACTCTTGCCGAGTTATGTGAAAAATTATGTGTTAAATCAGTTTTAAGGTTCATATAATCCCTGTTAGTTTAGTTCTTTGTTTTTAATATAGCATAATTTACGTTAGATTTAGATTTATGTTATATTAAATTAGACTTAGGTTTATTTAGGTTTACCCACACACACACACACACACACAAGAAGAAGAGAGTTTTAACGTCGTAGGAAACTATTCCAAAAGACGTTAAAGATTAGGTTAGATGTAGACTTACGTTAAATTAGATTTAGGTTTATTTTTAGTTAGATTTATGTTTATTTAAATTTACGCTTATTTACGTTAGATCGAGTCCACGCAAGAATTACTTATGGTTTAGGGTTTAGAGTTAGATGAAGAGTGAAAAGATCTACTGTGAAAAGATGTTAAAATGCTGTGAAGTACTACAGCTAGAGAAGAGGCAAAGGGGTTTTGTCCACTACATGCAGTATCATGTAGACGTGGGTCTGTAGATTTCTTGTAACCACAAATATAGGTATTGACCAATAAAGACGAGATTATAACCCGGTGGTTCTGATCTCCGTGCACCTCTAGACCGAGGTGTGCGGGGATTGGACGTGACTAGAGAATGTGAGGTAGAGAGAGAGAGAGAGAGAGAGAGAGAGAGAGAGAGAGAGAGAGAGAGAGAGAGAGAGAGAGAGAGATAAGACGAAGAATGCCAATAGAATATTAAATTTGTTGTCCAGGTTATTAGATTTAGGTTTATCCTCATTATGAGTAGTGACGAGGATGTGGGACCGTCCAACCGAAACACCTATCTCTCAACGAGGGTCTTATGTCCTTGTAATCAATGCAAGCATGCTGTGCGACGGACAAGACGTGTTTCTTTGCAGCACGATCGCGAATTTGGCGAGTTCGATCCATCTATTATAGATCGAGTTGTTGCCAATTATAACTCGTCGGACTCTGACGCTGGCCAACAAGCAGCAATCTTGCAACCCAATAGACGTGTTCGTAGGCGCTTTGGTCAAGCAGCATATGTGAGGCCACAAGGTGTAGCCTCTGACAGCTCGGGGGATGATCATGCAGAGCACATTCCCAACGAGGCAATGTTTGAGCCCGAGATTGATGAAATGATCGAGACGATCATGGATTCAGAAAGGCTTATCTATGATGATATGAAAAGTGAAGCCGATACGCCATTGTATAATGGAGCATGTATGTCTAGATTGAAAGCACTCCTGGTTCTTCTCAACATGCAGGCAAAGTTTGGATGGAGTGACACTAGCGTCACAGCGCTTTTCAGGTGATCTATTACAATTAGTTTACTTTAATAAAACTCTAAATGTATAATGATCTGATAGATTTTTACACGACTGTATCATATTTTTATGTTGTGTAGATTGCTTAAAGAGCACATACTACCAGCTGACAATGTGATGCCAGATTCCCGAGATGAAGCAAGAAAGATTTTGCGAAACTTGGGGATGGATTACAATTCTATCCACGCTTGTCCTAATGACTGCATTCTTTTCAGAGGGGAATACATAGACATGGAGAAGTGTCCGAAATGTGATTCCGAAAGATATCGAGTAGATCTCCACGGGACAAAAATTCCACAAAAGGTTTTGCAACATTTTCCTCTGCTTCCTCGCATCAAGCATTTCTTCGAATGTAAGTCCATGGCCGCCCTAGCATCATGGCATGAGGAGAATAAATCTTCGGATGGTGTGCTACGAATTCCTGCAGATTGCGCAGCCTGGAAACATATAGATGGAACATGGTCGGATTTTGCCAGGGAAGCTCGAAATTTACGCTTAGGCCTAGCTATGGATGGCGTAAATCCATTTGGTCAAAGATCAACATCTTACAGTGTATGGCCCGTTGTCATCGTCAACTACAACATTCTCCGTGGTTGACTACGAAGAAGGGGCACCTATGGCTAAGCTTGATTGTGCCAGGGCGATATAAAGTGGGGAATATGGATGTGTATCTTCGTCCACTATTGGAAGAGCTACAACAATTGTGGATTGGCATAGAGGTGGTGGATATGAGCCGACACACAGGACGACGGAATGCTTTGATAAGAGGCATTCTAATGTGGACCATGCATGACTATCCCAGGCTAACAGAATGCTCAGGTGATCTATTGACACTCCTCACTCAGACACTGTAAATCTTGTTTTTTCCCATAGTTGATCTATTATCATGTGTATACATGCAGGGCTTCAAACAAGCGGATACAGAGCATGTGTCACATGTGGACCTAGACTGAATGCACGTAGGGGGCCCTCACTGAAGAAGCAAATCTACGAAGGTCATCAAGCGTATCTTCCAGAGAATCATGTGTTATGCGACGGCTTTTTGGGAAGAGAGCCACCAAGGATGTCTGCACAAGCATGGTTAGAGCAGAAGGAGATGTGCGATGACGGATTGCCTCCAGGGATGAAGAGACTATCTCTATGGTACGAGTTACCATACTGGCCCCGACTCATGATCAATCACTTGCTCGATCCAATGCACATATTCAAGAATGTGGGTAATCTACTATGGGACCATCTGACCGGTAAGAAAGATACTTTGGGAGCCAGAGTTGACCTTAGAAATGTGGATCGTATGGAGCAATATTGGCCGCAAACAGCGTCTGATGGATCGATAAAACTCCCTGAAGCACCATGGATTTTCACAGGAGCCCAAGAACGCAAAGTAAAAGAGACCATTCGATCTTTGCGGACCCCCACTGGCATAATGCACTCGCTCCGAACGTGTTTTACTAAAGAAGGAAAGCTTACCGGTTTGAAGTCGCACGATTGGCATAAAATGTGTCAGGTACGTTCATAGTGGACTTTAATATCATTGTATAAAATGTGGACTTTAATATCATTGCTGCACATACTTTACAGTTTATTTTACCGGTTGCCATAGAGGGATGTTTGTCTCTCGACATCCGTAACACAATCTACAAACTTGCAAAGCTGGTGCAATGGATCTCACAAAAGGAGATCAACGTAGACTCCATACCATTCGCCAAACTAAATGCTGCGGAGCTTGTGTGCATGTTTGAGAAACATTTTCCTACTACCATGCTAACCATTCAGGTGCATCTTCTTGTTCACATAGTTGATGAGGTGGAAATAGCTGGCACAGTTCATTCCAGATGGAAGTTCTTCTTAGAACGTTTCATGAAAACGCTTAAGGGATATGTGTGTCAAAAGGCACGTTCGGAGGGTAGCATGGCAGAAGGTTGGTTGGTATCAGAGTCCCTAGTGTACATTGGAGAGTGGCTAGACGGATTTGATAAAGCCCGGGACACGCTATGGCGAACCATAGATGATGAGCGCATATCTGGGATTGTCATGTGCAATCTCGGTGTTGAGAAGAAGATGACGGAAGATCTAGAGGCTAAAATCAACCGATTTTGCATGCTTCACAATCCAGTGATGCAAAAGTTGATTTCACAATATGAGGATGCAAAGCAAGAGTGACAAAGGGCACGAATCGAGTGGAGACGGGGAAGACGACCACCGATGCACTATCCGACGGTTCTGGAGAGCCTACCAACCTTCATGAGCTTAAGATGGCTGCACAACCAATTGAAAAGCGCACAACAATGCGGTGACGAAGTGACTGAGGAAGAGTGGGAGTACTCTCGGGGTTGCGCGACCAAGGTAAGATTGCAATGTACGACTAGCTAGTGACTTTATTTCTAAACGTTTGAACGGCCACTCATAATCTTTGTTCGTTGTAGTATAAGTCATACACAGCAGCATGGTGTAAAGGTCGACATTTTAGGGTGGAACGAATTGACAAAAAGCGTTTTACTCAAGATTGTGGAATCATGGCAAAATTTGAACAGTCTAGTCGACGACGTTCCTCTGATGCAGATCCTGTGGTGGCGGAACCCACTTACTTCAGCACGTTGCAAGAGATTTTGAGGATCGATTACAGAGGATTTTTTGTCGACTTGTTCGACGTGCAATGGTTCAAGATAATCATGGAGGGTCGCAACGCTACCGTGCGTAGAGGAGACTCTGGTTTTCTTGAGGTGGATTCTACTAAGAAATGGACTGACCTAAGAGACACTTTCGTACTACCCGAGCATTGTGAACAAGTAAGTATGTAAATAGTTAACATCCCCCTTTTACAAGTTATGTGCTTGAAAGCTCTCATGTAAGTTATGTGGCTCTGGCAGGTAATATTTCATCCTACAAAGTCTACATCAAACTGGTGGTACGTCATAGAGGTAGCCCCTCGTAGTGCAAGGACGTATGAAGGCTACCATGTGCCAATCACAACGGCATCAATGGAGGAGATCAGAGAAGATGCTCAATCAGAAGCCGCTGCGGTGGTGCCAGACGAGCATCAAGATGCTAATACTCTATATGGGGTGCATGCAGAGGAGCTACAAAATGAAACAGAGGATATGTGTTTAAACGGAGAGCTCTATATAGATATAGGAAGTTATGCGGAGTTATGCGAGGATGAGAGAGAGATCTCTTAAAGCCACAAATATTGTATTTGAACAATTTTGCTTCGTGTTGTAAAAGCTCTGGCTCTCTAAGTACCTTCCATGGTGTATAACGCTCTTTTCTACTCGCGCTCACATCTTTTGATTGAAAATTCCGAGTTTTCGACTTGCCTCTTCTATCACTCAATTCATTGCGTCATTGTATTTATATGCGTCATTACGTCATTGTATTTAATGGTCTTTGCGTCATTGTCTACTCTATTCATTCAATATTAAGTTTAAATATTTGTGTGTTTAATGCAGGTATGGATGATGAGGAGTTTCTTTCTTCTTTGTCACCGCAGCAAAGATAGTGGTACGTGGAGCGTCATCGCTCTGGCGCATCATCGCGCGTTCCTACTCCATCCGCATCTCCCTCTATTTCGGAGCATTCGGCGCGCTCCGAAGCTTCGGCGTCGACGAGACGAGCTTCACAATCGTCTAAACACCGGCGCTCTAGTGGTGGCGGTGGTGGTTGTTGTGGGGATTCCGCCACCGATGCCTCCACACCGCCTCGTGTTCGACGAGGCTCTTTACCCTCCCCTTCTTTGCCCGCCCCCACACCAGCCACAACATCGCCATCTACGCCAGGTTTTGCACGGCTGACTGTTCCTAGCAGCTACACACCTCTACCTACTCCGCCAGGAGCCACCCCACTCGACACTCCTCGCTTCGGGGCCCAGACGCCGGTGGAGACACCTGACGTCCGTACCCCCATCGACACGCCGCTAGAGACCCCTGCCGGGACACCCAAGTTCACGCGTCACCGGCCAAAGGGCTTGCCTTACTCCGTCGACTACAGCGGCGGCATCATCATGGATGATGACGGCAAGAAGGTGATCTCGCGCATGCGTGGTCTTTGCTCTCAGCTGTTTAGACACTACATACTAAACAAATGGAGTGAAGTACCAAGTGATTTAAAAAACAGAGTCATCAGCATACTTCATGATGAGTTTCCATTTCCAACACGGGATCAGCGCTTCAATGAAGACCTGATGAAGATTTGAATGCGCGAATACTGCAAACACAAGCGTTCCGAAGTGCAAAAAGCAATCAAGCATGGGTGGAACAGGCCAGATTGGCTGGCCAAAGAAGATTGGAAGAATGCGAAGAAAGCAGCGCGCGAGAATCCCGACAAGTGGAAGCAATAAAAGGATGCAGCCAGAGCGCGAGTAGAGGCAGGGAGCTCGCACCACTTGGGGAGCGGTGGATGGGCATCATTTGAGGCCGATTTTGTAAGTGTTTTCGCATTGCTCTTTATGTTCGATAGTTTAGGGTTTATGAGTTTTTTAATTCTAACATAATGAATTCTTTGTATGTTTTGACAGTGGTCGATGACAGGACGTGATCCCACACCGTACGAGCGCGAGTACGCAGGCAGGAAGGGCTTAAACGCCCTGATGGACATTCTCAGTTCTCGCGGCGGCATGGTTAGTATTAGGGTTTACTCTTTTCTATTTTTTGTATTGTTTTATAAATGTCGTTATATGTTTATACTTACTGAAAGCTGTCTTATTGTCTTTTTTTGCAGAATCCGACAGATACGCCGCTTGGACGCGATGAGACGTCTGACTAGACGACGTCAGTTTAGCCGTAGCTAGATAACATTAGTTTAGGGTTTCTCATAGCTTATGTATCATGAGACAGATTTTATACGTCTTTTTGAACCATGTATATTATTACATTTGTCACGGCAGTTCATTTTGCTAATCAATTCTTTATGCCTATGATGTTGTACAATTGTCATTATTACATTTGCCAATCAATTCATTTTGCCTATGATGTGTACAATTGTCAATTTTACGCTTGTCAATTTTGCAAACAATGCGTCTTGTGGGTGACTATTTTGGGTCTATTATCTACCCTTGCACTTTTTTTTAAAAATGAATCAAGTACAATATGGTTGATGGGTGGCAGGGCATTCAATGCCCTTTCACCCAAAAAAAAATTCTCTTGGGCATCGCTATAACCGTCGCTATTTATGGCTCTGGAGCGTTGCTATGAGTGTCACTATAGACTTCTGTGTAAACGTCGCTATAACCGTCGATATGACCGTCGCTATGAGCGTCTTTATATAGCGACGCATATAGCGACGCTCTCGTAGCGACGCTATTAGCGACGCCGGGGGTTATAAAAACCCAGTGTATTTCCGTTGCTAACAGCGTCACAAGAGCACACAACCTCTTGTAGTGAATGTACAAAAAGAAAAAGGGACAAGGTGACACCAGAAGAGCAACAAACCCAAGAGGAGAGGAGGAGAAAATACAAAGATGATCCTCCTCAATGGGCTAGGCAGGCGGTTCCTCCACCACCATCAACAACACAAATAAAGCGGAGACGGAGGCCAAGCACAATGACTCTGCGTGAGATCGGAAAATATCAAAAGAGCACTGAGCCAATCATACCCAAAGTGGCCTTCTCTCGGGTGGTGAGAGAGATGATCGATAAATATAGTGACTCCGTTACAAGAATACAATGTGCAGCTTTACTGGCCCTACAGGATGCCACCGAAGACATTTTGGTGCAGCTTTTTCAAGATGGCATCTCTTGTATGGCGCATGCAAAGCGTGTAGCTATAAAAAATACAGATTTAGTCTTAACAATAAATGAAGGATGCCTTCATAAGATGTAGTTTATCCCATGTACTTTCTCTTCATGAGATTTGTAATCTTTTTCTATAATATCAAATGGCGAATTTCTACCATTCCGTGCAATTATTCAATTTTAATTTGTACATTGTTTTTTATAAGTATTTGAATTGTTGGATATGTTAAATTTAAGTTCACCACCATGGCTCCATTTTTGCCCGCCGAGGCACACACATGCACAAAACCTCGAACATGCAGCCCACCGGGCGGCCGGGGAGAGAGTTTCGGAGATAATTTTGCGAAACGGGGCGACGTGGGGGACATACGGGGTCGAGAAGGACATGTGACGCATCGGCAGCACATGACGGGGTCGGAGATAATTTTGCAAAACAGCGTGCCGTGAGGGGCTTTTTTTGCCCCGTCCGGCACCGCCAATGCATCACGTGTCCTTCTTGACCCTATATGTCCCCCACGTCGCCCCGTTTTGCAAAATTATCTTCGAGACGCTCCCCTCGGTCGCCTGGTCCGTTGCATGTTCAAGGTTCTGTGCACGTGTGTGCATCGACAACCAAAAATGGAAATTAGTGGACAATATGAATAAAAAAACAATTACTGAATGGTGACAAAAATCATTGACAAAAACGTTTATTCTTTATTGATTCAAATATTACATCATGGTCGATTGGTTTCCTACGAATTACATCTTTGGGTATTGGGCGAATGGCTGACTTGACACCAAGGGATTCTACAATTTCCTCTCGGTTTGTCAACCCTTGACCTAGGCTCAAGGCGCAGTGGAAGAGGACCGAGCCTGGGTGGCTGCCTGTAAAGGCATACAATGCTGCCTCTCGGTCCACCAATATACATTTGTGAGCGTTTAAGGTGAGAAAATCTTCAACGAGTATGCCACTTAATGCCTTACACTTTAGCAGCTCTGCAGAACCATTCTTGGAGAACTCTGTGTGAGCAACTCTAAGAATCGATGCCCCAGATGGCTCACGTAGTGCCAAAGAGAGCTATCCCTACCCGTGGAGACATTGTGCAAACCTCCAGTTTGCATTGCGAACTTATCAACATAATAAGCCGTCTGCAAAGCATTTTAATTGATATTAACACTTGTAGTAAGGTATACTAGAAATTCTACCAGGTCAATATTTATTTACCTCAGTTTCTTCATCCCTCTCTTCAATAATTTTCATTGTAAGATCAATGCTAGATCG
Source organism: Adiantum capillus-veneris (assembly GCF_014529385.1). Taxonomy (NCBI): domain Eukaryota; kingdom Viridiplantae; phylum Streptophyta; class Polypodiopsida; order Polypodiales; family Pteridaceae; genus Adiantum; species Adiantum capillus-veneris. The sequence continues at coordinate 123,564,820 of NC_140939.1, forward strand.
ATCATCTCTACCAATTGCAATCAGTGGTTTGTGTGGATGAAATGTGCTCTCTGGCACGCTTTTGTAGAAAGAGGCACATGATTTTATTTCCACTAGTGTACTTGCTACTGTTTGCAGAAACTGTTGTTCGTTTTCACTGGGGAGGAAAGAGAGGCTTGCTGGGAGATCTTGGTCTTTGAAATCAATTTGAAAATTGACTTTCTCTTCCTTCCCACTGGGATCCTTCATGCCCGCATAGATAGCAAGCACTGCAAGAGACTCATCTTCTCTGAGTCCTAACGTTTTGGCAATGTCGTCAAGGAACAAAAACTGACGATCATCCACCACTATTGGATGCAAAGTTAGAATTTTGAGGTTCGGGACCTCTTCCATCACCTCATCTCCACTATCATTCGATCTTCCTCCTCAGTGCTGCTAGGATCTTGCAAGAGTACGAGTGTCATAGATGCTTCGGCTTGCTCATCTATCTCTTCGATAACTTCATTTGATTCCTCCACAATGGTCACATGAGGTCTTTGGTTGAACTTTTCCTTTGATTTTCCCTTGTCCATGCCCTCAAGCACAAGTAATGCCAGAACCATGTCCCATGAAATAAATTGGATGCCTATGCACCCCATGCCCAAATCCATGAGATCATCCTCATCCTCTATCTTGAAGTCCCGTTTTGTGAGTCCTTTAATAAACCTCAACAAGCAAAACCGAAAGTTTTTGTCAGCCACATAGAGATGCTTCAAGAAATCCACTACCAACCACGCCATGTCTGATCCCTCGAAGATTATGGCATATTCCTCCATGTGCTGTGCCATGTAGTCAAGAAAGCTTATGAATACCTCTACATGAAGTTGGCAGTGGCCTGCATATCAATTGTCCCCTCGAACACACTAAGTAGTTCATGTGCTTGATCTGCAAGTCCTACCTTTTCTAATTGTGTGAGAAGTGCATCAGTAGATGTTGCCATGGGTTCGTTCGCAAAGAAGATGCAAAGAGAGCTTAGAGGTAGAGTTTTGTGAATGTGAGAAATGAAGTTTAAGATCTAGAAAGTCACTTATATACCCAAAGTCACTTTTTAAAAAGCATTTAAATTAATGTCAAAATAACATAAAACTTTAATTTTAAACAAAATCACGCGACAAAGCATTGAAAGACACCAACATTGAAAACATTTATGCTCCACAACAAATAAATTGCACGTTTCAATCGAAAACTTGAACAAGTTGAGAATAAACAAGTATGCGCAGAAACAAGATTCAAAACACCGTATGTATTAATTTGGACAAAATCCATGTCAGTTACAAGCTTTTACAAAAATACATCGTGAAAATGGAACATTCTCACACAGAAAGCTCTTCTCTTTCCTGGAGCGAACAATTTTTTCATTGATTACAAAGAGATATTTCTTGGGCAAGGTATATCGGAGATTAAAACTCATGAAGGTGACTAAGATGCCAGTCATTGTTCACTGTAATGTGGTGCATTGCATCGTCGTGGAGATGTATTTGCAAATCAACTGATTCTCTAGTAGCAACTCAGAGTCTAGTGCCTCCCATTCTCCCACCGTGAGCTTCCATCTTCTATTGGGAAAGACCATCGACAAGCTTTGCTTCGCCAATATGGTATCTGAACACCACCTTGTCAGCAACTACAGAGCACTTGATTCTATCTCCTTGGTGGTTGACCACCTTAGTTTCCCATCCAGCTGCAAGAAACCCGTTGATCGCACTTCTCTCTTTGCAAGTCCACGTTGTTGGTGTCCTGTGAACACTCTGAAGCCAAAATATAAACACAAACACACGAAGAGACATAAACCATGTTACCGTGGCTTTATGGGAACCATAGGTGCACTTCATTGCTACTTGCACATCCACCTCGATTCTCCTTTTGGTTGCTGCGATCAAGGCACTGTCGGGCTTAGGCCATTCCAAACTCTCCAAGGTTGGCGAGTGAACCAGAGATAGGTTACCATATCCATTTCACCTAGGTGTGACATAAGTATGATTATAAAAAAAAATGTCACGTGAGGCAAGCTCAGAGAACTGACAACCAGCATAGAGCAACTTGCCAAGCTCAGTGTGGATGGCTTCAAAAGTTCCTTTGAAGGACTCTATTGGCTCCCACTCTACAAAATCGGATGGAAAAACATATGTAAACATGAACAAAAAGCGATGGAAATCTTACAGTCATCAAAAGCAACACAAAGGCAGAAATACTAAATAGATAACCGAAAAACTTGCAAGAGGAGTAAAATTTACACTTTGTAGGAAACCTGGATGGAGCCATTGTTGTCTCTAGCTTCAATTGTGAAGCAACATATACATGCCGCACCTTTGCAAGCCTCTTGTCATCTTGTGTTTGCTTGAACTCCATGATTCTTCCCTTCCAATGGTGTGCTCAAGAATCCATGTGTCTCCTTGAGACCTTGTGTGCACCTCTTGAGCTGGGCTGCATTGTCACCCACATCATTTGTTTTAACTTCATCATCACCCAATACCCATTGTCGTCTTGTACATTGCTGCATGAAATGGAGTCAATGACACTCCTACGTTGTCGAGTACCTGATGATGCCATGGGAAATAGTAGCACAACCTGCACACAAACACTTATGATTAGACATTGTACATCCATGTCCTCAGCTATATAAAGAGCAAGAATCTTGATGGTACAAATGAAGGATGCCACTTACTGCTATACTACTCAACCTGCTTGTTGGCTTAATGTGGAAGATAATGTTGCAAAGCTTGAGATGGAAGTGGATCCTCTCTAGAGAGCTTAATGGAGAAGGAGAAAGAAACCTGTTGAGGAGAGAAAGAGGGATGATGTAGCAGAAGGATATGCTGTAGACTTTAGCTTTAGCTAGAGGTGTTTAGTAAAGCCCATGGAGTAATGGACAACTTCAGCTTGAGGAGAATGCAGCCCTCAAGAATGCAATAAGCTTGAGGAGAGAAAGGAGGTTCAAACTTCTGCTACAAAGCTTTTGGTAGGGAAAACTGAAAGGAAGGAAAGAGAAACAAGGTGAAGTGAAGAGAAGTGAGAGATGGTACAATAGAGAGAGAGGGAGGGAATGATCATCACGTTTTTGGAGGGACCCCCTTTTAGGAGAGAGGGGGGGAGAAACTAGCATCCAGTAGAGAGAGAAAGGATTGGTTTTTACTCAACTATTTAGAGAAAAGTTCATTTTTTGAATTTATAAAAGATTTTCTCTTTGTATAAAAGAGTACAAGTTTGATCACTTTCTTTCATTTCCAGATTTTTGAAATTTTACCCTCTTTTGTTTACCATAAACACAATCTTCACAGAACTCTAAGTCCACTTCTTTCAAACCTGATAGAAGCTTCTTTGTTTGAAGGATTTGCATTCCTTTAGCACTCATATACCCAAGCCGATAGTGCCACACCACACTGTCGACTTCTGTAGCTATTGCACAAGTTGAAGATTGCGTGCTGACAGTACACAAGTAAAGTGTACCGACCTTTTCTCCCTTGGCAACCACCAAAGATCCCTTTGAGATCTTCCACCGTTTGTTTCTGAATGCAATGTTATGACCTTCATCGTCCAATTGTCCTGTAGAGATCAAATTTTTGCGAAGAGGAGGAACATGCCTAACATCTTTAAGCTTCCATTCATTTTCGTTAGCAGTTTTGACACAAACTGTACCTTTGCCAAAGATTTCACAAGCTTCATCATCTCCCAAGTATACATACCCAAAATTACCTTTGGTGTAATCTTGGAAATACTGCTTATGCGGTGTTCCATGGAAAGCCTCGGAATCTACTATCCAAGAATTAGACACATTGTCTAATGAGAGAATTAGAGCATCTTGCTCTAATTTACCTGCCACATTGGCCTTCAGTGTTGGCTTGTTATCTTGAGACTCCGACTCCTTCTTCTTCGTGGACCAGCAATCCTTCTTGACGTGGCCCTTCTTGCCGTAGTTCCAACATTCAAGAACTGACTTTGTGTGTGACTTGCTCCGCCTTGAGCAATCACGACCCTTTTGATTTTTGTACCTCTCCTTAGGCCTCACTCTTGTTTCCACTGATAGTCTCCTGTGCTTCTCCTTCGCATTTCCTTGCTTAGGAGAACATCCACAACATCATCAACCTTAAGAGTATTTGTGTTAGATATAAAATTACTTACAGCCATAACAAGGTTGTCCCAACTATCCGGTAGAGATGATAGTATAAGGAGAGCTCACACTTCATCATCGAAATTGATTTTAACCGATTGAAGTTGACTTTGTTTGTGTTAAAATCATTTAGGTGTTCTGAAACTGAACCATTCTCTGCCATCTTTAGATTGAATAAGCGCTTCATGAGAAATACCTTATTGGATGCCGATGGTTTCTCATAGAAGTCGTCAAGTGGCTTCATCAAGTCCTCCATGGTCTTCATCTCCGAGACGTTGAAGGCCACAAATGACGCCAAGCTTAACCGGATTGTTCCAAGTGCCTTTCGGTCAAGGAAAATCCATACTTCATCTGCCATCGTTACGGGCTTCTTTGCAAGACTGCCTAGTTGCAAATAAAGGTCCTTCTAGTAGGGATAGTCTTCAATCTGCATCTTCCAATTTTGGTAGTTTTTACCGTGAACTTCTCGATCTTGAGCTTTCCTTCCTCCACCATTACTCCCACTCAATTCAAGGAATCCTTTTCTTGAGATAATTTAGCTACGAGCAAACCTTGCTCTGATACCAGTTGTTAGGAAATATGGTAGATAATTGAGTAGATTACTTAATGGAGAGAGATAATTTAGCACACAAGAGATTATAGAGTAGAGAGAGAGAGAGAGAGAGAGAGAGAGAGAGAGAGAGAGAGAGAGAGAGAGAGAGAGAGAGAGAGAGTACACACGATATACGTGGTTCACCCAATGTGGGCTACGTCCACGGGAAAGCATCCACTCAATGGCTTTAGTACTTCAAAACAAGAAGTAGGTTACAAAGGGATTGTACCCTTTTGGAGCTCCCACCTTGCTTCACTCTCACCACCTCACACCCACCTTGTTGCATCAACTTCACACTGTTAAATGTGTGTAGAAATGGCCTCTTTTTATAGGCCAAAAGGGCTGCCCTCTCTCATGAGAGGCAGCCATGTGTAACCGCCCTTGTGTAGATAAGTCCAAATAGGACCCTCCAATCCGCCCATGTGTGGCCGGCCTTGAGAAGACAAGTCCGCTTTTGAATTCGGCCATCGTCCATTGACTACCGGCCACCGGCCAACCGGCCAACCGACCGATCGTTTTTCGACCACTTTCTGATCGCCGTTTGGCCATAATATTCCGGCGAAAAGGAATATTCCGGTGAAAATTTTGATTTTCGGCGAGTTATTTTTCTTAAGCACGATGGCTTCTCCTCATAATGGGGGCCTTATAAATGTGCGTTTTTAACACAAAACATTACAAGGGGTAAATCAGGCTCCATACTTAACATTTACCATGGCTAATAACAACACAGACGTGTTCAAGATGTTTGCTGTTGAGGACAGATTGGATGGGGACAATTACCCTATGTGGGCTTACATGATGCAACATCTTCTTGTGTCAAAGGGCGTCTGGAATATTGTGCACGACATTGATGTACGTCCTGGTTCTGAGGATGCAGGCAATGTTGAGGATATAGTAGGTCTTGCTTCAAGAATTGATGCTATTAGAGTTGTTTTGCCTACGGTAGAACAATCTCGTTGGGATGTCAAGGATGCACATGCTCATGCATTGATTGCATTGTCTATGAAGCGCACCATTGTTCCTCACATTTGTACAACAAAATCTACAAAATAGGCGTGGGATATTTTGGCTGGTCTTTATGCAAGTCGCAATGAAGCTAAAATTACTTTGTTGCGTAAAGAGCTGGAGTCGAAGATTATGCATGAGGAAGATGATATGGACACTTTCCTTGCTGGTGTCAACAATATCAATGAGCAACTTATTTTTGCAGGTGAAGTCATTTCAGAAAGTTCCCTTGTGCAGACTGTTCTTGATGCCTTACCAGATTCTTACAAGACTTTTGCTATACTTGGAGACTTATGACCCAAGGAAATCGTGAAGTTGTCAAGTTTGATGCATTATGCACATTGCTCTTGCAAGAGTCACTTTCTAGAACAAACAGGACTAGGCAGCGTGCAGTTGAACATGCTTTTATTGTTTCTCAAAGAAAGGGTGGTAATAGCAATGCAGCCACTTCTTATGGTTTTGCTACGAGTGGCAAAAATTCTGTTCCTAATGCTTCTGTTGGTAGCAATTCGTCTGGAAATTCTGGTAATAAGGGCAAAAAGAAGATGCGTTGCCATTATTGTAAAGCCAATGATCATTTGATCAAGAAGTGTCCTAAGTTGAAGGCCAAAGAGGCTAAGAAGAAAGAGGGTGGTTCCACTGTAAATGCTGGTTCCACTACAAATGCAGCCATTGTTGACTCTTCTGTAAAAGGAGACTGTGATGTTAATGTTGATGCAGAATGGGCTTTTAGTGCAGAGTGCACTTACAATCTTGTTGTTCATGATGCATGCTTATCGGTTGTTGCAGATTCACATGTGATTTTGACAGTGGTGATACAAAGCACATTACCTCACATCATGAATTGTTCCCACCTCTCGAGTCTGTCCCTCATAGGAATCAGTCACTCGTGCCAACAATGCCTCTTATCCGGTTCAGGGAGTTGGAAAGATTGTGCTTACTGTTGCAAATGGCAGTTCTTTTACACTTGTTGATGCACTTTAGGTACCTGGGATTAAGAGGAATCTTTTGTTTGTATCTGCACTTGCTAGACTTGGACTTGTAGTCAAATTTGTGGATGATAGATGTACAGTTCATGATCTCAATTTTGGTGATGAAATTGTTGCATCTAGGCTTTTGTGCCGTGGGCTGTATAAGCTCACTTTGTATGACAAGTGTGGAAAAAATTTTGCAAATGCGCTTGCAGATTCAAGGGCTATTTTAAATGCAAAACTTTGGCATGCACGTTTTGGTCATTTGAATTGTGTCAGTTTGCTGCGTTTGTAGAAATCTGATATGGTTGCTTCTTTGCTGCCTCTTGAAGCACCTGTCAAACATGTTTGTGAAGGCTATATTTTGGGTAAAATGCAGCGCTCTAAGTTTCCAAAGGATGGTTCAGTTAGGGCTACATGCAGGTTGCAGCTTGTGCATAGTGATGTTTGTGGGTCCATGAAAACTCCATCCTTGCGTAATTACCTGTACTTTGTGACTTTCATTGATGATTACTCCAGGTATGCCATGGGTATTTTCGCTTAAAGTGAAGTCCGAAGTTTTTATGTGCTTCAAACAATTTCTGGCTATGGCTGAAAATGTATCTAAATGTACTATGGGCACCCTCCATTCCGATCGAGAGGGGAGTATATGTCTCATGAATTTAATGCATTTCTGGCTAGTCGTGGGATAAAACACCAATGTACAGTTCCGTATATGCCTCAGCAAAATGGTGTTGCTCAGAGGAGAAACAGGTCTCTTACGAAAATGACAAGATGTATATTCAAGAGTCAAGTTGTACCACATTCGTTTTGGCTCGAGGCTATCATGTGTTTCACTTATGTACTCAACAGGTGTCCTACGAAAGCGTTGAAGTCTATGACTTCATATGAAACATGGCATGATAGAAAGCCATCTATTGAGCACATGAGTGTTTTTGGTTGTTTGGCTTATGGTTTAGTGCCACAAGTGCAACGTAGAAAATTGGATGATAACGCTGTCAAATGTACTTTTGTTGGTTATAGTGTTGAAAGCAAAGGTTACAAATTGTATCATCCACAAACAAAGCGTATTTTGGTTTCACGGGATGTACTGTTTGTGGAAAATTCTGTTCAGGCCTTGTTGTCATGTACTAAAGACAGTAACGGTAAGCTCACAGGACATTTATGACACTTTGTTGCCTCTTTTCAGTGGTGGAAATACGAATGTAAATTCCAATGAGGCAAATGTACAGCCTATGGGGGTTTCCAAAAATGTTACAGATCAACCTATCACTTATGCAAATGTACTTGATGAGGAAAGGGTTGAAAATGACCACGCTAGAGGTATGCCAGAATGGTTGGTGCATACATTGCGTGACAGTAAATTGGATGCACCTTTGTCTAGTCGTACTCGTTCAGGCTCTCGCCATGCATCTTATGCATCAGATTGTTATGCTTTGGCTATGTGTAACTTACATGATATTGAGGAACCTCTCTCTTTTGATGACGCACGGAATTCAAAAAATTGGATGGCTGCCATGCAATCAGAATATGATGCACTTATAGAAAATGACACATGGACTTTATGTGATTTGCCTCCTGGCAAAAAGGCCATTGGTATGAAGTGGGTTTACAAGATAAAACGCAAACCAGGTGGTGAGATTGATCGCCATAAGGCTCGACTTGTTGCAAAGGGTTATGCAGAGCAAAAAGGCATAGATTATGAAGAGACTTTTGCTCCCACTTTTCGTATGACTACTGTGCGTTTTCTATGTGGATTGGCAGCTCATTTTGGTTGGGATGTACATCAATCTGACACTGTTATTGCTTTCTTGAATGGTGACATATTTGAGGAAGTTTATGTAATGCAACCTCGCAGTTTTGTCAAGAAAGGACAAGAGGATAAAGTGTGCATATGTAAGAAGGCTTTGTATGGGTTAAAGGAATCTCCTCGTGCTTGGTATGAGAAAGCTGACACTCATTTGGTCAAACAAGGCTTTCGTAACAATCCAATAGAAAGCACATCGTATGTAAAGCGTGAGGGTGATGTACTTCTCATCGTGGTTCTTTATGTCAATGATTTGTTGATCACTGGACCAAATGAGAGACATATTGCTGAATTTAAGGGTGATTTGAATGCTACTTTCAAGATGGAAGATTTGGGACTGTTGCATCATTACTTGGGTATATAGTTTAAGCAGTTTGATGGTGGTATTGCCTTGTGTCAGAAAAGTTACATAGGGACATTGCTATGTAAGTTTGGACTTGAGGATTGCAAACCTATTGCCACTCCCATGGAAATAGGTTTGAAGTTGAGTCTACATGAGGCTGGTGATCCTGCTGATGTCACTCTTTACCAAACTGTTGTTGGATGTCTCATTTATGTATGCAACACGAGGCCGGATATTCAGTTTGCAGTCTCACGGGTCAGCAGATTTATGCATAGCCCAGGGTCTAAGCATTGGCAGGATGTCAAGAGGATTTTCCGCTACCTTAGTGGCACTTTACATCTTGGCTTTTTTAATCCCAAGGGGGGATCATTGCCGCCAGACTTACATGATTTTTCGGACTCAGATTGGGCTGGTTGTTTTTACATGCGAGTGTCCACAAGTGGTTTCTGTTTCATGCTTTGCAATTCATGTATATCATGGTCGAGCAAGAAGCAACCTACTGTGGCCACTTCAAGTTGTGAGGCTGAGTACGGGGCAGTCTTCGCAGCTACAGTTGAGTGTGTATGGCTTAGACGTTGTGAGCGGGATGGAAACACACACAACGCCTCTATAATGACCCGACACACACTCTTGGGATGATACACACACACATTATGGGGCACCACTCGGCTTACACAACTAGCCTGGCCGAGACAGGAAATACACAGACGAAGTGAGAAGAGAGAGATTTCCCACTTGCCCACTCAACACTCACACATACACACTCACACACACACACACTCTCAATTCAGCTCAAAGGAGGCAAATTACTGTTGTTTAGACTCAATGAAGCTCAGCCCAACACCAATGGGGCAAATAGTTTACACAGTATTGAGGAAATACACCAGATACAACCACAAAGTTAAGCAGAGGCTTCACTCACCGGAGAAGATCACACAGAAAAATAGCAGAAAATTTGTGAGAAATTTGGCAAAATGGACAGTGCCATTGCGTCCGGAACGCCCAAAAACCCCACCCTACAATGTCACAATGCTCAAATCCGACCTCGGATGAGCAGTTTAGGGCCAATAAATGCTCCAAAAATAGCAAAAACACACTTGCGGCTGTTCCTCCTCTCTTCTCCACGTTTTTTCTGGTCTTCTCTCAGTTTTTTCAGTTCCCACACTTAGCTTTATTAGTTGGGCACCCTTGGCCTTTTAGATGACCTCAAACGGACCCCGAACAAGCCAAAAACTGACCTCGCAGTGCATAGTTGTCACCCTGCTGCATCCATGCGCACACCTGACACTCATTTCTTTTCAATAATGCGTCTCGAAACCACGTGAAGTGGCCCCAAAAAGTGGTCTTAATGATGACCGTCCTGCATAACTCTCACAAGAAAACACCCATGTTGTGTCCGTATTCATCCACGTGCAAGTATTGACCCCGTTCGGCCTCCTGACGCCACTAGATGCCATCTGACGCACCTGCTACCTCATGTCGTTGGCCTGCGGATAGCTTCCTCGAGAAGTTTTATGCGCTACCAACTCCTCCTTATTGTAGAAAAAACACACTGGTACTGATAATAGTGAAAATCGTTGCAGTATGTACACCCTGTCCTACCTGTACACACGTGGGCCCCACGTAACCACCTGGCTATGGAAATTGGTCAATCCTTTATTCGATGCACCATGCATGTGTATGTACATATGCGCAATCCCTTGCTCCAAAAAACTCCTGACATAATTTGCCCATCCCCTAGCCTGCTAGATCATTCATGATCAGCAGCAGCAAAAAGCGATATGAGACTCGCAGCGTCACAAGTCTCCTCATCCTTCACCAACACTCCTTGATCCACATACAGCTCATCTTGCTCGACCATCATCAACCTGGCATGATACAATTTAAGACGCAATCCATTTACCCTTGACTTATGTAGAAACTCATCCAGGTCAGCCAACTGATATGTACCATTCGGGAAACACTCCACTACCTTGAAAGGGCCTTCCCACTTAATTTGAAACTTCTTTTGGAAGGTGTTGTCCAGCTTACTGTTGTAGCGCAAAACCAAGTCATGTTTCTTAATACCCTTACTTTTGACCTTTTCATTTATCTTTGCCAAATCCTTATCCTGCATCTGCCCATAATGCTCCAATGCGCTCATCCTATCCAACTGGACCTCTTGTAACTGCAAGAGCCTCTCTTTGAATGCATCACTAGGCGGCCCAAGCAACTTCTCTAGCATCTTTACTGTAGGCAACTCTACTTCCACAGCCAATAATGCTTCTTTTCCATACACCAAATGAAATGGAGTAAACCCTGTACCTGTCTTCACCGAAGTACGGTAAGCCCATAATGCACTAGGCAATTCCAAATCCCAATTCTTTCCTTGGTGCTCTGTCACTTTCGAAAGAATCTGTACCAACTCACCATTGAATCTTTCATTTAAGCCATTACACTGTGGGTAATAAGGAGTGGTATGCTGGTGCCTAATCTTCATCTTTGCACATAAAAAATCTAGCAGTTTAGCTCTAAAGCCAAGCCCCTTATCTGAAAGTAGCTCCAGTGGCACCCCAAACTTGCAACATATTTCATCATACACAAATTTTGCCACATCCTTTGCAGTGATCTGTTTTACTGCTATAGCCTCTGCCCATCTAGAGAGATAGTCCACTGCAGTCAAAATATAGCTTTTGCCCCTGCTTGTGATAGGTAACGGGCCTATTGCATCAATCCCCCACTTTTCAAACACATCAAACGCCATAATGGTTTTTCGTAGCTCTGGCTTCAACACTCTCTTCCCAAATGCTTGACACCTATTGCAAGACCTACACCAATGGTGAACATCCTTGTGCAAACTAGGCCATACATACCCCTCTTGCAAAATCTTATGCAAGGTGATCTTAATTGCAAAATGGCCACCACATGCGCCTTCATGATTCTCTTCCAACACTCTATAAAGCTCCTCTCGCCAAGGTACACGTCTCAACACGAGATCAATCCCTTTCATGTATAAGACATCACCAATCAATTTGTACCTGTATGCTCTATGCACAAAACCATACTTCTTAGACTTCTGAATCTCCTTTGGAATAATTCCTGTTAGCAAAAACTCCTCTTCTTGAGCCAAACTTTCCCGGCCATGATAAAGAGGTAAAGTGGTCCTCAACACGAATAGCTCCCCAATCATGCCTTGAGCTGCTTCATGTGCCTCTCCATTTAGAGCACGTTCAATGTGTCTGATGCTCCATGCTTCAAAATTTTTTAACAGGCCTTTAATTCTGAAGCACATTTCCTTCAATGAGGTGTTCTTGCTCTTCCACACACCCAGCACTTGCTTCACCACTAACAAGGCATCACCTTTTATGCTCAACCTTCGAACCCCATGCTTCAAACAAATGTGTAATCCGGCTTCCAAAGTAGCATATTCAGCCTCATTGTTACTATGAGCATCCAATTTGAACCCTCTCTTGCATACTAGCTTCCCCTCTGGATCATAAAGTGCTATACCCCCTGAAGCCGCATCATGGCTCTTTCTGTATGAACCATCAAAGAACAACACATGTGCATTGCTAATCTATGGCACTTCTTCAACTACCTTTCTCACCACCTCTTCCTTAACAATAAGGGGATTCTCCTTGTAGGTCAACAAATCAGCTAGGGTAGCCCTTGTACTATCTTCCACTAGAAAAGAGAACTCAAATTCTTGCAGCTCAATTACCCATTTCTTCACCACATTTGACATGTTAGTACCATTAATTAATTGTGGCAAAAAGGCATAACTCGTCAAGAAAAAAAAAGGCCGTGGTAGCAAGTAATGATGAAATCGTCGACAAGCAAATATTACACTGGCCATCACTAGCTCTACTTCCGAGAACTTTCTCTCTGCTACCAACTTCACTCGGCTTGCACAATACACTGGCCTCATATAATGGCTGCCCTTCCCCTTTTGCAATAGCATGGCTCCAATGGCATCATCCCCTACTGATGGATTTACATAAAACACTTTCTCCCAATCAGGAGCCTGCATGGCTGACAACCCCCCTAACATTGCTTTCACCTCTTGAAACACTTCTTCACACTTGTCATCCCATTGCAATGGATCATGCTTTGCTACTTGCTGTAATGGATAAAGAAGTTGCGAAGAAAATGGAATAAACCGTGCCATGTACTTCACTTTGTGTATAAAAGTTGCCAATTGCTTCGTACTCGTAGGTGATGGAAGAAGAATAATAGACTTAACCTTATCTGGATCAGCCTCAATGCCATTTTCTGACACCATATGGCCCAATAACTTCACCCTTGGCTGTGCTAGATGACATTTCTTTGGATTTAGTTGTCCTCCACATTCATTATATCGAGCCAATACCATCTGCAGCTTCTCATGATGCTCAACCCTACCGCTGGAGACACAGAAGTCATCCATGAAAGCTTTAACACAACTACCAATGAATGGTTCCAATACCCAATTTGCTCTCTCTTGATAGAAAGATGGTCCATTTGACAACCCAAATGGCAATACTGTGTAGCAATAGTAGCCCCATGGCGTAATAAAATTTGTCTTTGTGCGGTCTTTAAGAGAAATCTTCAATTGAAAATAGCCTGAAAAACCATCACACACACTGTACCTCTCATAACCAGCCACTGAATCCAAGATCTGATCGATGAATGGAAGAGGATATGGGTTCTTCTTAGTGGCTGCATTTAAGGGCTTAAAATCTACACAAATCCTCCACTTCCCATCCTTCTTCGGACTGACTACTACTGGACTCACCCATTCTGTGGTCTCTACTGGAACTATGAACCCTGCCTTCAATAACTTGTCCACCTCTACCCGCAAGGCTTCCATTTGCTCTTGAACCATCCTTCTTAGCCTTTGCCGCACTGGCTTAGCACCTTCTTTCAGCTCTATATGCATCTCTTCACCCTTGAACCCTCTGATCTCTTCATATGAAGTAATGAACAAATCAGGAAAACTAGCCAGCATGTGCAAATATATATCCTTCTCCATAGCTAAGAGGTCTCCACTGATCATTTGTGTCATCAATTCCTGCTTCTTTGACAACTCAACCTTGGTTTGCATCAGCCCTTCAATCACTTCATAAGGCCCTTCACTTTCATCTTCAACCTCATTCGCAAATGTAACTAAACCAAACTCCTGGATTTCTTTGTCCATCAAAAGAAATGCAACATCAGCATCCTCATCACTGCTAGTAGTGCTATCACTGTCCTCATCTTTCACCGTGGAAGAGTCTTCATCACTAGACTCATCCTCATCTTCATAAAGCTCCTCTAATCGTTTCCTTGTGTCCATATTATAAAGCTTCTTGGTACCTGTCTTTCCATAGAGGCTAATCGTACCATGTCGCCAATCTTGAACAGCTCCCACTGCACGTAACCATGGTTTGCCTAGTATAATAGGATATGCTCCCAACCCTGCTGGCATCACATGAAAATCAACCACTGCCTTTGCATCATATGCCTCCACTTCTAAGCTCTTTACAACACCCAAGCATTTTACTTTTTGATGGTTTGCCAATCTGATCCGAAAACCTGACACCCCAGCCACTGTGAGACCCATCTTCTCAATGCATGAGTGTGTTATGACGCATATTTGGGCTCTGCCATCCACATAACCTTGTCCCAAATTTTTCCTTTTATGCCACACATCTACTATTGGACAAATGTCTGGTAGCTCATCCATTGCCAACACCTTTACTGAACCTCTCTCTGGCTCTTTCTCCATTGGGTTAACCATCCTCTTCCACTATCGCTTTAGCTTAGGCACCATCTCTATAAGCTGCCCAAAAGTAACATCTGCCTTCCTGCTCGTCAGATCCTCCTTCAAGTCATAGCTTAATTGTCCATCCCCTAGTGGAAAATCTGAAACATGAAACTTTCGACGAGCTCTCCTTTTCCTCTTGGCCTTGACATCCTCGGCTTCATGGCTCTTTCCTTTCTTCTTACTAGGACCTGGGGCACTTCTTCCTTCCTTTTCCTCTGTGGTCCTCTTCCCAATAGGCATCACTAATGTATCCTCTAGCTTTGATGCCTTCTCCAAGGTGACTACACTTAACACTTTTGTCTTTCCCTTTTCCTCTTGGGTTAATCCACTGGTTCCTTCATCTCCCTTAATTTCGATGCCATAATCATTTGACCTAGTTAACACCTGTCTTGGCAATGGATACATGTCTCCCTCCATCCTTGGTGGCTTATCACATTGCGGGCTGATGTGACCCAACTCTCCACAATTGTAACATGTGGGCGTCTGCCTCCAAAACCTACCATTGCTTTGTCCAACACAATTCCTAGGTCTTTCTTCACCTCCTGGCTGATTTGCATACCTCCCTCGACCTCGATTATTTCCCACTTGACCTAGCATGTTTAGGCTGAGATTCTTCATTAAATCTACCACTTGCCTCATGTCTTGCCTTAGCCCATCATCTTGCATTGCTGTAGTGACCACTGCTGGCATAACCTGAGTAGTAACAGGAACCACTGGTTCATGATGAACCCCTGGCATGCGACCTTGTAAAGAATCCATAGGCTGAAACTCAGGCCTCTTGGATGAAGACTCCACCCCTAGCTGACTCATTTTCCTCAGCTTCCACTCTTTGTTCCTTGCTACCTCTAGTGCATCTTCATATGTCCTAAGCTTCTTTAGCTCCACTCTCCAACGTATATTCTCCCAAAGACTAGCCAAGAACCTGTCCTTCTTCATCATGTTAGGCGGGGATACTTGTGGTGCTAAGGCCTTGCACATCCGCTCCCATGCCAATGAGAACTTACGTATGTACGCATCTACTGGCTCACCTTCCTTTTGCACCAAACCTTGTACTTCTTGCCACACTTTGTCAGGATCTTCTATCTTCACAAACTCCACTTCCAATCCATGCCTTAGATTGTCCCAACTCAATCTTATAGGTGGATGAGCCATACGCAACTCCTCTTCAAATGCCTTGGACCCAAACCCTTGCATCACTCTTCAAACAAATTTGGAGAAGACGTAACATTTGTGCCGGGTCATGAATCTGGTTGCTAATACAGGCAACCTCCATCTTTTCCAAAAATTCTTCCACATCTTCATCACTTCTTCCATGAAACTCCGGATAAGAGAAAGCCATGGCTACCCAAGTTACAATGCTTTGAGAACCCCTTCAAACACACGTGCAAGAACCCAAAACTTTTCACTACCCAATCCCCAGAAACTTCAATGGAGCTCAGCTTTAGATAAGGACAAACACATGCACATCAAATGAGTTTTCATAGTTAATCATCGGAATTACAACAGGCAAAGGACATTCCAGTATCTCCCTTAATCTTCTTGGTCCGAACATAAAGACTATACGCTGTTGGAAAAAAATCTTCCTGGACACATGAACATTAATCTGGATTCTTTGAGTTAAATGAAAAGGAGTGAACTGAGGTCCATTTTGATCATCCATTAAAGTCAACCATGCAGCTCCCAAGAACGAACACCTGTCTTATCCTCTGATTTTGCCACAATTTCAGCAGCATAACAACATAAATGGCTCAAAAGATGAAAAAACCAGCCATCATAACTTGGAAAAATTTTGGTAGAGTTTCCCTAGAAGTAGAGTAGTAGGAACCCAAAATATAGACTGTATATGTATGCATAAACTGTCAACAATAGAACCCGAGCATCAAATAGGACTCACTAGTACATAGCCTATGGCGAGGTCACGAAAAGGGTGTTCCAACTACCTGTATCACCGAAAGGATCTCCACATTTGAGAATCCCCCAGCTCAATAAAACCTCACGCTATCGACCCTCACACGAAGGCTAATGCAAATCGCGTATAGTCAAGTCTCAGAAATGACTATCTTCCAGACCAAGTCTCAGAAATGGCTGGGACTGCCAAATAAAACCATATATGGCTCCACAAAGGCGTACCATGGAAGTTTCCACAAGTAACGTACAATCCAACAGACAATGCGCTCAAACAGGCGCCAAGTGATGCATACCCACAACAACTGCAAGTGACACCAATGCTAGTATATCACTGTACTCCAGCTACCTGTATCTGTGTGAATCACCTGTACCTGTACCTGTCCCTGTAACCTGTAATCTACAACCTGCAACCTGTAATCCCGAATCTCGAAGCTCGAAGCTCGAAGCAGAAGGTACTCGAAGAAGATCCTCCGTGGGGGCGCCAAAAGAATGTGAGCGGGATGGAAACACACACAACGCCTCTATAATGACCCGACACACACTCTTGAGATGATACACACACACATTATGGGGCACCACTCGGCTTACACAACCAGGCTGGCTGAGACAGGAAACACACAGAGTGAGAAGAGAGAGATTTCCCACTTGCCCACTCAACACTCACACATACACACTTACACACACACTCTCAATTCAGCTCAATGAAGCTCAGCCCAACACCAATGGGGCAAATAGTTTACACAGTATTGAGTAAATACACCAGATACAACCACAAAGTTAAGCAGAGGCTTCACTCACCGGAGAAGATTACACAGAAAAACAATAGAAAATCTGTGAGGAATTTGGCAAAATGGACAGTTCCATTGCGTCCGGAACGCCCAAAAACCCCACCCTACAATGTCACAGTGCTCAAATCCGACCTCGGATGAGCAGTTTAGGGCCAATAAATGCTCCAAAAATAGCAAAAACACACTTGCGGCTGTTCCTCCTCTCTTCTCCATGTTTTTTTAGTTCCCACACTTAGATTTATTAGTTGGGCACCCTTGGCCTTTTAGATGACCTCAAACGGACCCTGAACATGCCAAAAACTGACCTCGTAGTGCATAGTTGTCACCCTGCTGCATCCATGCGCACACCTGGCACTCATTTCTTTTCAATAATGCGTCTCAAAACCACGTGAAGTGGCCCCAAAAAGTGGTCCTAATGATGACCGTCCTGCATAACTCTCACAAGAAAACACCCACGTTGTGTCCGTATTCATCCACGTGCAAGTATTGACCCCGTTCGGCCTCCTGACGCCACTAGATGCCATCTGACGCACCTGCTTACCTCATGTCGTCGGCCCGCGGATAGCTTCCTCGAGAAGTTTTATGCGCTACCAACTCCTCCTTATTGTAGAAAAAACACACTGGTGCTGATAATAGTGAAAATCGTTGCACTATGTACACCCTGTCCTACCTGTACACACGTGGGCCCCACGTAACCTGGCTATGGAAATTGGGCAATCCTTTATTCGATGCACCATGCATGTGTATGTACATATGCGCAATCCGTTGCTCCAAAAAACTCCTGACAACGTCTTATGGCTGATTTGGGTGTTGGACATGCAGGACACTGCCAACACTGACAGTCAGAGCGCATTGGCAGTTGCGAGGAACCCATTTTTTCATGCTTGCACAAAGCACATTGAGGTGCATTACCACTATGTCAGGGAGAGGCTCTCAACAGGAAAGATCAGCTTGGCTAATGTGCCAACACAGGACAACCTTGCAAATCTTTTCACAAAGGCATGTTTTTACTCCAAAGACAAAGTGTTCAACCCACCATGTAATGTGTTATGTGTGTCTCCCCCCAGGCATCCACCATTTGTGCTGTGAAACTATTGATTACAAACTTTAAAATGGATATCTCAGCAGAAGTTAGATTTGCCTTTTCAAGAAAACAAAAAACTTTATCTACATACTGCCACACACGAGCACGCTTAATTCCTAGGGCTGCTTCGTTACCTTTGTAGGTGGTAATGTCACACACCTTTTGCCACAGTTGGAACTCATTGGGACTTTGGGAGTTAGAATAGTCTGAAAGCATATGCCTAGCTTTACTACCACCCATACAATTTTATTAGGAAGATCCTATGTACTTCCAAATGCCTTCCTATCCTTTGATAGCTCTACTACACTGCCATGCAGGCCAACGCTTGATAGAATAGATTCAAGTTCTCTGATACACTCTTCCCTTCTTTCTACAGGCTCCATATTCCAATCATAATTAATATGAAGCATCAGCAACTTGTCAAGAATTCGTAGACCGGCATGAAGAGTGCACACATGCACATTTATCACAAGAATCGGTAGAATAGGATCCCAATTTGGATCGTCCATGTCTCGATTAGGGGGTACACTCTGGTTACAACTGAGGATACCTTGAAACCATTGTTGGAGTGCTTTACCCAATTTTGTGTAGTGGTCACACCTTTCACAGAATTGACTGCAACTTTGCCACCCTTACACTTACCCTTACCTTTCGCAGAGTTGACTATAGCTTTGCCCCCCTTACCCTTACCCTTGCCCTCACTTCCTAATGAGACTTCACTGTGGCAGCAATAAATGCATGGAAAGAGGGTCATTGCACCTTGCTTGCATCCTAACATACACTTGAGAGTTTTCAAGTCTCTTGCCAAATGCCACTCCACTTGGAACGTACCCAGACCCTAAACCTGCAATCCTTGTCCTTCTTGTTGTTGCCGAATGACGTCAATGATTGGGGTGTGATTAAAATACCATTTGAGAGACTCATGTGTCTCATGTGGGAGATGAAAAGCTGCCAGCCACCAAATATTCTTCTCGGATTGAACACCTAAACAGGGGTTTCCCTTCTCCCTGGCATTTAGCTCAACACCAACGCCCACCAAGGCTCTGTTCATAAGCGTAACACTTATCCTTTCAAGCCGTTCACCTTTGACAATCTGGCACTCATCAAGCTTCATCACAAATATAACTTTGCCATCACACTCTTCCTGTGTCAACCCATAAAATCTAATCATTGACTCCTGGAGCTTCAACAAGTCAACATAGACATTATTACTTGTTGTAACGAAAAGATTTGTTCTCTTCTAATGGCAGGACATCCTCCACATATTGAAATCCACCCAACAAGTTTGAAACATCATTATTGGCGCACCTTTTTGCGACGCTAACACTGTAAGGTGTTGGCAACAACCTAAACAAACCTTTTTCTCTGTGACCTAGTGTGACAAGTCTATACAAAGCTTCGTAGGCCTTGAAGCTTATTCATGTACTGTCACACCCCTCCATCATCTCCTGAGGTGAAACAATGTTCTTTAGCTCATTGATAGACTTCTGGCGCAAAACTTTAGCAATGCCAGCATTGGATGGATCATCCAATAGCTCCACCAACTCCTTTGGTTTGATGATATGCTGCAGCAAAGTATGTCTGATCGTTTCAGCATTGGACTCGATTCCCATCATTGTTCGAGCCAAGTTCCTACATATTGAAATAATATTACGGCAACATACAAAATATGTATGAAATTAGAAGCTTGCATTTGTATTCCTACCGAGTTTGATAGATACGTCTCTTTCGAGCTCCACTGCTTGAAGATAGCATAGACATCCCATGTCTCTTACACTTGCGAATGTGATAGCCCAATGGAAATCTGTGTGAGATGATTGATTCGCTTGTGTATATTACATGTAGTGTGTTGTAGCTGAACATAATTGTCTAGATGATGCTCTTGCTCCATTTTTTGATGCTCTACCTTTTTTATAAGCTTTGACATCTTGCCATGAAGCTGCTTCGTCTTCTCATTGGCTTCCTCTCTAACTTGGTGATTGTCTTTCACGTACTTCTCTTGCAATGATGAATAGGCAGCACAGAGATGTTTTCTTGCTTCCCTTTCATTGAAAAAAGCTGAATGTAATCGCCAGGAGTAGCCAAGCAGTCCGTCTCTCCCATCTCCAATAAAACGCAATAGCTTAGTGACATTACAGCAAGGCCGTGATGCATTGGTCATTGGATCGCCAAGGTAAATATGGCCATCAACCCACAAGTTGATTGCCTTGCATCCATGGTTCTATATAGCTGGTCTCCATCATTGGGATTAGATATACCAAGTCACACAGTTGCATACTCCTGCTCTAAATCAGCATTTAATCGATATCGTTTTGATTTTTTATTCATGTCTTGCAGTGGTAGGGGATTGAATGACATTTGTGTTAGTTAATCAATCAAATTAGTGAGAATGTGTAATGGTGACTGCAACAAGCAGGTGAAGGTGGCTATGGAGGAAAGAAATGGAGAGTACTCAGAGTTAGGAGAAAAAGATTATGTTGTGGAGGGAAGAAAGAGAGGGAGTGCAGCTCAATGGAGTTTGAATTTGAATTGTTGATCATGACTGTAGAGAGAGAAATTTTGCAACACACAGAGGTAATGGAGTTTTCCGTTACACTCAGCTGGAGCTAGAGTGGGAGAAGCATGAAGAGAGAGAGAGAGAGAGAGAGAGAGAGAGAGAGAGAGAGAGAGAGAGAGAGAGAGAGAGAGAGAGAGAGAGAGAGAGAGAGAATAAAGGAAGAGAGAGTGGGAGAGAGGACAGATCTGCAACCTTGGTGGATCTGCACTTTTTCAGAAAGAGGCAGCCACCAATAATGTTTCTTAATGATTGGAAGAGGAAGTGACATGACAGAAAAGGGGGGAAAGAAAGAGAGAGAGTTGGCTCATATTTTAGAGAGAGAATGCAATGAGAGAATGTGAAAAATCTGTTTTTTAGTAGGGGGCTAAAAAGTGTCTCCTTTAATGAGTTCTAAGTGAGAGAGAGTGTTCTATATGTTAGAGAGAGAAGAGGGGTGGGAAAAGGACATTTGAAAATTTATTTACCCCCCTCTCTTTTGGGTTACTAAATAAACTATTTTCAAATTCAAAATATGGAAATGGCTTTTTTTAAAATCTCAGCATAAGCCTTTTTGCCCTCTCTTTTAGGCTTGGTCAAACTTGGCTTAAACTTTAAGCATTCCCTTAAACTGCCAAATAAAGAGGCCCTCCTATACCCCATTCACTTCCTAATGAGTGTAGAACTTCAAAACTATTTGCCATCAAGGCACATATCCTTCTTGAAGAACCCTATCTTTTACGATCCTTGTATCCATTTGCACGTCTTTCCTGCAAGCCTCTAATAGACGGGAATTCCATGAAAAGGTGGACAAGGTCTTTGCTAGCCAATTTGCACCTTGAACATCTATTGGGCCCAATACCACGTTCTTGAATCTTGACTCCTGTTGGCAAGGCCCCCCATAGTACCTTCCACATAAATATCTTCATAAGCTAAGGCCACTGTATGGATTCCAAATGTTCTTTGTGACCTCTACCCATCAAGCCTTTGATCTTTTCTTCTTCCACTGCTTGTTTAAAGGGGCAAACCAATCAACCTTGTGTAGTAACACTTGGTATGCCCTTGGTATGGGCTTTAGAGAATCGGCTACTCATGGGCCATTTCCAAGCCTTCCACTCAAAGGTAGGTTCATAGATCGACATCAAAACATTTGCCATGCCTTCTACAACCCTGTTGACAAGTACCATCTCAGTGCCATTGAGTTGAAAATGGGCAGCCACCTCGTCAGAGGATTTCCAGCAGTTGCTATTTTTATCCCAGAAGTGGCTCAGTTGTTGAAGTTCTTTATTGTTCATCCTTCTTGCAGTTTCTCTCCAATAAGGATTCATGATAATTCCAACAGCTTTAAACAGCCAACAAGACCAGTGTGCGATGGAGTTCTGGAAGTATCTGGTTAATTCACCCCGTTCCAGTGCCCATGTTGCTCTATTGCACTTTTGGACCAGCTCTCTCATGATGCCATTTAGTCTTAGGCTGGCCCACCTCAGGGCTAATAGTTTGTCATGCACCTTGATCCCTTTCTAATGACCACCTTCAGAGCAAAGTTTTTCCTTGTCTATCATATCCTTGGTCATGATATCCCAATATTAGTCTTGTTTTGCAATTGAGACCACAAACTTGGCGCACATGGCCTCAACATGAATAGAAGGGTTGAGAATTCCAAGGCCAACTTGGACCAACGGTCGAGCAATATTTTCCCACTTTTCCCATTGCCATGGCGATGAGGCTTTAGTGTTTTTCCTCCATAGGAATCTTTTAACATGTTCCAAAAACTCTTTCTAGTTACATTTGGCTATTTTGAGGAGCTGGCTAGTGAAGGCAATATAAGGAGAAGCATAAATGAGTTGATCACTCTGACTTGACTCTAGAAGGGAAGCGACACACACTCCCACCTTTTCATTTTCCTTTGGATCTTCTCTAGGGCCCACTAGAACCTTTGGTTGTGAGTAACATCCACTCCTAAAGGGCCCCCTAGATGTCGAAAAGTCCTACCTTTAGACACAATCTCGTCAAGTGAGTCATTTTTTGTCAGGGAGATCAGTCTTGACTTCTCAATACTACCATTCGACCCATAAGCCACAACAAATGACTGCACAATCTAAAGGGCCTTCCTGAGCACGTAAGGGCAAGCTTTCAAAAAGATAATGGACTCATCTGCATTTGCCAAGAGCTGGTCGTTACCTGACAAGGTTAACCCTTGTATTTCCGCCCGCGCAACAGCAACTTCAAGCATCGATATAAGAGGATGCAACCCAATATGACAGAGAAGAGGGGTTAGGGGGCATCCTTGCTTGATCAATCTTTTGGCTTCAAAGGAGCTCACAATTCTATCATTGAATAAGAGCTCAGATTGGCTGCCTACCCAGAGTGTGTGTAAGCAATCGTGGCCCAAAGCCCAATGATTTCATGACATCTTCAATGAAGGACCACATGATTCTATCATAAGCCTTGTCCAGATCTAGTGGCAACAAAATTCACTCCTATTTCCTGAAGGCTACGTACTCAATGCCAACCATTGTTGTTAAGATGTTGTCATCATGTATAGACCTTCCTTTGATAAACACGTGATGATGAGGGGAGATGACTCTATCTAGGAGGGGGGCCATTATAAGAGCGATTACTTTAGCAATGATTTTGTATGCCACATACATCATAGTTATGGGATGCTCGAACTTAAGCTGTGAGCAACAAACTTGTTTTGGGATAGGCTTGATAAGCCCTCTTTTCACAATGAGATCCAATGACCCCTTGAAAAAATCCCCATTAGCCATACACGTTAGTGGGGCCTTTAGGTTGTCCCATAACTGCCTTAAGACTTCAGTGGTCAGACCATCCCAACCAAGGGACTTCTCCTTGCCAAAATCTTGCAAAGCAAGCAAGCATTCCTCTTTAGAGAAGGCCATCTCTAGAAGATTGTCTTGAAGTTGGGAGATTTTCTTGTTGATACTCTTGAGCAAGGACGCTCTGGCTTCATCCACTTCTTGAGAGCGCGTCTTAGGCTGGCCAATGATTTGGCTTAGGTGATCAAGCATCATCCTAATCATTACTTCTTGGTCTCGTGTAACATTCAACCAGGCTTAACCAGGCTTGCCTTCTTGGTTAAAGGTAAGTCAATGGTTTTTAATTAATACTTTGAAAAATTAAAAGCCTAAATCTAAATTAACCCTGCCAATTTTAGTAAGTTGGCTCTAGTCCCTCTTTACCAAGTTTGGCTATGCCACATGTCCAAAGTAGTTTGCACCTACCTTTGGGGAAGTTAGCAAGTGCGTGTGTGTGTATATGTTTGTATGCGCGCGCGTGTGAATGCTACCTTACCAATTTCAAGTTAAAAAGGAGAGGGGATCAGTTCTGCAAAATTAGAAGGGCAAGGAGAATACAAGTGTTAGCTTATGGAAAAATATTCCACTTTTGAATGTTTAATACTCATTGGTTCAACCAATAAGCACTCCATTTGAAGATCCTTTTGAAAATGGAGACAAGTGTTTGAGCATGCATGAGTTGCATTTTAGAGTGTTCACTTCGCATTGGTACATGTGGTAAGCATTCCAATTCAATACTCTTAGCAAGTTCTCAAGAATACAAAAGGAAAAGCTTGTTGAATTCTCCTTTCTCTCATTTTTTCATTCTCATTATCATTATCTCAAGTGCTAAGAGTGGAAAAAAGGCAAGCTTTCTTCCTTCCTCACACATGGGAGCTCAAGGGGTGGTTTTTATGCTCAAGCACTTGGCTATGGATAAAAATCCACATAAGTGAAAGCTTCTTCTTCTTTATTTATGCTATTCTATTATGATAAGCTATGCTAAGAGCTTGCCCTTGAGTAAGTGTATACGGAATACCAATTCTCTTGCTTGAAAAGTACTTCTTTTACCCTCATCTACCTCTTACCCACAGTTCTTTCTCCTTGCTCAGGTGTTTAGGGCTTGGGAAGGAGTGTTACACCATGGAATCTTGAAGAACACCATCTTCTTAATTCGAGAAAATCTCCATAAGAGCACAAGTTGTGTTGTAATCAAATCTCTCTTTGAGAGAGAATTATAATGCAAAGACCTTTTGAAGGGGAGATTGGCTCCAAACAAATCCAATCCTCATTGTCAATCTTAATTGTGGTATTGTCTTTAAATTATGTGCATGCTTTTAGTGTTTTAATGTATAATTGTGTAAAAAATCAGTCCGACACAGCCTATAGTCTCCTCTTTAATCTCTCTCTTAAGGAAAACTCTTCGCTTTCATAAGTTATTTAGTTTCACCAAATCTAAAGTAGTATTAGATTCTCTAACACAAACCCTAGCATATGACACAAACCCTACTCTATAGTGGTAATCCTTTATCTTTACATCATTTTATGTTAACTTTAGTAATATTTTATGTAAATTGTGACTCTCAAGATTGTGTTTGAGCTTCATCTCACACGCTCTTTAGAATTTTATACCAGGTACACTTTAGATTCCCCATTCTGCTATCTTCAAGCTTAGTCTTAGACTTCAAAGGCGGGGCTAGAAATATAGAAATTGCCTTTTATATATTTGAGCTTTGTCTTAATATTTGAAGGTAAATATTTAGGAAGTGTATATGCCACCCTTATTGTCCTAGAATTGTCGCTCATACTTTAGAGGCAATGCTGCTATATTAGGCATGCTCAATGTTGGATTATCCACGCAGAGTTTATTAGGATTTTTATGGATTTCAACTTAAGTAGTTTATAAGCTAGATTTCTTAAGCGCAATCCTTGTGTTTATTTGCCACTAGCAAGTCAAGTTTGGTGCTGGGATAAAGGCAATGTGCTGCTTATCTTGGTCAAACGAGCTAGAGGTGTTCGACCGCCCATCACTTGTACACACCTTATTCTTTACTAGATATAATTAAGGGGCTCCCTCACACATATATTGTAGTGATATGCTCAACCCACATCCTATGTTCTCTCTCTCTCTCTCTCTCTCCTTCGTATACGAACCACATTCGCACACTCACAATTGGTATCAGAGCTATGGCTTGACGATGGTGGGGAGCATGGCGATGTCAAGAGCTTTGAGATGATAGCTTGCGTGGAGAGAGCACGAAAGCTTGGAAGATTTGTGAGAATACAATGAGAGCTTGTGAGCTTAGTTGAGAGTGATGTATGCTCTTGTGGAAGCTCATAAGAGAGAGTGGAAGATAGTGTGTATGTGAAGGTGCTACCCTAAAACTGTATGCACAGCTGCCCTATTTTCAAATTTGTTTTTCTCCTTGTTTGCATATTTGAAAATTCTACCCTCTTGTCCCTCCATTTCGACATGGTCTACAACTTTATAGAAAAACATTTTGCAAATTCCTTACCGACTTGTTTAATGTTCAGCCTTTATTCATCTCAAACTGGTCGTATGCAAAAAATTTCAAGTTTCCTATATTCACATAGTGTGCGAGTTTGATGCACTTTATGAAACAAAGTAGGTGCTCGAAGTTAGGTGCATAAATTTTGAGGTTGAAGATGCAAATTTAGCTTGTGTAGAGCTTGAGGTTTGAGGTTTTTTGGTAGATTTGGGTAAAGAATCACAAAGGCGTTTACACACCATCCAAACAGTCTCTTGAGAGATGCAAATTTTTGTGCACATAGGTGGACCTTCTTTTACACATTTTCATAGGACACTTTGGTAGCGACTTTGTGCTTCAATTTATGATCTTTGTGGATGGATTTGCATATGGTTATGGCACATGGCTGATGCCCATTGTACATGCATTTTGGTGAGCACTTTTGAGTGTCGGTGAGGTCTATTGAAAGCATTGTTTCTGCATTGATCAATTCTTCAGTATTGCAACTTTTTTGGTGTTTGTTTATGTGCAATCACTCTGTTTATGTACATTGTATGAGGATTGCCTTTGTATGCACATTGTGGAGCCGTTTTGGCATTACTCTTTGGCATTGAGTAGTGTTATGGTTTATGGTTTGAGTCCTCTTTGGAAGACTATAGTGGTAAAAATTTACTCCCACTTTGCCATATCTTTTGTTGACATATTTTGATCTGTTTATAGTGGTCAAGATCATCTCCCACTTTGGCATCTTGGATGTGATTTATGGTTTGAGAGTTTTCATCAAGATTTTGCTCATTTTGCATAGGAGACTCTGTCCAATTTTCCCTAGATTTCTTGCCATAGTTTGGCTTGATTGCCGTACACCTTTTGATGCATTTGTAGTAATTGGATTGATATGGTGATTCTCTCTTGTTGTAGTCGACTTTGCTCCTACATTGACGGACATATGGTTGTTTTTGGACACGGGTTGGTGCTCTTATATCCACTCTCACAAGAGTGAAATTTGTGTATACTTGCAGTGGCTACAAGTAGACTGATGGTATGCCCTTTTTTCGATCGATAAATATTCCAATTGTGAGTCTACTTCATACAGTTTATAGTAGTCACAGGTTTCATGTACTTTTGGCAATTGAAACTTGCATTAGTGTGATGATTGTAGAGCACAGTGTGGTTATACATTTACATAATAACGTATCTCAACCATCTCGCTACCATACAACAAATCCCAGGAGTTCTTTTTGCTATGCAAGTAGATTCGACATCTCGCTATTTTTTTCCATCTTTGATCAAAACTTGCAATGATTTGTTGGAAAAATGATTCACTTTATTGTCCCATTATCGATCAACGATGTCATCATGGAGCTTCCACTTTCTTTAAAGATTTTGGCTTAAGCATTTATATGTTTGGCATCCAAAATGGTGGAATATCAAGCATAAAAGCTCTTAGGCTATGTGCTCATGCCAATTGAATAGCAAAACATTGTGTTTGAATGTTGTCTTGTCCACTTCAAATTTTACGATGAGTCTTGGTATATCATATGAACCCAACAAACATAGCATAGCCAACAAGATATGTCTCGGTTCTTTTCCAATGCTCCCACAATAAAAAAAGAAGAGGACAAACCAATCAGCTTGAGGGACTTAAGAAGTTCTATCCTTACTTATTTGTTTGGGATACACTCTTCCAAATATTTGAGCATGCCAATGACATAGCATAGATGAAGATTGTTGACCTACCTCGCAAAGGTTTTGCTCTCCTGCTTCATTCGAAGGGAGTGACATATCCCAAGGAACAATTATATAGCTCTGTATTTTGGCCATGAATGCTTTTGCCAAGTTTTATTCCAAGACAGGGTTAATTGGGATGACAAGCCGTTTAATACTCGTTTTGAGAAAGGGTAGCCAAGGATCGTTCATTGGTTTGCTAGATGAGGGACCTAAGCTATCTTGGAAGAAGCCCATTGTGCCCTTACTATAGGAGCATAGTGTGATTGTAGAGATGGCAAGCCAAGGGGAAACTTAGGCCCCCAAGGGGGGACTTTGGCATCTTTGCTAGTGAAAATTGAATCCAAGGATGCATCGATAGGCTTGCTAAAGGCTAAAGCTTCCCAATACAAGAAACCACATGGAGATTTACCTTGAAATCAAAGCACAATGACTGATATAGTGAACCCCATCATGACCCTCAGATTTTCAGAAAGATTTGTGTGGAAAAAATTCCACATAACTGCAAGGGAGTCCTTGAATAATGAACTCTTACTTTATGAAAAAAAACGTGTCTAAATTTATTACATTTGGCATGTCCTACTTTCCTTATTTTTGTCATATAGTGATTGTAGATACGACAATTTCCCTATTTGTATTATATGGCTGTAGACAATCAACATGACTAAAGGGCTCAAATTTGAGTCTAAGGCATGTGTGAACATGGATTTTGCAAGAGCATATGCAATATACTTATTTCTAGTGGATCTTTGGCTACAATTTGATCATTTTAAATAAGAGATAGTAGTGAATGGACTTGCCTACTCTTTCTTTTCTTATTTCATTTATGTGTTGTGTCTCTTGATCTACTCTTGAGACAAGACACACCTTTAAAACACATGGAAAGATGAGAACATCATTAAGAAAAACCATATTCACATGCAAAATGACATGACAAGCTCATACAAAATCATGCACACTTGCTCATGAAAATTTGTACGTGCGTGTGTGGAGAGAGAGAGAGAGAGAGAGAGAGATTTTTTTTATAGAACTCATAGGAGTGAGTGATGTTATCTTAAGCAAATCAAACTATTACAAAACTAGTCGTGTTCACAATCCGAGCCAGGGCATCCACAAGACCAGGTAGATGGATGAGAGAGAGAGAGAGAGAGAGAGAGAGAGAGAGAGAGATTTTTAAGCATGTGCATAGCTTACATGTGTGTGTGTGTGTGTGTGTGTGTAAGTGTTTCTCAAAAAGAGACATTGCTTTCATGATGCTTGAGTTCCAATCTATGAGGTGTAAAAGAGCAACAATTGACCACCCTAACTAACTAGATGGTCATGATTGAATGACAATGAATGGTGATAGATAAATCAAATGCTAGGAACAAGCGACATAGAGACAATGTACAAAAGGGCTATAGGGAGGAAGATCTTGATTAAAGAAGCATAAGAAGAGACGGACTAGGAACGAGACTCCTAGAGAGCTAGATAATGATGGGGTGATTGATAGCCAAAAGGAAATGTGATAAAGATAAAATATAAATGAAATAGACATAAATCATACACAGAGGAAAACATAAAACATAAGTGAAATGAATTCAAATTATGCATATGCATACGCGTGCGTGCGTGCGTGCACACACACACACACACACACACACACACACACACACACACACAAAGAGAAACAAAGAAGGATAGTGCCTCAATGACACATGCAAAGCAATAATAGGAACACAAAAAGGAGATAGGGAATGTAGATAGACAAGCAATTCGTAGATGAGAAAGTGAGAGAGAGGAAGGATTTGAGAACATGAAGAAGAGACACAAAGAAATAAGAACGTGAGAGAGCATGGGTGTGGAGGCTCCGAGCGGCCTGCATCGAGGTGTAGAAGTGGTATGTGGAACTGGTGTGGCTACCACGCATGGTGGGCTTTCTCGAGACAAAGTAGGTACTCCTTGGGGTAGAGGATGTGACAGCTTCGGCCAGACGTTTGTAGCCCCCCTATGCCCTTCCCCCTCTCTTTTTGGACTAGGTGGAGGCCACGCCTCCTTGGCCCTCTTCGGATGCAAAGGCAGTCAAGGATGGAGTGTTGTGCTTGCTGCCTACAGATTGGCGATGCCGTTGAAGGGGAGGGGGGGTTGGTGATAGCTTCTCTTCTTCTAGTGTCTTTTCAGGGCAGCTTTGATTCGGTGACTAAGGGTGCATGACTCACCCTTTAAAGCCCGGCGTCACGTTTTGTCTGCATGATTCGATAGTTGGTGTACTCTCAGTCTTCTAGAGGTTCTCAACTCTTCCTCAGTGGTCAGTGGTTGCATGCTATCCAAATCACCTATACTTTTTTGTTTGTGGTTCTCGTGAGGCACATCGGTGGCCGGTGGAAGTAGCTCCTTTGTGCTGGCACCTTGGAGTTCCATACGGATGATGGGGACTTTGGACCTTGCCCCTTCCTTGATGGTATGGTTTCGTCTTTGTTGTTGAGTGTGGCACCCCGATCAACCAATGTATTTGATGTCTGTCTAGTTTGTTATAAAATGATGCATCTTGGGGATGGCCTGTGCTTGGGGTGGTAGTCTTGGCATGGGCCATGGTAGCCTCTAGAGTCTTTGCTATGTACTGGTCGTCTCTTATGTCTGGTGAAATATTTGGCATCCGTGGCTCATGATGATCATGGACTCTTATGTAATTTTTTGGTTTATCTAATATATTCACCCACATATGGTGGGTTCTGCAAAAAAAAAAAAAAGAACAAGGTGAAAATTCACTATGGCTTAGGCTATTGAGAAGAATTTCATAACAAGGTGAAGGATCACGGTCGCCTGCCAGGAAGTACAATGCAAAAGTAGACGAAGGTTGTGTTTATAGAAGTTATTAATTTTTTAATCCACAACAAGAATTTTAAAAGGTTGTAGAGAGGGTGTATTATAAAAGGAGTAATAGATAAATGGGAAAACGAGACTAAATAGGTCAAGGTTATTTGAGTGGTAGTCATGGAGAAGGTACTTGTTGACCAAATTTTGTCCAACTTCTAGTTTGTTCTTTTTTATATAATTGTTGTAGTAAACTATGTAAAAAAATCGATGTGATGATTTCAATATATGCAAGAATTTTATGATAAATATCGACATTGAAACAACCTCGATCAAATGACAATGATCACAAAATTGTAGAAACATTTGTAAGGAATGATGGACCTAAGTAATTTTCTAAGTAAATGTTTCTTTTGGCATGTATAATAGTATATATGAAGGATATATGAGTATTCCAATTTTACATGTTACTTCACAATTTTATCAATATTGAAAAAGTTTAAATATAATCCCTAATGATGATACATGTTGGTTTAAAGTAAGGAGGTGGATGCTAAAGTTGAAAATAAATTCTTGAAGTTCTTGATGAAAGGACAATTCATAAAACTAAAAAAGTACATTTCGAACGAAACAGTTGAAAAGACATTAGGTTCTTAAACGAAGCATTTACAAAGTAAACAAAGACCAAAAAAAAAAGAAAGGCATTAGGTCTTTAAATGAAGCATTTACATAACTTTCCTTTTGAACCAAAGAGGACATGTGTCCACCATCGGCACACTCTACATCAACATCTCAAACTTTGCACCTTTTCTTTGTCTTCCGCTATGGCATTCTGCAGGCCAACAAGGGGCTTCTTTGTGAGAGAGAAAAGTAGAAAGTGACACTAGTATTTTAAAACACGTGGTATCACAATAAATTATTATGTTTTTTTGAAAAAAATATATAACAATGAACTATTTAGAGTACAATATATTCCAAAAGCATAAAAAGTAATGTTTGACACAATATTCAATGCTTCTCTTTAAAGAGAGAGATACACAAATGTCAACACCCTCTCACAAGGGCCTATTTTTTAATTATAAAAAAGTTTATTATCATTAGCTTGCCATCAAGCTTTATCCAATCATAGATGCACCCAAAATCCAACCCTTTACAAAGAACTACTTATGTAGTCCCAAAAGAGAGACAAAGAAATAAGAACGAGAAAGAGCATGGGTGGGAGACGTAAATAAATAAAATAGTGAGAGAGGAAAAGAATTTGAGAACATGAATGAATGTAAGAAACACGACGCGAACACAAAAGGAGACGGGGATATAGACATGCAAGAAGAACTCAGAAAACACTAGGATGGATTCCTGTCATCAAAGATTGATGTATTCATGCGGACCTTGAGACTAACCTTTTGAACAATGTTGTGTAGGGTGATTGTCATTTACAATCTGTATGATAAGCAAAATTGGAAAGAGAGGGATGCACGCACTTAAGAATCTAGTGTTCCAGATGCATTGAGATACACATGTAAGAGAGAAAGGCTCACGTTGGCATCCTGGGAAAATAAAAGGAAAAGGAAGTCATGCTTGAAATCAAGGGACCCATGCTAGTGCCATTTACAAATTAAACACAAAAGAAAATTTCAATGCTTTCACATGGAAAGGTAAGTCCAATCACTATATGAAATGTACTCATAACTGTCCTCTTCTCCGAGGCTTGTTTTAGAGAGCCAAAAAGTTATATAAAGGTGTGAGATAAGGTCAAGAACAAAGATTTTTTTTGGTGGAAAAGTTGGTGTAGAAGGTCACATATGCTTACAAAGATACATACACAAATGAATGTATTTATGTATGGAAATATTTGTGCTCATATGACACACAAATTGCTACATAGGTGTTAATGTTTGAACAATGAATGGATTGAGAGAGGTAAAGAGCGAACACTTATTATTGAAGAAAACAAAGAAAGGATCATTGTCTTTTAATTTATGTAAACTTGTTCATGTTCGTTGGAATCTTTATGATGGAAAAACACTTGTTTTTGGAAGCTTCAAAATCAGATCTAAAGTGATTCCCTAAAGCAAAGGTGCACTCAGTCCTTGAGGGACCCATGCAAAGCTTTACTAGATGAACTTGAGCTCTTTTGAGAGACTTTGCTTAGGGCTTTTATTGGAGTTTTTATGTGTGTGCAAAATTCACAATTTGTGAGTGAATTGTATTAAGCGCATCATAAAATTACAAGCCAACCTCAAGCTCATGCCGAGCCTTGATGTGTTGTAAGTTGGATGTCAACTGCCTCTCATCGTGGCTTATCATCACCGGCTTAACAAAGTAGGTGGACTATAGCTCTAGGCTTTACGTATCGCAAGTTGACAACACAACATGGGTAGCCCCTAGATCAGTCATCCGAATCTTCCTTGCGTCCGAGCATATATATCACCACTTTGCTTTCTTGTATAATCTTTGAGAAGCTTGCCACGTCCAGATCTCCTTCAAACACACGCCGGTTCCTTGCCTGCCATATATGGTGAAAGAAGAAGTACTTGACAGTTTGCGTGCAGATGAGAAGAGTAGGACTTCCCAACTTCTTGGTACCAAGGAACAAATCAGTCTTGAAGAATTTGATCTGCCATGTCCTTTGGATTTACTTGCAGATTTTCCCTACCAGGCCTCTGATCGCCTAACATTCCATGAATAGGTGGGCCAAATCCTCTAGCTATCCTCCACCCCAAGCATCGATCGGACCCAATTCCTCTCTCCTGGATCTTTATGCATGTCGATAGAGCATCCCACATCAGCTTCCATAAAAATATCTTCATAAACTACGACCACTTTGGTTTCCAGATGTTCTCCATGACTTCCCCCCCACCGTTCTTCCGTCCATTGTCTCTTCCATATTTTTTTGAGGGGGATAGACCAATCATTCTCATGCATAAATTGCATGATATATGCCTTTAATATGGGGTTTCCATAAAAGCCTACTTTTGGGCTATCTCCACGCATTCCACTCAAATCCGGATTCACATATTGGCATTATAACATTGTCAATCTCTTTTATCACTCTGTTAACTAACAATATAGTTGTTATTGGGTTGCCAAAGGTCAATGGTTCTAGCTCTTACTGTTATCATCTCATAAGTGAGCTAGCCAATTCGGACCCTTATTATTCCTTTTTGTGGCAGTTTTTATCCAATAGGGTCTTTGTGGTGGTCCTACAAGTTTAGAGAGCCAGGGGGACTAGTGAAGATGGAGTTCTTGAAGTACCTGGTTTCTTCCCCCCACTCTTTTGCACTTCCTTACCAGTTCCCTTGAGATGCCCCCCCAGACTTAGACTAGCCCATGTCGGGGCGAAGGTTTTGTCGTGCAACTGTACTCCTTCCACTTACCACCTTTCAAACCAAGTTTAGTTGCATCTAACATATCCTTGGTCATGATAGTCCAAGCTTGGTCCTGTTTTAATTGGAGTTTAAATTCAAGCTTATTAAAGGGTATGTCTCGTTGATCTTTACCCTGGGAGTGCACTGTGAGAAATCGGATGCATGGCGTCTGGCAGCTTGACCTTGCCTAATTTTTTGCCATGGGAGAGGCCTCCCTCCCACCTTCCTCATTGGGAGGCAACAGAGTCTTGAAAGTCTTTGGTTTTTGGCCATGCTTGGCTGAGAAGCGTATGTGGTAGATGCACTTCCTTCGTGGCACTGCACACTGCTAGAGAAGGGCTTGCTCCCCTTTAAGGCCCAATCTGCTCAAAAATAGTGCCTGGCTCACCAAAATAGCCTACGTTCGGATTTTCTAGGATCGATTGTGTTTTCCTCCAATGTGTTGATTTGCATGGACCTTCTTAAAGGGTGATGGAGTTCAGACTCTCGGTTCAACTGCGCATGCTTCATCTGGTTCGTGTTGAAGGTATGTCTCTGTGGTCCTTGGTATGGGCACTCCACTTTCTATGGCAAAGATTTTTGGAGTGGTGGCTCCCTTGCTACGGGTCTTTGGTTATTATCTTTGCACGTGCTTTTGTTAAGCTATGGTTATAGGCTAGCCTCCCGTGTTTGGACCATGGTTGTGCTAGTTGGGATTATGATCTTTTTGTGGCAACTTTTGTTGGATTGACTGGAGCCCTGACTTGAGATGCGGGGAGGGTTCTTATCATGTGTTGTCCAATATAGCCCTAGTCATTCTATTTTACTTTGCATGCACCTTTTTTGTTTTTGAAGCTAGTAATTTTTTGTTTTGATTAATACACTGACACTCACTATTGTGAGTTTTGTAAAAAATAGAAAAGAAGGTATGTCCCCTTTTTTTTGAGCCATACTCACAATTGTGACTTGAGAGAATTTATATTAACCCTCAACACTACATGTGCCTTGAGTGAGCTACAATTGTGACTTGAGAGAATTTATATTAACCTTCAAGCACTACATGTGCCTTGAGTGGGCTAGGGTTCCAACAGAGGCTTGTACACAAACAAAGAGGATACTAAACTAGTGGTGAAAAATCTACCTCAAAGGATGTCCCTTTTTAACAAGAGGCCCAAGGAAGACCTTAGAAATTGGAGTCCATTGGAACTGCTTTCTACAATATTTTTTTAATATACCAAAGCAAATGCAGATAGGGCTCTATACACATTATGAAATGGATCTCAAACAAATAGAAAGTCTAAATCCAAGGTTGAAAATGAGTGGAAGCAGTCATTTGAATGTGGGAAGGTGTTGAACATGCACAAGAGTTTAATGAAGATCACTTGTTCGTACCCAAATGGATAAAGAGTTTGATTCCTATGAAGCAATTAGACGATTTGGGTACTACTATTTTTGCACATGGTTCTTGGATCATCAAGAAAGGAAACATGGTCATGCTTAGAGGCCACAAGTCTGGCTCATTGTATTCACTCTATGTCTCTTCAGGTGAAAGAGAATTCTATTGTTAGCTGAGCTGCCGTCTATAGAGTTGTGACTCTAGCTGGCCGGGACATATGAGTCAGAAATGAATGAAGGTATTGCAGTGTTCTGGCTATATCCCTATGTTAAATGACTCTCACTTTCTTTATGTGAGCATCGCATTTATGGAAAATAGACTAGGTTGACCTCGTCACCTTTACACAAGGAGTTAGGAACCCCTCTAGATTTTGTTCATAGAAACTTATGCGGATCTATGCATGTTAAGTCTCTAGGGGGCCACTATACTTCCTAACATTCATAAGTGACTCTACTACAAAGGTGTGGGTTTATCTTTTGAAGCAGAAGAGCAAAATCTTTAGTGTCTTTCAAAAGTGCTTACCAATAGAAAACCAATCAAGTAGAAAGCTTAAAGCTTTGGTAACTGACAATGGAGGTGAGTATATAACCTCTGAGGCATTAGAAGACAGTTCACCACGCCTTACACACCTGCCCAAAACGGTGTGGTAGAAAGGATGAATAGAACTATCTAGGAATGGGTCATTTCTATGTTGTCTGCAACCACTTTACCTCATGATTTTTTTTGGGGGAAGCTGTTATAACGGTTGTTTACTTGATGAACCAGTTATCTAGTGCACCACTAAAGCATAAGATTCCACTGGAGATGTGGATGGGCAAACACCCTAATTACGAAAGGTTACATATATTTGGGTGTGAGGCATTCTCACATGTGCCAAAAGTGCTTAGGCAAAAGCTAGATTTCCAATCACACAACTGCATTGTCATTGTATATGGTCTAGACGGAGAGATGGGATATCGTCTCTGGCACCCAAAATCTAATAATGCTATACACAGCTCACACGTGATATTTAACGAGTCTAAGATGCATAGATAGAAAGTGAAAGAGATTAAATATCGCAAACTAAGGTTTGAGGATGTTGCCTTACCACCACTTACGTAGAATGTTGGATGTGCTAGTGATGCACCTTCCACTAGTACACAACCAAATGCTACTCCAAAGAGAGCAAAATCCAACAATCAGGTACTTAGAATATCTACTCATGTATCACATGCACCTGATCATTTTGAGCCAAGATTGGACTATTTGTTAGTCATTGACTGCAGTGAACCCACTTGCTATAAAGAAGCTGTAATGGAATTTGCCTATTCAATTTGAGAATAGCGGAATTTAATGAGAGTACTTTCAAGAAATGATTTTGTGAGCATAGCGGGTAGACATAATTGAAGATAGCAACATAATCATAGCAATTAGTTAACTTGGCATAGACAATACTTTTGCAAGAGAGAGAGTTTAGAGAACATGACAACAATTGAGGACCGGATTTATGTGGAGCCGGTCCCCCCTCCAATAGGCATTTGTATTATGATTTCTCCCATAAAGAGAGACTTGTTACAATACATTCTTTGTGTTCCTTGTGACCTAGGTGATGCCATGAAGATGAAAGGCTTCATGCACCACAAACATAACATAAACTTGAAGAAAGCTTTAACTATCCCAAGCCTCAGTCCCAAGACCTCAAACACCTTCGAAGGTGGAGAGAGCTAGCAGGGAATGAGGGTAGGGAAGAGGAAGAAGAAACATTTCGTAGGAGAAAGAATTAGTTCCTCACTTATCATACTCTTGTTGCTAGCATACATAATAGCATAGTAATGAAGAAGAAGGATATGGCAAGCTTAAGCATTGAAGCATGGCTCTTGGTTGGATTTGCACTCCATAGCCAAGAGTGTTGGTGTAGGCTCTCAACCTCTACTTGCTTGGAGAGGGAGCTCTTTGCACTTTTCATATCACACAATGAGAGTGCTTGTGAGTGTGTGTGGGTGAGTATACCCCCTAGGCACCCCCCTAGCTTGCTTGGGTCGACCCCCCCTTGTAGCTCATGCCTGAAGCTCATTGGACCCCTCCAGGCCTAGCCAATCACAAGCAAGAGCCATTACAAGCAACATGGGTAGCCTTGGGACAAGTGTCCCCCTTTCCCCTTTGAGAGAGAGGACTTGATAAATGCTAAAACAATTAGATAATTCATGTAATTTATCATTGGACCCCTTTGAAGCCTAGCCAATAGGCTTCAAGCAACACATGAAGGTAACATGGGTAGGGGCCTGACATGTGTCCTTGCTGCCTCTTCAAGTTGGGCTTCCCTTGTGTGTGTGAGTGGGTGTTCTCTCTCTAGCCCCTAGGAAAAGGGCTCGCCCCCCCTCTTGTAGGAATGCTTTTGACTTTTAGGTGATCAAGCACCTTACTCACCAAGCATGACAAAGCACTTGAACTAGGGGGTGTTCCCACAAGCATCTCAGGCAAGCTTCTCAAGGCACCTCAAGTACTTTAATCATGCAGCAAGTCAAGCACCTCAAGCATGGAGCCAGTCAAGCACCTCAAGCATCTTAATCAAGCACCTCAAGCATGAAAAACACCTCAAGCATGACAAGCACCTCGAGCTTGGGCCGGGTTCCCACCTCAAGCTCAGCCCTAGCTTACTTAAGGTCAAAGGACTTTTACACACATTTATTGGAGGTCTTCAATGAAGCTAACCCTAAGGTCTTATGCTCCATTGGTTAGCCTTGCTCTTTGATAGACCATCTCCCTTTTGGGCCCCTTTACCATTGGCCCCGTGTTGAGATAGATCTATAAGCACATACCTATATCTTAACACTTGTTCCCGTTTATTCTCCCACATTAAGTGATCAATTTAATATGAGAAAATCATTTGGGTTAGTTAGATATTAGATTTTATGACAGAAGCTATTCAGATGGAACATAGCATGAAGTGGGAGCAAACTGTGCAATCTAAGTATAACTCGATCTTAGCCAATGAGACTTGGGAATTGACAAAGTTACCAAAGGGTAAACAAGCATTGCCTTGCAAATGGATGTACAAAAAGAAGTACATGGCAGAAGATCTCGAGACTAAGTATAAGACTAAATTGGTTGCTAAAGGATTCAAGTAGAAGAAAGGCGTAGATTTTGATGAGATCTTTTCTCTAATGGTCAAGATGACTACACTACGTCTTGTACTTGGTCTAATAGCCATAGAGGACATGGAATTGGTCCAAATGGATGTGAAGATGACATTTCTTCACGGGGATCTTGAAGAAGATGTCTACATGATGCAGCCATAAGGTTTTGAGATAAAGCCTGAAAAGCCACAAGGGAAAAATTGGTGTGTAGACTCAAGAAAGCTTTGTATGGATTAAAGCAAGGCTCGAGGTAGTGGTTCATCAAGTTTGAAAAGCCAACAAGGGCAGAATTGGTGTGTAGACTCAAGAAAGATTTTTATGGATTAAAGCAAGACTCAAAGCAGTAGTACATCAAGTTTGATAAGTACATTCAATCCCAAGGTTATGTACAGAGACAAGAGGATCACTGCTTGTACATAAGGAGGTTGAATGATGGTTCCCTCATCATTCCAATCTTGTACGTGGATGATAGCCACAAAGTCAAAAGATGAAATTGCATTCTCAAGGGTGTGTAGACTCAAGAACGCTTTGTATGGATTAAAGCAAGGCTCGAGGCAGTGGTTCATCAAGTTTGAAAAGCCAACAAGGGCAGAATTGGTGTGTAGACTCAAGAAAGCTTTTTATGGATTAAAGCAAGACTCAAAGCAGTAGTACATCAAGTTTGATAAGTACATTCAATCCCAAGGTTAAGTACAGAGACAAGAGGATCACTGCTTGTACATAAGGAGATTGAACGATGGTTCCCTCATCATTCCAATCTTGTACGTGGATGATATGCTTATAGCCACAAAGTCAAAAGATGAGATTGCATTCTCAAGGATTCCTTGAGCAAGCAGTTTGTCATGAAAATTAAGGCGATTCAAATCACTTTCTTGGTATGCGTATCAAGAGAGATTGTAAGCCTAGAATACTTGAACTATCATAGGAAAAGTATATTCACAAGATCTTGCAACATTTTAACATGCAAGGGGGGAAAGCATTTGAGTACCCCAATGACTGCATATGTAAAGTGAACACCCTATTACCCTATGTGATGAATTATACGATGGCAAGGTTGACATGCAAAAGGTGATTAATTCAAATCAAGCTAATTAGAGAACTTTTATTATTAAAATAAAAGGTTGACATGCAAAAGGAAACTCCTTTTTGTTTCTTCTTCCATTAGGTAGTGATAGGGATAACCACTCCTTTGAGCGCCCACAGGGCTCTTTGCCAAGTGAAAATTGGATCCAAAGTGGGATTGGGACCAAAGAATAGTGCCCAATACCCTCCTTCCATATTGCATTGCTTTTTTTTTTTCCAATTTCACACTATATGAGAGTATTAAATTAAGAAAAAAGACCTTACAACAACACCATGCACCAATCGAACCATGGCCAAAAAGAATATCATAAAGTTTAGAAGACATGGCTTTTACAAGGAGCCACAACCTCACAAACATCACCAAATAGTTCAATAGTTCGTCATTTAGTGGTTTTTAAAGTCATTTCACTTGAATTGGGAGCCCAATTGGCTATGGTGCTTTAGGTATTGGAGCCCAATCATTTTCTTATTCTAAAGCACTTTATTGTATGAGCTATGTTGCTTTAGATGTTGGAGCCGAACCATTCTCTTGTTAGAAAGCGCTATGCTATGTTGTAGACATCTTGAATTCTCCTCCCGCAGTACTTGTTAGTTGTCTGTGTCCATTCCAATTAATGCTCTCTCATGTATTCTTGTGGCAGCTTCAAGATGCGAGTCAACAACAACCCACACTATACAAATTCTTTCTCCTAGACTTGTTTGAAGTAAGCTAGCCCTCTATCAGGAAACCTTCCATGCATCTGTTGGATGCTTGCCAACTCAGCACGCAGAATGCCAGGCTTCACACATAACTTGCAGGCCACTTTTAGCATGCCAAATCAGCAACATGAAAATCACCTCTTGCCAATGGAGAATCCCACACACCCGCTTATCACTGGAGATGACAAGTCAACAGCCGAAAAAAAATAGTCCCTATAGTGATTAAACCTGCGCAGGCTCAGAGAACACTCTTGGGCCCCTCCCCTGGACCTTTACGCGACTGGGAAAGGACCTGTAGTGTCCATTTCTCTGTAATAAGGGCTCCCACCAAGGTCCTCGGCCTCCGCCAATGACCATGAGATCGCCCTTATAATTAGGAAAGGACACTAGAGCTCCATTCTCAACCCCTTAAACCGTGTCGCTAAGGAGGTTGACTAGTCCCTCTCAAGAGGTGTGTTGTTGTCCCTCTTGGCCCTCAATTGCATGTGTATTGAAAGAGGAAAGAAGGGAAGAAAAAATTAATGTCATTGAAACAATCCCAAGAGACCTCAAAGATCTATCACAACGTCGTTCTTAAAGAGGGAACTCTGAAAGAAAGTAGAAGAAGAAGCGACTTTCTAGAGTTGAATGAACAATTCGAAGAGATATGAAGAATATGTCCCAGTCTTGAACGCAAGACGTCCTGACTCTTGTGTGTAAGTGTGTGGGTGGAACATACTTTGTTTTCGAGAAGGTCCAAAGTTTACGGTGCTTTCTTTCATCCACCAAAGGCTCCCGCTTCAATATTACGGCCAAAAATATTACTCTTTTCAGCAGCCGCCACCAGCTCCTCTTTATACTGCATGCAGAAACTGCGAGCGCTCAGCGCTCAGGTATTTCATCTTTCGGCTTGCAACCATCACGGAAGCCATACAAGCAAGCCATACAAGCAGTCGCTCGATTCAATTTTCTGTAGCTGCCATCTCTCGATTGGTAATTATGATTATGCTCAGTTAATTAATGGAGGTAATCAGTGCTAATTATGGTTATGACTTAATCAATCAATGGAGCTAATAGGCGCACGTCCATTAATCGAACCAAGACGGAAGCATTGAATCAACTACAGAGGAAAACCATACTCTCAGCCATGTTGCAATTGATAGCTCAATATCTCTACTCGGCGAAAATGTTGGCGCAAACCAACAATGAGAGCTTGGTTGTTGAAATTTGTCTCACAGTCGGTCTTCTACTAGCATCCATGCTGATAGGTCATCTTCTTCATACAAATAAGTGGGTTAATGAATCGATCACCTCACTCCTACTTGTAAGCTTCTCTTCTTGACCTTTTCTTTTGTAAGTTACATGCATACGATTAATGATTGATCATCGTCTAAACAGCAATTAAATAGTACAATTAATGACTAACCATCATTTAACAACAATAAAATAGTAAGTATAATTGCAAGTCATGTTGAACTGACGTTTTACTTATCTTTCATTGACATGAGAAGTTGCTTGTAAAAGAAGAAATCTCAGTAAGTACACCATATTAGTGAATCTGGGAATCTTTCAATTTTCCATTCTTGTACAATATTGGAATAATCAATTTGGAGTTGTGATGTTCTAATTATGAAGACTCCAAAGTCTCTATCGGAAGTCTCAATTCAAACTTATATTGGCACATCCCCATATTTACTAATATTGTGTTTATGGTCACCTTGAAACGCGTTTCGGTCGGCCCGGGCAGGTGAAATGCTTTGAGCCTTGAA
Source organism: Adiantum capillus-veneris (assembly GCF_014529385.1). Taxonomy (NCBI): domain Eukaryota; kingdom Viridiplantae; phylum Streptophyta; class Polypodiopsida; order Polypodiales; family Pteridaceae; genus Adiantum; species Adiantum capillus-veneris. The sequence continues at coordinate 123,606,932 of NC_140939.1, forward strand.
ATTTTTTGCCGACATGCCATTTTGCTAATAGCAAGTTACCGTAGTTTGGGGATTTTGGGCCTTCCAAAATACTATATGCACGTTTTGGTCACACATTTCACTGTGCTCTATCATTAGACTGAAGCGGCTCATGGTGAAACACCATGTTTCAATGGTGGTAAATGTTTCATTTCGGCCCTGAAACGTTTTGGAGTGATGTGGATCTGATTCGCGTTACACTAGAATTGCTTATCAAAGCAACTAAGGTTGTTGGTTTGTTTATTTTTATCATATTTTTTTGACCACGTCCTACATGAGCATCAATGTAGCTTGTGTGCCTTTGTCCAATATAATCTGAAATCGGGTTGCGAAGACAGTAAATAATTAAGGTTCTTTTATATCTATTTGTAAGCAATAATACCCAAATTAATGTTCAAATTGAATCCAATAGTGATCGCTTGATTTTCAGTGACATCGTTATTAATTACATTCAAATTTTCCTAGGATGCCTGCATGCGGAAAGCGGAATTGCTTGGTATGAAGTGAGCCATCATGGGCTTGTTGCTTGTCATATTTTATAATAGTATTAAAATTAACGATGCCAATTCCAAAAAATGAAAGATAGTAAAGTATCTCTTAAGTTTAAACCCTGAACTTTAAACCATTTCAATAACTAGAGTTGCTGTTAGGTTTCAAAGGCTTGCTCGGGAGCAATGCCAATGTGCTTTAAGTAGTACTCAATTTACCTTTTACTTGTCGATGCCCGACCTCAGAAAAAAGGAAACAAAAGTTTTAGTTGGTGGTACCCAATTAGAAGCAACGATTTTTGTGAGTGGGTGTTTGGTAATTTGTTCAAGCTATGACCAGGTATATTGTTTAATCAAAACAAGAGAAAATGTGATCTTTATGATTTCTACATTTTCTTGGGTGGTAGTATCTGAGTGCCATGGTTAATTGACACCATTGTGTGGGCAAGCTGTAAAGAAAAAGACCAACTCTTGTGATGTCAATTTTGTAGGGACTTTGTGCTGGAATGGTAGTTTTCCTATTGAGCAAGGGTCAAAATTCACATATTTTGTTGTTCGATGAGAATCTCTTTTTCTATTACCTTCTCCCACCGATAATTTTCAATGCCGGGTAAGTAATTCTAATTAGCACAATTGTTTCTTAAATTTTCAAACTTGTGTAACAGTGCTGTGTGTTATTTTGCACTGAATTAGCATGCAAAAGTGGGTCTGATAATATTGACAGTTTGATCAAAGAGAATCTTGCATTCTCATTTTGAAGGCTTAGTTGCTTTTCTTACATTTTCATACTAAGGTAAGAAGCTTTTCATATTTTTCCTCAAAAAACTTACGTGGTTGTGGGCTTGAATCAGAGTTTGCAACAGAATATTGTCTCATTTTGATGATACTAGTGGGTAGAGTTGAATGAATTTTTCTATGCATAAGGATCAGCTGACGATGATCGTCTACGGAATGACTACCGTGTCTATTTCTCGATCTTTCTAGTTGCCAATCCGAAGATTAAGTTGAGCTTGCACTGGAGTTGTGTTAGTAGTCAACCCCTCAAAGACAGAACTTAAAGTTACAATTGGAGTGCCCACAGCCGATCTGCTGTATCAATTGAGGTAAAATTGTCCGTATATACAGGGTCGTAGAGGATCAGAACACTTTGACTGTTCAAGCATCCCCATCCCTTGAGAAACTGTCTCTTGCCCTTCTTCTGATCTGTATCGATCCTTTGCACATTAGGAATAGAATTGGAACAAAATCGGTGTTCTATCTTTAAATCCCCCTATCTTTTTTGGGGAATATGGAGCAGTGGTTTTGCCATAGGAGAATAAATTTGTGAACATCCCAATTCACTAGATGCAAGGGATGTTGCCATTCGTAAGAATACCCACGAGAAATCAAGCCTACTCTACAAATAAATGAGCGGGTAGCGGAGGGAGGAGGAGTTGCCGAACAGCAATAGTGACATGCTTTGACAGGTGGGAAGTACAGAGGCTAGCTGTTCCCCTATACGGCCCAAAAATGAATAGAGCTGTTTTAAAATTGTAGAATTCCAGGGTAAATGAATGTATGTCACTTATAACAAGAGGATAAGGGTGTGTCATAGAAATAGATGGTTGCTTCCATCAGTGAACTTCAAAGGTTTATGCCACAAGCTAAAGATAAGCTCTGTCTGAGCCATATAAGCTTGCAGAACCTCCTATTTGAAATCTCGAGGTTTTTACGTCACTCTCTCTTAGTTCAAGATTACCATCAATTTTAGGAAAAGATCTTGCATACCCTTTGATGCAGTAATTTCACCTACTTATGGTCTAAGTGGGAACTTGTGCAAGCCATTTGTCAATTCTAAATTATCATCGAGTCAACCAACTTAAGGCAATGATTTTAACAGGTGAAAAATTAAGACTGTCTCGCTTGCATAAGACGAGAATTCAAATGCTTGGGCATTGTCTTGTTCAGCTTCATGGGATCCTATTCCTAAGGTTAATTCCATGAAAATCAACAAATTGTTGTAGGACTTTTCGTCTACTTGTTCTAGACTTTTCATCTACTGCAAATCAATGAAGGCTAGGGACAAGCAAGGAAACTTGCCAAACAGAAAAGGAAGTAGTGCAGGCTTGTTTTACTTTTGAAACTTTTGACAAAATTCACCTATATGTGGTTTATGTTTCTTCTAAACACCAACTCAGTAAGTTAATATAAATCTTATTTTATGACTTACATAGTTTCTCTTTGTACTGGATTTGTAGGTTCCAGGTCAAGAAAAAGCAATTCTTCCAAAATTTTGTTGCAATTATGCTTTTCGGTGTGATCGGCGTGTTCATCTCATTTACCATAATCGCTTTCAGTACGTACTATTTGTACATGCAAGTTCACATTCCTTGCGTTCAATTATCATATTAATATAGCAAATTACTAATTTTGATTGCTTCTTTGATGCAGCATGCAAGTGGATTTTTCCAAAGCTTGGTCTTCCACTTTCATACAAGAACTACTTAGGTACAGCATTGTTTTTAATGTCTACTATTCTAGAGGCCGAATCTTCATGGTTTTTAAAATTGTTGTTGTTACACACAGCCCTTGGAGTTATCTTTTCAGCTACAGATTCTGTGTGCACTTTGCAAGTAAGCTCCACTTTTTTTTTATACTATTGATGTTTGTTGTCGTATGCTGCTGTCAAGCAATCAGGGAATCAATACATATCATAGTGGTCAAATGTTTCCTTAAATATTCTTTTAAGTGTAACAATGGAAGAATTGAAAATCAAATAACGCATTATGTGAATGTCGATCTCCTTTTGTGAAATACAATGAACCAATATCAACATCGCGAGCTTGTAAATTGTGATGCAAACACTTCAGACAAATAGCCCATGTTTTAGCATGTACACATTTCAGTGGTTAAAGACATTTGAAGCTACCTTATGGATTAGTTTTTAAATACGTTACTATATAGTGAAGGAAATTTTTTTAGAATGCGCAATAATCCAAGTTTTCATCCATCAACATGCCTTAGTCTCACATTAAGAAATTGTACAAAAACTGATCGCAATTATCAACAGTAAAGTAATGTGAGAATCCCCGATGTTGAGCACGTGGTGTTTGGCGTTTGTTTTGCATTTGTGTACCTTAGATCAAATCACTGGCTAGAATGGCATTTAGATCATATGCACGCTTTTCTTTTAACATCAGTAGGTGTGCTCTCTAGTATCTCTGGCTATCATTAGTTTCAAGTGTGGTGTTGTGCTTGATGAATGTGATTGTTTTCTGCAGTTTCTATCTCAAGATGAAACTCCTCTCCTCTACAGCTTGGTGTTTGGTGAAGGAGTTATGAACGACGCATCTTCGGTTGTGCTATTTAATGCAATTCAAAGCTTAAACCTTTCTGAGATGAATGCAGTTGAAGTTCTCATATTGGTGGGGAAGTTCTTCTATCTTTTCTTTACAAGCACAGTTTTGGGAATAAGCGTGAGTATTTTAACACGAGATTTTGTTTTTGTTCCTCTTCCTTGTCACCAAAGTTCAGGCCAGTGCAAATGATTTCTAAGTGAGGCTCATTGTTACTCTTTTGTAGGCGGGACTTCTCAGCGCCTACCTCATCAAGAAACTATATGTTGGAAGGTGCTCTCTCTCTCTCTCTCTCTCTCTCTCTCTCTCTCTCTCTCTCTCTCTCTCTCTCTCTCTCATATAGCTACACCACACTATAGGGGTGAAACAGGGATGTCCATGATCGCCTACTCTCTATGTAATGATGGATTAGATTCACCTAGATATGGATCTAGTTAGATTCACCTACCCTAGATCAGTAAGATCTACTTCTACTAGATCATAGCCACCTAGCAGTAGTCCCAAATCACACCTACCAATTGGAGCTCATACAGCATTTCCATGACATGGAAGTGCAAATGGTAAGAAATCTTACCGACGCTCAAGCCATTTGGCAATTTTTTGAGCGTAGCTATAAGCACACTGACCTCATCTATCAAATCTCCCTGATCAAGAGAATTGTCAACACCAACATGTAGGAAAATGAAGCTAGTGCCAAGTTCCTTGATAGCTAGCAAGCTCTACTTGATGAGCTCTAACCTCTGGATTGGAGATCCCGTGCAATTATAGACTATGCTTCTACTTGTTGCTCTACCCGCTTCTTGGGGAGCATTAATCACTAATCAAGCCATTGTGGAGAACCTGCAACTTCAAGGTTTGGTGGCTAAGATTCAGTGTAATCAATTCTGACGAGTGATCGGACGAAAACACAAAGATAATTGCACTCTACATACTTGGCAACAATAATATACTTAAAAACAACTTGAATAACTGAGAGAGAGAGAGAGAGAGAGAGAGAGAGAATCCACGCAAGACATGGAGTGGGGGAGTTCCACCCCTAGACCGCAGTGGCCCCAAAGACTGGCACCCCTTTCGATATTTCTTTATTTCTTTATTAATAATTCGCAAAGGTACAATGCTTTGGGGCTCTCCTCTGCTTCTCCACGCGGTAGAATCATACTGGAGAGAGACCCCTATTTACATATTTAAAGGCCCTTGGCCAAAATCAAAAGCAGTACATTCTAAGCTTTAGGCCCCTTGGCCGGTGTAACAGACTTGGACACTCCAAGTCGAGAATCTACCGCAACACCACAAATAATCACTTCAAAACAGTTCACAGTTCACACTTGATTCGACACTGGCCCGGCGGAGTTCCTTGCCTAGAGATATTGGTCCCAAAGACTCGCGCCCCTTTTCGGTATTTCTTTTTGTATTAATCTGCAACTCAAAGTACAAGCGAGTAGCCGGGACTCACTCTCAGACTCTGCGTCCAGATGCTTTGAGAAGTGAGAGCCCAATCTACTTATTTAAAGAGTTTACAAGGGATGCTAAAAGAAGAGCCCAAAAGCTGAAAATCAAAAGCTTTTAAAATAAAGCACTTCCAATGTTTTCCTCACAAGCTATTAGGGTAATTAAAAATAAAGCAAAAGCTTTTCCTCTCTCTTGCAACTTGCGTGGCCAAAAGCAAAGCAAAAACTGCCGCTGCTTTTTTTTTCCTGCTGCCGCAATTTCCGTCGCAAAACACGAGCGTCCGTACAGCCTGCCACGTGTCAGTGATTCCGCGATTCCCGGGGCTTGCCACGTTAGCATTTCAGTGTAATTTTCTGTTGCAACCAGAGGGTGTATGTGTGTGTACTGGGCAGCCACGCCACCGAGTTGTGACATACCCCCCTCTTGAAAGCATTGTAATCGCCCTCGATTACGCCTGCAAAACAGACAGAAGCCATAACCTGTCTTAGCAGACACTGACTATTAGTACTAACGCATTAGGAACACACATCTAGCACATGTACCAACAGTCACATCACTTGACATCACATGACAAATCACATTCAACATTCATTCAGATCTCAGAGTCCAGACCATGATTTATCGGCAATGCAATTAGCAATCGCATCTAGGTCCACTCGAGACCTCATAGATGCGCGATTGACTAATCCCTATTGCAACCATGTCTATCGAGATCATTCAGACCAAAATGCTGCAGTCATTTCGTTTATCAGGTCCTGCACTTAAACAAGGCAAGAACAAATCAGTTTCAAATTTTCTAGAATTCCATTTCATAAAGTCATACAGCAGAATACTGTCAGCTCTCAGTATCCCTGAAGCTCAAAGAGACATCAGTGACTCTAGTATTCAAAAATCGAGGCATCTGTTGACAAAGGAGCGGAGTAACTCCCCTCTTGTGCAAACCCACTGCACCAAATCTCCGGCCAAGCTGAATTCGGGGTTCCATTTGGAGTAGACTATGCTAAACCAAAAGCTTCAAGGTAAAGTTTCACAATATGAGGAGTATCTACTAGGTCCTCCTCCTCCATCCACTTCGCATGCAATGCAGGATAGTTCTTGAATTTAACCAAGAACCGCCTTCTCACTTTACCCTTATTCTTCTGTCCTTATGTACCAATATCTGTTCAGGAACAAGGATCTCCTCGTTTTCTTCCACTTCGGGTTGCTCATCGGGCTCCCCATCTTCGGGCACATCACCTTTAAAAGGTTTCAAGAGACTCATATGAAATGCATTGTGAATCCTCCAAGTGTCAAGCAGTTTTAGTGTAACAGACTTGGACACTCCAAGTCAAGAATCTACCGCGACAGCACCAAATAACCACTTCAAAACAGTTCACAGTTCACAATTTATTCGACACTGGCCCGGCAGAGGTCCGTGCCTAGAGATATTGGCCCCAAAGATTGGCGCCCCTTTCGGTATTTCTGTTTGTATTAATTCGAGTTCAAAGTACAAGAGTGCGGGCAGGCGCTCAGATGCTCTGAGTTGTGAGAGGCCTGCTCACTTATTCAAAGTTACAAGGGATGCCAAAAGCAGAGCCCCAAAAGCTGAAAATCAAAAGCCCATAAATAAAGCAAAGGCTCTTTCTCTCTCTTGCTTATAAAATAAAGCAAGTTCCAAAAAGCTGTCCAATCAAAAGCTTTTAAAATAAAGCAAAAGCTTTTTCTCTCTCATTCTTCTATGCTTTTATAAAATAAAAGCAAAAGCTTCTCTCTCTCTCTCTCTCTCATCTCTTGCGTTGAGTAAAAGCAAAAGCCAAAATCTGTCCAGCTTTCCTTAAATCACGCTAGTGTTCGTATAGCAGGCCACGTATCAGCTCGCCACGTCAGCAAATCAAGTTAGGGTTAGGGTTAGGGTAGAATTAGGATTTCTAATTTTAGGGTTAGGGTTTCAATAGAATTAGGGTTTCTGATTTTAGGGTTAGGGTTTCAGCAGAATTAGGGTTTATGGCAGCCACGTCATCACTTTGGGACATACCCCCTCTTGAAAGCATTGTAATGGCCCTCGAATACGCCTGCAAAACAGACAGAAGCCATAAACCGTCTTAGCAGACACTGACTGTTAGTACCTACGTACTAGGAACGCACATCTAGCACATGTACCAATGGACAGTCACATCACAGGACATCACTAGACATCACAGGAGATCACATGACATTCAACACTCATTCGGATCTTAGACCATGATTTATCGGCAATGTAGCTAGCAATCGCATCTAGATCGAGTCGGGACCCCATAGATGCCCGATTGACTAACCCCTATTGCAACCATGTCTATTCGAGATCATTTAGACCGAAATGCTGTAGTCATTTCGTCTATCAGTTCCTGCACTTAAAAACAAGTCAAGAACAATTCAGTTTCATATTCAGGAATTCCATTTCATAAAGTCATCCAGCAGAATATTGTCAGCTCTTAGTATCCCTGAAGCTCAAAGAGACATCTGTGACTCTAGTATTCAAAAAATCGAGGCATCTATTGACAAAGGAGCGGAGTAACTCCCCTCTTGTGCAAACCCACTGCACCAAATCTCCGGCCAAGCTGAATTCTGGATTCCATTTGGAGTAGACTATGCTAAACCAAAAGCTTCAAGGTAAAGATTCACATTCCGAGGAATATCTGCTAGGTCTTCCTCCTCCATTCGCTTCGCATCCAATGCGAAGTAGGTCTTGAATTTAACCAAGAATTGTTAGTTCGCTTTACCTTCTTACTTTCTTTCTGTGCCAATGTCTGTTCTGGAACGAGTATCTGCTTGTTTTCGTCCATTTCGGGTTGTTCATCATCACGCACATCGCCTTCAAAAGGCTTCAAGAGACTCACATGAAAAACATGGTGAATCCTCCAAGTATTCTGGCAGCTTCAGCCCAAAGGAGATATCATTCATCTTTTCGGAAAACCTGGAAAGGTCCACACAATGTCATGCTAAGCTTACAAAGAAGCCGCTCCTTTCCCCTTGTTTTCTTTCTCAGTCGTGCCTTCCCAAGATGTAAGAGCACCCAATCCTTCTCCTTCAATTTCAATGGCAATCTGCTGCCTTTTTTTGTTTTTCCTGAAATTTCTGCAAAGCCTTCCGGACCAAGTCCCTCGTGAACTGGTTGGCTTCAAAGAAAGAAATTATCTTTCGTGCTAAGGAAGGATAGAACCTTCGTAGCAAATCAAAAATCTCAAATGGCATCTTCCCCATCAAAGAATCAAACGTGTTTCTGTAGGCATATTCCACCAAAGGTAAAAACCTTTCTCAAGTAGTCTTTTGATCCAACCAAGAAGACTTCAACAAAGCCAGTACCACTAAATTAGCAATCTCTGATTGCTCGTCAATCTGCGGGTGGAGCGAGAACTGCAACCGCGGGCCTATATTCTCCCAAATAGCCGTCCAAAAAAAACTCATGAACCTGGGGTCCTGTCGGAGACAATCGTCTCAGGCATGCCATGTAATCTGAAGACCCGAGCAATAAACAATCGTGCCCACGCTGTGTTCTCGGGAGATGAAATCCATTGCAATACTTTCCCAGGGCGGGTGGGTATGGGTAAAAGGCTATAACAATCCCTGTGCTTTATGCCTGTCAAACTTGACCTTCGGGCATACCAAGCAACTGCGCACAAACTCGTCCACATCCTTCTTGAGTCTCGGCCAAAAAGTATCTCTCTACCTCTTTCAAGGTGGTAGCAATGCATCGGCGATCTGTAAAAGGCGGACAGTGGTATTCGGTTAGAACTTTTTCCCTTCAACGGTTGTGTAACGCACAACATGGTTTTCTTCATCAAGTAGCCATCCCGATGGAATAATCCACTACTATCTTCCCTTTCTATATTCAACTGAATACATCTGCAAAATCTGTTTTGTGGCGTATTGACCGACCATATCCTCGAAGTTCCTTTGATGTATCGCGGAAATAGCTAGAACCAACGGCTCTCGGGACAAAGTATTTGCCACCAATTTCTTCTGTCCCTGCACATGGACAATCCGGAAGTAAATCATGACAAGATGTTTTCCCACCACATCTGCTTTTTCTGATAGCTGCTTCCGTGACAACAAGTAGCGTAAACTCGCATCATCTGTGAAAATCATAAAATCGGCTCCGAGTAGGTAATGTCGCCACTGAATAAGAGCATGGATAGCCGCCATAAGCTCTTTCTCACAAATCTGTACTGTCAATTTTGGCCTTGAGAACAATCGGCTCTCGTAGGCAATGACATTGTCCTTCTTGCATTAAGACCACATCCAGACTACGACCACAAGCATCACAATATACTACAAACGACTTCTGCAAGTCCAGCAAAGTTAAAATTGGTCCCGTAGTCAATTTCTCTTTCAAAGTCTGAAAGGCAGTCACTTCTGTGGGTTCCCACGAGAAAGGGACTCCTATCTGTGTCAAGATATGCAAAGGGGAAGCAACCTCTGCAAACTTTCGAATGAACCGCCTATAGTACGAACACAATCCCAAGAAGCTTCTAACTTCATGGACATTCTTAAAATCGGGCCAATCACGGATAGTCTCTATCTTGGCCGGATCCATCTGCACTCCTTCTGCTGACACAATGTGTCCTAAAAAGTGTATCTCTGGTAGGAAAAATTCACTTTTCTTTGCATTAATCACTAACTTGTGATCTCGTAATGCCTGAAAGACTTGAAGCAAATGATCTCAGTGTTCTGCCTCATCCTTGGAGAAAACAATGATATCGTCAAAGAAAGTGCCAACAAATAGCGTATACCCTCGAAAAATCCACTCCATCATCTGGTTAGATGTCACAGGAGCATTGGTTAAGCCAAACGGCATCACCAAAAACTCAAATAACCCAAAAGTCATCCGAAAGGCTGTCTTGTAGACGTCTTCCGGCGCGATTCGGATCTGATGATATCCACTCTTCAAATCAATCCTACTAAAACACGAGGATCCCTATAATCTGTCGAGTATATCATCGATTCTAGGAATCAAAAATCTATTCTTGATGGTGATTTTGTTGAGAGCTCTATAATCGATGCATATTCTCCAAGATCCGTCTTTCTTCAAAACCAACAACACTGGAGAGCAAAACGGTGAAGTACTAGGGTGGACAAGACCCTTTTCCAAGAGGTCTTTCACTTGGTTCATAATCTCTTCTGGGCTCGGCTCACACGGTAAGGTGGCCTGTTCGGTGGTGTGCTTCTTGCCATCAGTATAATCCTTAGGACGAGCGGGTGGTAACTCGCCTGACAGGCCCTCTGAAAAGCAATCGGCATGAGTGAGGAGAAAATCTTGGCGTTCTTTTGTTCAGGTCCAAAACATATTCGACCTTTATCCATCATTCAGTTCTCTCCCAAAAAAAAAAAGAGTAAAGAAACTGAAGTTCATCAAGTACAATCTTTGAGACCTTCATTTGTCAAAGTCGCTTTCTTGGCCCGGTAGTCACCCACGGCATTGTTGTTGTGGTACCAAGGGATTTCGAGTAGAACGTCACAACCTCCGAAGGAAAATACGTAAAACTCCTCGTGCCCTAAACACCCCTGTCATTGCAAATGAAGTTTGCCAATGCTCGGTGTAATGGCAACATCCCGTCCGGATGCCACTAGAACTACCTCCGCCTGTGGCCTCAGCCTATCGGGCGTAATTCCAAATCGAGCCGCCAATTCAAGAAGTTGGCCTTGGCTTCTTCAAAAGAGCTTCCTGATCTTTCACTTTGCCCCAAAAGCAGTAAAGTTTGTACTTTCATTCATTTGATTCAGTTCAGGCCCCACGCGATGTGGTACCAGTTCTGCTTTTTATCTGCCTTTTCTGCCACGTCTCTCAACTGCTTTAGAACTTTCTGGCCTTTCTTCATCCTGTTCATTCGGTGCCTTGCTAGGGCACTTCGTGGAGATATGCCCAGTTTCCCCGCATTCAAAGCACTTCCCCTCCTTTATGTAGCGAGCCTGGTCCTGAGGAGTAAGCTTGGGTCGTGCATCCTTCTTTTCGGGGTTGCTCTTTTTCTTTCTACTTTCATTTGTCGAAGTCTGTTCAGCTCTTTGTGTCATGATCTCATCGGTGGGGTAAGTCAGATTGCCAAAGTGGATGGCAAAACCCCGTTTCGCATAACTCATTAACTCCTGAATAGAAGCTGACTTCCGTTCCAAGCAGTGATCTCGGATCTCTGTAGGTAGACCCAAGGTAAACCGCTTAATATGTTCCTTGAACGAGATCTTCTTAAATGAAGAGGCGGGTAGAAAAGAGCTCCAAAATCTCTCGCAATAAGCGTCCACTGTATCTTTCTTGGTCATCCGAAGATGGTTCTAAGCAGTTCGTATATCACGTTCATACTCTCGAGTCAACCAAGAATAAATAAAAAGCCTCTTGAATTTCAGCCATTTAACTGGCGCAGTCTTGCTTAATAGAAGCGTGGACCACCAAGTTCAAGCATTCCCCTTAAAGTAAGAGGCAGCTCTCCGAATCTTAGAGTGCTCTGAGTAACGCCCTCCCGCGAAAGCGATGTCAAACTGCTGTACAAAAGACAAAGCCTTTGAAGCATCTCTATAACCAGAAAACGTGTCAAATTTAATTGATTGTCCACCTTCCTTAAACTCTCGGACTTTCTTGCTTTTGTCTTCAGAAAGTCATATTGGTTGGCTTTGTAAAAATTCTTCTTCTTTGCATAAAAGTTGTTGTCGTCAGAGTGTGAACTGTCTGTAGACGAGTCCTCTGTGGAACTGTCACTCACGGGGCGAGATTTAGACTTCTTTGCCTTTTTCTTGCCCTTTCCGAAGCGTTGCTTTTTGCTTCGCTTTTTGCCTTTTCGGTCTTCTTCGCTCGAGTCAGATGAGCTAGAAGAACTATCAGAAGAAGAAGAACTGGGTACTTCTTCAAATCGAACACGCTTCTTCTGTTTCTTTGCCTTTTCAAATGTCAACTGACGACCCAAATAGCCCGGGAAGTTAGTGCCTTTCTTCTGCTTTTTGCCGTGCTTTTTAGCTTTGTTTTGCTCGTCAAAAAGCTGAGCAATTCATGCATCAACCACCTCTTCTAATTCTTGCTTTGTGTACATCCTGGGAGTAGGGGGTTTCTTGGGTGGTTCTGTGGTTTGCCTCCACTGCACGTGCACTTCCTCCAAAGAGGTCTTGCTCATGTATTTTTGCAAATTTTGGGTCCTTCGCAAAATTGAGCATCATCTTTGTTGCGTCGCCGATCAATCGTTGACGCTCCATCTCTTCGAGCTCCGCCTGAGTAGGCTGAGGCGGGCCATAATCCTAGCGTGAATCTTCGTTGTGATCCCTTCCCGCATCTCCGGATACAGAGGGAGTCGACTGATCTTTGCCTGAAGCCATAGGTGCCGCAGAAAAAAAAATAAGGGATCGGATTTCCCGTAGAAGAGAAATCGGCCGTGCTCTGATACCACTGTAACAGACTTGGACACTCCAAGTCAAGAATCTACCGCGTTAGCACCAAATAACCACTTCAAAACAGTTCACAGTTCACAAGTTATTCGACACTGGCCCGACAGAGTTCCGTGCCTAGAGATATTGGCCCTAAAGACCTGCACCCCTTTCGGTATTTCTTTTTGTATTAATTTGAGTTCAAAGTACAAGAGTGCAAGCAGGCGCTCACACTCAGACTCTACGTCCAGATGCTCTGAGTTGTGAGAGGCCTGCTCACTTACTTAAAGTTACAAGGGACGCCAAAAGCAGAGCCCCAAAAGCTGAAAATCAAAAGCCCAGAAATAAACCAAAGGCTCTTTCTCTCTCTTGCTTATAAAATAAAGCAAGTGCCAAAAAGTTGTCCAATGAAAAGCTTTTAAAATAAAGCAGAAGCTTTTTCTCTCTCATTTTTCTATGCTTTTATAAAATAAAAGCAAAAGCTTCTCTCTCTCTCATCTCTTGCGTTGAGTAAAAGCAAAAGCCAAAATCTGCCCAGCTTTCCAAAAATCATGCTGGTGTCCGTATAGCAGGCCACGTGTCAGCCCGCCACGTCAGCAAATCAAAGTTAGGGTTAGGGTTAGGGTTAGGGCAGAATTAGGGTTTTTGATTTTAGGGTTAGGGTTTCAACAGAATTAGGGTTTTTTATTTTAGGATTAGGGTTTCAGCAGAATCAGGGTTTCTGGTTTTAGGGTTAGGGTTTCAGCAGAATTAAGGTTTCTAGCAACCACGTCATCACTTTGTGACATTCAGTCGGAAGGAGACATCATTGATCTTTGCGGAGATCTGGAAAGGTCCGTAGTATCGCATACTAAGCTTTGGAAAAAGCCTCTCCTTTCCCTTTTTCTTTCTCAGGCGTGCCTTCTCAAAACGTAAGAGCACCCAATCATTCTCCTTCAATTTCAAATCGCGACGATGATGATCTGCTGCCTTTTTCTCTCTTTCCTGAGATTTCTGCAAAGCTTTGCGGACCTTGGCAAAAGCCGTGTCCAAGTCGTGCGTGTACTCATCGGCTTTAAAAATCTTATCTTCGTGCTTAAGAAGGATCGAACCTTCGCAGCACCTTCAATAATCTCAAATGGCGCCTTCCCCGTCGAAGAGTGTATCGTGTTGTTGTAGGCAAATTCCACCAAAGGTAGATACTTTGCCCATTGAGTCTTCTGATCCAAGATATAAGACTTCAATAAATCTAAAACCACTGAATTGGCAATCTCAGATTGCCCGTCAGTCTGCGGGTGGAAAGATGACAAGAACTGAAACCACGTGCCAATGTTCTCCCAAATTTTCTTCCAAAACAAACTCGTGAATCTGGGGTCCCTGTCGGAGACAATTGTCTCAGGCATGCCATGTAATCTAAAAATCTGGGCCACAAACAGTCTCGCTAAGTGATCTGACTTGACTGTTTTCTTCACTGGAATGAAATGAGCCTGCTTGCTAAATCTGTCAATAACAGTCCAGATAACATGGTGACCACTCTGTGTTCTCGGGAGATCAAAAATAAAATCCATTACAATACTTTCCCAGAGGCGTTTGGGTATGGGCAAAGGCTGTAACAATCCCTGTGCTTTATGCCTGTCAAACTTGACATTCTGGCATACCAAGCAATTGCGCACAAATTCATCCACATCCTTCTTGAGTATCGGCCAAAAAAAGTATCTCTTTACCCCTTTGAAGGTGATAGCAATGCCGCGGTGACTTGTAAAAGGCGGACAATGGCATTCGGTCATAACCTTTTCCCTTAACGGCTGTGTAATGCACAACATAGTTTTCCTCATCAAGTAGCCATCCCGAATGGAATATCCCGCTACTATCTCCCCATCCCGTATCCGTGTGAAAATGTCTGTAAAATCTGTATCTGTGGCATACTGATCGACCATATCCTCGAAGCTTTTATGATGGATCGCAGAAATAGCCAGAACCAACGGCTTCCGAGACAAAGCATCTGCCACCAAATTCTTATGTCCCTGCACATGGACAGTCTGGAAGTGAAACTGTGACAAGATGTTTGCCCACCGCATTTGCTTTTCCAATAGTTGCTTCTGTGACAAGAAGTAGCGTAAACTCTGATGGTCTGTAAAGACAGTAAAATCCGCTCCGAGTACGTAGTGCCGCCGCTGAGTAAGAGCATGGATAACCGCCAAAAGCTCTCTCTCATAAATCTGTGCTCTCAATTCCGGCCTTAAGAACAATCGGCTCTCGTAGGCAATGACATGGCCTTTTTGCATTAAGACCGCACCCAGACTACGACCACAAGCATTGCAATATACTCCAAATGACTTCTGCAAGTCCGGCTCAAAACTAGTCCCGTAGTCAATTTCTCTTTCAATATCTGAAAGGCAGTCACCTCGGTGGGTCTCCACGAGAAAGGTACTCCTTTCTATGTCAAAATATGCAAAGGGGAAGCAACCTCTGCAAAATTTCTAATGAATTGCCTGTACTACGAACACAATCCCAAGAAGCTTCTAACTTCATGGACATTTTTCAAATCGGGCCAATCATGGATAGTCTCTATCTTGGTCGGGTCCATCTGCACTCCTGTTGACACAATGTGTCCCAAAAAGTGTATCTCTGGTAGGAAAAATTCACTTTTCTTTGCATTAATCACCAACTTGTGATCTCGTAATGCCTGAAATACCTGAAGCAGATGTTGTCTATGTTTTGCCTCATCCTTGGAGAAAACAATGATGTAGTCAAAGAAAGTGTCAACAAATAGTCTGTACTCTCGAAAAATCCTGTCCATCATCCGGTTAAATGTCGTTGGAGCATTGGTTAGGCCAAAAGGCATCATCAAAAACTCAAATAACCCAAAAGTCGTCTGAAAAGCTGTCTTGTAGACATCTCCCGGCGCGGTTCGGATCTGATGATACCCGCTCTCCAAGTCGATCCTGCTAAAACATGAGGATCCCTGTAGTTGGTCAAGGATATCATCGATCCTAGGAATCAGGAATCTGTTCTTAATGGTGATTTTGTTGAGAGCTCTATAATCGATGCACATTCTCCAAGATCCGTCTTTCTTCAAAATCAACAACACTCGAGAGCAGTACGGTGAAGTACTAGGCTGGACAAGACCCTTTTCCAAGAGGTCTTTCACTTGGTTCATAATTTCTTCATTCTGGGCTCGGCTCACACGGTAAGGTGGTTCGGTGGTGTGCTTCCAGGTATCAAATCTATGGTATGATCTTCAAGATGAGCGGGTGGTAACTCGCTTGGCAGGCCCTCTGAGAAGCAATTGACATGAGCGTGGAGAAAATCTTGGCGTTCTTTATCAAGTTCAGACATATTTGTCCTATCCTCATCACTCAACTCTTTCAAAAAGATCGAGTAAACAAACAGACTGCATCTCATTAATTTAGAAATGGCCGAAGCCGATACAATAGGGACAGACTCGCCCTTAAGTTTTTTTTTTTTTCGGAGAAGAAGATCCTTCTATTAGTTAATGAAAATTGCCCATAGGGCTACAACCACCTCTGCAAGAGAGGGCTACAACAAACATGATGGGGAGACTCTCCCAATGAAAAAACAGCATATATACAATGAGGCTAAATCAAGAGATGGGAGGAGGGAAGAGCCACACAGGTGGACGGTAGTGCCATTTGAGCACACCCTGGACAATGGTGTAGAAAGGCCCAGGGCGCCAGAGTCGAAGGAAAGCCTCGCGGCGCTCCTGCATGCGGTCAGAGCTGCCCTATAGTCCCTCAAGCTCTCCTCTGAGAGTATGGATGAGCTCTAGCCAAAAGTCACGAACAGTCTCTGCCGGTGGCACATGGCGAGCCTCAAAGATGCGGAAACAGTGGGCCCGCCAGATGAACCAAAGTGTCAGGCCACTGATGAGCTCCCAACACTCCTCTCTCTCACTGCACCACTCCTGTGGAGTAAGCTCTGGAGCACGCTGGAGTGTAGGTCGCCCCCCCTGTATCACTATCATCCTGCTGGTGGAAGATAGCTCAAACTGAAGTGCCGGGCCCGTGAGAGTGGACCAAGCCGCTGCCCCCCAAGCGTACTGTCGAGCCGTGGAGAGAGTAGGCATCAGCCGAAGAACTAGTAGCCACACCTGCTGGGCTGAGGGACAGTCCCAAAGACAGTGACACTGACTCTCCACCAAATGGTCACAGCTGCACATGCGGCCGAGAGACCACTATGCACTAGCCGGCTCCCTACTGCTGTAGCTCTGTGTGCGACCAGCCACTGAAACAAGGTGACACGCCTCGGCTGTCTGGAGTCCCACAGCCTCTCCCAAAAGGCTGCCAAGAACTCGACTGTGAGACCCTCCTCTTGCCAATGACGTGCTGCAACGGGGCGGGCCTCTCTCTGTGCTGCAAGTATATGACGTCCAAGCCGAAAAGTGTACTGAAAGAAAGGGACTCCTGGGTGGTCTGCAGAAGAGAAGGGGTCCCTCCATAGCCACTCACCAGGATCCCACTGTACTCGTGCCAGTGGACAACACTCCCAAGCCCATAGCCTCCAGTGTCCAGTCTCAAGAGCTGTTGGGTCAGGGTCTATGACGCAAGTCCTCCCACAGATGCACACTACTTGGATCCTCTGGAAACAGCACTCTGCTACCTGCAGGGCCTCTATTGCAACTCGCTGTAGTCGTCCCCCACCCTGAAGCTCGAAGAATAGGGCTGGGAAAGTCTCTGAGCAGGCCCTGACTGAGATGAGAACCTCCAGTCGTGTGAAGGCTCCCATCCACCGGGGTGCTACTGGCTTGAGAGGCGTGAGCCACTCAGCTGGAACTGACTGTGAGATGTCCTAACACATGCTTTGCACCCCTCTCATGCCCTGTAGTTGGAACCCCTGCATCTCCTCTGACAAAACTGTGAACTCTAGACAGTCACTTAGAGAGCGCGCTGGACCTGCTGCCATAGGATCCCAGGAAACATGAGGCCGACTACCAACCAAGTGGCCTCTCTGAGTGCTAACCATGGGGTTCCGGACGAGGGGCTGCCGTAGGCGCTCCTCCGTGCACGTCGGCTGTCTCTGCTCCAGGCCACGCCGTAAGAGCTCCCAAGAACGAAGCAAACTCACAGCGAAGCGGTCCTCCAATCTCCTGCTCAAACCAACTCTGCGCATCTCTGTAAAGACCCATCTGGTTGAAGGTTGCCAAGGGCCTCCTGACTGAGGCACCCTGGCACGAAGCCTCTATAGCAAGAACTCCTTCCAAGGCTCCTCACCTGGAAGAAGTCCTCTGACTATGAACTTCCCAAGAAGGGCTCTGCTCTGCCGTGCTGGATCAATGATCCCAAGCCCTCCCTGATAACAAGGAAGCGTGATGACTTGCCAAGCCACCTTGGCTCGGGCTATCTGAGTGTCACGTCCTAACCCAAGAAAGTTCCTGATCAGCCACTCTACCTGGTTGATACAAGAACTCGAGAAGATCCAGCAGGAAGTGATGTACCACATAGTCGCCAACAACACCTGGTTGGCAACTACTACTCTGCCAGCTAGAGAGAGTCGTGCTGAGCTCCAATGTAACAACTTTCTCCTGATAGACAGGAGAAGGGGAGCAATTTGCTGCTCGGGAGACAAGTCCAAACCAACCTGACAACCCAAGTACCGAACTGCAGTCCCTTGGGGAATCCATCTGAAACCCTCTCCTGGCATCCAGTCTGGCACAGGAGCACTACCAACCGAGAAAGCCACTGTCTTTCTCCAGTTGATCAGTGCGCCCGATGCACAACAGAAGGTCTCCAAAGCCTGCTCAAATCTATGAAGATTGGCCTCCTGGCCATCTAAGTACAGGGCTGAGTCATCGGCAAACTCAGCGTCCAGTAGCTCATCTCCCCGAATAGGAAGTGCTAAGCCCCGTAAACCAACCTGTTGTGACACCAAAAATCTGCTCATCGCCTCCGCATAGAACAGAAAGAGAAAGGGGGCAAGAGGACAGCCCTATCTGACCGAGCGTGTAAGCATGAAGCGATCACCTCTACCTCCTGCCAAAAGCACCTGACCGTGAGCCTGTCTGTACAAGGCTGACACCCCTCTGATCCAAGCATCTGAGAAGCCTATCCTGCGCAGAGTGCCCTCTAGAAAGTCCCAGTCAACTCTGTCGTATGCCTTCTCAAAATTGAGAAGAAGAATCACGAGGTCCTCACCACGGAGCCGTGCCAGGGCAGAAGCCTCCCAGAAAGTAAAGATGTTGTCAAGGATACTGCGTTCCTTGACAAAACCTGTCTGAGTCCCATGTATAAGGCTCTCTAAAAGTGGCTGAATCCTCAAACTCAGAGCCTTGGCAAGAATTTTGTAGGCGGAGTTGAGGATGGTGATGGGGCGCCACTGTCGAATCTCATCCAAGGAGCCACCCTCCTTGGGAATGAGGTAGATCAGGCCCTCACTCATGCTGTCAGGCATCACTCCTGTGTGCAAAATGTATTGAAAAGCACAACAGAGATCTGGGCCAAGCAGGTCCCAGTACTTAAAGAAAAAGCTGGGAGTCAACCCATCCTCACCTGGACAGCTACCACGGGGGAGAGCCCTAAGAGCCGTGTGCAGCTCCTCAAGCTGAAGTGGCATCTCTAGCCTTTGACGCATCTCCTCAGTTACAAGACAAGGCATCTGTGCCCAAACCTGCTCCCTGCATGCATCCTGCCGCTCTGACTGGGGCTCAGCAGACAGTAACTCACGGTAGAAGTCAGTAGCAACTGCACGCATATCCTCTGGCTCACAAGCAACTGACCCATCGAGCCTCTCAACTGACTGACCTTGGCATGCGAGTGCCGAGGTCCCACTGTCTCAAAAAAAGCACCAATCACTCTGTCACCCACCTGAGTCCACTAAGATGCCTGTCAGTGGAAAGCAAACTCATGATGCCTCTCCTCTGTGCTAGCAAGCTCCTGTCGAGCCTGCTGTAACTGCTTCTCCAACCATGGACTGTCTGGATGCTGCTTCTACATCCTCTGTAATGAAGCAATGCCCCATCTAAGACGCTGCTCCTCCTCTCTCGCTACAGCCCGGCGAGCCAAAGAATCCTGAAGAAAAAAATGGCTAATCTGAGCTAGGCCTGAGGCCACTCTATCTGCAGGATAATCCTGTCTGTCCATGCCCTCTGTCCAGAGAGCCTCTACCCTCTCTCTGAGTGCTGAGTCCAACAAGACCCTCTCTGGGATGCGGAGCATCGTTCTCCCACTCCTTTGCCTGTCTGCCACTGTGAGGATCACTGGTGCATGGTCCGAGGAGGAGGTCCCTGCCAGGATGCCCACTAATCCTCCCAAGTCATTGAAGTGGTCACTAGTGTAGAAGCGATCTATCCGCGATAGATTCACTCCTCCCACTCTGCGGTCAGATCTAGAGAAGGAAAGACTGTCTGGGGGTCTCACAAAACCAAAGTGCAGCCATGTATCCGAGACCCTCAAAGTCATACACAACCTCTCCCAAGCTGCCAACTCGACTCCATGCACAGTAGCATGGCTGCCACCAATCCTGTCAGAAGGGTCCTCCAACATGTTGAAGTCCCCTCCTATGCACCAATGATCTGCCTGTGGCAAAGACTCAACAATCTGTGACCAAAACTCTGCACGAGCACGCGCCACATTGGGCGCATAGATGTTCAGGAAACCCACAAGGCCACCCTGAACCTGCATAGTAATCCACTGAGCCCTTCCTGACACAATAATCCCTCTGCACACAATGGCCTGCTGCAATGAGTCCGCAATGGTCATACATACCCCACCCTAGATGCCTCCACGTCCAAAAGAAACTGACCAAAAGGTATCATATCGTCCACACAAAATCTGACCACATCACCGAATGCGGCTCTCACACAGATGGTGCTTCTGAAGCATAAGGAGATCAATCTCTCCTCCCACAAGGCAACGCTGAAGCTCCTGACGCAATCGGCCCCGCTGACGTTGAAACTGGGGCCCACCTAGTCCCTGCACGTTCCATGAGACGATCCTCATGGGGAGCGAGAGAGAACAGATGCTGCCGCAGCAGCTAGACGGGCTATCTTCGAGGCTGGCTTGGATAGGGAGTAATCTGCATCCGAGCGTCCTCTAGATAGGCGTGACTGCAGTGAGTGCCTAGCCCAAGCCCAAGCAGATCGAGCCGTGCGTAAAGCAACCTCCTCTATCCAGGAGTCCTCATGAATGTATACATAGCATGGCAAACACTGCGTATCAGCAAAGAAGTACACCACAATGTGCCTACATCCTACTGAGTTTGGGGGTGTCACCGCAAACTTGGCCAATGGCCACAAAGTCTGCAGCATGTCTGTAACTCCAAGTTCTCCCATGTAGTGAGAGAACTCTAGGACCTGTGTATGCAACCATCCTAACACTGAGTCGAGGGTCCACTCTGTCTTGGCCCTGCCACATAGGGGGAAGGAGAAACCAATTGCTGAGTCCAAGGCCTCTGTCCCCCTAGCAGCAAGGAACAAAGCATGGACCCTGAAGCAGGCTACCTCATGGTCTGCTAAGGGATCGCCGAGAAAACAAGTGAAGCCGTAGTCGAAGAAGTCCCAACGGCGCCGGATATCAATGCTCGTCAGACCATGAGGGATAGCTGCAAGGGAAGATGTCTGTAGCTGCAGAGGGGGCCGTAAGAAAGGCTGACCCTCTCTCGCTAGGCGACTCGTGGCAAAGGCGCTGCCAAGAGATCTCCTAGCCGCCGGAGAAGGCCCTGCCCCCTAGGTCAACTGTGGAACTGGAGTAGGAGGGGGGGGAGAAGAAGCTGGGGGGAAGCCGTGGAGAAGAGGGGCGGGAGGGGGCAACAAAGGTAGAGGGGTGAGGTGGAGAAGCGACGGGAGCAGAAGGCGGGGGGGAGGATGAGGAAGAGGGGGGGAACTCTGGGGGGGGAGAGGCTGTCGAGGGTGAAGCGGAGGTGGGGGCTGGAGCAGGGATCTCCTCCTGCTCAAGAGGATCAAAGCGGTTCCCCGTGGGAACCCACTACTGCTCAGTAGGCGCCTGAGGGCCACTCTGAGTGCCAGGCTAACGCTGTGACCCCTGTCGTCGTCTACCACGGGCCTGCTGCCACCCCTCCTCCGCTGGAGCCCCGGGCTCAGAGGGTGGCTCTGCATGTGTGTGCTGTGTCGCTGACTGTGGCTGCGGGGCAGCCTTAGCAGGCTGGGGCTGAGGCTGTGGTGCAGGTCACGGCCTCCTCCGTAGACAGGCCTTCGCTAGATGGCCCATCTGTCGACAAATGAAGCACTGGTTTGGGAGGCCCGAGTACTCCACACTCTGTCTAAACCAACCTCCACTCACCCGAGGCAAAAGGATAACCTTCGGGAGCGTGTGGGTGTCTCTGACCAAAACTCGAACTGAGGGAATGCCAGCTGCTTTGGCAGCTACTGATGCTGCCATACGAGGTGTCTCCAGGACAATCTCAATGGCTGAGCCGATCCTGGATAGAAGTGGTAAGTACTCCCTCCGTAAACCCGGAAAGCAGACCGAGATGGGGATGTCTGCCTCCTCTACTAGAACATCCGAAGCCGGGTCAAAACCATGTCTCCACTGTCGAAAGTGGGCACGTGATGCTCGGATGGCCAGTGGACTCATAGCTATGACCTTGGACGCCATCTCGGAGGTCTCAAACTCGATCTAATAGTAACCCCGTCCGAGAATGTGTACATCCAAGATCTTGCCCACCTCTGCGAGAAGGCGGGCCTAGAGAAGGTCACGTAGCTCTCCTCTGCTAGGTCGGGTGCTGAGAATCTTGCCGATGACCGAAGTCGCCTGCAATCGCTCTACCTCTGCGGCAAGGCTCGCTTGCTCTGTCGGCGAGAGAGCAAGTCGAATGGTGGGCTCAGTGGGGTCGGGCGAGGAGGCTTCGGGCGAGTCCCTCTGTGACGAAGCTGGAGCCTCCATCTGTGTCTACAACTGTGGCGTAAGAAGAGGGCGGCGGAAGGACGCTGCAAATAGGCGCGCAGAGCACTGCCCCAAGGGAGACTCAGTGCTGAAGGAGCCGATTTGCAGGGAGCTGTCGGGATGGAGCGGCTAAGGCTGGAGCAGGCTAAGGCGGGAGTAGGCAGCACAGCGGGTGGGGACGGCGGGGGCGGCAGTGGTGGCCCGGGCGGCAGCAATGGGCGGGGGCAGGGATAGGTAGCGCGGGCAGGCAAGGCAGGCAGCGAGGGCAGCCGGGGGGGGGGGGAGCGATGGCGCAACGAGGGGGAACAGCAGCAGCGAGCGTGAGGTCATATGAAGATCTCGCCGTTAAGTTTTACATCGAGTACAATGGTTCTGCCCTTCTCTGTGGTCAAAGTCGCTTTCCTCGCCCGATAGTCAACCACGGCGTTGTTCTTGTGGTACGAGGGAATTCCCAAGAGAACATCACAACCTTCCAAAGGCATTATGAAGAAGTCCTCATGCCCCAAATACCCCTGACAATGCAACCGAAGTTTGCCAATGATAGGTGTAATGGCTACGTCCCTACCGGGTGCCGCTAGAACTGCCTTTGCAAGTGGTCCCATTCGATCGGGAGTGATCTCGAGCCGCGCCGCCAATTACGGTGAAATGAAGTTGGCCTTGGCTCCTCCATCAAAGAAGATCAACGCTTCTTGGTCCTTTACCTTGCCCCAAGCTCGGCAAAGTTCTGTACTCTCGTCCATCGTGTTGGGATCAGTACCCACGCAATCTGGAACCAGTCCTGTTTTCATCTTCCATGATCCTCAGCTGCTCTCAAACTCTCAGGCCTTTCGTAGTCCTTGTCGTTCTGTTCTTTCTGTGCCTTTTTAAGGCACTTCGCGGAGATATGCTCAGTTTCCCCGCACCCAAAGCACTTCCCTTCCTTGATGTAGAGAGCCCTCTGTTGAGGAGTGAGTTTGGGTCATGCATCCTTTTCTTTCTTTTCTGGATTGCTCTTCCTCTTTCTACTTTCATTTGTCGAAGTTCGTTCGGCTCTTTGCGTCATGATTTCATCTGTGGGGTAGGTCAAACTTCCCGAGTTAATGGCAAAACCCCGTTTCGCATGACTCATCAACTCCTGAATGAAAGCTGAATTTTGTTCTAAGCAGTGATCTTGGATCTCTGTAGGAAGACCCAAGGTAAACCGCTCAGTCTGTTCCTTGAACGAGATCTTCTTAAATGAAGAGGCGGATAGAAAAGAGCTCCAAAATCTCTCGCAATAAGCGTCCACTATATCCTTCTTGGTCATCCGAAGATGGTTCCAAGCAGTTCATGTGTCGCGTTCATACTCTCGAGTCAGCCGTGAAGAAAGAAAAAGCCTTTTGAATTTCAACCATTTAACTAGTGCTGTCTTGTTTAATAGAAGCATGGGCCACCAAGTTCGAGCATTCCCCTTGAAGTAAGAGGCAACTCTCCGAATCTTAGAGGGATCTGAGTAACGCCCTCCTGAGAAAGCTATGTCAAACTGCTGTACAAAAGACAAAGCCTTCGAAGCATCTCTATACCCAGAAAATGTGTCAAATTTAATTGATTGTCCACCTTCCTTAAACTCTCGGACTTTCTTGCTTTTGTCTTCCAGAAAGTCATACTTGTTGGCTTTATAAAAATTCTTCTTCTTTGCATAGAAGCTACTGTCATCAGAGTCCGAACTATCTAAAGACGAGTCCTTTGTAGAACTGTCAACCACGGAGCAAGATTTAGGCTTCTTTGCCTTTTTCTTGCCCTTTCCGAAGCTTTGCTTTTTGCTTCGCTTTTTGCCTTTTCTGTCTTCTTCACTCGAGTCAGAAGAGCTAGAAGAAGAAGAAGAAGAAGAATTGGATACTCCTTCAAATCGAACACGCTTCTTCTACTTTCTTGCCGATTCAAAAGTAGACTGACGACCCAAATAACCCGGGAAGTCAGCGCCTTTCTTTTGATTTTTGTCGTGCTTTTTAGCTTTGTTCTGCGCGTCAAAAAGCTGAGTAATTTTTGCATCAACCACCTCTTCTAATTCTTGCTCTGTGTATATCCTCGAAGTAGGAGATTCTTGAGAGCCGGTTTGAGGGGTGGTTCTGTGGTCTGCCGCCACTGTGAGTGCACCTCATCGAAAGAAGTCCGGCTCATATATTTTGCAAATTTCGGGTCCTTCGCAAAATTAAGCATCATCTTTGTCGCATCACCGATCAATCGTCGACGCTCCATCTCTTCGAGTTCCGCCTGAGTAGGCTGAGGCGGGCCATACTCCTCGCGTGAATCTTTGTTGTGATCTCTTTCCGCATCTCCAGAGGCAGAGGAAGTCGATTGATCTCTGCGTGAAGCCATAAGTGCCGCGTAAAAAGGATCAGATTTCCCATAGAAGAGAAATCGACCGTGCTCTGATACCACTGTAACAGACTTGGACACTCCAAGTTGAGAATCTACCGCGACACCACAAATAATCACTTCAAAACAGTTCATAGTTCACACTTGATTCGACACTGGCCCGGCAGAGTTCCGTGCCTAGAGATATTGGCCCCAAAGATTGGAGCCCCTTTTCGGTATTTCTTTTTGTATTAATCTGCAACTCAAAGTACAAGCGAGTAGCCGGGACTCACTCTCAGACTCTGCGTCCAGATGCTCTGAGAAGTGAGAGCCCAATCTACTTAGGCCCTTGTCACACTGGGGCGCCTGTCCTTCGTGAGCTAGATGGCCTTGACCACCATGTCCTTGTGTGAGAGCAGTCCTGCTTACAGCAGCCGGTGGAAATCCTGCCACACTGAGTGCAGGTGATAAAGTCAAAAAAGTTGCTCCCCGTCCAATCAAATTGCAAGAACAGTGCGTGCGCCGAAGTTGGGCGGGCAAGGGAGGCCGGCACACTTTTGAGGAAAGTGTGCCGCTGAGGTGGACAACCAGCTGAGCTGTGAAAAAAGGGCCAGCGACCCAGTGTGACAAGGCGATGCGTCGGCACAACAGCTGATTGGTGCATTCAAGGAAAAGTGTCGTCTCCCTGTCCCAATGTGACACAGGCCTTATTTAAAGAGTTTACAAGGGATGCTAAAAGCAGAGCCAAAAAGCTGAAAATCAAAAGCTTTTAAAATAAAGCACTTCCAATGCTTTCCTCACAAGCGATTAGGGTAATTAAAAATAAAGCAAAAGCTTTCCCTCTCTCTTGCAACTTGCATGGCCAAAAACAAAGCAAAAACTGTTGCTGCTTTTTTTTTTTTCCTGCTGCTGCAATTTCCGCCGCAAAACGCGGCATCCGTAGAGCTTGCCGCGTGTCAGTGATTACGCGATTTCCGGGGCTTGCCACGTCAGCATTTCAATGTAATTTTTTGCAGCAGTCAGAGGGTGTGTGTGTGTGTACTGGCCAGCCACGTCACCGAGTTGTGACAGCTGGGATCTATTCCATTGGTCGGAACTTGGTGGTGCCACGTCACTGACTTGTCACATTCAGCAAGAGGAGACTCTACGAGAGCAAAGCTCCGGATCTTTATAAGTTTGTAGCACTTGCTAATACATCTAGGACTACTAAATTTGTAGCATTTGCTACTACAGCTAGGACCACTAAGTTTGTAGCACTTGCTACCACAGCTAGCACTCCTAAATACCATCAAAACCCCAAGAAGCCTCAATTTCCGTCAAAGCAACTTCAACATCAATGGCCGAAGAAGAACCAGAAATCTGCTGACGTGTCAAGCCATTGAAGAACTGAGCCAACTTGCACATCCCGGCCAAGGGGCCTAAACCTTAAGAAGTAGGGGCAATAGAAGAAGAAGAAGCAGAAGAAGTTCCCACCAACTTATGGGACCCCGTCTGATGGGGCCCAAGTGCCCAGGGGCATAATAATAAAATAAAGCAGCTCACATACACACAAAATCATTGCGGTACTGGACCGATGACGTGAGAGTTGTACGGCATCTCCGGATTTTGCACTGATGACGTGGCAACAGTACAGATTTCCGTGTTTTGCACTGATAGGTGCTAACGTGGTAATGTATGGAATCCCTTGTTTTGCGCTGGCAGCTTTGGGGCAAGCTGCTTTTGGACCATATGCTTTTGAGTTTATAGCTTTTCATGTAAACTGCTTTTAAGAGGCCAAGGGCCTTTAAACATGTGCCATGGGCTCATTCTTTGGTACGCTTCCGTGTGAAGGTGCAGAGCGTGGAGTACCGGCTTGTACTGAGTTGAAGAAATATAAAGAAATATTGAAAGGGGCACCAAGGTTTGGGGCCAATGCTCTCTTGGGGTGGAACTCCGCCACTCCATGTCTCGTGTGTTGTGCACTCTATATCTCTTTCGGACACACGAGAACTCTCTATCTCTTTCAGTTAAGTTGTTATTTGAAGTGCTTAAAGTTGTTTAGTCTGTTCTTTTACGTTGTCACGTGGTGCCCGTCCCTGTTACAGTGGTATCAGAGCTTCAATCGTGTGCTTTTTTGAAAGCATACTGGTTCCACCAAAGAGCAGATAGAATCTTCGCGTCCCAACCCCAGACTTATTAGCCACTCCCACTCTTCCTCCATCGCGCATTGGGCGCGCTCCCGTCTTCATCGCTTTGTCTTACATGGCATAAGCCATAAGGAACCCAAGACATGGCGTTCATGGATTTGGCAGAATACTTGCAGTTTCTCCTCGACGAGCTTTGCAACATTTTTTTGCGGCATCCTTAGCAGAATCTCCCGATGCTGCAAAGTTTTCAACGATTTCTGAATTATATGTTACCTGTAACAGACTTGGACACCCCAAGTCGGAAATCGAGCACGACACAGAAGGGAATCACTTAAAAGTACTTCATAACTTTATCACAATTCCCTTGAGTCAACACGGCCTGGCGTAGTTCCGTGCCCAGAGGTATTGGCCCCAAAATCTAGCGCCCCTTTCGATATCTATTTTTATATAAATGCTTGAGCAAAGTACAATTCCCGCGGGACCTCTGCTCACGGACTCTGCGTCCAAATGCTTTGCAGAGTGAGGCCCCAAGGGCTCTATTTATTCTTACAAGGGATGCCCCAAAAGCCATTAGTTCAAAAGCAGTCAATCCCAAAAGCATCTGGTCCAAAAACTGTCCCCAAAAGCAATCAGCACAGATTGCGGAAATCCGTACTGCCTGCGACGTGGCATGTCAACGCAAAACGTGCGGGTCCGTATTGCTGCCATGTCAACATGCCATTGCAATTCACAGGATTCCGTATTGATGTTCACATCATTTGCAAAAATCTGTATTATTGTCCATGTCAAGGGGCAAGGATGCCACATCATCAATTTGTGACATACCTCCCTCTTGAAAAAATTGTAATCGCCCTTGATTACGCGTGGAAAATCAGGCATAAGCCATAAACCAGCTCAATAGACACTGACTCTAAGTACCAACGCACTAGACAACACAAATCGAGCACTTGTACAAAGACAACAGTCACATCACATTCGGATCATATCATATAAAATCCATTCTGATCTAGGAACATGATTACTAGCAACGTATTTAGCAATCGCATCTAGATCCACACCGGACCTTACTAATGTTGCAT
Organism: Adiantum capillus-veneris; assembly: GCF_014529385.1. NCBI lineage: Eukaryota > Viridiplantae > Streptophyta > Polypodiopsida > Polypodiales > Pteridaceae > Adiantum > Adiantum capillus-veneris. The sequence continues at coordinate 123,634,938 of NC_140939.1, forward strand.
TAACTAATCCTTATTGCGATCATCATGTCCATAGATTTCTCAAGATCGAAATGATGCAGTCATTTCGTTAATCATTCCATCTTTCAATCGTGCACTCAAACACAATGACATGTGTGAGTAATCATTTCGGAGAATTCCAGTTCATCAATCAGACACTAAGTTTATAGTGAACAAAGTGTTTCAATCATTTAGTCCTAGTCATCTTTTTGTTGTGTAGCCATCTCATCCCTTGGGAACTCTTGATGCGCTCCACAGTTTCATTCAATCATTCATCATCATCATTCAAAAGTGATAATTCTTATCTCGAATCGTGATTGAGTTTATTATGGAGCTGTCATTGCTCCCAATTCGTCATCATCTCATTCTTGATTTCACCTGTTATCTGTTCACAAATAGCAGGATCTTCCAAAAAACATTAATTTCATACATAAATTAGAGTCATCTTTGGAAATTCCTATTTCTAAAGTTTCTTCATTCATTGAACATGCAGTTCACAAATTACACACTTAGTTCATACTGAACATAGTGTTTCAATTATTCGGTCTAGTCATCTCAATTGTCCAGAAGTCTCGATGCACCTAGATCCCTGTGTAGCTATCTCATCCCGCAAGAACTCTTGATACGCTCACCACAATATCCAGTCATCTCATTTATATGGGAATCTTGATGTATGGGAATCATTCATCATCATCATTCATTCAAATTTCAAACAAAATTCATGATTCTTATCTTGAATCGACGGATTCATTCCTAAGCTATTGCTCGCGATTGCATTTAGATGAAAATACGCAAGTTGATGGCAGCTTTTGGGCAAATTGCTTTTGAGTTTAGAGATTTTTGGGGCTCTGCTTTTGGGCATCCCTTGTACTTATAAATAAGCGGGCAGGGCCTCACTTCTCAGGACATCTGGACGCAGAGTCTAAGAGTGAGCACCTACCCGCTCTCTTGTACTTTGAACAGAGATTAATACAAAAAGAAATACTGAAAGGGGCGCCAGTCTTTGGGGCCAATACCTCTGGGCACGAAACTATGCCGGGCCATGTCAATTTTGTGAACTGTTTTGAAGTGAATCTTTGTTGCATCGCGGTAGAATCTTGACTTCGGGTGTCCAAGTTTGGGGTGTCCAAGTTTGTTACATTGGTATCAGAGCGCGGCCGATTTCTCTTCTACCGGGAAATCAGATCCTTTTCTTGCGGCACTTATGGATTCCAATAAGAAACATTCGACTTCTTCTGCATCTGCGAATGCGGGAGGAGATCACGAAGAAGATTCTCATGAGCAAACAAAGGAAGAGTACGGCCCACCTCGGCCTACTCAGTTCGTGAAGAAAGACACTAGAATGTAGACATCTAGGAACCTCTGGTTGTAGTCTTTCATGGTTTTCGTGGCAAGCATTTTCTAGGTTTCCCTATTCTGCCACAAGGTGTACTTCAAATAGGGATGTCATGTGGCCCCGGGGAAAAATATTCTTGAAAGCTTGCCAAGTCCTTGGAGCATGCGGCTTGGTAGCTATAGAACTCCACCACTGCAAAGCATTATCCTTGAGAAAACCTGCAGCTCTAGAGATCTTTGATTCTTCAATGTAGTTCCCCAAGGCATAGATATTGTCAAGCTGTTGCAGGAATTGTAAGGCTTTTTGTCTATCTTCACACTTGAAAAGGTGAAAAATTTCACTGCATATCCACCATCCTTGAAGTCCTTGGGCTGATGTAGTGCAAATCCAGGACGGGGATAGTACGGGTAGGCATACAGACTCCAACCGTTGTATCTAGGTGTTGGTGGGGGAGGTGGTGGCAAAAGTAGTGGCAAAGGCGGTTGCACCGGGTAGCACCATGTTCCTAAAAACTCCCCCGATCGGAATAGAAGACTGTGTAGGTTTTCAAGAAGAGGCCTGTGTGCATTCTAGTGCCGGAGGAGGAGGAACAACAGAGGTGGCAACATGTAGTTCAGAAACTGCTCAAAGCTCTACAGAATTAGGAGGTTCTGATAAGGGTGCCTCGAGAGTATGTCGTAGAGTTTGTCAAGGAACTGCAGGTACTCTGTATTATCAAGAAGCACCATCTTCCTCTGTTTCTTCTTGAAGGGACTATTATGCTTTGAGAAAAGCAGACACCTGAAGCTTTGATATCACTGTAATGGGAGGGCACCACGTGCCAACTGAAAAGAACAAACTAGAACAGACTTTAAGCACTTCAAAACAATTGAACTGAGAGAGAGAGAGAGAGAGAGAGAGAGAGAGAGAAATGAAATGTTATACTAACGTCTTCAAAAGGCCAAAGTGACCTATGAGACCAGAAAGTTACAATGTGGTGGATCTGATACAAACTCAAAGTAACAAGATGATAAAATGACAGAATGACAAAATGTACAAAATAAAATACTATGGAATCCTAAACTGCTAGGTGTGGACTAAGCAGCTAAACAGCTAGCAGGGATAGCTAGATCACAGGAGATCCAGCATTGGTCGCTGGTGGATCTCATCAATCTCCTCCATGGTCAGTACTCTGACCGGGCGTCCTGCATGTCGAGCCAAAGTGACCCGAATCCTCTGATGCGGCCTCCGTCGATGTTGTGTAGTCCTCCGCAGTCGTGGGCGTCTGGATCTCCCCATCTCAGTCGCTCGTTCGATCCGTATGCCTCTGGTGTAAAGCGACGAGCTCTGCTGTGGTAGTAACTCCTCCGGGTGTCCAGTGGTGGCAGCTCTAAAGAAGTCTGTGATCTGTCTCTGCGACTGGCTAGCCTCTCCTCTCATTAGGCTCTCTCTGTGTCTGTGCAGCTCGAGCAAAAACAAACCCAGGCATCTCTGATCCTCGTACCGCATGACTCTAGAGAATGGTCCAAAGCCCTCTCTGAACAAGCAATGGAAGCGGCCTCGTATCTCGTAATAGACAGGGCAGTGGCATGTGTAGTGCAACTCTGTCTCACGCTCGATGTCACACAGGGGGCATGTCCTGGCCTCTGTTGGTACTCCACTGTATCTCTCGGTCTCGATCTGCAGCTAGTGTGAAGATGTGCGTATCTGGCCAATAGCACATCGTATCCCATGAGACGTGGGTGTCCATGTATCTGGGCCTCGTGACAAAACCATCCTCTGTAAGTTGGAGGAGATGCTCTCTGTAGAAAGCCATCTTCGTGCCCAGCTCTTGTGTTGGCTGTATCCAAAATTCGGTATTTCATTATATTGCTTCAACAGGTTATAGGTTCGTGGGAAACCCCTCTGCTTCCTACAATTGGGAATGTCAAAAGGAGGCTCCCCGTGTATATATTTAAAGGCCCTTGGCCTCTCAAAAGCACTTCTATGAAAAGCTTCACATCCTAAAAGCAAATAGGCTGAAATTTGGCTCCCAAAAACAGCCAGTGCAAATCACAGAATTGCGTACAACAGTCAACACAAAACCGAGCCTCTTGTCCATACAGCTTTTAGGGTTTAGAAATTAGGGTCCTCGGCCAAGTTCTGCAAGTTGATCAGGGTTAGGATTTTAATCCTAACTCTCTTTGTCTTTAGTTTGAGGTTTTAGTCCCTCGGCCATCTACTGTTTGTTGGTTAGTTTTCTGCCACATCACCACCTTGTGACATGATACTAGCATGTTATGGCTTACACCTTCACGGGAGCTAGGTACAAAGATGTTTTTCTACAACAAAGATGTTCTGCCACGTCACCACCTTGTGACATGATACTAGCATGTTATGGCTTACACCTTCACGGGAACTAGGTACAAAGATGTTCTCCCACCTCACCACCTTGTGACATGATACTAGGTACAAAGATGTTTTTCTACAACAAGCATCTTCTTTGAGCTCCTAAGGATGGATTTATCATTCACCCTGTATATATGGACATGCATCTCTCACATGGCTAGCATCAGAGATTGAGGAGCATTTTTTATGCCATTGTCTTGTTTATTACGAGGTGAGAGGACGTTTCCATTGCTCATTTTGTGATTTGGACCACTTTTTACAGTCAGAACAGAGATGTCTGATTTATACTTGCTGCTAGAGATTCGCAAGTTGTGGGTTACACTCTTTGGAGAGAGCACAGCTGAGCATCAAGGGCCTAGTCTAAAGAGGCAGATTTTTGACCTCCTTAGGCATACATGAAGGAGACTCCAAGGGAGACCTCTACCCTGTTTACAATTTGATCGCTTTTCTAGAAAGTAACCAACAGCAACTTGCTTTTTTGGAAATTAGTAGCATTTCCTCAAAGCTACTAAGAACCCATCTTAATTCAAATGCTTGCCTCTTGCGCGCAACATTAACTCTATTCGGAATTTACTCAAGACTATGGAATATTCCCCACTTGGGGCTCCCCTCACCGGCAATGTGACACACTTGGAATATCCTTTACTTAGTGTCTCATATCATGAGTATAACTTTGTTCTTCCATATCATACATCAATGTATGTACATAACTAGCATATAAATAGTTGTTTACATACATACATTACATAACTAGTATATAAATAGTTGTTTACATACATACATGAGTGTGGGCTTTCCTTTATGTCATTAAGCAACAGTCAACCTCAATAAGGAGATGGATGCGTGTTCTCATACATATTTGCCAATTGAAAATGTGAACAGGCATTCAACTGATCGGGAGATTGCAATTATGGTTCTTATGCCCTACCTTTCATACATGCTGGCTGAGGTACATTATTTGTGTTAGCTTTTTAAATCTGATCAATGATATATGTCCATATATTGCATTAACACAGTCATTGTGCAGTTGTTAAAGCTAAGTGGTATCCTTACTGTTTTCTTATGTGGCATTGTTATGTCACATTACACTTGGCATAACGTGACACAAAGTTCCAGGATAACAACGAGGTAAGTTTACAGAACTCTTTAAAGTGAGCAGTTTAGCGGTGCAGCTAATTAGGTTATGAAATTGACACTAGTATTAATTATTTTTTTGAAATGCAGGCACATGTTTGCAACTCTTTCCTTCATCACAGAAACATTTATATTTTTGTATGTTGGAATGGATGCCTTGGATAAAGAGAAATGGAAAAAGACCAATGTGGGGTGAGTGACTCTTACACACAGTTTTTTCCTTATGTGTATTATGCTTGGTCTACTGTGGTTGCCATTCACTCAACATGACAAGGACAATGGAACAAAAAAAAGTTGTCTACGGTAAAGCTAGGCCTTGCAAAGTCTTTTAATATCTCTTGAGACTTGTGTCATCATGCAGTCCTGCCACTTCTCTCGAGCTCTCAGCTACGTTGCTTATGTCTGTCATCATTGGGAGAGCTGCCTTTGTGTTCCCTTTATCTACTTTCTCGAATATTATGCGGCGAACCTCGGGCACACGAATCGGCTTTCGCCACCAGGTCTTAAGAATAACCTTTGAAAGAGCATAGATGGATGCTCATGAATTGTGCAAATGAATGGCTTGATAAGGTTCCTTTTCCTTGATAGGTGATTATTTGGTGGGCTGGCTTGATGAGGGGTGCTGTTTCTATAGCGCTTGCTTACAATCAGGTATGCTTTTGTATGTTTTAATACTTGCTTTTCTTGGCAATGACTCCATGATTGATTACTTTCTTTTTTTCCTTGGCAATGACTCAGTTTACCAATGCTGGCGTGACGAGAAGCCCTGTCCATGCTACAGTGATAACCAGTACCGTTATCGTCGTACTTTTTAGCACTGTGGTAACCTATCAATCAGAGACATTATGCATGTGTGTGGTGTGTGGTGATGATTGGTGGGTAGGTGGGTGGGTGTGATGTGAGTAGAGCCCAACAAGGAGAGGTGTGTGCTGGTGCATGTGTGTCATGATTGTTTTCTTCTTCTCATGGCCTTAGGAAAGCATTGAATTCTTGAGAGCAATTGTGGACCATTGGATAAAGCTCGTCGACTAGTGCCACATGGCAAATTAATGATGGGAAACTATTTCTTGTGAGATTATAAAGAGGGGCATTAAGTAGGGGGTGACACACACTCTCTCACCCTCGTATGTTGGCCAGTGTGATTTTTCACCTTGTTTCCATAGATCTGTGGTTACATTTATTAGATAGCAAATGTTTTATATGAGATGGACCTTCAGAGAGGTTTCGATCATACTACAAAGGCATGTGAGACATAGCATAAGGGGTAAATGTTGTCTTATAATAATAAAAATTCGGTGCATGCATGTGTATTTGCGTGCATATTCATGTACAACCCACTGATATATATTTTTGCACTGTCTCAGGTCTTTGGAATGCTAACCAGGCCTCTTGTTGAGTGGTTGCTACCTCATCATATGAGGTCTGGCAACGTCTCTCCAGATGCTAAAAGCTTGTTTGAATACGATGATATTGACAGACGCCTCTTAGGAGATGGTTCATCTGACGAAAACGTCTTCTCCACAAGACCCAGCAGCTTACAAATGCTCCTTAGGGCTCCAACCTCAACAGTGCACTACTTTTGGCGAAAATTTGATGATGCTTACATGCGGCCAATGTTTGGCGGAATGCAAGTGGATTTGCCACGACAAAACAACTCGATTTCACACGACAGACGTGCAAATAACGGACATGCGAGTGATTCCTCTCCAGATTCATCAAGACACGGCTACTACAGAGTTTTGCCGGTTACTGAGGAGTAGACTTGAGTGTATGTATTCGAGGGAAAAACAAGTGCACTTCTCCAACCAGAGTGTCAAAATTGTGTGTGTAGAGGTGTGTACATCGTATGTGCACTCATTTGCGTGTCATTGTGTTGACATTGTGCGGATGTTTACATCTCTTTGAGTTTGTAAACAATTTGAACTCCCTCATATCCATCCATGTACATTATAAGCCAACAACTAACCCTAGTTACAAGGTCTCTAACTCATGGAAGTTTTGGCACCAGCATGTTGGACCAGAAGAGCCACTTTTGCCATAACCTGTACAGGCTAGAATTCATTTTCTTTGGCCAGTCGCCGTTGAGATACGAAGCTTCACCTTGAAGGAAACCTGCAAATTTTTTACATGTGTAGACACCAACAGATGTTGAAAAATTTTCACCTTCATTTGCCTTATCCGCATTTTCACTAAATCTGGATGCTTTTTTGTACATCAATTCAAGAAATTTCAATTTGGTCTCATGAATACTTTGTCTTTTTTGTACAGGAGTTAGAAGCCATTGTCAATGCAAAAAAATTTAATTTAGTCTCATCAATACTTTTGATTGTCTCCGTGCTAAACATTTAGCCAGTTTTCTGCAGGGAAAATTCAAAATTCAGTCAGTTTAACCACATTTTAGCCACGAAGTTTTATGAACGATTTTCTTCTAGCTCTGATGAGAGGCTAAATTTTGGTTTTGATTGAATCATTGCAAAGTTTGTAAGGCTCTCTTCACATGCCACACAATGTTGGCAAGCACTGGGAACTACCCTTACCTAATGGGGTCCCTATGAAAGGGCATATCAGTTTGCCCTTCTCGGGACACAATATCGCAAAAATTACAAGCTAATTTTTGTGACTCGGCAACATGTTTGATGAAGAATGTAAGAAAGCAGCATTGTCCGTCTTGTTTAAGCAAAGCTCATGCCTCTTCCATTGGTCATCTCAGACCCAAAGAACTGGTTTTTTGAAGCTATGAGGGCTTCCACATGCTCCTCACTTTGAGAAGCTTCTTAAATTCAAGAGGGTGGATGAAAGACCCCTTCATTTTGAAGGTGCACACCGAGTCCTATTGATTGCACCAATCTTCTACTCAAATGTGCTCAAAAGCTCTTTTCTTTTCGGTCGGCCACATACATCCTACTCTGCTTGCTGACCCACCTGTTGAGACGTCCCTGTGCTAAGGCTAAACATGTGGCCACTCGAGCATTAATTATCAAGAAGATGCAACTAGTGCAGCATGCCAAAATGAATTTAAACCCTGCCATAGTGGCATACACAAGGTGATATACCAACCTTTTACTTGCAGCAATAAGAGAGGTTAGTGAAGCAAACTTTTGGTTCAACTTTGGTGATAACTCATTAAATGCAAGCAAAGCTATGCCCCATGCACAAACCCCACCAACCAACCTTTACATTGCAAAATCTTCATGCCATAATCGCATTGACACCATAGCATACCACATCCATGAAGATCCTCGCAATATGACAAATCAGTTGGAGACTCATTAAAAAAAAGAGCGGTGATTTCCAATGTTCTCTAAAAAACTCGGGTATAGTGTATTTCTAACTAGCTAAAATTGCAAAATCTTGACTAGATTCTGAGCTCGCCTTGAAGGAAATCGACAAAATTTAAACAAGTTTTAGTGTAATTACCGGCAAATGCTTCAAATTTTGACCTAAAACCGGAAGAGTTTTAAGTGTGCCCTTATTCCCTTCGATTAGGAAAAATATTTTTGGCAAGCCCTTGTGTCATTGCTCTCTTTGAATATCCAAGCGGTAAGCACAACTGATTGCAAGTGGACAGAGGCCCTTACGTTGCATCTAGTGAAAACAACCTAGAGCTTATTTACCCTACTCACGTTGGATATACCCTCCAATGAGTGCAATCCAAGGAATGACCTTTTAGGTCAAAATCTTGTTAATGACTTGTTGGGCACATCATGCAATCAATGCATCGATATAACATTTGGGCACTATGTTAGGCAAGCCCTCATCACTATCCAAGTATTTTTTGTGTTTTTATCCAAGATCCATTGACTAAGGATGTCATCATGATTTCTTTTCCCATGTCAAATTCTCAAATAATGCCACATGGTTTCAAGTTGCATGCATTTGTGGATTTATGATATGAGTGTGTCAGTGTTGAAAAAAAGTACGTTTAGTGTAATCCCACCTACAAATTTTGAGATTTACCTATAAATTTTGAATTTGAAGGTGAGAAAACTTGTAAAACTTAGAAAAATATAGTAAATATAGTCAATTTACCTCTAAAGTTTCTCATATGTGGGTTTTTCAAGCTTTTGGGGGAATATTTTGAGTATTGGGTTGTGTGTGTGCCTCGTTACTAAATGACGCCTCCTTTTGGGAGGTGGCATCAATGGCTCACGATCACCGGTTGATTGTGACCGTTGGATTGCCTATGGAATGCAAAAGATTCCCACTTTCTTGGATCCGGGACTTGAACCTTCTACCCTCTCCCCCACGGAGTTTACTCTAACCACTAGGCTAACGTGCACTTGTTGAAAGGTGTGTGTGGGATAAGTTTATAGATCATGGCATCGCGGACAAGTTTACACCTAGTTCACATCGAGTTCGCATTGAGTTCACACCAAATTTGGTGTGGTGTGCAGACCCTCTCCAGTTTACACCGTGTTCAAGTTGAGTTCACATCGAGTTCACACCAAATTTGGTGTGTGCACATATCTCCGAGTTCACTCTTAGTTCACACCTAGTTCAAATGACGATCGGACGACCCGGATTGCACCCGCCTCATGACGCCTACTGTGGGCCATTGATCCCACCTCCCTAGGGAGGTGTCAATTAGTGACGAGGGTGTGTGTGTGTGTGTGTGTGTGTTTGTGTTCTTGTATCAAACCGTGTTCAAGAGACCAAGTGTATGTACGATATTCTTATTTATCATAATATTGTACAATTAGTGAAGATGTCATCACTTATATAGTGTACACAAACGACCAAAAACATTGCTGAAGTAAAGTATCATCTTTCATAGTCTAGCAGTCTAGATTCCTATTACCTACATCCACCAACAAAGAAAAACCTTTTGATTAGTCTTCACTTGGTGTTGCAATTGTCCCAATGTTATAGATGTCACCCAAGTGTTCATCTTTAGCCTTTCAATCAAATTTGATTCAAGTTTAATTCCCTTTCATGCAGAGTTACTCTTTAGAAAATTCAAAGCCTAAGTGACTTTTGAAAAATAGGTTTCATGATGCATTCAATATTTGAGATTTAGAATCGTTTTTAAGTGGAAACAGGATCATTTAGAGACCATGCTTCAGAAAACTACCTGCATGAACTTTTCAAGTAGCTAAGCTTGAAAAATCATGTCCCCAAAGAGTTGGTCTAATGGTAAGGCTTTGGCCTCTCAACCTACGGATTGTGGGTTCAAATCCCCCGTTGGGTCACCTCTAGAGGGACACCTTGTGCTCATTTGGTGTTCACATTGCAAGGGCTCTTGCCTTTTGGACACTCAAGTGCATCCTCCTCCTGGGGTGGGTCACCTGAGAAGGAGGTTCCTAGCTGGTTGCTACAAGTTCTCTCAGTCGTTCCCAGTGGTGCATCAATTAGGTGGTCATGGTGATGCCTACGCGTTGCTCTTGGCCAATGGTACGCAGCCCTTGCCCCCGACCATGTTTCATAGCTAATATTTGGAAGGGATAAGCACCTCCCCCTGTGGGCCCTCTAATGCGTCGACAAAATAAAGCTTGAAAAATCCCATTTTTTAATTTTTTTTGAGTAGCCTTTCACGATGGGTCTAAGGACTAATATCCAAGCAAGCCAAGCTAGTATTATCCCAAAGTCTGCTTTATCAAAATTATCCATTCATACAATTATTCAAAGATGTTTATGAATACCACAGCTCTTTGATCTAGTACCGAGTCACATTTTTCTATTGATGATGAGGCTCAAGACCTATTTCCAATACCCCAAAAAAACATTTATCATTCTCATTCTTTTTCACTTCCCAAATCCAATCATATTTTTCAAATTACTCATTGAGCCTAGTGAAGAGCTATTCATTGCAATCTTCACAACCAAATATTAAGAGAATCAGAGACAGCCTCTTTTTTTTAACTTAGATGAATAGTTTTTAAGTTTTTTTGCATGGTTTATATAGGACCCAATTCTAGTATCCCAAAAAGAAAAGCCTTCAATCCATCATCTTCTTTATCACACTCGGGCCACATTATCTCCATATCTTTTTTGATTGATTGTCATTAAAATTTAAGAACCTAAAGCTTATTCAAACCAAGTCATCAGGACCATACATGAAAACAAGGCTTTAGATTATTATTACATCTAAACAATTTTCAAGCCATCATTCATAAACAGCATCATACCACTCATTTATGGGCAACAAGTAAACATATCATCAACTTTATGTTTAGTTTGTCCCACACCAAATAACCTCTTCCCAATCAATTTAACCATTTGCAAGTATCAGATTTGTTGATGTCACTTTGACGTCATTGGGGTTGTATAAGCCACCACCTACATAAATTTTCATGTCTTTTCTACTCATTATCATTCAGTCTCTCTCTCTCTCTCTCTCTCTCTCTCTCTCTCTCTCTCTCTCTCTCTCTCTCTAATGTTTCAAATATATGTATAAGTGCAAGTGGTATGGAGTAAAGACTTACTCATGATAAGACACATCTATTGGCATAGATATGGGAGGAACAATGGACCAAGGTCAAGGTCAAGAGGTCGTAACTACATGTGCAAAAGAGCATCTCGTTGTTGCATAGAAAAGGGGCTACACGTGCCTAATAAAGAATAGAAACACTCAATATGGGTTTCTTATTTTTCCCCTGAATTTGCAAGAAACATCATCGCACTCCATATTCATTACAAAGATTTAGATTATTTCACCAAGAATTTTTTCGAGTATGGGTACATAAGGATCACATGAGAGAAAATGAACATGGTAATATTAATTTAATTGACAGTGCAAGTGGTATCACATATGGTTAAAGTTTTTTTATACTTTGATATATTCAAGGGGTAGGTCGCTCATCCTCCACAGTGAGAGACAAATGATAACTTTCCCATTGCATGTATACTAGACCTTTTCTCTCTAGAGATGAGGACAGTTGCTTCACAGAAATAACTCGCTGCATCTAATGGTGCTATGTTAAAGTTGGTTACATAGATACAAGCCAATTATCTGAGCATAAGTAAGCAATAAGGCCTTCTTATGGGCCAAGGGTTCTTAGGCACTTAAGTAGTTGGGCAAGGCAGAGAAGAGTGTCAAGTCCTTGTGGCATGGAGAGTATATCTATGAAAGTGTGAGACAAGGAGGAGAAGATGTTTCCTCGGTAGTACTCATCAATGGATTTCAAAAAAAAAAAACAATATTGATGTGGTTCAATTGAACACAAGGAAGGATAGTATATTCTTCATAAGGATCATTTGCAAGCTTGCATATGAATCGCATATGAAATTTGTAGCTTGAGTACCATTGCGGAACTTGACGTCAAAATTTCCTAGATCATTGGGTAGACTTTATGCAACAATAAAGAAAAGCAAGCAATCAATTGGTACTCATGTAGGAGGCTCCTATTTTTGCCGCCCACCTAAACATTAGTCCCTTGGTTTGGTTCTTAGGATTAGGATGTTGGATACAAGTTAGGGTCAATCGAGTTGGTCCCTCATAATCAAACTTGACAAGGTTATAGGGATGTTTCTCGGATACTTGCAAAAACCATACATGCAAGGAAAATGTAGAGTCTCTAGCATAGTACTAGTAAAAGGGGTATTCGTTCTAATGATTTGCAACACATATCAAATGATTAAAGATTGTGTTTTCTTTCTTCAACATTTCACAAAGTCATCAACTCAATTAGGAGTCGAGTGCAAGCTATTTTCAATTGCATTTTGTAAATAGAGGTGGGTGAGAAATTTCACATTGACTCATTACCAAACTCTACAAGATAAGACATCTCAAGGGAAGGCACATGTGCATAGAACAGTAACTAACCAAACATTGTTAGTTTTTGCTTGATAGAATTCTCATATAAAAATATCCAAGGAAGTACAAGGGTAAGAATACCCAAGAAAAAGGCAAGTTTAACAGGGAATAAGGTGGGATACTCTATTAAGTTGTGGTTCCGGCATGCTGAGTATATCTTATATAGGGGATACAAAAACTTCTTTTGCATCTTCATCTAGACCATCATAGACAAGATGTCTAAGGAAAGTAAAAGAATATGAGCTCAAGATTCAATTAGCTATAAGAAATGTAGAACAACTAGGATCTTATAGCAAGGAGAGTAGAGAGAGATACGATGCAAAGTAGATTAGTGGAAAATCAAATTATATATTAGCACTATAGTCTATTACAAAGTGATGGTGTCATCCACCCATGCGCTCTCAGTTAGATGGAAATATGGACAACTAGAGCTAGTAGGCAAGAATACAAGGGGCTAGCCAGTTATCCTTCAACATAGGATGCCATTGTTCATGGAGATGGACTCCTTATATAGTGCTATGAGTGGGTGGTAGATAGAGGTGTGTGTGGCATGTGTGGTAGTGCCAACCTACTCCTCACAGCCATCGGCCTTAGTATTAATGGCATGTGCATATGGCCTAATAACACAAGGACATTCTAAGAATATTCCTTCAAATTTTTCTTCGAGAGCGTTGCTTGTAGACCCCAAGGTGGGGCTCCCAAATGAGCTCCAAACCATCCACAATCACAAATAAAGACCTCATCAGTGTGCACTATTGGCTTCTCCTCATATGGGAGCCTTGCAAACTATGCAACATACATTATGTTGGGAAAAATTAACAGGTGGGCATTGAAGGTATACTAAGACCCCCACTCAATGAACACCCGAAGATGGTTTACATTGGCCATGCACCAACTATGAGATGATGAAGGTTTCAAAGTAGTTGGTCTTTCCCAAGAGCTTTTGTGAAGATATCTGCACAATTATCTATAGTAGGACAATATTTACTCTAGCTCCACAATCTTATCCTCAATAATCTCTCAAACAAAATGAATTAAAATTTTCACTATTGCAAAGTGATAGCGTCATTCACCCATGCGCTCTCAAGGTAGAGCTTAGATGGCGATGTAGATAACTAGAGCTAGTAGGTCGGAGGAATAAAAGGGGCTAGTTATCCTTCAACATAGGATGTCATGGTTCATGGAGATGGCCTCCTTATACAGTGCTACAAGTGGGTGGTAGATAGGGATGTGTGTGTGTGTGTGTGTGTGTGTGTGTGTGTGTGTGTGTGTGTGTGTGTGTGTGTAGCAGTTCTAAATCTATATATATATATATATATATATACACACAAACGAACACTAATTGTTCACAGACCAACAATTCTAGAAAAGTACAATGGATTTTTACAATCATTTATTTGCAGTTGAAAATAAATTTTGTACAAGGTAATGAAGAAAACAGAATATAGCTCGGGAAACCGCCAGCCCAAAGTCTGGGAACTTTTGCTTCACATTAAGAGATCCTCCATATGTTAAGAACAGAATGTTTTAATCAAGGAAGGTAGCCCTCACCTGCACCCATAGCCACAAGAAGACAATTCGTTAGCACGTGATTGTACGCAGGTGATGCTGGGCATCCCAGTTGTTATCCATGTCACCATAAAAAAACCATAGTTCTTAATTTGTAATTTGTTCTTTTAGAGAAAAAAGTTTCTTTTAGAAAAACGAAATTTCTTGGCTTTTCTGCCAATCTGATATGGAAAGTGATCAACCCCATAGAGCAGCCATAAATCTGATTTTATTGTTTTTTATAAAAATCTTTCTTTACCAATCCTTAAGATTAAAGGAGTTAAGGAGAATATCAAATTTTACCAGTCCTTCATCCCTAACCAGATAGGAGCGACTTGTATTCCATTGATTTATGTATAAGCAATCTTAAGCCATACCTAAACTTACCACTTCCTTGTTTATAAACAACTTTTGGAACTGATCCTATTGTTGGAACCAGTTTTATAATCAAGCTGGGATATCCCCCCAAAAAAACTCAGTAGTTACCACTTTACCTACCTGAGATACCCCTATCTTAGCTAAATTCATGAACATTATCAACAAATAACCTTGCTATCATGTCATGTCAATCATACTGCTGCCACATGTCAGCTAACAAATGTATACCACAATACATTGGACAACTCAGTCACAAAGAGCCCGCTCAGACTCCGTCCGAAAAATATCTTAAAAGTCTCCGGCCAGGCTCGGATAAAGGGAAACTTTATGACATACTCATCATATCAAGCACCCCCCCTTTTTTTAACACCAACATACTAGAAGCATTTTGTGTTATATACTGCAAGATGTTAGAAAAAGACCAGTTAACATATACTTTGAGAGAAAAATAAAAAACCAGCAGTCAATGGCCAACAAATATTATTGAATATTCGAGGTGCCAACAAACTATGGCTAGTTAAAATCAATGTGTATGCTGACTAGGTGAGCAGTAATAGGAAACATTCACTAATATTCCCATTTAGTGAAGTACTATGGTATAAAAAGTCCAGGTATATTTGAAACCAGCTATCTACCACACTCATGTATATGATGCCATCATTTCCTACCAAATATCCGAAAACTAGGGCAATACCCCTGAAGTATTCAATAAATTCAGAGTATCTTTTAGTTAAATCAGTAAATTAAATCGTCTGTTCTAAAAAATTCAGAGTAACCAGCCAGGATCCGCCAAAGGGAAATATATGACTTTCCTAGTATCGAGAACCTTTTAAACCAACCCACTAGAAGCTTTTTTGTATATATTGCAAGATGGTAGGTAAGGACCAGTTCCTATATACTTGAGTGAGAATAAGAAGCGAGCAGAAGATGGCAAGCATATTAAATTGAATAACCAAGGGTCAACCTAACCATGGCCATCAGAAATATGTCACCACATTGAATCAATGATAGGTTACCGGAAACTATCACTAATCTTCCTAGCATATGATGAAAAAAATCAAGTAAATTTGAAACCTGCCTTTTTTCAACCTCAATCCGGTATGTGATGCCACCTTATTTCTATAGAATATCCGAGATAGGGCAACATATCAGAAGCCAGTACTCAGTAAATACAAAATAACTTTTAGCCGATTCAGTAAGATAGGCATCCGGACTAAAAAAACAAATCAATCTTACTTGTAGGTGATGTATTATGGTAAAAAAGGTCGAGTCAATTTGCAAAAACAATATTTACTCCTACAATCGGGTATGTGATGCCACACACTACCTACTGTAATATCAGAAGATAGGGCAACATTTTCGAAACCTGTATTCAATGACCTCAGAATAATCTTTAGCAAATTCAATAAAATAGGCCCCCCAACTAGAAATCGAATCAGTCCAGGGTCTGTCCTCTTACCCAAAGTACCTCAGCAATGTAACCAAACTATCCAACAGATCTTATCCAACTCATTTTTTTGTGAAATTCTGGTTATTTTTAGATCTGCAGTACCCCTTTCATAAGTACATTACCCAATTGAGTAGCTATTTTACCAAAATCAACCATATATACAAACCATTTCCTTTAAATACCACACCATCCTCTTTTCCATGCAGCCATATGTTAAGATATCCTTCATACCTGGCAGTCTACCTTTTTTCAAAAAAGTATAAAGGACAAATTTTTCCTCAAAACAACCAGTTTTACAGCCCATTTTAGGAAAACCAGATTTATTACTTCCATCATTAAAAATACTTGGTAGTTCTTAGTTTTACATGAGCCATTCGCACTTCTTCTCATAACCAGGAAGAGCCATGTTCCAGAACATGGTTATATATATTTTTATATGGTTATTTTACAACAATATATATCATTAGTCAAAGAGAATCTCAACTTCCCATCTGTCCCAAAGTAATCATACACTACCACATACATTTCTCCCCATAAACCATTAAGAACAGTTTCCGGAACAGGTTACTTATAAAGAAAAGTCTATTAACTCGTTTTTTCAAAGCAAAGCTTCACAGTATCCATTGACAATCTTTGAGAGCAAGAAATATTTTCTGTTAACCTGTAGATTAGGAGACGGAGAAGCCTCCACAATCTCCTTCCCATTCTTTTTTGGCATGTCGAGCACACAGTAGTAAATAGCTTCTTACTCACACAGTTTTGAATGTACACACACAAGTGAATACAACGCACAATGCTAAGTGAGTATGAGAACTGACCTTTAAGGGGCTTTTATATTTGCTGATGCAAATCAAAAGAAGATCCGCCACCACAGACTCGGACAGGCTACCCACACTCGCGGTCGCCCATACGGGCCAAATTCTCAAGGATTTTCCCCAGCAAGAGATGTGGTTGTTCCAGACAAAGTCGCACCACACACGCTACTACAATCCCCTCCACTAGGGTACAATATTCATGCCCCAATCTTAACAGTGTGAGTTACATTACAAAGAGACAGCAATTTTAGGTAATCATTTATTATTTCCAATTTTGACTCGAAGTCATAAGGTGGGTCTATAAAAGACAAATGACATTTTAACACAACCACGTCCATAGTATCAGTATGGAGTAACTTTATTCGAGTTTTAACATATCAGCTTATTTTCTCCTCGGGTGTATCTAACCTATTATGGCTTATAGTCAAGAACTGGTATTTTCCATAGCAACAGCTCACCTTTATCAATCAGGTGAATCTACTCGAAGAGCAACTTTACTCCGTTATGAACTTCATCTATTCCCGTAATTAGGAACCTCTGTTTCCCAAACTAAATGGTGGACATATCAGGAACGATTGACTCGTGTAACCCTTTGGGGTTGCGAGCATTTTAGGAACAATATCAGATTGGCGATGGTAACTGAGGCTCTGGGCCTAGGGCCACAATACTATTACATAGAACATTCACTGAAGCCAGGTTTTTCTAAGCGGATATACCTGCTAGCTCAATTCCTATCACTTCATAAGATTTTCTTGTGCCGTAGTTATGGTCATCAACTAAGAGGATATTTTAACAGTACTCCCTGTACTCAGGAGTATGGGGTAGCCTTGGCAACTCGTGTCCTACCTTTAGCAGAACGTCCAAACACCTGCTTTTATTGTGATACTTGTTTGTGTGATCATATAATGGGTGGTTTAATAGAGATGTAGATGAAGGGCTCCTGAAATAATTATCAGCTAAGCTTTTTTGTCCAGTGAAGGATTTTTTTTTTGTGTGTGTAGTTGTTTTACCATAAATAATAAAACATAATTGAACTTTTTACATTCAAAAGACAGCTGGCTCGAGAGAGAAGGAATGATAAGTACAAAAATAACTCAGTCTTAGAATCATCTTTGTACAATATTTATATGAATGACGTTTCATTTCAGTATACAGATATCATAAGTACTTCCCTTGCCAAAAAGTGTGTGTAATCATGTAAGGACAACTGCTTAAAGCCAAAAAAAAACTCCAAAGATAAGATAGAGTCCTTACCTGCATCCATCCAAACAAGACAACAGATATGTTAGCCTTAAATATGTGTTACAGGTATCTAGTGGACTATACCAGTTGTTATCCATGTCCATATTTAACAAGTTTTTTAAAAAAAACTTCAAGCCTTAGTCTAAAGTATTTATTTTATCACGCAAAGTGTAAGGTTTTTTAGAAGGTCATACTACCTTTAGAACTAGCTCCATTGATGAAGCTTCATATTCACTTTGCTATAAAGCAAAAGCAATATAAATGATATTTCTTTTAAAAATAATCAATAAGTTTTTTAGTATTTACAGATAAAGTTTAACCCTAATTAGGGTTTTATGTCCTTCTCCTTTCTCAAATGTTACTTACCTTCATTCTTTGATGAGTAAGCCTATTAGCAAAGATCTTTAGATATAAACACGATATCTAGCTAGACCAAGTGTAACAAATTAAGTGTGTGTTTTCAAAAAGGTATAGTTAGTATGCCACAAGCCAATCGGCTAACCACCAATCTATGTATAATGTTGCACCACAATAAGCAGTAGCGGCCTTACTATATAGACTTAGCCAACCCATATGAAGTATTATACCTAGTTTAAACAGCAAGGAACGTTACTCCTCAAAAGTGCCATATTTTACCACGGCCCACCACACGATGGTTTTAATTTCATCAGGATGTATGATTGATTATGCCCCTCAAAAAAAAAAAAAAGATTTTCACTTAAGTGCCATTATTAATAGTAAAAAAACCAATGGAAAACCCCTTTTTTTAAAAAAAATTAATGTACCTGCAGTTAAGTAATGACCATTTTTGAAAAAAAACCAGTAATTGTACCATAGTAATGCTCCCAACAGAAACCACCTTTACCATGTAATGTCAGTCAAAGCTCACCATTGTAATGGTCCTTACCAGGCTGTAGCACGAGGAACAAAGCCCACCAAACAGAGGTTCAATCACTTATATCATGCCCTGCTAAGTATAGTTATCCCGACTATTTAAGTACAGTGAATATCGGATATAGAAAAACCGTGAATAACAGGTATGAAAAACCCCCTTTTTTTAAAAAAAAAATTACATACCTACAGTTAAATAATGACCAGCTTCGGAAAAAACTCAGTAATAGTACCATAGTAATGCTCCCAAAAGGAAGCATCTTTACCATGTAATGTCAATCAAAGCCGACCATTATAGTGGTCCTTACCATGTTGTAGAACGAGGAATAGAGCCCACCAAACAGAGGTTCAATCACTTATATGATGCCATGCTAAGTATGATCATCCCGACTATTTAAGTACACCATTTGCTAAGTACAAGCATTTTTATGGAACAACACTTTACCATTTAATCAAAAAAATGACAGTAGCGAGATTATTGATGTTAAGCTTAGTGACCAGCCTACGTTGGCTGAGTTTTAAGCTCCATGCTTGGTGCAACAGAGATGAAAAAACACATAGTCCTTACTCTTGATGCAAGTAAAACACACGCAAAGCTAAGTGAGGGACAGAATACGCCCTCACCTCTTTAAATAGAAGAAGGACGGCCGTCCTCACTCATGGCTAATCGCCTGCAGCATATCGTGAGTAGATCGAGCTCCCCCTGGGGAAATGTGGAAGAGTAGCCACCCGCAATGCACGGTAGGTTAAAATACAAGCGCCTCACAACATAGTAAAAGTTTGTAATAAGTAATTTTTTCACGCTTTGTAACCATCATATTCTTCTAAGGGTCCTATCCCATGTTTCAAGAGTAGTAGGTCCCCTTAAATAGAACCTAGAGTATCAACAAGCAAAATACTCCTAAATATGATGCTTAAAAAAGGCTACCAGCAAGTGGTTAATATGTGTGTGTGTGTGTGTGTGTGTGTGTACCAGCAAGTGTGAACTAAGCTTTGAAAAAATTATTACTTGCAGGTGGTGAAGTGTGTAAGTGTGTGTGTGTGTGTGTGTGTGTGTGTGTGTGTGTGTGTGTGTGTGTGTGTGCGCGTGCGTGCGTGCATGTGCACGCGTGTATAGCATGTGCGATATCGATTATGCCAACCCACTACCAGTGGCCATCGGCCATAGTACTAATGGCATCTACACATGGCCTAATATGATAGAGAATATTCTAGGAATATTCCTTCAAAATTTTCATCGGGGATGTTTTCCTCGAACCCCAAGGTGGGGCTTCAAAATTAGATACGGACCATCCACAATAGACCTCATCAACGTGCAAGCCCGAATCCACCAAATATATGTGCACTTTTCTCCTTATATCCCCGGGGGCCTTAAAAACTGTGCAACAAACATGATGATGGGCAAAATTGGCAAGCGGGCATTGTAGATATACTAACATTAGCTACATGGATTGCTTTACAATGTGGTATGGGAGAGATCTATCGAGTATCTTTGTACCTAGATAGGAATTTTTGTTGGATTCTTATTTCCATTTTTTTGTCTAGCTAACCAAAATCTTTGAAAAACGAGCTTACTTAACTACGTGGATTGCTTTACAGTGTGTTATGGGACACATCTATCAAGTATCTTTGTACCTAACTGGCAACTTAAGCTTCTAGGTAATTAGCTATCATTGAGGACAATGCATCTTTTGAAGGGATAGAGAAAATAGTAAGAGACTTTCCACTCCATAGAGAGTCATAGACTAACAAGTACTCCAAGATATCAGAAATATTAGGATCATTCAAACTCTTTTTATTGAAGAATTTATGATCTCTCTTGGGGTTGTTAGATTGACTACTAGTTTGTAAGTGTCATCAAATGTAGCTATATAATTAGTAGATATTGCAAGGGACAATATTAGGTCCAACTTTGGACAAGAAACCAAGCTAGAAAATGGTGAGCTAACCATAACTAATTCTTTACGTGTTTAGCACACTAGAAAAAAAATTATGTTCAAACTACACCCTACAAATTGATCATGGAGGACAATTTTATAGGTTATGGGGGAGAGAATGCTAGACATCTTGTAATAAAGCCACAAGCATTGAAAAGTTAGCAAATCTATAAGATATAGGAATAGCGAGGGTCATTGGACAAGGCATAGGTCCTAAAGATAGATCAAGTGTAAGTGTGTAAGTAGGTTGGATGGATAAGCATGTCAAGTGTGTGCAACGCACAAGGATAAAGATGCCATGATTATCCGGATTGCAGTAGCTAGAAATATAGCCTATTCTCAGGGGTTCTTATAAAAAGAAAAATTTGCAAACATTGTACAAGAGGGGTAATGGGAGCCTCAAGGGCAAGTTCAAGTTGGTTTTCCTAAAAGAGCAAGTGATTTTCCTATATACGCTAAGGTCGGGTGGAGAGTTAAACCTGCTATCTCATTTTTCACCTTCTTTCTCTCATTTTCCCTAGGAGTGAGGAGAGTTCACAATTTTGTTGTCTCCATGAGACACTGTCTCAAGATAAATCATCAGTACCATAACCTTGTCAAATGTGACCCTTCAATACTCAAATACACGTAAAGTATTTAGAGTTAAATTACTTCTTAAGAACTGAAAACAAAAAAAGGTTGAATCCCTTTTCTTCCTAAAATCCTCAATGAACATACTCAACAAGTCATCCATCCTCAAATTAAGCACTCAATTTTTCTCCAATAGAGGAAAACCAGGACCATCTTGTATCCTTATCAATAGATATGTAATTCTTGTTTTTTGTTATCATATGCCAAATGTGATCATACAGGGGCAAAAATTGTTACTATAACTCGCTCTCACTAATCACAACTAGTCGTCTCTCAAGTCCTACGAAAGCAAGAACCTCTTGTTCGCCTATTTAAGCACGTAAGAGCAAGGTCAAAAAAGTCGTTCTAACTCTTGTGGTTGCAATGTAATCATGTCAGGTTGAGTTGCAAGGCCATCACTTGGGAGTGGAGTGGAAAGAGAAGAAAAGTCCCTATCAACAAAGAAACACGACTTTACACCAGCAAGTGATTGCGTTTTACACTATGATTATCTAAAGGTTAGTTTCCAAATCAAAGTGTCAGCCCATTGTTATGGGTCTACCACCAGAAAAATTATAGTCTTCATTTGCAAGGAATTCATAAACAATCCAATGTCGATGCCCAATCAATCACAAATAGACATTACCAGCTATGTATCCTCCCCCCAAGAAGAATTTCAATCCTCGAAAACAAAGTGGGGAGATCTCTCAACAATTAACCTACGGTGTTCCCGAGGAGATCATCCTCATCTCTATGTTTACACTTTGATAGAACCTCTTTGAACTATGTGCCTCATATGTCCCTAAAGTCAATTATAGATTGTTTTTCTTGTGTGTGTGTGTGTGTGTGTGTGTGTGTGTGTGTTTTTAAAGAATAGTTATACACAAAAGAATGGATTGCTCAAAAGAAAATTGGTTGTAGACATCAAGATGGTATTTTCACACAAAAAAATTGCATTTAAACCATTTTTTACAATATGACTAGAATGAGGAATCAATTCCATTATCATCTACATCATGACATAAAATAAATTATATGGATGAATCGGGCCTTCATCTTTAGGGTCATACTAAAGCTAAACTAAGCATGTTCAAGCAAAAATATAATCATCACATGCATGCATATAAAGAAGGCAACAGATTTGTTAGCTTGGATAGAGATGTAATCCATATCGTGTTTAAAATTATTAGATTAGGTATTGTCCTAAATTTAAAAAAATTGTGGTGAAGTAAAGGATGTTTCTTCTTCTTCTTTTAGCCTTTATTTAATTGATTTCCATCAAAAGGCCATTACCCCTTGTGATGGGAATGGCTTAAGAAATCTTTTAATAATCAAGTTGTTATTCGCTTTTTTATGTTTTTTTCAAAAGAAACACATTTTTGAAACTTAATTTGTGAAAAAAACCAAAACATTCTCTAATATATGGCTACCCTTGCTTCAAGTATGAGTCAATTTTAAATTTATATATGTTCTAA
This sequence comes from Adiantum capillus-veneris, assembly GCF_014529385.1. Lineage (NCBI taxonomy): Eukaryota > Viridiplantae > Streptophyta > Polypodiopsida > Polypodiales > Pteridaceae > Adiantum > Adiantum capillus-veneris. The sequence goes on from NC_140939.1 coordinate 123,657,870, forward strand.
ATATCCCCTTCTTTTGTTTGAAAACTTGATTACATGAGTTAATTGACCAGCCCTCACTACACGCTCTTAGAGTGGTCTCAAGGTATATTCAAAGTAACTTCCATTCATCATAGAGCCTAACTTGCCCATTCATCCACCAAGCTCACCCATCATGTTTTAAGTTCTCAATGATTTTGCAACCAAAAAAAAAACGATAATTTTATGAAAAGGTAAGGCAAAACAACAAAATCAAAAGTTCTCGATGATTTTATGAAAAGGTAAGGCAAATCAACAATATGAGTCTTTGGATCATTCCATATGAAAGTTCTCAAAACTATATGTAAGAACAAACACCAATTAGAAAATAAAATCTCAACATATGACTTTAGGTCTCCACAAGCACGCCAACATACTCATCCTAGTAAAGAACATAAGAGATCCGGTAATGCCATCATTCTATGAGTCCAAGACAAGTATAGCAATAAAACCAACCATCAATCCTTATGAGTATAAGAAGAATCAAAATCAAGGTAGATACCAGCAAGGTAAATCGAAATCCAGAAACATATAAGCCCATCTCAAAGGCTTCTTTATTCTTGAAAGACAGGTCCTATGCTGAATCTTAAGCAAAAAGTCACATAAGAGAACACACCATAACCAAGTCAGAACCAGTAAACCATACAAAACAGATAGAAACTAGACGCAGGTGATTATGTAGAGAAGGTCAGTAAAAAATGAAGGGTTTCATGGAAAGGATTAATTGGAATAACAAAACAGAAGCCCAAAAACAAAAAGAGAGTAACTAAATCTTAAGAACATACAACCAGGTAGACTATTTACATCAGAGAGGTAAAGTCAAATTAGGGTTGCAAGATATTTATCAAATCAACAGAGAATTAGTGAGGTAAAGAACCAGCTGACTAGATCTTAGTTCTCTTTCTAATTGGGGTACCAAAGGTCATCAAAGTCGAGCTAGCTCCTATTAGTTAGAGAAGAGATCTGTAAGTTAATGAACCTTAGTGGAAGGTTTCATCACACCAAGATAAAGGCAGTAAAGAATCATGAAGATTTTCATATATGAATATTGTTAAGGCTTATTGATCCCAAAAAAAACTCTGAGAAAAATCAAGTTATAGTTCCCATGTGTACTTTTATTGTTATCAGATTCAAAATTCAAAGAGCAAAGCTATAGCATGTCAAACATGTCAAACATTACTAGGTTATCTAATATGCTAGTAAGGTTCCAAATGTAGCTTTGTGGACAAAAAACATAACCTATGCTATCCCCTTCATGGGTTTGAGCTACAAACATGACGTAATGCTTTTAGGCTCCAATTTGAAAGTTTTCTAAATATCAATAGCACCATATTATCATTAGTTTTGTGCAATAGGGTACAATTTTACCATACTCTTAGATTCTACAAGACAAGGTTAAATTTAGATGAGCTCAACCATGTCGTTTCCAAAAGCAGAAAGGATCTTAGAGGACAATCAAAATGATGGGGCATTTAAGAAGTTTCCACTTTTAGGTCCTTTTAAAAAGACACCAGAATGAGGGTTCTCAAAACAAATCAATAAACAAAAAAATCATCCTTATACCTCCGATGTCAAACACGTTTTCACCCTTCCATGAGTGTTTAGGAAGGGGAAATAGCTTCATATCATTGCAAAAAAATCCAAAACCATGCTTAGTTTCAAAAACAGAAACCAGTCTAGTGCTCAAAAGAAAGGGCCATCCATCATTTAGAGTTCTTGAATGGACAAAAAGAATCACACCAAAACATATAAAGTCCAAGAACAATATAATGCAGTAAGATTCCAGCAAAGCAAAGGTGTAAAATCCTTTCCCATAGGAATATTTCAATAGAAGAGACAAAGTGAATAGGCCTCCAAATTCACTCATAAATGTAAAGCACATTAATACATTAAGTCAAGTGCTAGTATCAAAACCAATCAAGCATTATTCCCCCCTTTTCTAAGAAAAAACCATTACAAAGCTATGTCAAAGTAAGGAACATCTAAGAAAAAATATCTTAAGCCCAAAACATAGTTTTAAAGTAAAAACCTATGAAGAAGAGGCCTCTTCCACAATCTCCATATAGATAGTGAGTAGTGAACCCCAATATACTCAAAACACAGCAAGAGAGCAACACCAAAACGTGCTCTCTCTCTCTCTCTCTCTCTCTCTCTCTCTCTCTCTCTCTCTCAATCAAGACCCCTCAGCTTAAATAGTGGCAGGGAGCTTGTATGGGTTACCATCAACCACCTCACCAAGCATAGATTTAGCATTTCCATCTACATTCCCAACTAACAATAGATAGAGATAAAATTAGGCAACCATAGCAGTACTAGTTAGTCAATACCTTGCCATTGTGAGCCTCAAGCTTGAGCATAGAGTGTATTGGAGACAAAACATTACTAGCTTACCTTCATGAGCAAGAGAGAAGATGCATAAAGCATCAACATAGCCATCAAAGTTTAGACTATCCATTGTGGGAGGAAGGTAGCTTGGTACATCACTCCATAGCCATAATGATTCATTCAACAAAAATCAAGCTAGATCAAGAGAAGGGATGCTTATCCCTTGAAGTTTAAGACTCTTTCAAAGCAAGGAGCACTAATCCAAAAAAAAGTTACGATATGATACTTACACCCAGGGGGAAGAACCAGTCGACAATGCACATGGTGAGAGTAATGTCCAAGGTATACAAAAGGATGAGAGCATGGCATCTCCTAAGGAAAGTCACCATGGTGTATACACGCATGCCAAAGAAAGAGAAGTTCTGTAAGGTCATAAGTTGAGGCCGAGGCAGTTAATGTGTCACCATATTCCAAGGAAGGAAAGGTGGCCCAGGAGAATGAAGGCCAAGAAAAGGTTCCCATCCAGAATAAGCAACTTCGTTAAGAGTCAGAGAGACAACACAAAAGTTTATAGGGGAGAAACCTAATTAAGATAGCATTTCTATGGAGTCCTTTTTCTAGGGATAGCACCCATTGTTAGGCTTAACTAACCCAAGCTTAGGGGTCACATTTCATGATATGGTTTTTAAGCACTCACATTCACAAGGGGTCATAGGATCCCCTCGAGGGGTACACTGTTGAGAAACTCCTTATATAAGTGTGCATTCAAGGGGTATTTAAAAAAACCTTTTTTTAACATGTTTGAATGAATTAAATGACCCTTATTTTAGGATTTTTTCAAAATGAAATATAAAACTCCCTTTTGTTGATTTATTTATGTTAATTTCACTAAATTTTTTTCTTTAAAAACCCCCTCCTACTGAACTCACATGATACATTAACATGATTACATAGTACACCACCTTAGAGGATCCCACAACAAAGAATAGCTTCAAAAGAAGAAGTAACCCAAAGAATATAGGTAGGGGATGATTCCATCAATAGAGCACCTTTATGAAGGTCTTTAACCATGGACAAGAATAAGTAACGTAAATTAGAGCCCAAGGTAGGAAAAAATTCAAAAAATGCATGAGAAGTTTAACAGATAATGATAGAATCCTTATTAAAAGGTTTAGGGTTTAAATCACCAATTTGAATCAAAAAAAGTTAGATCTTTAAGACAAGCTACAATCAAAGGGGTTACATTAGACACTTTAAAATGCGAATATCAAGCATATCCAAGACAAAAAGGAGCTAAGACTTGAGAGAAAAAATATCAAGGAAGTTTAAAAGTCCATGTATTACCCATGTGTGTGTGTGTGTGTGTTAAACTTAATACATATACACAAAAGAACATAACGTTCAAAAGACAACTGGCTTTAGATTACTAGACAATGATTTATATAAAAATGACTCACTCTTAGATTTATCTTAATAAGAATGAAACATCATTCCAATGATCCTAAACAAAAATAAGAGAGTTGTGGAGGTCATTTAGGTTGAAATTAGAAGGGATCTTCAAAGTCAACAGCTAAACCAAACCATTTTAAGTAAAGATAGTATTTTCACTTGCATCCATATAAACAAAACAACAGATTTGTTAGCATTGAATACATATTACAAGTGTCAAAGAACCTATCAATTGTTATCCTTGTCCTACTTAAAATTTATTAACTTAACTATTATCCAAAAAGTTCTCCTTGTATATAGATTAAAAAATATATATAATTATAATGCATCGGAAGGCCATCAACTCTTCTGATGCAAATGGAAGTATTTTTCTTTAATGTGAGAAAGCAACAAGCTCTATTTATTCTCTAAATAGTAAGATCCAATTTCAAGTTTGAAGTTTCCAAGTTAAAACCGTGTTCTTAGTGTCCAGAAGATCTTTGAAATCCTAATATTAAAGTAATCATTTATTCAACCCAAGTAAACTAATTTTGTCCAATCCAACCTTAATTATGTTTTCATAATGATTTGAGAAGCTATTTTAGTTTTTGCTCATGTTTCGAGTCACAAACCAAGCCTAAACATTCATGAAGCCCAAACAATGTATTAATCAATGAAAGCCTACATTTTAATTCAGTCAAAGAATTCAATAGGCCACTACAATAATAAGTTTTATGCAACAAGGTGTGTACATAAGGCGTGTAAGGAGCCTTTTCTAGAATCGGTTAGGCACATATCAGCTATGCACTAACAATATAAACCAGTTCAGGAACCAACTAGAAAAGATCAAGGATCCTCAAGTTCCAAAACCCCAAGTAGTAAGGAAGTCAATAAATATAAGGAAGCGATTTCCCAAAGAAATCATTCAACAAGAAGTGCGGCCACAGGTAGAAAGCAACCCCCAACTTTTGTTGTTCTTCTAAAACAACAGAAATCCAGCATCGATACTTTATTGTGACCTGAATCCACCTAAATCAGGAACAAGTAGGTAACGTCTTATCAACTTGGAAATTCCAAAGTTAAGAGAACCACCAATCCACAAGTTTGTTACTAGTACAAGTAGAGATTGCATAGAGAGATAAATGCAATCAAGTTTCCAAATGCACATAATTAGATAATTTTAGAGCAAAATTAAAGCAAAAAAGGGATCCATAATATGAGTTAGGACCTTCACAATTCCAAAATATGCCAGATTCAGTATAGTTGCGAGGCGAGCATGTGACCCATAAAGAATGCTCGAATTTTAAGGGGAGCAGATCCATTGTAATGCATTGTAGATTGAGCAATAACCAACTATGTTCGAAGAAAAAGGCATCAAGATCAAGTACAAGTGTGGGAAAATAGATTATTTAAATAAAAAGTTCACATCATACATATTTTAGCAAGGGGCACCCTTTGTTTCACACTTGTTGTAATTACAGGCTAATTATCCTTGATGAACAGATACTGTGTCTCGGTTAGTTTCAAGATCTAATCCTTCGAGGGTTCAATCCTGGGTAAGGTATCATTAGCACTACATTACATCAACCATAGTTATCAACTCACAACTTGCCTGATAACTTCAGAATAGTTTAGCATCATACATTTCTGTCCTATGGGTATAAATTAACATGCAAAAGCATCACTTGAAAATTTAGCATGTGGCCATCACCTCGAGGGCAGCCATCTTCTGCCACCATAAAAGCACTGCAATTAATACTTCCAAAGCTAATCTCAGATAGAATGCAACCAGCAGATTATCAACACCTAAATAATAAAAGTCCAGTCCAAAACTGAACACTTAAAGGAGCCCAGGTCCCAGAGCTGAAAAGGCACCAAAACCACCATAAAACCTACAAGCAAAAACAGATAATAAAAGTTCTACGTGTAAGTTTTTATGCGACAAACGGCACTTTCATATACACCCAAAAAAAATCAATCGTTAAAGTTTGCACAGCTCACAATAAGCTTTAACAGAAAACTAAGGAGTTAAATTGCGCAGTTCGAGAAGATGATCATTGATATTGAATATTCCAAAACCAGTACAGCAGAGCATGGCTGTCACAAACACAAAATTACAGTTCCAAAATTTCTTAAACTATCTCATCCTTGATGCTGTGATCATTAGGACCGGGCAGCACCTACTCATCCTCCTGACTACGAAGCCTGGCAGAACCATTGGTAACTGCAATGTTGAGCTGAGCGGCTCGCTCCACAATTGATTTCCGCTTCAAAGTGGAAACGTTGTGAGCAATCTCAGCACAAAACTTCCTGCAAGCACGTAAGCACGTTAAAAAACTACCGTCAGCACATATTGTAGCCCACCGCTACCTAAGGCAAAGAAGTCTCAAGTTCATCTTTTCATTAAAAAAAAGGCAGACAAAGAAATCGAACCTGTTGTGCATCATAAGAAGGTCCAGTTCAGCAGAATTGTGCACCAAAAACTTCGTGAACCCATTGGGGAGCACATGCCTTGTCTTCTTGTTTGAGCCATACCCAATGTTAGGCATCAAAATGCACCCTTTGAATTTCCTCCTGACACGTGAATCAATACCCTTTGGTCTGCGCCAGCTTGGCTGACGAGAAACAGGTAAGCATTAGAGCTCTCTCTCTCTCTCTCTCTCTCTCTCTCTCTCTCTCTCTGCCCATATGATAAGAACCGCCAAGCAAACACACACACACACACACACACACACACACACACACACAGAGAGAGAAAAGGAAAGGCGGTACCTTGACACAGATCTTGCGATCACTCTGAGCGCGCTTGAACTTCTTAACACGCTTCTTCACAATCCTGGGCTTGACGAGCGGGGTCACCATGGCTGCCGCTGTTAGCGTTGTCGCCTCCCACCTCTCACACCTACGCCAGGAGAAATGAAAGATCTAGGGCTGTGACCAATTCCCACTATATGTTCGGGGTGTTTACACACAGCCCATGGGTGCTCAACAGGTGCCCAAGGCGATCCCTTTACTTCTTTTTTTTTAAAAGAGTAAATCTTGTTGATTTAAATTACAAGTGGAAACCTCAAAGCAAGGAAAACCCACCAAGTAGAAAAGATACAAAAAGTGGAGCAACATAAGGCTCCAAGGGCTAGAAACGGTCAAAAGTAAATCCTATGGGCATCAAGAGTGATGTCCCCAGCATCATACGCAAAATGCAATGCTTGACCAGTGAAAATTTGAAGTAGGGGAACGGGTCAACAGCAATGCCTTGAAACATCAAGGAGTTGCGGTGGTGCCAGATGGTCCACAGAACCCAAAATCTGACCCATCCAAAAAAGATTGTAAACTGAGACCACAGAGACCGAAGCTCCCGAAAAGGCCAAAACCGCCTATGAAAAGTGGCGGAGGGAAAATGCAACCGCCAACACCTATCGAATGAAGGACTGAGAGCACCGACAACCCCACAATAAGTGCAACATAGTCTCCTCAACATCATGACATCTAAGACAATGAGAAGATGCAATATGCCGAGCACGCAACAAGCTGCCAACAGGTAAAACTCCAACCAAGCAGTGCCACAAGTAAATACGTTCCTTCAAAGGTAGATGATTTCGCCAGATACCAGCCAAAGTTCGCTTCCACCATAAGGCTGCTTTGGAAAGGGACCACATCTGATTACCATGCCGCAGAATCCATACATTAGATTGCAATAGAGCATAAACATTGGCAACATAAATGCAATCCAACCTCAAATCAACAAGCTTCCAATCATAAAAACGTGAATTCACATTCAAAGGAGGAACGAGGGAAAAATCAGCAAGCAACCTTTGAATCTCCTACCAGAGAGAAGAGTAATGGTGCCCCAAGCTAAAGCGAGATGCCTCATCAGGAAATGAAAGACCATGTACCAGTATCATCTACCACCTAATGCACCTAGTATATTCCTTTTTTGTGACAGAAAATAGGCCTGACACGGAGACCACTGAGCTAAAGTCAAGGAGAAATCCTTGCTCCAATGCAATGCCAAGAAGGTGTTGGCGACCATGCCATTGCATATGCGAGGTGACAACCTTCCAGTCCACAATGAGAGAATAAGTAAAGGGGCATCCTAGAATGTGTCCTTCAAGTCGCCCAAAAATAACCTCCCAATATGTCGGATGCCAATGACCAAAGGATGGTGTAACAATATGCTCACACATATTCGACACCATAAGTGTCCAGGGTCGTTGTTGTTGCACCAAGATTGGTAACAACATAGCTTTTCGAGCTAGAACATGAGTGCGCAAATCCAAAATATTCAATCCGCCAAGGCACTTGGGAGAACACAACTTGTCCAAAGACAAAAGTCAGAGACCTTTTTTGTGAAATGAAGTATGCCATAAGTGCTCCAAAAAAGTAGACTTGAGGGACTGCAAGCACAACCGAGACCAAGATAACAAAGGTAAGAAAAGCTGCACATAGGCCATGAGAATGCATTCGACAATCCAAAGACGCACATGTAATGGCCAGCTGGACAATTTCCGATAATGCAACTTAGAATGTAGACGTTGAAGCACCCAATCCGATTTATGAGCAGCCGATATATTTCAAGCCAGCAGATAACCCAGGTGGTGAACTATGACATGCGGAGGAACAATCGCTCCTAGCCATAATAGCTTATGCCAATCACACTCCTTCAAAGGCAATACCTTGGATTTGCGGAAATTGACTTTGAGGTCTGCCGCCAATCCAAACAAGTGAAGGGTCTGCATAATGAGTTCCACATCATCATAGTGATTTCGAGGCATAAACAAAGAGTCATCCGCATAGGCCTGACGAACAAAATGCTTGCTAGATAGCAGCGCGAGACCATGCAATCGACCAGAAGAAATCAGGAAATCAAGATACACAAGTAAGGGGTGAGAAGCAATTGCATAGAGCAAAGCACTGAGAGGGAAGCCTTGTCTTAATGATCATCCCAGGGGCAAAGGTTCTGTGAGAAAACCCTCCAACAAACCCGCAGAAGAACTATGCGCATACAAGAAAAAGACCATTTAGGAAAGCTTGGGCCCAAAGCCCAATTGTTTCATAACCTCTACAATGTAGTCCCAAAGAACCGTATTAACCTGCATGACCAATACATCATGTTGAGTATATTTCAAATATTCCATGCCTATGATGATATTGTCCAGAATATTAGTAATTTGGCGACGCGGAATGAAGCCATATTGAGATTGATGTGGGCCTTCCTGTAGAAAGCCATTGAGACGGTTAACAATCATTTTAGCCATCAATTTATATACCACAGGCATGAGCGTAATTGGTCTCCAATGAGAGAACTCTTCACATAGTGCTTGCTTAGGTATCAACTTGAGGAGGCCTTCTTTCCAAGAGGAGGGTAACTATTGCTACTCATAGGTTGTATTCATCATCATCAATAGTGGCAACTCCCAAAAAAACAAGAAGAACTCCACAATAAGATCATCCCAATCAGGAGCTTTCCAACGGCCCAAATCAAGCAGGCTGGCATAGAATTCCGATTCAGTAAAAGCAACCTCTAGGTCTTGTGCATGTTGTGTCGAAAGAATGGGAGTAACATGCGAAAGAAATAAGCGACGTGCTTGGCAAACTTCGTGTGTGGAGGTAAAGGAGCCTTAAAGATCTTGGGATAATAAGACTGTAGAACTTGATCCAGGTCCGATAAAGAGGATTCCACTCCCCCAATGGAAGTTTGATTCTCTTAATAGCTTGGGATTGCCTAGAATGATGCAAATGCTGGAAGAATTGCTTAGAACTGCAACCTTTGTCAGTAAGAGATTGTTGGCAAGCTGCCATTTAGCCAGTTTCCTCTCATCATTATGCCGCAACAACGTGCGAGTAGATAACAACTCAGCCATCTGAGTCTCATCAAGAGAGGAGGTGTTGGCGGATTGCATCAATCTATGACAGATATCCTTTGCTTGCATAACTTCCCTCTCATTTTTGACAAGTAAGACTTTCTATAATCCTGAACGCACATAACGAATCGAAACCAAGTTGTGTCCATATCAAGGAGCATTTGGAACGACAAAGGGGGAATGACGTCTCAATCATAGTGCGAAACTGATCATGCTTAAGATAAGCATTGTTCACATGTAAAAGTTGCTTCTTGGGTAGGGAGTCATTTGCAGCAAAGGAGCCAAAATGTAGCTTCAAGCATACAGGAGCATGATCCAAAAGACCAAGCGTATAATCAATCCTCATATCACATACAAAGTCATCATACTATTGCATATTGAAAAGATACCAGCGGTCTAGTCAAGCACGATATGTAGATCGAGCATTATGTTGAGTGAAGCCCAGATCATCCGCATGCAAAAGAGGTCACAAATCCAATGCTTGACAATCGAGCATAATGTGGTCCCATGATTGACGTTCCATGTGAAGCATGTAATAATAGGCTTGGCAATTTTAAGAGTACTTCATGGACTAGTCATATTCAAAACCATCTTCTATTAGAAGATATCAATTTGTGAAAAAAATTTAACTCTTTGCTCATGATAGCATTTAAAAGTGGATCCGAAATTGCATTCCACCAAAACTAGCTAATGTTAAGTATGGAGCCTGATTTACCCCTTGTAATTTTTTGTGTTAAAAATGCACATTTGTAAGGCCCCCATTATGAGGAGAAGCCATCGTGCATGAAGAAAAATAACTCGTCGAAAAATAAAATTACTCGTCGGAAACCAAAATTATAACGCCCTTGCCGGAATATTCCTTTTTGCCGGAATATTATGGCCGGACGACAGTCGAAAAGTGGTTGGAAAATGACCGGTCGGTCGGTTGGCCGGTGGTCGGAAGTCAATGATCGGTGGCCGGTGGCCGAATTCAAAAGCGGGCTTGTCTTCAAGGGCGGCCACACATGGGCAGATTGGAGGGTCCGATTTGGACTTATCTACACAAGGGCGGCTACACATGGCTGCCTCTCATGAGAGAGGGCAGCCCTTTTGGCCTATAAAAGGAGGTCATTTCTACACACATTTTAGAATGTGAGGTTGATGCAACAAGGTGGGTGTGAGGTGGTGAGAGTGAAGCAAGGCGGGAGCTCCAAAAGGGTATAATCCCTTTGTAACCTACTTCTTGTTTTGAAGTACTAAAGCCATCGAGTGGCTGCTTTCCCGTGGACGTAGCCCACATTGGGTGAACCACGTATATCGTGTGTACTCTCATCTCTCTCCATTAAGTAATCTACTCAATTATCTACTTAGCTACGTCTTATTCCCTAACAACTGGTATCAGAGCAAGGTTTGCTCGTAGCTAAAGTATCTCAAGGAAAAGATTCCTTGAATTGAGTGGGAGTTATGGCGGAGGAAGGGAAGCTCAAGATTGAGAAGTTCAACGCCGAAAACTACCAACATTGGAAGATGCAGATTGAAGACTATCTCTACCAGAAGGACCTCTATTTGTCATTAGGCGGTCTTGCGAAGAAGCCCGCAACAATGGCAGATGAAGCATGGACTGATTGTCCTTGATCGAAAGGCACTGGGAACTATTCAGTTAAGCTTTGTGTCAACGGTGGCCTTCAATGTTTCAGAGATGAAGACCACGGAGGACTTGATGAAGTCACTTGATGACTTCTACGAGAAACCATCGGCATCTAATAAGGTATTTCTTATGAAGCGCTTGTTCAATCTAAAGATGGCAGAGAATGGTTCAGTTGCAGAACACCTAAATGACTTTAACACAAATATAAGTCAACTTCGATCGGTGAAAATCAATTTCGATGACGAAGTGCGAGCTCTCCTTATACTATCATCTCTACCGGATAGTTGGGACAGCCTTGTGATGGCTGTAAGTAATTCTATTTCTTGCACAAATACTCTTAAGTTTGATGATGTTGTGGGCATTCTCCTAAGCGAGGAAATACGAAGGAGAAGCACAGGAGAATCATCAAGTGTTGCACTATCAGTGGAAACAAGAGGAAGGCCTAAGGAGAGGTTCAAAAACCAAAAGGGTCGTGATCGCTCAAGACGGAGCAAGTCACGCACAAAGTCAGTTCTTGAATGTTGGAACTGTGGCAAGAAGGGCCACGTCAAGAAGGATTGCTGGTCCAAGAAGAAGAAGGAGACTGAGTCTCAAGACAACAAGCCAACATCGGAGGCCAATGTGGCAGGTAAAGTAGAGCAAGATGCTCTAATTCTCTCATTAGACAATGTGTCTAATTCCTAGATAGTAGATTCCAGGGCTTCATTCCATGCGACACCACACAAGCAACATTTCCAAGATTACACCAAAGGTAATTTTGGGTTTTATACTTGGGAGATGATGAAGCTTGTGAGATTGTCGGCAAAGGTACAGTTTTTGTCAAAACTGCTAATGGAAATGAATGGAAGCTTAAAGATGTTAGGCATGTTCCTTCTCTTCGGAAAAATTTGATCTCTACATGACAATTGGACGATGAAGGTCACAACATTGCATTTGGAAGCAAACGGTGGAAGATCTCAAAGGGATCTTTGGTGATTGCCAAGGGAGAAAAGGTCGGTACACTTTACTTGTGTACTATTAGCACGCAACCTTTAGCTTGTGCAGCAACTATAGAAGTTGACAGTGCGGTGTGGCACTACCGGCTTGGGCATATGAGTGCCAAAGGAATGCAAATCCTTCAAACAAAGAAGCTTCTGCCAAGTTTGAAAGAAGTGGACTTAGAGTTCTGTGAAGATTGTGTTTATGGTAAACAAAAGAGGGTAAAATTTCAAAAACAGGAAATGAAAGAAAAAATAAAAAACTTGAGTTGGTTCATTCTGATGTTTGGGGTCCTGCAAGTACACCATCACTTGGTGGCTCATTGTACTATGTAACATTCATAGACGATGCGACTAGAAAAACATGGGTTTATGTCATGAAGAATAAGTCCGATGTATTTTCCATATTTCAAAGGTGGAAAGCCTTTGTGGAGAATGAAACAAGTACCAAGGTTAAATGCCTCAGATCCGACAATGGAGGCGAATATTGCAGGCAAGCTTTTGAAAGCTTTTGGACTAGCAATGGCATTCGGAGGCAAAGGACAACCCCAAGGACACCTCAACAAAATGGGATTTCGAAAAGGATGAACAAGACAATCATTGAGCGAGCACGAAGCATGTGGCTACATGCAGGCCTACCACTTGAGCTTTGGGCGGAAGTTGTAAGTACATATGTGTACTTAATCAACCGGTCACCCTCAACAGAGTTGGATGGGGGAGTTTCAGAAGAGGCATGGATAGGTAAACCGGTGAATTATGCATTTCTCAAAGTGTTTGGGTGAAGCTTTCATGCACATAAATAGAAGCCTAAGATCAAAGCTGGATGCAAAGTGCAAAAAGTGTTTCTTCATTGGCTATGGAGAAGGTGACTTTGGGTATCGCCTATGGAATCCTGAAGATGGTAAAATCTTAAGGAGTAGGGATGTAATTTTTAATGAACAAAATATGTACAAAGATTGCTTGGAAAGAAGATAGCCTATATGTCTAAAGTTCCATATGCTGCAGCGGTAGGTTCTCTTATGTATGCTATGGTCTGGACAAGGCCAGACATTGCACATGCAGTGGGAGTTGTAAGTAGGTTCATGGACAACCCAGGTAAAGAGCACTGGCAAGCTGTGAAGCGGATACTTAGGTATCTAAAAGGGACAACAACAAATGCTTTGTATTTTGGAGGAACTGATATCTTTCTAGAAGGGTATGCTAATGCAGATATGGCAGGTGACAAAGATACTCGAAGGAGCACTATTGGCTATGTCTTCACGGTTCGAGGCACAACAGTAAGCTGGGCTTCAAAGCTGCAGAACTTGGTCTCACTTTCTACCACGGAAGCAGAGTATGTAGCAATAACGGAGGCAAGCAAAGAAACTAAGTGGCTTCACAGATTCTTAGAAGAGCTTGGATTCAAACAAGACAATCATGTCTTGTACAGTGATCGCCAAAGCGCTATCCATCTTGCGAAGAACTCAGCCTTTCATTCAAGGCAAAGCACATTGAGGTGAGATATCACTTCATACACACTCTTTTGGAAGAGGGACAGCTAAAGCTAGGAAAGGTGCATACAAGTGAAAATCCTGCAGACATGTTTACAAAGGTGGTCAACAAGGAGAAGTTGAGCTTTTGTTCATCTTCAATCGGCATTCAAGGATAAGAAGCCAGGATGGAAAGCAGGCACAGGTTTGGTTTGGAGGTCAGTCTCCAAGTGGGAGATTGTTAAGTATGGAGCCTGATTTACCCGTTGTAATTTTATGTGTTAAACACGTACATTTGTAAGGCCCCCATTATGAGGAGAAGCCATCGTGCGTGAAGAAAAATAACTCGTCGGAAAATAAAATCACTCGCTGAAAACCAAAATTTTAACGCCCTCGCCGGCATATCCCTTTTCATTGGAATGTTATGGCCGGCGGACGGCGGCCGAAAAGTGGTCGAAAAACGACCGGTCGGTTGGCCGGTGGTCGTAGTCAATGACCGGTGGGCCGATGGTTGGAAGTCAATGGACGATGGCCGAATTCAAAATCGGACTTGTCTTCTCAAGGGCGGCCACACATGGGCAGATTGGAGGGTCCGATTTGGACTTATCTACACAAGGGCGGCTACACATGGCTGCCTCTCATGAAAGAGGGCTGCCCTTTTGGCCTATAAAAGGAGGCCATTTCTACACACATTTTAGAATGTGAGGTTGATGCAACAAGGTGGGTGTGAGGTGGTGAGAGTGAAGCAAAGCGGGAGCTCCAAAAGGGTATAATCCCTTTGTAACCTACTTCTTGTTTTGAAGTACTAAAGCCATTGAGTGGCTGCTTTCCCGTGGACTCTATAATCTCTCTCTCTCTCTCTCTCTCTCTCTCTCTCTCTCTCTCTACTCTATAATCTCTCGTGTGTGTAATTTATCTCTCTCCGTTAAGTAATCTACTCAATTATCTACTTAGCTACGTCTTATTTCCTAACAGCTAATTGTCAAGATCAAACCTCTACCATGGACATTGCAAGAAAAAACTGATGATAAAGGCATTTTTTGTCAAAAAATCAGATGGCATGTTTATGGAAACTACAGTTGAAACATCCCATAAATCTCTTTTAGAGGAATAATTAGCTGCCAAATAACATAGTTTCATAAATTTGCTAGCCTTTGTTGATAATTGATTCAAAGTAGCACTAGAGTATGTGTTAGTGATAAATTTTGTTTAGATACATCACCAGGGAGTATCGATATGATCCAAAAGTGCCACACTAATAGAACCTAGGATGCAAAGCATGCTATTATGAAGTAGTCTATTGTAAGATTATGGCCCATGAAATTCAAAGAAGAATGGAGTTGTGATACCAAATCCCCAATGCACAAGGCATTTTGTGTGAAACTTAAGTAAAGGCCTACTTTTGTCGTTGAATCAATAATGGTTATTTTTTGCATGTAAGCCATAACTTTTTAGTATAAACGTACACACTATCACTCAAAACAATTGCAACATGTCTAAAAATAATAAGAGTAAATGTCTAGCACTCCAATTAGCCTAAAAGGACTTTTGAGGTGGTCTAAGTTGCAAATATGAGAAAATTGGCAAGAAACAACACTCAATTGGTTGTTGAGATTTCTTTACAAAACATATACTTGTTGAAATCCATAACCGAAATATAGTACCATTTTCTTAGAGATTACTAACCAACCTTGTGGATTTCAAACATCTCAAAAGTCATTAATATCTCTCAAATGGGCTTAGAGAAAATAAAAGTGTCTAGGGCCATAAAAGTGTCCAATACCAATCTAGAGTTAACATAGAATGACTTTATACTTTCCATTTTCTTCTTCTTTGTGATTCAAAAATAAAATGAACCATGCAACATTATCATGAACAAGACAATTGTAGTACATGTTGTATCTCAATCAAGATTAGACTAGACATCCATTGCAAAATGATAACATTGAAGGATGCCCCTCCTTCCTTACATGCAAGCATAGTTGAGGACAGTTATAACTTTTGTACAACAAAATTCTCATCAAACTTTATTTTTTGATGGGTCATAAATTTTCTTCAACCATCAAAACATAGTTTTGCCTGCATGCAAATATGTTGGCGAAGAAGAAAATTTGAACCTTACAATGCAATTTCCTCTGAAAGTTGGAGGGTTCTCAAAACTTTCAAAAAGTTAAAGCAAAAATGGTAGTGCAACTTACAAATGCCAAAAGCTTTAGAAGTACAGGTAGCTAGAAAAATCCTAGAGATTTTTACATGTTTTTTCAAGATCACAAGTAGAAATGATATTGAATTTGACATCCTAAAGCATGGGAACATGACCTAGAGTAGAAAATAAGGTGGAAAACATTCTTTTCTTATCTCAAAATCTCTATTGCATACTTAATCTCACCTACTGGCTTGATTTCTACTTGCCAATTACCTGGAATCTCATGAGATCCCTTTTATGATCTCTCATCACTCAAAAGTTCTAGCCGGTGAAGTCTGAGCTCATCAAGCATGGAGCACAGGGCAATGTTCCCAAGACTCAATCATCTCTGAGTTATGCCAAGCGAACAAGTTCCTGCATTGCATGTGGGGTGCGGTTGTTTTAATTAAAAAGACAACACATGTGGCTACTACTTCATCACGTACCACTTGACCTCCTTCCTCATCCACCACCTACCCCCTTAAGCAAGCATCACCTTGCTACCCCCCTTTGGCTGCCAACTAATTGCCACCATTTTCCTTCCCCCTTAATGAAAGATCATTTGTGCTCATTCCGATTATTAAAGCACCACAAAATTGTTTGCTCCACCTAATGTTACCATTATACTAACGTTAAGTCCGTAGAGTATCAAATTTACACTCCTCATTGTAACATACTTACCTTACCATAGCAGTGTTTCATTGCATTATACAATCGTGTTCCAATGTGTAACTATGTAAAGAGCGTCAATAACTAAATTGACCATTTTAGACCAAGAATCCAGGTTTATCCTAGCTCAAAATGAATGTTGGTGATGTTCTTAACACATGGAAGTCATGTTGCTTTTAATCATAGTAAATTTCATAGGTAATATTTATGCCAGTGTAGAAATTATTGCTATGGCCAAATGAATAACGAGAGAAATTATCTCACTTTCATGCCAAGGCCAACACCCCCCCTTCCCCTCCCCCAACACACACACAAACCACTCCTTGCCAAAAAAACAAGAAAAGGAACTTTTCATTGTGTTTGCAAACATAGGAAGAATATATCATGTAGAGTCCTTTCGTAATCTATAAAGGATACATATTGGTTGAAAAGGACTGTCGATTTACAAAACTATGCACCACCTTCTCAAAACTATCAATGATGAAGGAGTACTTGCAAAGAGGGCTAGATTAAACTTAAGTCTAGATGATCCTCACGTAGTATGATTATAACAAGATGGGTGTTTAAACAATCTATGTATTGGGTTGAAAAGGGTTGTCAATTTACAAAACTATACGCCACCTTCTCAAAACTATCAATGGGACAGAGTACTTGCAAAGAGCTAGATTAAGCAAGTATAGATGATCATTGCACATAATACAAATGCCTATTGGAGGGGGGACCGGCTCCACATAAATCCGGTCCTCAACTGTTGTCATGTTCTCTAAATTCTCTCTATTGCAAAAGTATTGTCTATGCCAAGTTAACTAATTGCTATGATTATGTTCCTATCTTCAATTATGTCTACCCGCTATGCTCACAAAATCATTTCTTGAAAGTACTCTCATTAAATTCCGCTACTCTCAAATTGAATAGGCAAATTCCATTACATAGCCTTCTGACATGTGTCCCCCTTTCCCCTTTTGTGAGAGCTTTAGGTAAGTTAATAATTCAACTAAACTCTTATTGGACCCCTTTGCCTCCTGGCCAATAGGAATCAGGCAAGCCATTGGGTTGTTGAATGCTCATTGGACCCCTTGGGAGACTGTCCAATAGTCTTCTAGCGGACTTAATTCTCATTGGTTCTTTTATTAAGTGTTTTTAAATTAATTAAACTAGATTTACTCTAGCCTAATTCTCATTGGTCCACCTCCACGGCCATCCAATAGGAATTGGGTACACCTTGTGGGCATCTGGGCTAGGGAGCTGACATGTGTCCCTCATTCCCTTTGTGTAAAGGGAGCTTGTGTGTGTGTGTGTGACTTTCTCTCTCATCCCCTACTCCCAAGGCTCGCCCCCTCCTATGTAGGGATTTGTAAAGACTTTTTGGGTCACACACAAAGCATCCAATTCCCCCCATGGTTGACCTTTGGACACAACCTTTGAATTTTGGAACCTTAGCATTTTGGAAGTCTTACTGGGCTGAACCTTAGGGTCTTTTTAGCCCATTGTTGCACATGGCTCTTTTGCAGATGGCCCCCCCTTTGGATCCCTATTTTCCCTCCTTTGGAACCCTACTGTGGCCGGTCTGCTAGCTTAACCAATATTCTAGCTTTTTCTCCCCTGGCACTTCCCCATATTAAATGATCAGTTTAACATGAGAAAATCATTTAGGAGAATTAAATATTGATTATTATGACATTACCTCTCTCTTGAAATCATAGTCGTCCTCGACTATGGTGTAGAGAAGATAAAGCATATTCATGAGTCCTTTTCTTAGCGGGTAGAGGATCCCTATGTTACCCTACGACATCATTCCACAATGGATGACTAGTCCATTTGGTGCTTGAGAGCCTGAGGCTGCCACAAGCATGCCTGCACATTAGTCCTATCAATCTTCCATAGTAGAGTGACAAGCTCTACTTGGTGTTTGGGAGACGTCGTCTCCGCGAACTTGATCTAAGCATGCATACTACTTCATTTTTGTGCACAATAAAGAAAAAGAAAGTTTTTTTAAGACAAAAACTTTTTTCATTTTTAACATTTTGTACATTTGCTTACTCTTGGGAAGCATTGTAAGCATTGACAAGGTTTAGGTTATCCTTTAATTGTATGCCTTGCATCCGTCTAGCATCTTCAAAAGGATAATTCTTAAACTTAATAAGATATCGTCGGATAGTCTTACCGCCTCTTAGTACCTTGTCTTCATGTCGAAGAATGGACTTGGGCTGCAGCACCTCCTCTTGGTCCTCGATCTCCGGTGGGTCTTCAGTAGTTGGTTCTTGAGGTGGCTCTCCTTTGTAAGGCTTTAATAGGCTCACATGGAAAGCATTGTGTATGAGCCAATGATTGGGCAACTTGAGTTGATAGGCCATCTCATTGATTGGCCTAAGAATCTGGAAGGGACCATAGTACCTATTTGCTAGTTTAGCATAGTACTTTTGGTGTCCGTAGGATTCTTGCCCGTCGTGTGCCTTAATCGAGCCTTTGGAAACTTTAATAAGACCCAATCATTTTCATTAAAGGTTTGGGCTCTTCTGTGCTTGTCAGCAGCAGCCTTTTGCCTTTGCTGTGAGATAGAGATAGCATCCTTATCTTTTGAAAAGATTCTTCTAGGTCCCGGCTATACTCATCTACAACGAAGATCTTCCCATGTACCTTAAGTAGCAAGGGACTTTTTGATCTTCCCTCAATTACCTCGAAAGGTGCTTTTCCCGTGGAACTATGTACATTGTTATTGTAAGCATACTCCACTAAGGGTAAGTACTTCTCCCATTGGGATCTTTGATCTACTTCCGTTACATAGGCTTTTAGTAGATCGAGAATTGTTAGGTTAGCTATTTCACTTTGGCCATCCGTTTGTGGATGATAGGCCGAAGAGAAGTTTAGCCTTGTCCCTAAATTCTCAAAGAGACCCTTCCAGAAATTACTGGTCATTCTAGGATCTCTATCCGACACTATGGACATTGGCAAGCCATGGTACTTGAAAATTTGTGAAATGAAGAGGGTTGCCATTTGATGGGCTTTGATAGTCTTTTTGACAGGTATAAAATGAGCTTGTTTACTGAACCTGTCTACTATCGTCCATATTCCCATATTCCCATGGATAGACTTAGGCAATCCAAAGATAAAATCCATGGATATGCTCTCCCATGGTGAATTAGGGATTGGCAAGGGTTGAAGCAATCCAAGTTGCTTCCCTCTATCAAATTTTGTCTTTTGGCATACCACACATTTAGAAACATACTCTTGTATGTTCACTTTCATGGTAGGCCAATAGAAATATGTTTCAATTTCCTTTAAAGTAGACTGAATCCCTCTATGCCCCGCATAAGGTGGAGCATGAGATTCATACATTACCTTCTCACGTAGTGAGTTAGTAACACATAGTCTATTGCCGTAGAGAAGATAACCATCTTGTAAAGTAAATGGTTCTTCTTTCTTCCCTAATGCAAGGGCTGAAATCACATCTCTAAAATCGGGATCAATAGCATACTCATCTATCATTGAAGATAGATCATTGTGAGTTGGTATGGAAACCGCATTCACTCTCGGCCGTCTTGAGAGTGCATCAGCTACTTGATTATGCTTGCCAGCAATGTGAGCAATATGAAAATGAAATTGCGAAAGGAAATTTGCCCACCTCATTTGTTTGTCGGAGAGCTTGGTCTGCGTCATGAAGTACTTAAGACTTTAGTGATCCGTTCGTTCGTCGCAGAATGAAAGGAGTCCCCAATAAATAGTGCTTCCATGAGTCTAAGGCATGTAGAACTGCAAGGAGTTCCTTTTCATATATGCCTAGAGCTTGCTGAACAGGGTCGAGCCTTCGACTCTCATAGCCTATGGCGTGCCCTTCTTGGAGCAAAACAGCTGCAAGGCAATCACCACAAGCATCACATTGGACCTCAAATGGTTTTGAGAGATCCGGTAGTGTAAGCACATGTTGAGAGATAAGATTTTCTTTAAGCTTTTTGAAAGCATTGTTCTCCTTAGCAGACCATGTATACCTAACGCTTTTCTTTGTTAGGTCATGTAATGGTCTCGCAATTTGTGAGATCTTTTCTATGAAGCGTCTATAGTATGCACACATACCTATAAAGCTTCTTAGTTCATGAAGATTCTTTGGTTTAGGCCATCCTTTTATTACCTCTAATTTTGATGGATCCATTTGGATGCCATCTTGAGAGATAATGTGACCTAAATACTGAATCTCTTGCAAGAAAAATTCACTTTTCTTTCGATTAACATAAAGTTTATTCTCTCTTAAAACTTGAAATATTACGTGGAGGTGTTGCTTGTGTTCGTCTAATGACTTAGAGTAGATGATAATATCATCAAAGAACACTCCAATGAAGGTTCGATCAGGCCTGAACACCTTCTCCATCAAGCGGTTGAATGTGGTTGGTGCATTGGTCAAGCCAAAAGGCATGACAATGTATTCGTAAAGACCAAATGTGGTGCGAAATGCGGTCTTTACAATGTCTTGATCAACTATCCTTATTTGATGATAGCCACTTTTTAGGTCAATCCTACTGAAATAGGTCGATCCTTGTAGCTTATCAAATAGGTCTTCTACCCGTGGAACGGGAAACCTATTCTTGATAGTGATCCTATTTAGTGCTCTACAGTCGACACACATACGATATGTGCCGTATTTCTTTTGCACTAATAGCACAGGTGAACAAAATGGAGATGAGCTGGGCCTAACCATGCCCTTCTCAACTAACTCATGCACTTGCTGCATAATCTCCTCTTGTTGAGCTTGAGAAACTCTATAAGGAGGTTTGTTAGGCGGTGAACTTCCTGGAAGAAGTTCAATTGCATGGTCATCATTACCTCGTTTAGGAGGTAGCTCACAAGGGATGTCGTCAATAAAGACATCTTGAAACCCCTTGAGAAAATTGGATAACTCTAATTCCTTTTGGTTGCTTTTATTTTCTTTTGCTAAAGCATTAGGTTCATTTTGAGAATCTTTAACAAAAATCATGTACATGGAAATAGAGCTCTTTATTGACTTGTTGAAAGCTGGTGTATGTACAATGGGGATAGTGTTACCCATTTCCTTAGCATCGATATACATGTCTTTTTCCCTGAACTTTAAGGAGATTCTCCTTTCATGAAATTTAACATTGGCAGCCAGGCGGTCAAACCATGGTGCCCCTAGGATTACATCCTCATGCTTGAGAGGAGAGATAAAGAAGTCCTCTTTGTCCACATAGCTTTGGACATGAAGCCTCAATTTCCCGATTAAGGGAGTGACTGAAGCTTCTTGCCCCTTGAAAGCACTGTCTGCGGGTAGAACATCTCCCATCTCATAGGCTTGTATGCCTAGCTTGGTGGCCAACTCTATAGATATAAAATTGTGAGTAGAACCAGGGTCAAAGAGAATAAAAGCATCATGTTCTCTTACCTTTCCCCCAGCATGGCATAGAGGAGATCCTTTGTGGTGATTTTGGTGAGTCTCCTCCTCTTGGATTTCAACCAAGGTAGCTCTAGGAGGATCTTGGCGGTTGTTCTTTTGGGGACAAGCGCGGTACGCATGCCCTTGTTCGCTGCACTTGAAACACCAGTTATCCTTGCGATAACGCTCAAGCTCTTCAGGAGAGAGTTTGTTTTTACCTTTGTAAACTCCCTTCTCTTTATCTTTGTTGGAGTTGCCCTTAGGAGACTTTTGGACATTGTCCTTCCCCTTAGGCTCGTTGGAACCCTTTTTTTCCATGGGCTTCTTATTTCTTTTTGCCCCTGTTTGGAAATTGATTCGAGAGGCCACCATAGTATGGTGTATTACCGCCGATATGGTACGTGGCCTTTGGGAGTTGACATACTCCGCCATTTCTTCGGTTAAGCCCGCACATAATTGTTGCTTTTGCTCTCCAAAATCCAACTTTTTGAAGACACTGGCTTTGAGTTGTAGGTCCCAAAACTTGTCTACATATTTGTGGATGGATTCATAGGGAGAGAGCTTTAAGCTTCGCCATTCAGTGAGTACTTTGTCTTTGGCATCGGTGGCCAAAAACTGCTTCATAATAGAAGCTCTTAAAGCTTTCCATGTTTGTGGAGCTTCACCTTTGGCTCGTAGGCTAGACCACCATTGCCTGGCGGACTTTTGAAAGTGCATAGCTACATGGCGTAGCTTAGAGGACTCCGTGAAGCCCTCATCTCCAAACGCCACATCAAATTGTTGGATAAAGGCCAAGACTTTGTCCGTAGCACCAAAGGTGCCATCATAGGTAAGGAAAGAGATGCTCTTCCCTCCCTCTTTGAAATTCTTCATCTTGGACGACCTCTTCCATGTGGCATAGAATTTCCTATGGCCTCTTCGTTTTGATGGCTCAAAGGTTGCACCATCACTTTCTTCAGAAGGTGAAGAATTTGAGGAAGGTGGAGAAGAGGGTGACCTCTTTCTCGCCTTTTTCTTGTCTTGATCTTCATCGTCTTCACCATCACTTTTATAAGAGGAAGAGGATGAAGAAGATGGAGAAGAGAGTGTCCTCTTTCTCGCCGTTTTCTTCTCTTGCCTTTTATCATCCCTCTTTGAATTATGGTGTGGAGAAGGGTGCGATGGTCTTCTCCGCTTTGGTGGTGATGGAGAGCGTTTAGCCCGCCGTCTTCATGGAGCCATCTCCGTCGAGCTGGGGGGAGACTCACTTCTTTCTCGTTCCTTCGATGGAGGCTCTTGAGTTCTCCTTTGGAAAGGAGATGCATCATCAAGAAGTAAATTCTTGAGCCCTTCATATGGATTCTCTTCTTCTTCTCGAATCGGAGAGAGACATCTTTTGCAAGTCTCACAAGGAGGCTTCCTAGGTGTTCTCTCATCATGGTGGTGAGCTTGGAGAATTCCATGAGCACGGAGCTGCCGTTGCACTTCACTTTGGACAGATGGATTGCCCATGGCTTGTTGAAGCCTAGAAACAAGATAGTTAACAAGCATCGGAGCATCATTAGTAGCTTGCTCATTAGCAAAATCAAAGTTATCAACATTAATTTCACTCTCTTTACTATTGTCAGCCATTCTAACAACTTTTAGGTGTAAAATTTTTAGGTGTACTTTGGCACTTCATGCCCTAGTTGCTACTCCTCTTTACCCCTTTAGAAAAAGCACTCAAGCTACTGTACCTATGGCTCGAATACCATTAATTGCAAGGAATAGAAGAGAGAGTCTTTCAACACCAAAACAACACCGGGTCCTGTCAAGCTTCTAATAGCTCAATAGTGGTTAAGCCGTAGGCAAGCCCCGTAGGACTCCACTATTAAGACCATAGCTCTCGATAGTGATGCCCCGTTAACTGCACAAAGGCAGGCGCACTGCAAGGCTGAAAAATCCCTATTCTACTTACTCACAGGCAATTAATAATACCAACCATTTATAGCTAGCTTGAGGACCTCCCTTCTTGAGCGAGAAACCTTGTGCTTTGATACCAATGTAACATTTAATGGCCTAAAAACTTGTGTGTAGCGGAAATTAGCATGAACATAGTGAGCATTTCTTTAGAATAGATTCCTAATGAGAATTACAAGAGTGCTTGGGTGGAGAGGGCAACAAAAAGCATAACACCTAGTTAGATAGCATGAACAATACTTTCAAAAGAGAGATAAATTAAGCTATTGACAACAGCTGAGGACCGGATTTGCATGGAGCCGGTCCCCCCTCCACGGTCCCCCCTCCAAAAGGCTTTGTATTATGGTTTCTCCCATCAAGAGAGACATTGTACAATACAAGTCTTTGTGTTCCTTCAAGACTAGCTAGTGCAATGAAGATGAAAGCTTCATGCACTAAGCAAAACACTTAGCAAACACAACATCACTTATCCCCGGTCTCATACCCAAGACCTCACACACCTTCAAAGATGGTGAGAGCTAGCAGGGTATGAGAGTAGATTGAGAGGAAGTAGGAGTATTCTTACGAGAGAGATGTACATCTCCTCACATAATCACTCATATTAGCATAGCTTAGCTTAGTAATTAGCATGGTAGAGGAGATGAGCATGCATTGAAGCTTGGTTCTTGGTTGGATTTGCATCACAAAGCCAAGAGTTGTTGGTGTAGGCCTCCCTTCTCACAAGCTTGGAGTAGGTGATAAGCTTTCCATTAAAGCTTGAGAAGGAGAGAGAGTCTTCTTTACTTCACACATGAGATTGTGTGAGTGTGTGTGTGTGATAATGCCTTGCAAAAATAAGCCCCCTCTCTCTCTTGGGCGAGCCCTCTTGCTATTTGCTCTTGCTGTCCTCTCATTGGACCTCCCTAGGGCTAGCCAATGACAATTAAGCAGCATAAGTGATAGCCTTATGACATGTGTCCCCCTTTCCCCTTTTGTGAGAGCTTTAGGTAAGTTAATAATTCAACTAAACTCTCATTGGACCCCTTTGCCTCCTGGCCAATAGGAATCAGGCAAGCCATTGGGCTGTTGAATGCTCATTGGACCCCTTAGGAGACTGTAAAATAGTCTTCTAGAGGACTTAATTCTCATTGGTTCTTTTATTAAGTGTTTTTAAATTAATTAAACTAGATTTACTCTAGCCTAATTCTCATTGGTCCACCTCCAAGGCCATCCAATAGGAATTGGGTACACCTTGTGGGCATCTGGGCTAGGGAGCCGACATGTGTCCCTCATTCCCTTTGTGTAAAGGGAGCTTGTGTGTGTGTGTGTGACTTTCTCTCTCATCCCCTACTCCCAAGGCTCGCCCCCTCCTATGTAGGGATTTGTAAAGACTTTTTGGGTCACACACAAAGCATCCAATTCCCCCCATGGTTGACCTTTGGACACAACTTTTGAATTTTGGAACCTTAGCATTTTGGAAGTCTTACTGGGCTGAACCTTAGGGTCTTTTTATCCCATTGTTGCACATGGCTCTTTTGCAGATGGCCCCCCCTTTGGATCCCTACTTTCCCTCCTTTGGAACCCTACTGTGGTCGGTCTACTAGCTTAACCAATATTCTAGCTTTTTCTCCCCTGGCACTTCCCCATATTAAATGATCAGTTTAACATGAGAAAATCATTTAGGAGAATTAGATATTGATTATTATGACAGATCACATGGCTATTTCCACATGAGCTTCCACATAGATAGAGGGTATTCACATATACACATGGTGTAACAAAGCTTACACCCAAAAGCTTACACCCAACAATATTCACTAATAAAACCCTAAACTAAACTCTAGGATGGATTGGTTATCTAGAAGTCACTCTAGCATCCATTGTTGCCAAGGTAGTTTGAGCTTTAGAGATAGTCAGGCAAAGCAAGTCAAAAGTATTCAATTAGTTAAAGCAAACCGTTTACTCAAAGGTATGAGATCTAGACAAAAAATATTTGTGATCAAGTTGAATAAGGTCGATCCAAAATCAAGCGTTATAAAACCCTCTTAGCTTCATGAATATTTAGATGTCTTTCTGAAGACCTCACCTCTCTTCCTCCAAACCAAGAAATTGACCATGAGATAGAGATCCTCCCAAGAAGTGAACCTCTGTCAAAAAGACCTTATAAAATGGCGCTACCAGAGGCCATTGAATTGAAGGAGAAACTTTGTCAACTCATAGAACATGGATTTATTAGACCGAGTAAATCAAGTTGGGGAGCAACAATACTCTTTCAAAAGAAGAAAGATGGTATTCAACGACTCTGCATTGACTATAGAGTATTGAACTAGGTAACAATTAAGAACAACTACCCTATACCACAAATCGATGAATTGCTGGATAGGCTGCATGGTTCCAAGGTCTTCTCAAAGATAGATCTAAGATCTGGTTACTATCAAATCAGAATAAAGGTATCAAATATTCCAAAGATAGCTTTTAGCACCCGATATAGACATTTTGAGTTTATAGGAATGTCATTTGGTTTGACTAATGCTCCGGCTACATTCAACAGATTGATGAACCACATCTTCAGGCCCTACCTAGACGATTTTGTACTTGTCTTCTGTGATGATATTCTAATCTACTCAAAGGATGAACAAGAACATGAATCTCACCTGAGGAAAGTGCTAGATATTCTTCAACAACACAAGCTATTTGCAAAGATGAGCAAGTGTTCATTCTTTACTCCAAGGATTTAATATTTGGGATTTATTGTTTTGCAAGAAGGAATCTTAGTAACACCCTATTAGAGAACTTGAGACTTTAGAGACAATTTGGGAATCACCAACGTCTTGAAGATTTGGCCATATGGACAAATATCAAATTGTTTTTTAAGACCAAATCCTTCCACAAGGTAGTACATACCTTCCAAGGCATGCTCTCAAAGCTTTGGCTAAGATTTGACCATGTGGTCAAATCTTAAAATCTTGTCAAAAGTGGGAATTGGGTGTCCAATGGACCCTTCTAAAGTTCAAGACATTGTGGAATGGCCTCAACCATCTAATGTAAGTGAGCTTAGAGGATTCTTGGGAATCAAAGGATGGCATAGCATCTTTATAAAGGATTATGCAGTGATTACTTCACCTTTGATTGACCTTTTGACGAAAGGAGTGAAGATAAGCTGAAAACCATTACACCAAGAAAGGTTTGACCCAACTTAAGCAATATGTGACTATAGCACCATGCCTAAAGCTACCAGATTTCAACCAGGCCTTTGAATTTATCACTGATGCTAGTCGGATAGCAGTTGGAGGAGTATTAGTTCAACAAGGTAGACGAAAAACTTTCACCTCACGTAAGATTAAGATTCATGAAAGGAGCTACCCCTAGGGATTTCACTGACATGATCACGACCAGTAATCACACAAGAAAAAGACGCGACACGTTAATTGTTAACGTGATCCTGATGATGACCTGCAAAAACCAATAGAACCAATTAGCCTGTTAGGTTTAATCATTTTTCCTCCGAGCCTGCCAATCTTTTTTATTTTCTCGGAGGGCCCGTCGGGTAAAGGACGTGGCCCGGCAGGCGTGCCGAGAAAATAAAAAAGCCCGACGGGCGTAATTATATAAAATAAAACCCCTCCTTACCTTGGCACTTTGATTAGGAAAATCCTTGGGGAGTGTATCCAAGCACCGGTTACAATCATCTCCTTGTGAATTGACCTAAGGTTACAGAGCCGGACGTGATTCTTAATTGAGTAACCACTTCTAAAAATATTTAAATCCTTCACCAAACATAACGGTACGAAACCAAAACAATTGAGAATTTGGAGATTCATGCTCATTGCGACGAAGCCATTGGTCCATAAAAGGGCCGAAGTTGGTTTTAAAAGATGAGCATATGTAAATGACAAGTCGATAGTCAAGGATCGGATGCCCTGTACTAGTGTACTGGGTATATAAATATCCTTGAAGTCTTGCATTTTTCACCATCATAGATTTGAGTTGATATACATTGTCATTGCACAATATGAGAGCTATAATCCTTAATTGGGTGAAAACAACTTTTATATATTGAATTGGATGCATAAGGGGGCTACAGTCCTTGATTAAATACAAGTAGTCCTCAGTTGTGTCATTGTATTGAAGATTTCATTGCCTTGTTTTATGCATTGGTTTATATAGGGAGTGCATTATGTATAATGAAATATTGTTAGTGCATGACATGACCAATCATAGATATTATTGCTTTCGTGTGTGTTTTACAAATAATTATCGTCGTTTCAATGTAGAAGTTGATTATTCTTCGTAGCACTTGAAAATAAATGTGTATTATTGTTTGCAAATTGAAGAGGATGCATAAATAACCATCATATTTATAATTGCATTGACAAATTCATAGCATTGTTGTATTCATAATGCCGTGTAGAGAGTGCATTGCAATGTGTATGTTTGCTCACAACATATGTGATCAATATGTGGATTGACTAGAGTGCAGTGCAAATTTCAGCCATAATTTTAGTGGAAATGCTCATGTGATAAAAGAACATGTATTCAAAATTCATGGAAACGTGGTACCTTGCAAAAACCCCCCTAGAGGTATTGAAGAAAAATTTTCTGAATGGCAATGAGGGCAAAGAGAGTACATCTTGAGGGCAACAAAAAGGGTGGTCCCAAAATGATGGCTCCATCCATGGCTGGGGACGTGAAGATGACACTCGAGAATGATCAAAACCCTCCCTCGACCCCTGCTTATAATCAAGGAGGGTGTCATTCATCCTTTACTAGGGCTTGTAGCTCTAATCCTACCGCAAGCTCTGCTAACATAAGCCGAAGTGAAGCATGGTCTGGAGGAGAACCTGCACCAAGTGGTTCTACTTTGCATCAGGCATTTGATAAACAATGGCTGCTTGAACTCCATCTTAAGTGGACGCAAGCATTTGTTGCATGTGGAATTCCTTTTAATGTCATCCAAAATCCTAGCTTCAAAGATGCTTTAATGAGCACAATGAAGAAGGGTTTTGTGGTACCTGATTATAATAAGATGCGTACAAAATATTTAGATAAAGTGAAAGGTACATCAGAGAATATTTTAAAGCGCACAACTCTTGATCATGTGCCATAGTATGGATGCACAATTTCTCTAGATGGTTGGACAAATTGTTAGAAGAAAAACCATTGATTAATTTGTCCAAGAGGATCCATCTTTTGGTTGTCAGATACTGCTTAGAGAGAAGTCTTTCTAGATGCATTGTGGTTCATTAGTGATTGCCAGAGAAGCCCACAGCAGCCTGGTATATCCTATGCATGTCTGAGGTTCGAGACGACATAGTCTCGGTTTTGTTGCTGGCATGCTTTGAGCGAGAGATGAGACGTGTCTCCTTTGCAGGTGAGCTCCACCATGCGTACAAGACAGAGCATTTAGCTATGTAGGACGTGCCAGTAGACTCTATAGAGATAGAGGTAGAGCGACAGTGCTCTAGTGAGACAACAAGTTTTGTCAGAGTTTGTGCAAGCAGAGGTAGAGCAGGTCTACTCCCTAGAGACACAGACAGAGATGACAGACATTGATATGCTCATATTAGAGATTGATGAGTTGGTGCTAGGGCGCACAGTTTTGCCTAATGGGTGAGAGGGATGTAGCTATCCCAGTGTCGGCGTTGACACATCCATACGCGATGGGTAGTCCTGATGATGCAGTACATGAAGATAGCACAGGGGCAAGTACATCCATGTTTGCATAGATTTCGTTAGCATTCAGGAGCCTCATGTTCGACTTATTAGTGTC